>NC_080634.1:112147379-112874046 GCF_027579445.1 Ammospiza nelsoni
TTTCCACACTGCATCCAAATTACACTGGTTTGCCACAGCTGACCCAAAACTCCTTTGAACTCTTGCAGCATTCTGCAGCTCCATTTGCTGTACATGCAGCTTGTTTTGTGTTTGGGACAGTGGTGGGGCACAGTTAGAAAGGGATGGGGCTCAAATCAGGACAGTGCTTGCCCTTCCCTCTCCTCTCCAAGCTGTGAGCCTCAGCCTCTGCAGACCCAGAGCAGCTCCACTGCTGCAAGGGGGGGGTTGTGCCTTGTAGCACTTTTTATCCACTGGAGACTTGCTCTGATTGCCTGCTTGCAGGACCAGGAGCCAGAAAGCCCCTGTGTTTATAAAACTGACTGCAGCACTAAATCTTTCAGCAGCCTTGAGCAATTCACTTCACCTTTCTGCCTTAGTTTCCCTGTGTGTAAAAGTGAGATAATGTTTGCTTTCCTTACAGGGATATTGCAAGGATTAATTAGTTAACTGAGTTTGTTAGAAAGGTGAAAAGCATTTTACACATGGTAAGTATTGTTTCTTTGGTACAAAAAAATAACCCCTTCTACTTTGCACAAGTGATTTTAGAAGCTCAAAACCAAAGACTAAACCAAAGCTGAGGATATTGCCTGACTCAAAACCTGCTGGATGTGTGAGTGCTGAGGAAGGGAGATCACCATAAGAAGGAAAGGTTTGAAAATACAAAACCTTTCAGCCCTTTGGCAGCCAGATGAGGTGAAATGAGCAGCATGTGGTGGTCAGATAGGATCTCTGCCTTGGTTACTGGCTCAAGCCCAGCTGTCCTGACTGGTGGCCACTGACTCCAGTCAATCTGGAAACATGGACCTTACTGGTCCCAGTGGAAAATACAGTGTTCCAGTTGGACTTAAAGAAGAATGAACAAGTTCAGTGCTGCCTCAGGTGGTTTTGAGAGAGACCAACAAAAAGTAAGGAAATTTGCTCTTTCCCGCTCAGGCTAGATCCAGTCTTTTGCACTAAAGGCAGGTTCACTCAGCTATTACCCCTGCTTTCCACCAGCATTGTTTTAAATTCAACTAATTCAAAAGTAAATGTCCAGTGCACAAAAGGATCTCCTGTCACAGAGAAGATGAGAATCTGCTCACAAGATCAGGATGAGCAGCAGCTAACTCCTGTCAGGAAAAAAAAAAAAAAAAAAAAAAAAAAAAAAAAAGGAGAGGAGGAAGTAAATGAGAAACAGCTGCTCTCCTAAAGTGTCATTTAAAGAGCTAAACTCAGCAGGACAAAGCCAATTACACCAGCTACCCTTGGAAGTGCTGTTCTGGATCTTCTCAAGATGCTGTAGCTGATTTGGCATAAGGCAGCACTAACAGAGCATCTACAGCTACAAGCAGCCAGGCTCTTGTGTGTGCAGTAAAGTCTGGAGGCCATCACCCACCTCCCCACTGCTGAGAGGTCTCTCCAGCTGTGCTGAAGGAGCAGCTCTTGTGTCACCTTCTAACCCACAGCAGGAAAGGTCAGGCACAACTGGGCTGAGTTTCACGGGCCCGCAGTAAAACAGGGGAAGTTTACAAAAGCTGTTTTCTTGCCAAACCTGTCAAGAAGGGGTTTAAAGTCTTCCAGCAAGGTGCTAAAAGCACTTGCTCTCTGCACTACTGGATCCAAAAGATGGTGTCTGCTTGGAGCTGAGTGATGTGAGAGCAAAGGTGAGGCTGAATCATCAACAGCTGGAGAAAGAGGAGATGCTTCTGCTGCTCTCTGAGTGGCTGAGCCCCTTGCACAGCTCCCACCCAGTTTGCTCACATCTGCCCCACTCCCCTCCTCTCCTCTCCTGTGTTTGTACCCCCTGTGCTGAGATGTACCTGCACCTGGACCTGCACACACATTTTGGCTCTCAATGCCAGGACCTCCTTAGTGGCTCTGTATCTTCTTGTTCTTATATCAGTGTAAATCTCCTAATCGTAAAGGAGATTCACAAGGGCAAAACCAGTGAAAAATGAGTGGAATCAAAAGGAGGTCCATTTTTTTTTTCTTTTGAATGAAGGCTAATCCAATCAGAAGTAAGAAGCTTTCAGATTTCAGGACTTCTAAGAAAGATTTTTTTTTTTAAGATATAAAGAACTGACCATTCTTGGTTTTCAGAGAGTGATGATGAAAGCAAAGGGTGTATTGGCTGGCTCCAGCTGAGGATCTGGCCAAGTGGAATTAACATTGTTCTAAAGAGCCCTGCACTGAGTTTACAGGTCCAGAAAAGTCCACAAGGCAGGTCTTGGTGTGACCTTCCAGGGCAAGTGTGGGCCTGAGGTATGGTCCGTGCTCACAGCCTGGAAGGGCAGGCTGGAACTGGCTGTGAGGCATCTGCAAGATGTTCTCTCCATGGTGATCTCTCCATTCCAGAGCAGCCTAACAACCAGGAGTCTTTGTGGTCTCCTGTCTCATTGATATTAGTAAACAGTTCTTGTTATTGCTTGGCATGACAGGAGGGGCAGAAGTATGACCAAAAAAAGAATAAATATAGTATTAAGACACTGCTGGAGCCTGAAGTCAATATCCCTGTTTACAGAGTTGCTGTTTCTGTTTGAAGGACCCTGCACTTCTCCTTCTTTATCACATTTGCAATTAGTTTTCCATACACATCTGCTCCTGACCTTAAAATAATTTCCTTTTCTCCCCCAAAGGAAAATGATTTTGAAAAGAAATTGCTTCCAGAATCACAGTTCTTTCCTCATCCTCCAGTGTCTTTCCCAGCAGCCTCACACATCCCAGCTTACTCCTGAAAGAATCCATGCCTTGCAGAACATCACATTTTGTGGCCAGGATTTTGGAGACAGCAAATGTGACCAAAACTTTAAGCACCAAGCTGTTTTTTAGGCACTTAAGTGCCCTTTTCTCAGCACTCTCAGCATGGTAAGTTGTAGCTCCAGCTGACTTTTCATCCCATTTCTATTTTCACACCAAATCCCAGTGTACCCACGGTGTTTTGATACAATGACAAGTTTATATGATGACAATGCACTGCATGGACTGTAGACTCAGATCTGTATTTTTGGTGGTGCTTCTCTGGAAAGGCTGAAGGGCAGAAAAGTGAATATCCCCATATCTCATGGCCATTTAACACAAACAGAAAACCAGAGCCTATTCCAAATATTTCCCTGTTTGGGGGGCAATATTGAATAATTTGCTTTGCTCCCTCCAGAGACATTTTCTCCAGTCTGTGTGCTAATTACATTCCACTGAAATTCTCAAAAATGGGCTGTAAAGGGACTCATGTTGTGCACAGGGCTGGTGCAGAGAATCATTTTACCAAGGAGCAGCCAGGTCCTGGTTACTCCCAGTGTGGACAGTTGAGAATTCAGTGGTGTTTACTGGATTTTTTTCACCCTGATATGTGTTCAGCACCTGTCCTGGTGTCTGGGTGCCCCCAGAGGCTGCAGGAAAACCCCTCCAGCCCTGCCAGTGAGGACACCAGAGCTGCTGAAGGCAATGAGGATGCAGCCAAGAGGGAGCCCCTCAGTACAGGCATGGAAGGAGAGGACTCAGAAAAAAATAGGTGGGAAGATGGAAATTAGGGATTTCAGTGAAACTACAAAACACTGACTAGAAATTCATCCCTGATGTAACTTTCATTCCAGTCAGTCACCCAAGAGCTGAATTTGGCCCTCCTGGCAGAAATTGTTTGGTTTAGCTAGTAACATTAATTGGAAAAAGTGAGCAGTGTTGCTTTAATTGCACAAAAGAGAGGGAGGACAGATCCCATTTCAAATTTCAGAGTAAGGCTTTTTTTTTTTTTTAAGAAAGGGGGGGATAAATATTAATACCAAGGCTGTGTTGATGAGCTTTAGGGGGTTGCTAAGCAACACAGCCCTTTGTCTATAGCCCAGACGATGCTCGGGAGGGGACTGTGTAGAAATAAAATTCATATGGCTCCTATAGAACCAGCTTTTTGTAGCTTTTAAAAAATAAACAGGAACCAAAATCTGTCTCCTTGACTTTTTTTTTTTTTTCCTCCCTTTCACATGAAAGAGTTTCTGCTGAAAAATCTGAGTATCTGAGAGCAAGTGTTCGGAGGGTGTTGTGAGCCTGACAGCAAAGTTGGGGCAATGAGCACACTTGCTTTAACCCAACAGCAATATCCCCTCAATGTGTCCCTAAATAGCATGGGGGTTTTAAAACTCTCAAATTCTGTGTACTAATTTGCTGTTTGTGGCACATAACCATAACATTTTAGTCCATTGCATTTTCTTTTTTTCAGTTCACCTTAAGGAATTTCATAAATGTATCCCAGTCCAGCACAGGAATAAAATAGCTAATAGCAGACCATTACATAACTGATAAAAGAAAACCACACATTTCCAGATATTAAAATCATGGATATGTTAGTCTAAGCCTTGTAGTAAAATCCAGCTCCACAATTCTTCAAATTCAATATGTTCATTTTTATTTTAAATGTAGAGCTCAGGAATACAGGGGAAGGAACAGCTTTTGATTTGATACTTGCAGAGGAAAAATAATATTTTATTAAGGTATTCAAAATGCTGACTACAGAGAAATTTTAAATAATTTATTTTTTAGAAGTGAAAGTACTCATGTTCTGATATGAAAGAAAATCTAAAGCTTTGTTTTATACAAGGGAGCACAGGTGAAAAGTGGTGAACTCCAAGAATTGCAAACAGTCAGGGCCTTTGTTCTGTGATTTGTCCTGGAACTGGCTCCTCAAAACACATACATCACACATTTTTAACTACTGAAGCCATATTATTGCAGGAAAACTGCAGAAAAGGTGGACTGGAAATGCTGTGGGTTTCACAGTTACTCCACAGAGCAAATGCCAGCACAAGACCTGCATGGACAGAGGGTCTGGAGCAGGAAGATGCTCCTACCCAGGGCAACAGCCCTGGAAAAACAACACAGCTGTACTTTCATTTGCACCTCAAGAAGAAATGGTGGCCTTGAAAAAAGGGAGAATGCATGGCCTTCCATGCAGTCCACACAGGACTTTCATGGCCTGTCCAGGGAGCAAGGGAGGGAATCTCCCAAATGCCCATTGGAATCCAGCTGCTTCTTCCTTTGCATCCTGGATTACCCACATCACAGGCATCTGTGCTGCCTTGCAAGAGACAGGGACAAAAAACTGTGTGTATTGGCCATTGAGTGTTCCAGCTCCTTCCCTGCTTACAGGTCAAGCCCTGGCCTGTCTCACAGCTCCACACTTGCCCCCAGGGATTCTCCTGTGCAGAGCAAGCAGTTCATGTGGCTTTATCAGGGTAGCACACACAGACTGTTCTTCCTGTCCAAAGCAACAGAGGTTTGTAAGACCCTGGTGCATTTACATGTGGGAGATGATGTGGAAACCCAGGGCACCAGGAATATTTCTCTGTCTGCTCTGGGGTGCCCTGACCCCCAGGGGAGCACTGACTGTGACCCTCATTCATGGAGAAAGTTTCCCGGACTTCAAGATAGACTGGAATCCACAAAAGTGTGAAATAGATTATAGAGAGCAGTGTAGGTGTATCATTGGTGAGAAATTTAGGTTTTGGGATTTTTAGTATGTTGTGGATGGAAACAAGATGGAGGGCACAGAGTGTTGTCCTGGGTTTCTTCTTCATGTTTCTTCTTCCTCCTTCTCCATGGGTTTGGGTGGCACTTTGTCATTGGGCAGAAAAGTCCCCATTGCAGCTCTTTGGGATCAGTGATTGGGTTAAAAGGGAAAATAATCCAGGTGTCAGTTCTTCATTGGATAGTTTAGTCTTAAAAGACCTTGTAACAAGAGATTGTTGCCATTTTGTGTGTTCTAATGAAAAGCTGCCAAACTCACAGTAGTGAGACTGTTTTACTGATAACAAATAATAAACACCTGAGTCAGAACATGAACTATTGTCTCAAGTGCCTTCAATCCAGACCCAGAGAAATCCACAACTATACCCCCACAAGATGACAGCAACAGAGGGAGAGGTTCAAACCTGGAAAGAAAAAAGGTAAAGAGAAGTTGTTATTTCTTAGGCAGTCACTAAAAAGCATAGTGAAATACAGAAGAAGAAACCATTTCTCTCTTGATGTGGGTTTTGCTGTTTAATCTACGTGAGATCCAAGGGCAACTATAATGTTCTACAGGTGATCATTGTTCATGGTGCCAGCACAACAGCAAGTTTCACAAAACACAAGGTGAAGTTAATGTTGAGCATGTGGAAACTGCTGAGGATATTGGTGCCGGCTTTGGTTTTAAAATGAAGAGTTTTCCTTCACAACAACATAATTTCCTCTGTGTCTGGGCTGACTGAGAGTGTGATATCAAAAAAAAGAAAAAAGGTACTACTGGACTCTCAACATGGTCATGAAAAACATATCCTTGTTCTTGCAGAAAAATTTGACCACAGACCAGTACTAAACTTCCAGTTTTCTCAGACTCTGCTTTGTATGAACCCTCTGTGTAAGAACATGGTGACACAGATGTGTCATGCATGGCCTCTCCAACAACAGTGTGTCCACCTCAGTCCAGGGGATCTTGGGCTTCTATCAAAGCTACTGCTATCTGAGAAAAATTCCCTGAAGATGCATGTCCAATGTCTCTCTCATGAGAATTCAAGTTCCTTTCCTTCCCACAGGATCTTCTCTGGCTTCACTTTTCCCCCTCCCCAGCTTCTCAAGTATCAGAGAAGTCATCTGAGGCTTTTGAAACCCACAGGAGTGCTGAGGGCTGCTAGAGGAGGGAGACTGAACCATGGTGCTGGTAATAATGTGCAGGCAGCTCCTGAGAAACAGCATTCCCTCATTCCCTGCTGGCCTGCAGCCCCTCTGCAGAAGCAGCACTGGACAGGGAACACTCTGGTTTAGGATCTGTCTGCAACACACAGCACCCAACAGAGAGCCAGACCCAGGATGTCAGAACCTGGCTTGGAACCTCAGCCAAAAAAGACAGAGAGCCATGCTGTTCTCCTAGATCAGCCCACAAGCTGAGGAAAAATAAAAAGAATAAAAAAAAATATAAAATTGGTCTGAGCCTTGTCTGCTCAGACAGGAGAGCAACTGGCCCAGAGAGAACAACACCAGGCAAGCATTCCCAGTGTGCTGGAAACTAGAAAGAACAAATATTTCAACTCCTTTGCAAAAGGAGGCAGACATGGTGTCTGCCTTTTGCTCTTCCTTAGCAGGTTTTTGTATCACTCAGTCTTCTAGCCCAGCATGGGGCTTTGGAGGTGGTTCAGAGCACTTTTCCAGCACCCATCTGTGCATTTCCAGCCTCCCCCGAGCTCTCTGACATGCATTCAGACCAAACCAGTCAGTCTGGGGTCTGGGAGAGAGTCGGCTCTGCTGCTCTGCTCTTTGTTTGGCTCAGGGTGAGGGAGATGCCTGCACACACCATGCCCAAGACATGTAGTCCCTGAGCAAACTCACAGAACTTACTGGGACTCCATACATCCATACAAGGCTGGCAACAGCTCCATCTAGAACCTGTCTCCTTATAAAGTATGAGAGAAAAAATTGATTTTTGCAATGTACATGGCTTGAACAAATCAGAGTTCTTCCATAGCAACATTATGGAATTTCATACCATGATAAGCTATATGTGGAATCTATGCATGCCAGAATTAGAATACTCTCATATAAAATTTTGAATTCTACTTACCTCAGGCAAGAGAGACTGCATTTTACAGTGGAGTTCAGAGTGTGTTGTGTCTAACATCTGTAATGTACAGCTCAAAATTGTGTTAAATAAATGACAGGTGAAGAGCCAAAATACCCCAGTGTTACCCCAAACCAAGAGATATTGTGTTATTTTACCTATATGAGTTTCTCTACAAACAACTCAGTCTTGATTATATATTCAGATGATATGTATTCCTGCAGCAAAGACACTTGCTCAGAGGGGCTCATCACTCCTCATCTTCCTTTTATGTCAGAGCAGTTTTCTGCTCTCACTTTAAAACTTCTGTGCCTGTCCAGCAGCAAAGCAGATGCTGTGAGTGCAGATGTTGCTCTTGCTTAGCAACCCCTGTCTAGAACAAAACACTCAGCTCCCTGCCAAATTACTTCCTTGTAGTTAAGGTGAAGCACTGGCCATATTCTAAACTCCACCCAGGTGTAAAACAACCTGCAAATGGGCTGCTGGGGGTGGAAAAATTCAAGTGAAAAGACTTTGGAGTGAAGGGATGAGACATTTTGTCTGTATCCTCTGGCATCACTTTATGGATGAGGAACTCTTTTTCAGCACATTTTATCAGTGCTAAGAGGGAGAACAAAAGGTTTCTGGATCAAAATATGGCAGATTTTAATAATTAAGTGAAATTTACCTCCTTCCATTCTTGTCTTCAGTACAAAGAGCAGATGCAGAATATTGTTGATTCACACTCCCCACGATGAGAACTGAGTCACAGGGCATTCCTGGGGATTAACCAGGAGCTGGGAAGAGTTGATGGCCCAAAGCAAACTGGGACACCACTAAGCCAAGCCTGCATTAATTCCCTGGGAAATGCCCTATGCCTCAGCTGTTATTGCTGCTGTCACCTTCTACAGAGGAAAACACAAATCTTGAGCAGGGATGATGCCAGATGCTGCTCCTGCCAGACATGGATGTTTCTCAGCCTGGGGAATTCCTGGCCTGGCCAGGCCAGGAGCTCAAAACACCCTCCTCTATCTGGAGAATGAGGTTTCCAGGTCATTTTCATGCAGTTTTCTGGGTTTCAGAGCACACAGTTTGTGCCAATTCACAGCGTGTGCAAGTTGAATTAGTGGGGCTGTGCAGAACCCAAATCACTGCCTTTTCTACACCCCTGATGTGGCAGCATCAGTTGTGGGTTTCTCTGGGTCAGGATTGAAGGCACTTGAGACCATAGGACTTGTTCAGACTCAGGTGTTTATTATTCCTTATCAGTAAAACAGTCTCACTACTGTGAGTTTGGCAGCTTTTCATTAGAAGGCACAAAATGGCAACAATCTCTTGTTACAAGGTCTTTTAAGACTAAACTCTCCAATGAAGAACTGACACCTGGATTATTTTCCCTTTTAACCCAATCACTGATCCCAAAGAGCTGCAATGGGGACTTTTCTGCCCAATGACAAAGTGCCACCCAAACCCATGGAGAAGAAGGAAGAAGAAGCATGAAGAAGAAACCCAGGACAACACCCTGTGCCCTCCATCTTGCTTCCATCCACAACACACTAAAAACCCCAAAACCTCAATTTCTCACCCAGTGATACACCTACACTGCTCTCTGTAATCTATTTCACACTTTTGTGGATTCCAGTCTATCTTGAAGCCTGGGAAACTTTCTCCATGAATGAGGGTCAGAGTCAGTGTTCCCCTGGGGGTCAGGGCACCCCAGAGCAGACACAGAAATACTCCCTGTGCTCTGGGTTTCCACACCCTGGTAGTTGAAAAAGTGGACAAAATAAACCACAGTCATTTAAAAACTAAACAACTTTACATGAAATAAAAACAAAATAAATCTTACTTAAATGAAATGTGAAATTAAAACTATTCATAGCAAGGTTTAAAATGATATAATTTCTAAAATTACTGCTGAAGTTCTAGTCAGGTCTACTAGGTGGGTTTTAGTCAGGTGAATTGGGTGCGCTCCCTAGGACAAAAATTTGCTGAAGTAGAAAATTTGGAAGCAGATTTGGAAGCAGTAACCTCCTTGAACATACAAAATATTTACTAATTTAATTTTATTCCACCAGTTCTATTTAACAAGTTCATTTCTCGTTGTGGATCCATAGAGAATATTTTAAAAAAAGATCTTTTTTCCCCTCTCCAATCTATGAATAAAAATGAGTACAATAAGCTCTGCGATTTCTTTGCTCTGACTTATTTCAGTGACTGATAACTTAATTATTCATAGTAACAAACCAGTTAGTTGCTTTTAAGCTAAAAAACAATGTAGGTTTTTATTTTCTTATATCACTTAATATATTTTATTTAGGTAACAAAGGGAATATTAAGCTATTTGGGGATTTTTTATTGAATTCTAGTATTCATTCAATTATAGATTCATAAAAACAAGGGAAAAAAATCCAGAAAAAAATGAACCATGCTTCATTTTCCAATTAAAAATATTACAAAATTAAGAATATGATAAAGTGATCATTAATTTATCAACATAATAAATATTCATAGAGAAATACTTTTGGTTAACAAGAAAAAAAGACCTCACTGTGTGCTATCTTTTGCTACTAGAATCTCAGAATGGTTTGGGTTGGAAGGGACAGATCACCCAGTTCCAACATCCCCATCATGGACAGGGACACTTTCCACCAGACCAGGTCACTGCTTTGATCCAGCCTGGCCTTGAGCACTTCCAGGGGTGGGGCATCCTCAGCTTCACCCTGTTCCAGTGCCTCTCCACCTTCACAGTGAAATAACTTCTCACTCTTCCTATTATCTGATCTAAATCTGCCCTCTTTCAGTTTAAAGCCATTTCTCCCTGTCCTATCCCTACATATCCTTGTAAAAAGCCACTCTCCAGCTTTCTTGTAGGCCCCCTTTAGGTGTTCTAATGGTTACCAACCCATGAAAGCTAACTTTTATTTAAAAAAAAAATCTAGCATAACTTACTACTGCAAAAAGAGATCAAATGCATTATTAAAACCAAGATTTCCTACTTGGTGATTTAAATATTGATTTAAATTAGTTCTCTGTGGGTGTTGGAGTTGGCTTACAGCCTTCAAATAATTGTAGGGAAGAAAGGCAACTCTGCTGAGACAGATGCTATAAATATGTGCTGGTATTTGAGACTGCAGTGATGTCTTTACATTCAGAACCTCTGGGTTATCAGCAGCAGAAGACTGGGTGTGGCTCTGAACTGCACTAAAATAAGAAAAGCCACAGCCATTGGTACTTGACTGTTTTAATATTGGCCTAAAATGGTGTGTACAGCTTTTAAACATTGTTTAACAATCAATCTGTTGGTCAGTTACCTTCCAAATTCATCTTTTAGTACAGTACAGATCCTGTGATCCCAACATTTCATGGGCAGCAGATGGAACCTCCAAATCATGGGACAGCACACATTAGAATTGCTGCCGGACAGCAAGGAAAAAAAATAGAAGGGAAGCAGAACAATACACCATAAAATAAAAGTATGGCCATGGGCACAGGCAGCCAGAGAAATCTGCAAAATGGCAGTGCATAAAGCATTTCTATAAAGACTGAAAACTGGCACTGGTGAAGTAAAGTAATGTAATCTGTGCCCTTCCATTTTCTTCTGTTCCTAGTGAGCTGACACCAAAGAACAGCATTTTGTTCTCTCCTGGCTTTCTTGGCAGCCTCCAAATCCAGCAGACAGACAGACAGCAACAGCCTACAGCTGGTGAAATGCTCAGAAATGACTCCTCATTTATCCAGGTGTGATGCTCAGAAATGACTCCTCATTTACCCAGGTGTGATGCTCAGAAATGACTCCTCATTTACCCAGGTGTAATGCTCAGAAATAATTCCTCATTTACCCAGGGGCTTTGAGCACTCAGCCTGGATGCTCTGTGTGGCTGGGCTACACCTGCAGCTGCCTGCATTGTAAAAGCACCTTGGCTTATGGTGGTTCCCAAACAGATCTTCATCAGTGGTCTAAGAAAGCTCAATATTGGCTTTTCTATCCAGTACAGTCAATCTCAAATCCAATTCAAGAAGCCAGCAATGATTTAGATTGAAAAACGTATTACTACAATTTTAAAACAAAAATTTTAAGGGTTCATTTGCACCTATTTTGAATTGGCATGAGACCAGCTGTAATTTCTCAGTGGCATGGATTTAAAAGGGATACAACACCAATACTACCCAGTGTAGTGCCTAATCTCAGCCTGGTGATGGTGAAAGTCTTCACCACTGTACAATTATTTTCCTTGCTTTCCACTTCCTCCTGTTAATGTAAGAGACTTGCTTTTACACTGAAGCTTTGAGGACTATGGTAGAAAAGTGATAAGGGTTTTTAATTTTTCTTTTTTTTTTTTCTGCATATAAAGAACTGGAATAATAGATAAACCACTTAATTTTTTTTAAAGAGCAATCTTTCTTTTTAAAGATTTTGCAGATATTTTATCAGTGCTGCAAAACCACTCCTGAGGTAACTAAACATTACCCATTTTCCAAATGGGCATGCTGTAATAGAAGAAGGGATTCAGTCCCACAGTTGCAGGTGGTAGGTGACCTATAAAACCCTTCAGTTTTGACACCCAGGTACTGCTGTAACTATTAGACAAGGCTGCTGTCTCAGGAATGCAGAGATACATTCACAGAGGAGTTTGAAATTGCAGCACTCATCTGACATCACAGCTGAAGTCAAAGGGATTTCTTTAAGGTCAATAAACCCCAGCGCAGCTCAAAGGCTGCAGCCCATATTTATTGCTGTGGAGCTCCTCAGAAAGGCAGATGGAATCTGCACAAGGAATGGATCTTCTCACAATTCAGGTTTGCAGGAGGACCTGGTGGAATGGCCAAACATGCTCCTATTTGATGGGATCCATTTGGCTGGAAAAGATTTCTTTTTCCCAAAGGTTTCTCTCAATAGCAACCTGCCTTGGCTGTGAGGGTCTGGGGAGGCTCTCTGGGGAGCTCATCTGTGCTGCTTCTTCACTGAATTCTGATGTAGAATTCCCAAAGCTCGGAGAAACCTGCTGGGTGAAAGTCCTTTACAGACACTGGAGCCCAGCTGGCTGTGCCAACCCTCTGGGCCAGCTCCACTTCTTATCCCTTATTAAATTCCAATCCCTCATCACTTGTGATAAGATAGAAGCCAGAGGGTGGATGCACAATGAGTGTTTTTGAGAGCTTTGCTCATGTGATAGTTTACTTTGTGGTGGCTTAAATACAAACCAGAATGAATGTTTAAATCAAAGCACAAACTCCTTTGGCCTCAGGGTAAGAAAAACATTTTCACATTTTAAACATCACTGGCCTCAAGGTACAAAACAAATATTTACTAAACTTCAAGACTTCAGACATGGGTTTTCTAAGGCTGTTCCTTGTTGCTGCTTCTCTGTGAGGCTTTTCTCTTTCTGAGCTTCCCACCCTTTGGAAGAACACAGGCAAGGATAGGAGCACAGCCTCTTTCTCCAGATCTCTCTGCTCCAAAGGTCATCTCAACTCCACAGCTGTTGGCCAACACTGAGAAGCCAAAGGAAAGCAAGGTGAGAGAAACAATGAGAGAAACACCACTCTGCAGATGGTTTGCTGTTCTCATGCACTTTGTTCTCTACACTGACTTTAAGGAGACACTGATCTCACCACACCTACCATGGGACTGAGAAGCCCACTGATACTGTGTGTGTGCCACCCTCTTACTTGGTGACAGGGAATGTGTCCTGCAAGGTGTCAAGAATGTAAACATGTGATCAAAGACCACCACCACATCCTCTCTTAGCTCCAAAGTCCATTCAAGATGTGGGATGGGATTAGGCATGAGACAGTAGTTGTCATTTATTTCTTTATTGTCAACTTTTAGTACTCCAGCTTATGTTCAAATTCAAGTTCAAGTTAACCTCCCTTCATCCCCCTACCTATTCTACAAACAACCTGCTGGAATAAAAGGGAACCATTGCCAGAGTCTGCTGAGCATTCCCTCCATGCTGGTGCCAGTGCAGGCAGCTCCCTCAGTTTGCTGCTCCCTCTCCCCACCAGGCTGTGCCAGAAGAGCTGCTCATGGGGTTATGTGAACCAGACTGAAGAGCTGGCTTGGGTTAAAAATAACCAATGCAACAAAACAAAGCAAAACAAAAATAGTAATTTTTAACCAAGAATGCTTCCCTGACCCAGCCAGGCCACCACACACCACACAGCCACAGCTGGCCAGGCTACACCTTCCCATGGCAATGTGAGTTGTGATGTTGGTTTTTCACTGCATCACAATCCAAGGCACTGCAGAGCCAAGGGGTGAACAGAGAACTTCAGCTTCTCAACACGTCCCATGGGGCCCACAGCTTGCCAGGCAGGCTGAGACTAATCTCACAGAGAACTAAGAGGTCCTCTTCCTTCAACAAGGGCAAACCAAGCATTTCAGACCAGGAATATCCAAACTTTTTAAGAGGACTTTTTGAAATTAAAGACTTCAAGTTGGAATTTTTTAGGGTATTCTGTCCCACTGAAAAATTAATTTCAGTTCAGTTTTCATCCTGAGTCCAAGTGGTAATAAATTTTAAATATCTAAATAAAGCTGACCAAAAATTCTTATTTTCAGTGGAGTAAGGATTATATTTATACCAAGCATAAGTGATGACAGGAACAAGATTCAAGGATCAAATAGGTATTATCACTGTTACACAAATATTCTGTAAATGTAATAAAATAACACATCAAAATATAGTCCATTTAATAACTGCTATTACAATGCATCATTATGCATATATTGTCACAATACCATGTTTGTCTGTGCACACAGTAATTTCAAAATTCCATATATGTGTATAAAATACTCATTGCTTGCCTCTTCAGTACTTCAGTATAATTCCAGTATTACTTTAATCATAAATACCCTTAAGTAGTTTTAGGTGAAGACTTCAGAGTACGAGAAATGTTGAAGCAATAAATTTCAGGGAAAATGTATGTAAAGGGTTCTGTCAGTGGAAGTTAAAAAAGGATCTTGCTAATTTGGTCTTTTTAAAATGCTTTTTTTAACAGACAAGTAGATTAGAATTTTATTGCCAGTGATGGAAAGACTCAAATATTTTATAAAAAAACCTAGAAATATCTCCACCAAATGACAGATTTTCTTCTTTCTGTAACATATCTTGCTATTTTCTTGATCAATCAAAGATCTGCCGCTCAGAGATATAAAAGCTTTGTATTGCAAGCGTTAGTCTCATGCAAGGATTTATAATGATAAATCCATATGACTATGTAGATACAGTCAATGCCACAAAAGATGCACTGAACAGGCCACAAAGTATTGGGGGAAAGTGCAAAAAAAGAATTCACAGCAGGTGAGAAGAAGTTGAAAAGGATTTCTGGATGAATTATGGATTTACAGAAAACAGGGCTGAAGAGAGACCACAAGAGTTCTATACTTGGACCAGGACTCAAAAATTCTGTCTTTGTTTTTTTTCCTTAATTATTATTCTATTTTTCCAACACCTACCTCCCTAAGTAATTTACTCTAATTCTGTCCTGACCTCTTAGCATGAGTCTGGGAGGAAGATTCTGCTGCTAGTTTTAAACCCTCATATCCTGCCCACCACAGCCCAGATGCGGTGAACAAAGTATTCCTTTTCCTCCCTGCAATAGACTTTTCCACAGGATTCAGGGAGCAATTTAAAGCATAAAAGAGAGAAGTTGTAATGGAGAAAGAAGAGGTTAAGTGGAACAGAGCTCTGTGAGCAGAATAGCTGGATGTTATTTATCCAAAATAAACAACAGGGATTGGATGAAAAGCACTGGGAGTTACTGAGGGAATGAGTGAGGGTAATAGTGAAGAATCAGAAAGAAATAAGATCCAGGTTTTCATGAAACAACTTAGAAATGGGTTATGTGAGGGCAGGAGAAGCAAGTACTTCTGGGCAAGCGCAGAGACATGATGGGATGCTGAAGCTGTTGCTGGAAGTGATCTGTCCTTTTGAACAGTAATGATTTGTTTCTCTTTGGTGTACCTGAGATACCTTAGATACATGCACAGCATCTGCTTCCCTCTGTTGTGCTCATATGCCTAAGGAGAGTAAACATTCACCAAACTCGATGCAAACAGGAGCCAAATACCTACTTTAAAAACACTCTGCAAGCCTGGGTATGGAAATCACTGCACTTACTGGATATGTGGGAGTGACTCATTTCTACCATAACTACCCAGTGATGTTCACTGGACAGTTTCTTACCTAAAACAGATGTGCTCAGAAAAACAGTTTTTAATCACAAAACCTACTTTAGCAGAGCCTGCAATAGGTAGGACAGCAATAGACTAATAGTGTACAGTCCCCCTAATAAATAAGGGCTTATGAAGAAGATGCCCCACATTTCATCTCTCAAGCTCTCTGAATTATGGATTTCTTCATCATGTTCAGCAAATTCCTAGAAACCCCTCCTTGCATGGGAAGGACAGCATGAGGATCCCACACAGCACAGCTTTTTCACTCAGAGGCACTGGGAGGGCAATCTTTGAAAACTGTGAAGCTCAGAGCCTGTAATCAATGGCTTGCCACTGTTATTGGCATCTTTTGTGATCTGCTCTGAGACAACAGTGGTTCCTGCAGCACCACTCCCCTGGTGCCCAATCTGACCTCTAGGTATGATCCTGGAGTCCAGTGCAGAGCCTGAGCCCTTTTCAGGGCACGGAACTGATATTTTGGGTTGTTCCTCTATTCACAGCATTATTTGATTCTCACAGAAGCTACAGAAGCTCAACTTGAGGAAACTACACCTCCACATTTGCCTGGGTTTCCTCCTCTCTTCCTCCCCGTGGGTGTCACAAAAAGCTTAAAATAGCCTAAGATTTGCAGCACTTCTCCTGTGCTATTTATTGCAGATAATTGAAAAGGATAGGGGGAGAAAGATGAGTATCTGAGGCAGTATTTGTAAGTCTAAAGAAATCATCATAATGATGCTAACCTAGCTCAGGACCAGCTGGATATCTTGGACCCAGAGGTGGGAGTTTTAACTCCACAGTCACTCCTGATTTTGGTGTTTCAGAAATGTGCATCATGTTAAGAAATTAGAAACCTGTGTCTCCTTTTGTCTCAAGGGATTTCACTTTGCTCACCATTCTGCCAGTCCTCTGAGTCTACTGAAGAAAAAACACAACCCTCTGCTACCTGCCACATTTTATTGTGTATTTTTGAAGGAAGAACTCTGTCTACCTTGAACAGATCCCTCAAGACAATCTCCAGTGCACATAATGGCATATGAAAATGAATTGAATGCTCTGAACATTGTGCCTCTTCTTCACAGACCAATTCTGCCAATCTACCACAATTTGTGATTCATCAAAGTAGACCTTGATCTTGGACAGAGAACTTTAATTCCCCTCTGTCCTCTGTCAACCTAACAAAACACTAATTCTTAAGGAACATAATATTGTGTATCTGCTGATGTAAAAGGCTCCTGGTATGAAAAAAGGAGCTTTTCCCCTACCACCCTGTGGTGAGAGGCAGACTTTGCACAGCAAGGTGATGTATTATTAGAACTAGCAAAATCCACAGAATTCCTTCATGAGATTGAAACAAATTCTGTTTCATTTGTGACTGTGTTTGTTATTTTTGTTAAACTGCCCCCTCTCATGTCCTATCCCAAGAAGAAATCCTGTCAAGAAGGATTATTTTTGGCCAATTCTCCTTCAAAGAGTCACAATCAATAATCTCTCTTACAGAAGTAAACCTTTGGGAACACAGTAAAGAATGTTAATCGTAGTTCCTATGGACATCTCGCTTTCTCTAAAGGCAACAAATGAAATATTAAAAACTAAGTAGCATTTAAACAAGTCACTCACCATGAAGTCTGTCTCAAAGCTCACACACTTATCAAAACCAGAGCAACACAAGGGACCCTGGCTTTATAAAAATAATCTTTTCTCCTATATCATCAATTTCATAAAAAGCCTTCAAAATCCACAAGAGTAAAACTGTTTCTCACTTAGAGAGCAAAGACGAAAAAAGTGTGTGAGCATTTCAGGTTTTATAAAGGAAGTAATGCAGCAAATTGTAGGCTTCTGTGAATCCATTTAAGTAAGCCAAGTTAAATACATATGGCCTACAAGGTTGTGGGGTGGGAATTTGGTAGGCTCTAGAAATTCAGAAACATTATAATCTCCTTACTATCACTTGTAAGTGGGATATCACTCCATATTTTTTCAGCATTAAGTGGCTTATCAATATAGACTCTCAAAGAAGAACTTCAGATTTTGTTGCCTACCCTGAAAACCTTCACTTGGAAACAACATGTGCTGTTTATCAGTCTGCAGCAGAGCTACATATACAAATATATGTCTTCTGTCATGATAGCATCAATTGAAACATCCCATAGTACTTTTGTTGCCAATATCTCCCTATAAAATTATTATGGACCCTGTGCATACTTGGGTAGGTCTGTGATCTATCAGGTATTAGCAGTAATATTTAGGGTGGTTTGCTTCTGTGAGCAGTTTCAGAAGGAGATGCTGGTGATGCTGATATTCAAGAGTTAGGCCATTCCAGCCACTGCAACTGCTTTCTGCTCCCCTTATTCCCTCCTCACCCCAAAGAGAATTTACTGAACTTCACAGGATCAGGAGCAGGTTTCCTCATTGCAAAAGCAGAGGAAAGATCCTTCCTGCTACAGTTGGTGAGGCATTGGCAGTCACACAACCACCAAGCAGAGCCAAATCTCATCTCTTGCTACGCAGCGAGGTACCACAGATCCTCCTCACAAACAGATGGTGGTGACTTTTCCTTCTCTCCTCTTCCCTTTGCTCCTGGCTGCCCTGGGTGGGTTTCCCTGCACATGACCTCTGTATTGTCCATACTGTGCCAAACTCACTAAAACTGCAGGCAGAAAAGCAAAGAGCTGCCCAAACAGCCAAAAGGGACGGCAGGATCCAGAGAGAGCCCCTCCTGCACAGGAGATGCACATCAGGGGCATCAGGGGCTGGGGAGCCAGCATTGCACTGCATTTGTCAGCCAGAACAGGACTTTAAACACCCCAGACAACCTCACTGATACAATTTCTGATACAAAGCCAGCTACAATTTCACTGGAATGAGTTTTATATATATATATATATATATATATGCATGCTGCAGTCCCATAGCTGTGAAAATCGTTCCTATGCAACTGTGCTCTGGCATCTCCATTTAGCTTTTAATGGTGCTCCTACCCTTTCCACTGCAAGGACAACCCAAAACCTGTAACACTGCCTGCAGACAGAGAGAGCAGCACTGCCAGGAGCTGCAGGAGGCCCCAGGCTGCAAGGACTGGAGTGTTCCCCTCTCCTCCCTGGGAGGAGCCACCCTCGAGGTGCCCTCAAGCTCAGCCAGGAGCATGCCATGCTTTCCCATCTTTCCCATCTTTCTACAAAGCCTAATCCATTTTTCAATTTCTAATTTAGGTGAATTTGGACTAATTAAGTTGAATGTCCTAAGTCAATGAGCCTGAGGCCCTATTTCAGTGCTGTGCCCAAGCACAGGTATGGAATGATTCCTATTCAGAATATCATATCCTTGAGTGTGCTTTGCCACAAAAGCATGGGATGGCAAACTCTCTTGCCTTGAGGTTATTGCAGCAGCTCTGCCACCTGAAGAGCAGGAAAAATTAATTCCTAAAGATTACTGTGAGCTTCCCACTTTCCCAGCATATGTGAGGAACACAGGGACAACACTGGTAAGCCCAAATCTGAAAGTCGGGGAGATGGATTTCCAAGAGCAGGTACACATTCTTCCCTTTCAGGGCAAGGGGGTCTTTGGATGGGTGCAGAGGATGAGTCCTCATGCTCCCTACTGTTCCTTCGGGGGAAAAGGGAAGAGAATCTTCCCACTGCTCTAGAAAAATTTCAATTTACTGGACTCCTCTGTCTCCTGTTCGAAAGAGGAAAGAATTTTTTGCCTAGCACACCTGACTGTAGAACTTATAATCCTTTAAAGCCTAAACATGAAAACATGATGTTAATGTTCAAAGCAAAACTAACTAGCAACAAATTCTTAGTCATCAGCTGCTTACTGATGAGCTCTGGACCCAAAATTATTCATGGGAATCCTTCTGTTGTGACATTTTCAATAGGAATACTTTGTATTTGACTTAAATGGAAGCAGACATCATCCTTTCCATCCAACACAGCAAACAGGCCAAGAATACATCAATCATATCAACAACATGGTCAAAAGGTTGGCTGTTTCTTTCTAAAATTACTTAAACTCATCTCTAGTAAGGATGTGGAAATGAAATGTTCTGTTATCACAAGCATCAGAGCATCAGAAGGCAATACAAAATTAGCATGCAGCAAATATTCCAGTGTAGCTTTCCAGGCCCATTTACAGTGAGACTGGAGATGATACCAAACAGGCTGTGAGCCCAAGCATTTGTACATGTGTTCAAGCAGTTAAGGAACAAGTAATCTGACCATATATTCCTTGCTGGTTCCAGACAAGCCCTCTAGGCTTGTGTTGACCTTGCTGCATACCTAACATTATGCACATTCTTAACTTCTCCTATTGCAATAATTCCTAAAATATGAGGTATTTCTGTGAGTATTTGCAGGACTGGATCCAACTCTGAGCTGGTATTCACAAAGATATTCAGGAAAATTAATCCAAATTAACTAAGGGCTTAATTTAAAGCAGATTAGTTAAAGTGCATTTAACCCTGTAAAGACTTTTCAAAATTAAAGTAGTCTTAATTCAGCTTTGTATAGAGCTTAATCCATTTTTCAATTTCTAATTTAAGTGAATTTGTACTAATTAAGTTGAATGTCCTATGTAAATGAGCCTGGGGCCCTAATTCAGTACTGTGTCCATGGACAGGTATAAAACCATTCCTTGAAATCATATCCAGCTGTTTTCAGTAAAGTGCATACTTAAATATATTCCTGAATCATACTCTTAACTGTTTTATATTCTTAAATCATTTGAGAATTATAGTTTGATGGTAAGGAAAAATCATAGCCCAAAGGGCCAAAAGGCAGATAAATATTTTTCATTTACTGTCCTCCAGATGATACCAATTTCTTCAGTGTGTGTACAAGCAATCTTCAATCATTGTTTTCTGTACGAAATCTCTGATTGACACAGAATTAATGACTGGTTCTTCAGGCTGGAATTATTTTTTTTCCCTTAAAAGGGGAAAGGAAGATTAATCCTTCATTTTCTGGAAAGATTTCATAAAGAGTGTTGTTTTCTCAACCCAGACTGGTAAAGCACCATATCCATTCCCAATGGAAAAGATTAATTTCAGTAATTGTATTTATCTAGGATTTTACATCTCAGGTTTTGCAACCTTTTTTTCAAAGCTTCCTTTACTTGGAAGCGTTTGAATCTAAATTATTTTCTTGATGGATATACAGCAAGAAAGTGAAAAGAAAAACCCAGTTCAAAAATCTTAATAACGAGGTCTGAATAGGCACCAAAGTTAAGTTTAAATATTCAATGTCAGATACATTTGTGCTTAACTACTTCACAGAAGAGAGGTAAAAATTTGTGGTAGCATTCCTGCTAGCAGTGTAGCAGCGAAAGCATGCTAAAAGGCAAGTCGCCTCTTAAATAAAATTTGCCAACTGAATTAGGCCCTGAGCCAGGAAGGCTGTTCAGAGAGTCGTGGAGCCTAGGCAGGCATCCCACGTCTGCTTACTCAGAGGGGATTGGAGCAGTCAACTCACACATGATACAGCTCAGCTCCTGATCCTTCCAACTTCCAAACACAAACTCCTACAGCTTCCCCAGGCACTTGAAGAGTCCTGTTGAACAGAGCACTGGACACCAAACCCCAGGATGCCAAAGACCTGAGGGGTTGTGATGTGTAGATAACATGAATTGTAACAGAGAACCAATGGCTGTATTTCCATGCAGCTGAGTCCAAGCAAACACTCCTCAGCTCTCACGCAGGCAGGCAGGAGCATTTCTGGACAGAAGCTTACTCAGACACTGAGAGATGCTTACTCAGTTTACTCAGACACCTTCCCTTTCCTGAGGGGATATTGTGGGTGGTGGCAGACTGAATATGTGACCCACAGCTCACTGAATGCCGTGATGCTGTTATGAGTGATGCCCACAACAAAACTGAGATTTGAGAGCGCTACATCAGTTTCAGCAAGTGTCTGTATTTTGGTTAGTCTTCCTCAAGGATGATGAATTCTTCTCCAGAGAGAGGAAGAACTTCATCTTTTTTAACTCATGCAGTGTAAGAGGGACAGTTTCACCCTGTGCAGGTCCTTCAAGCATGTTTATCAATATCTTAGGTGAGCACTGTGCTTCTGTGTGAGATTGTGCTTCTATCCTTTTCACTGCAAGGACAACCTAAACTCTGCAACCTGTAAAGAAAGAGGAAGAGCAGGTATTGAAAAGAGATTCAAGGGCAATCGTTGCCATCCTGCTCAATGACTGCCTAACTCCTGCTGCCAGGAACAGCAACTTGTTTGTCCTTCCTTTCTGTTACTGCCTTTCACTACATTATTATTCTACCGTCTGGTGAAGTTACTACCATCACCTCTCCCACTTTAAAAAAAAGTGAAGAGAAAAGATATTCACAAGAATATAGACATGGTTGCCTTCCACAGGGCTTTGCAGAATGGCCCGAGTGAGCGGGCCATCAGCAGCACAGTGTGCAGGGGACACTGCTTGTAAATGGGGCTTCTTTGTAATTCCACTATCGTCGTTTCCAGAATTTCCACGGCTCACTTTTAGTTGAAGAGACGTTTTTACCACACTGAGACAAAAGAGCTTTTTAGATGCGTTTGAAGGCTGTTGGCCACCGCCACACGCCAGCCATCCTCTCCTTGTGCTCTGTAGCTGCTCCACATCAAGCACCCGGTGGTCCCTGCACTTCCCGCTGCCTCCTCTTGCTCCAAAAGCTTTTGCTGTTCTGCAGTTTGCAGGGGCGGTGCGGGTGAGGAGCAGTGCCCGGCTGAGGTGTGCTCAGCAACAGAATCACAGACACACAAAAGCAGCTTCTCCCGGGCACACACCGGGCTGGCAGCGTTTGACTGGCATCCCGACAACAAGGACATCCCTGCAAAACACGCTCAGAACCCGCAGCCATGGAATGGACTCGATAGCCTTTAAATTGTGTGTTACTGTGCTGGCTCCCAGAGATGGCTGGTAGCCGATGTGGCAGCTCATTAACACTCAGTTAACACTTCCCCACATAGCACAGCGATGACTTTTACATTCTCCTGTTTTCCGGAGAGCAGCGCGTGGGCAATTAAAGGAGGGGTAATGGCTTAAGAGATACAAAATATTATGAACGAATCAATTTTTAGAACACTGAAAACAAAAATCCACAATGCACTGAAAACACCATTTGTGATTAAGGAATCCAAGAGCAGCATTATTTTTACCTCTCCAAGTTTCCAGTGCATGTCATTTTTGAGAGTCTCAGCTTCAGGTATCAGAGACAGACATCTACACAGGAGCAGTTCATTGTCTGAGGAAGCAACCCTCTAAATCAGCTTCTGTTTTCAACCTTACAGCAGCATCTGTTTTATTTAAAATGCCTATAGCTCGCTTTTAACTTTTAGGCTGAAAAACAGGGAGAGTGCGACTCAAACTTTGTCTGATGCTGTATCCTTCAGCTCTGGAAGCCAGAATGATCTCTTCTTGCAAATAAATCAGTAAAAGAGGAAGTGAAAATGTCAGATTGCATTTGATTGTCAGAAAACCAACTCTTTTCCACAATAAAAGAGAGTAAACACCATGTGAAATGGGGATCTTGTCTACAAGTTGCCTCATACAGCACAGTGAGAGGGTGCAGGAGACGAATAGGCAGATTATCACCCAGCCCACCCCACTGCAATGAGTGGCCTTGTGCTGAAATCCCACTTAGGCTGCTCCCCATCCCTGTGAAACCCAGCCCAGCATCCTTCCAGATTCCAGGAGGGATGGGCAAACATCACCTGCCAGCTGAGGAGGAGGAGGAGGGCGTGCTGAAGGTGGCCAGTGGATGCACAGCCTGCACAGCCTGCACAGCTCCCCATGGACACCCAACTCCCCCTGCCTCAATGGCTCCTGTTCTTTGGGCTCTCCTGGAATGCTCTGCAGGAACAAAAGGTGCCTCTCCCTGCACAGGACTTTGGTGGGCAGCACTTTCCTTCTTCCCCCATGGATCAGCCTGCCAGAGAGACCCACACTTGTTGACAGGCAGAGGTACCCCTTGCACTCCCCAGCTCTGCAGGATCTCCTGAGTCTTTTAAAGCTCCTTTTCCTACTAATCCAGGCACCAGGGTCCTGTGGGAGAAGGGGCAGCGGAGCTCCTGCAAAGCTCCACCTGGTCCAAGCAGCCCCACTGGAAACCACTGCGGGTGTCTCTGTGTGCCCTGTGCTGGGCCAAGTGAACAAACTCACACAGCACATTTGCAAAGAGGTTTTTTCAGCTCTGCCAGGGATGTCCAGGCACAGATTGAGCCATTAGGCAGAGTTCAGCTGGATCAATGGCAGTGCACAAACCCTGGTGTGTTGCACAGGGAAGATGTTGGGCAGCAGCTGAAGAACCAGTCCCACCTGTGGCACCTAAAAACACCGAGCTTGATTTTGGAAATGTGATTGCCAACAGATAGAAAGCAGTAGAAGAAGCAGTGAAACAACATACATTCAGAAACAAATCTCTTTTTGGCTACAGTGCCTGAGAGGAGTGCCACAAAATCCTCTTTAGCGTGGCACAGATGGGACAAAGGCAAGCCTGATGCAACCTGGGGTTTTATTCCTATTTGAAAAGGAAGCAACTAAAGTTGTAAAGACTTTTAATGACCTCTGCTCTTCCCTTTTCCTTTGTCCAGTTAGCCCTTAAAACACTCAGCTGCAGTCATTTTCTAGTTGGTCAGTCAGTGCTGGATCTCCTGGACATTTCCCTCCCAGGTATTTGATAAACTGTAATTCATCACAATACCATCTTTGGGATTATTTTTTCAGATCTACCACTAATGTGGTGGGTATATATTGAAATACTGATTTAAAGTATTGACCTTTATATAAGTTAAAAATTTGACATCTCCATATTCTAAATTCTCCTGTCTTTCTTATCTATTTTATATTCTGGACAGTGGAGGCCCAACTTTCCAGGAAGGAGAAAAAGCATTTTATTTACCCCAGCCATAGAAAAAGCAAAGCGATCTCACTGAATATTTTAAATGAAAAATTCAACTTTGCACATCCTTTTATAATCCAGAACACCTCAGATCCAAAATACAAAATATTTACATGCCCTTTAGCTGGCCAAATATGACTCTTTGTTACAGCAAAATAAAAAAAGTCCAGCTTGCCACAGGAAGCACCTCCTTAACTTAATACCATGCTCCTCCTGAAGTTCTTATTTGACATTGAAAAAACCAAAATTTTTTTCTCAAAATCAGAAATCAGCCAGCCTGATTTTGAGAAATGGCTATCTTATCTGAAACCTCATCATCCCTGTCTTCCTCTCACAAAAAAAAAACCCAAAACAAAACAAAACAAAAAACAACCAAAAAACACACCAAAAAAAAATTAGACTCAACTCAGCAGTTATGTGGAATGGAAAATTACAACTCCAACAATTAAACTTTGATAAAAAGTCTAAAACCAAGTTATAGTGGGAAGTGTCAGGTGAGTTTAAGTGAAAAAATCACTACCTGCTTCACCTGTAATGTCTTCATTATTAGGACCTTGGATATTACATTGGTAGTTGCTCAGATTAATATTCCTACATCAATCTCTTTTGGTGATATTGGAGAAATGCCTGTGAACTAATGAGAACTCAGCACATGGGAGGATCAGATTTGATATAAATGAAGTGGTTTTTTCTGGGTCTTTGGCACGTAGCTACACGCATAAAAAGCAAAAAATAGGACAAAACTGTCAAAGTAATATGAAAACACGTGATGGTGGTTTATTAAAAGACTTACAGCTGAAGAATATGAATGCCCCCTTTTTTGCCTCTATATGTGATGCACCATCCTATCTCCCATAGCTCTTTGAAGGCAGAGGATCCAGAAGTAACAGCTGAATTCTCAAACCAAAAAGCCAATGAACTGGAATATTCCCTTCAGAAGGGATGATGTGGTTTTATTGAAAGCACTCTCCAAGTGTCTGGCTCCCAGAGAGTGGTGGGGGAGCCAGCCATCTCTTGGAACAGATCTGGCATAAATGAGGAATAATCCAAGGCAGCATCCATGCCAAGCCTCTTGTCATTGCTCGGTGGCACTGCTGGGATGTTTGGTCTCTGGACCCTGACTCCAGCAGCACAGGCTGCCCTGGACAGCAGCTTCACTGAAAACAAGGAATCAAGAGGAGCACAACTGGGATTTTCATGAAGGAGCCTGGTGGGGCTGAATGAAAGGGAGCCTGAGCTGCAGGGAGGAGATTACAAGGCAGCATTGCCAGCTAATGCTGCTGGAAACAACACTTGTGATAGCATCTCCTCTGCTGGGAATGAGCAGGAATGCCAGCCAAGCCTGCATTCCAGTAGACTGCAGGGTTATTTGAGAAAAAAAGACATCAGATAGCCTGAGTGGAAGATCTTGCCCTTGCCAGTCTGCCTGATGTAGGTGAGCTGCTATATTTACAGATGCATTGGTTTACAGAAACACAAAATAACTCCAAGTAACTGCAAAAGCACCGACAGGCTTACCCAGTGTAAATAAACACACTGTGCTTACAAACTAGTGGGTTTCTTTAGCACGCAGTACAGGGGCTCAGGACCTTACAGAACAAAAGAAAACAAAGTACATAAAGAACTGTGATGTTTGTTTCACTACACACTATATACATAACATAAACTTTGTATCCACATTTACAAATAAGTCTTTATTGCTTTCCATGTGCGACTTGCCAAGTTGTACATCAACAATTGGTTTAGTTTCAGAGAAAGTCGCACAGAAGAGACAGAATTATTTGCAAAATAATATGAATTGTTGATGGTCCTGTCCTCATCATTTGATAAAAGGATATTTCACTGAGCTTCAGCATGCAGAGTACCAGCATGGTCCCTGCTGTGATCTCGCTCAGGGAAAGGTCAGCTAGCCAGAGAAATCATATTTACCTTTGGAGCATTCAGCTAACATAAGCAGCCAGCTGGGAAAAAAGTGTCCAGTGACTCAGAGGGAAATGCTTCTACAGCCCCAACATGAATGGCAGCTATGAAGGGTTAACAATGAGAAATGGTGGAAGATGGTTCAATCAACAGATCTGTGCCCACTGCTCCAAAAAGAAAGCCCTGACGTTCCCGAAGTAGGGAGGATTCTCCAAAGCATTTAAAGCCATTCTCTGTTTCACAGATGAAAAGGGGCATACACATCCATGTTACCATGGAGAAAATGACATCTTTCCTCTCCCCTACTTGTGGATTTCAGGCTTTGAACTTTAGATTAATACAGGTCATTTTTTGCCTTTAGCTACCCTTCACCACAACACAGATGGTCCTGAAACTGTAAAGTTAAACCATTTACTAATGGACCCATAGGGTTAGATTCAAACCCCAAACATTACACAAAAACTTTCAAACCTTTGGTACATTTAAACCTGGCATTGCATTTTGCACAGAACCTATTTTTCTAACATGTTGGATCAAATTCTGAAGCCTGACCACTTGGGTCAGACTCTGATAGCTTTCACAAGAAACAGCATTTTTTTTCCTTCCTCTAAGAGCCACAAATTAATAGATTTTGTATGAAGACAGGAATGGGACTCTTTCTAGCATTTAAAATCTGGATTCAAATCCACATTTTACAGGTTGGGTCTAGCCCACAATCCAACTCATTTGGCAACGTTTTCTCTTCTAATTGAGATATCTAGTTCAACACGAATGAAATACTTCCTCAGTTAAAGATGACACTAAAAAGCTTTTTTCCAACATTTAACTGAAATTAATTTTAAAGCAGTAAAAATCTGAGTACAGAATGATGTCACATGCATGGACCAACTTCATTCTAACATTAGGCTAAGTCAAACGAACAAAGGTAATGAAGGTGAGAAGAGTGGCAGTGGTTTTAGCTGAAATTAATACCTTCAGCACTTATGTTGAAATAGGCAATAATCTCCTAATCTTTATTTTGATAAGTGGTTTATTTCTATATACACATTAGCAGAAGGACATCAATTAATTAGCAAAATGAAAAGGGGGATCTAAAAATTCTAAAAAAAGGGGGATTTGAAAATTCAAACATCACTGGTCCTTACACTGTTCTCTTTAATATTAAGTTTTGCTTTTGGATACTGAACATGACTTCACCAACATACACACATTGCTCATGCCCTGAGTGTTAATCTGACTGATGTTCTCTATGGGTTTCAAAAAACTGAGAAGTCTTCAAGTCTAGAAGCAGTACAGAACAGAAATGTGCAAAAATGGTATTTTCTTGTTCCTCATGCTCCAAACCATCACTCTGTGATTCCACAGCTGCTCCCAAGGGATCTCTTGGAGAGCACCATCAATGAGCCCCTGCCCCACTGCTCATGGAAGCCAGGGCTCAGGCAGGGCTCAGGGAGGGAGAGGAGCTTCCATATCTGCCCTCCACACTTAGCCAAGGCAGTGCCAGGAAACTCAGAGCCAGAATTCAGGACTGAGCTTGGCTCCCATGGTTTAGATGTATTTGTCTCTATAGACAAGAGCAGCTGCTCACCACCACACCCCAAAATACCTGAAAAAAGTCTGATCTGACAAAAAGAGTTAACTCCTCTCCCAAGTCCTGCTTTATCAACAACACTTTCTGTTAACATCATTGGAGTAGAAAAGATCTCATGGGTCATTGAATTTGAGGTTCTTTATCATAGAAACTACATCACAAAATCTCTTCCATAAAATTACCAAGCACAGTCTAATATTAAACAAAATTGTTTTCCACCACCACTCTTCCTGGGACACTTTTCCAGAACCTCCCAGCTGGGATAACTGGAAACTTACTTCTATTTTCAATCTTTAATTAATATGCCCCTGGGGATTTCTACTATGAGCAATGATAAGCAAGCCAAAAAGAGCTTAGTGTAATTCTTGAAACAAGAGCAAGGAAAGTCATTAGGAGAAGGTGCCTCTTGGGAAGCAAGTTAGAAATTGAAGGTATAAGAGGAAATAAGCATCCATTGTTCTTATATTCACCCCTGACAGGTGTTAATTGAATTTCCTGGACCCACATAAACTTTTATCTGGTTTACTTTTATTATGAGAAACATGGTGCTATTATTTAGAACCAGGGGAAATTGTAGCTTAACTCTCTTCTCACTGCCTAGACAAGAACATGCACTTCAGATTTATGGATATCAAAGAACTGAGCGATATTTGTGGAGACTGTAACAGAAAATTTTAGGTATATTTCAGTCTATAAAATGTTCTAATTTAATTTATTTGTAATAGAAAGTGATATATGTTTTCATTGGTGAAATCTGCCATTTTCTAGCCAATTCTAGTTGCAACAGGGAACAGATGTAAAAACTTGAATTTAAGTTTAATTTCTGAGTTTACAAATGACTCAGCCTGCATTCACACACCAGTCCCTTATCCTCTTACTGTCTCCATTTCCTCATCTTTAAAATATGGGTAATAACATTTCTGTATCCCTGGAGTGTTTCTTAGGCTTAATTAATTCAATGCTTTGCAAAGTGCTTTCTGATACAGAGATGGGAGTGCTACACATATCCAGAGGATTCCATTTGAGACTATTTGTAAATAAATAAGCCTGTGCTTTCTAGGTATTGTTTTTAATTCAGAATAAGACTGACCTGGCTTCAAGTGATTTTCTCTCATAGAAGGACATCTATGAAAGCCAGGTCTGTGGCCAGTGTTTTCTCCCAGGCCAGTAGCCCTCCCTTGCCTGGGGAATGTGAGAATGTGGCTGCAGGCCAGGTCCCTGGTGCACAGAGGGAGGGAACTGGAGCACCAGGCCCCTGGCCAGCACTTGCCCACCAGAAATGCACTTTTCCCATAGAAAGCCAACAGGACAGTGCAGGCACAGGGGTCCTGCTCCACGGAGTGCTCTGCAGCTGTCCTGCTAGGAAAGGAGAGGGACACAGGGCAGAGAGCTCTGCAAGAGCTCAGGGGCCCCCTGGACCTCGAAGGAAGGGGAAGCAGAGGTCAGAAATTCTGGCTGGTGCTGTGCTGCATTAGGTCTATAGCTCCCCAAGTCAGATTGCCTCAGGCAGAACACCATTTTTGGAGCTGACACCACTGCAAGGCTGAAGACGGGAGGCCCAAGATGGGATGAAGGGTTTTCATCTGGAGTTTAAATGTTTCTACGGATTCATCTGCAAATCTGTGTGGAGTGGGGAGCAGTGATTTCCCTATTACTTCTTAGCCAAGAAGGGTCTGTTACTCTCCACACTGGAATTAACTAGCATGCTTTCCTGCAATACATCTGTTAAAGCTGATTTTGTTTCTACTGATGAAAAGGTGTCTGCTATCTACCCATAATATATGTTTAAAATGAGAGAATGGCTTGTCACAGAAAAATGTGCTCAAGCAATTTAGCAGCTAGTTCAGACTTGGGAAGGCCAGGATCCACTCCTTATCCTACCACAGGCATGACAGCAGTACTTGTATTATCTGCAGAGCTCCTCCTTGGGAATGCTAAGTGCCTCACACTATTTTAAGTCACCCCATCTTTGTGTCTCAATCCCCCATGTGCAAAATGAGAGACAATAGCAAAGAAGTCTCACAGGGACTGTGAGATGATGAGATGCTAAAGAAAGAGAGGCCATATGTGTTCCTAAAATAAATAACAGCATGGATAGGGCTATTTTGGGACAATAGAGCTGTGCTAGCTTCGCATGCAACTGCCTCCACCACAGCAGATATGAAATCACAGACTCATAGAATGGTTTGGGTTGGAAAGTACTTTTAAAGGTAATCCAACTCCTCTTCAATGAGCAAGGACACAGGAGTTTTAATCTATGGGAGTTTAAACCCTCCAGGTATTCATATATGTATATTCTATTCTATTCTATTCTATTCTATTCTATTCTATTCTATTCTATTCTATGGTAAATTATTTGAGGATTTAGAGTGCTCAGGTGATAATCGGGAATTCTGGCAGGAACTGAACTCCACTTTTCAGTGGCACAGATAATGCTGTGAGCTAGTGCCAGGTAACTCAAGAGTTATGGAATTATCAAGCTGGTTTTTCCAAGGGTGACATCCAGGGAAGGGATTTGGTTTGGTGACTGCCTGGGGTGCCTGCTGTCCCCTGGCTGCCCACACAGACAGGGACAGTGAGGTGAACACCAGTGGTGCAGTGGTAACACTGTCTTTTCAATAAGTTTCTGGCTGAGGCTCTAAATATCAGACTTAATCACCTAAAGTGCCTCGTGGTGGCTGGTGCCCTTCTGCAGGTCTAACTTTTATACCCACCTTGGAACAATAAAAGATAAAAGCTTTGAAATATAGAGCTGTAAAATAAAGAGCATGTGGGGCACACACAGAGCTTATGACTTTTTGCCTTCATTAAGGTCTCACAAACTTGTTTTTCCTTGTCATGTACAGCCATGCCCCAGACTGCAAACACAAAGTTTGTGGGAGAAAAGAGGACACCCAAGAGGATCACTGGAACTTCCAAACAGACTTTCAGCAACTGGAGAGGAGAACAGGTCACAAGGTTTGCTAAATGCACGTCTGGCATCCAGGTACCTCATCACCCAGAAATAGTTTAGGTATTTGTTCATATATGGACCTAGCAATTTGGCTTGTGTTCAACATAGAGATTCAAATCTGATTTGAGCAAATAACCCAGAGTTGCACCTTATAAACTGGTCTTTCATATGTGTGTAATAACACATACTCATCCCTGACTTTTCTAATTTCTTATTGTTGTTTAAATTAGAAAAGTCAGGGATGCTCATTGCCTTTGAAATTCCTGAACAGATGCAGAAGTTAAAGGACTGAGAAAAATTAATGTTGAAAATTAGCCATACTTCCCCAAACCCCAAAAATACTCACATTTGTGTTGTGTTAAATTGCTTTACATATCCTAATTTAATTGCTCTTATTTATGGATACTTCCCAGGTTTCTTTGCCAGAAAATAAAGTATGCTAAGTATGTGTACATGCAAAATAAATTATTAGAATTGCTACAATTGTAATTTTCACTCACGGCTCAACTCTGAAAGGTGCTGAGCACCACAGCCAGATGCACTTGAAGACTAGAGAATTAATGTGTTCACAGAGACCTGTGTAACACACATTAAATACAGATATAATTGGAATAACTCACTATATTGGGCAGAACTGTAAGGTTTTCCAGGAGAAGAGGCTGCAGGGTTACCTGTGTGGGGGATGAGGGGTTGCCCTGTGCTGGTCAGGGACATTTCCAGCTGGATTTGCAACAGCCAACAGGGACCCACTGATGCCCCAAGAGCAAACCAGGGAGAGGAACACACAGGGCCTCTGCAAAAACATATTTAAGAACAAGCAGGGGCAAGAGAGACGCCAGAAAATGGAGAAACAAGAGGAAACTGATCCACAGCAAGGCAGGGACACAGGGAAGGGAAAGGCTGGAGCAGGGGTGAGGAATCTCAGGAGCAGGCCCAGCTCTGTGGGGACTGTGGCCCATTGAGGAACCCCAATGGAAGGCTCTTCCCTATTTGAGTAGGAACAAGGAGCAGTGAAAGAAAAGGAAAAACCACACAGTGATCACCTTCTTCTGTGATGTCCATTGTCCCATCAAGGAGCTGAAGTGTGGTGTGCAGTGAGGGACTGGAGATGGGACAGGGAAGGAGAGCTTTTACAGAGGGAAGTGATTATTTTCTCCCACTTTAAATCTTGTTTATTTCTCGATACCTTTAAAAGTATCAATAAACCTCAATACCTTGTTTATTTCTGGATAACTTTAAAAGTTTACATGAATTGCAATAAAATAAATTCCGTGAAATTGCCCAACACAACTCCTTTTTCCACCTACAACACTTGGACAACAAAAGAATCAACTGAAATCCTTATTCCAAACCTGAAATAACCACCTACAACTCAGGAAAAATGAGAACCTTTCCCCTCAGCTGTCTTTCTTCATATTTTCACCATATTTACCCCAGATCCAAATAAGTCTACATTTTATGAATTGGCCAAAGCCCAATAACTATGGGAATTAAAAGATAATAATGTGCTAAAACACTGACTGCCAGATCTAGACAGACACAAGGGACAAGAAGAAATGTTTTTTCCTGACTGTCCAGCTGCTTTGAATTCAGCTGAAACACAGTCTCTCTCTGAGAAACCCAGAGAAAATGGCTCACAGTGAGCAAAGCTGACCTGCCTGCTCACTGGGCAGGGACTCAGCCTACCCAGGACATGGAAGAAGTGACATGAGCATTCTGAGGAGGGGGCCAGGCTTTCCCTGTTCCAAGACTTGTCAGGCCCAGGAGAAGGGATGGGATGGGATGCCAGCAAGCCTGGGCTGATTCTCAGATAATGCTGGCCCTTGCCCAGCCTCTCTCATCACAAAGTGCTTGACCTTGTGAGAACTGGACAGGGTCTGCAGCCAGTTAAGTGCCAAGAGAGTGGAGTTTCTCCATCTCCAACCTAATTTCCCTTGGCGTGTTGAGAGCTCCCCACTGCCAGACTGACCAGCCCAAAAGGAGCTTGAGAATGAGCCCTGATTGTTGTTCAGCACTCACAAGAGCCAGACAGACCTTGGAGTTCCCCCATTTTTCCATCCTAAATGCAGCAGTACTGCAAATGCTGAAGTTAGAGCAAACTCAGATTTTAAATGCAGTTCCAGCAACTCTTCCTCATTTCTACCAAACAGGCTCAAACTTCAGTATTTTGTGGTCCTGGAAAGGGCCAGCAATTTTGCAGAAAGCTCATATGGATGATTTATGGGCAAACCATTGCTAATTCACCAAGGGTGTTTAATTTTAAAGTATGATTGCCTTCTCAGTCACTCCACAGAGCTTCAGCTAGAACAAGGGCTTGGATTAGAACTTTAGGGGATGTATAATCAACAGCCCACAAGGCTGAGGTATGCAGACACTATTTATCTCAATGAAACTCTTTCCACATTATGATGACCTGAATTTAATTACATCACCTTCATCCATCAGCTGACAGGCAGTTGCAGTCTCTCCAGTCTCAGATTGTCTCTCACATCATTGAACTCACAGCATAACCAAGAAGACATCCACCTTAAATCATCTTCCTGAAAGCATGGAAACACACTAGTTCTTTTAGGAAAGAAAAAATATATATTTTTTTCTTTAGTAGAGCTTCTCTGTTAGGCATGTTGAGTCTGGTATAACCATGTCCTGTAAAACTTTGCTGGCTTATTTGTTTTGTGCAAAGTAGCACAACACAGCTGCTCTTTATGGACTGAAACTTTTACCTGGCACTGAAAGGATCCTTGGCTTCATTTTATACAGCTATGGAAAAACTCAACCTGTGATTATTTTGTTAGCTTTAAAAATGAATTTTGTTTTCACTTGCCTTTAGTATTCTCTAATTGTGTTAGGGAGTTAGCCGCATAATTTCCCTGTGTTGATTTGGAAACTATTCTTTCTGCCATAAGATCCATGTGTGTGTTTGCAGCACAGAAAGTTTCAGTTTGTGATTCAAAAGCTGCCATTCAATTAGACATGGACATTTCAACTTCAGCTTGGCAAAAACACTGCAGTGATTTCCCAACACCGCAGATGCTGTATCTGCACACAAACCCTCCAGATGCTCATGCTGTCACATACATGCTGTTGAAGGCTGGCCAACAGTGCTCCAAGATCCTAAAAGCATTTACAAAATCAAGCTCAACTGCACTCAACAAATCACCAAAATATGAAGAGAGTGCAGACACTGAAGTGAAAGCATTGACCACCATGGGCAGGCACCAGCAGGAGCTGAGCACCTCTGCAAGATGAACTCAGGATGCAAAGGGATCTCCAGCAGTCCCAGTTGTTTTGTTCTTCATCTTGACAACTGATCCATCACTTTTTAAAAGACAAGCAAGAGCAGGTTCAAACCTTTAGGGCCTGACTCAAAGCTCCTCCTGTAATCAGAAAAAAAATGCCATTGCTGTAGGGGTTGGTAGTCTCTGATGTGTCTTGGAGAAAACATCAATTAAAATACTAAAATGCAATCAATGGCCAAATTTCATGTGTGACACTCTTTTCTAAAGCTTCATTTTTCATATTAGCTTTAATTTTGCTTTTAGCCCTCTCTATTAATTTGAAACTTTGCTGCTTGCATCCATAGCCCTAGAGAATCATCACTACACTGCTGCAAGGAGCATCTAGCACAGACAAGCCCCAGCCTTGCCCAAATCCATCTCTGCTGTTCTCTGGCCCCTCAGAGAAAGACTGAAGCCTCACCTCAGGCTTCAGGCTGTAAGTGAAGAGGGAAAAAGTGCTTGGCATCATGATGACAGTTTAGAGAAAGAAAAAACATTTATTTAGGAAGAAAAAAATTTATGGTCTGAACCCATCCATAAGAAACAGGGAATTTCTACTGGGACTTCTCTGATAAGAAAGTCACCTCCACCACAGGGATTTCCACTGCAGCAAGAGAAATAACCCCAAAGTCTCCCCATTGGTACTGGATTTCTGATAAAGTCATCTCCCAGTAGAGAACTGGAGCAGCTCATTCCCCACTCCACAGCAGCCAGAGGGAGAGCAGAATTTTCACTCATTATTTTCCAAGTCCTGTTTCTATCAGGGGAAAGGACTCTGGAGCATTGTCTGGCCATCAGTAAAGGAGGATGGGGTTTGCTGTGAAAAGGAAGTGATGAACAATCAAAATCAGTCAAATCATGTGAGAACAGGGCTTGGAAGAGTTTTGGGAATTATGAGGGGTTTATCCCAAAATTCCTTTCAATGTAATGTGCTGTGAGAGAAATATCTGATGGGAGCACCAGTTCAGCAAAACATTAACTGGGTACTTAATGTAAAGTTAAATACAAAACAAAAATTAACCCCAGGCAAGTATAATCCACAAAATTCCCAAGAGTCTTTTCAGGTACTACTTTGCATGAAGTTATTTCTAACTTGATCCAAGAAATCACCATACCAAATCTATTCTCATTTTTCTCTTCTGGGAGTAGGCCAAAATAATTATTTTTCCACTCAGAAAATTACATTGGTAAAAAAAAGAGAAATATTCCCCATCCTCCTGTTTCTGAAGAAGATGTTGTGGTTACACCATGGACTTTAACAGATGCTCATAATTATACAAGGGTTTTCCTTGATCAGAGTTTGGAGGAGAGAACGGTATATAGCAGTCAAATCCTAAATATAACTTACTGAAGTCACTGGAGAGGGCCTGGCACTGCCATGGCTGAATTTGGTTGAGCTTCACATATGTGAAAGGTTTGTTTTAAAAGCACAAGAATGTCAAAAGGACAGAATTAGTACAGTGAGATATATTCTCAGTGTCTGAGAATGCTGCGTGCAGGTTCTGCAGTAATGAGTCTGATAAAATCTCTCAGGTTCATCTGTGCCATCCTGTACTCTTTAGCAGAACAGGGAAAATTATCTTCCAGACCAAGAGTAATAAATTTTGGATGTGAAAAATATTTAGCTCCCAGGACTGTAGCTATGCATGCAGATAAGAAGAAGAAATGAGGAGAATGTTAATCTGACCAGCCTCCTGTCAGCCCAGGGATGGGCTTTGCCTTGCTGGGGGTCAAAGACACCTTCTAGCCTCATTACCACTTTCCGTGCCTAAAAATCAAAAGAATCCCACAGCACAAAATTCAGCCAACAGCAAATATCTCCCATCCTTGCCCCAGACAAAACTGCAAAAGCTAAAATTTCCATAGTGGAACACTATAGGTTCCAAAATGCCCCCCACTTTAACAAGCACTGTTCTGTTCATAGCTTTCTTTATGAAATGCAGCATGTAAAGGCCTTCTGCAGACACAGAAAATAAAGGAAAAACAGCACTTAAAGATTTAACCACCATATGGATTTCAGAAAGAGGCAATTTTTTTTTCCAGTCTTCTGATGTAATTTCTTTATTTGCCTGATTTACAAAATAAAGCACTGCTCTCTCTCCCTTTCTGCTTCACCAGGATGTTATGAAGACCATACACACAGTACACTGAATATGCAAAACAGTATTTAACTGAGCATGCATTCAACAATCAGAAAAACATGTTCTTTAAATTCCATCTAGCTTTATTGGAAAATCATTTGCTTCAGAAAATTTGTTTCTGGCACTTTAAAACACTGTATTGTGTGATAACTTGGGTTTAGTCTCATCATTTATTGACTTGTTAGGCCATTTCATTTAGTGTTAATGATGCAAACCATCTTGTTTAATGCTTTGATGCTGCCCAACATATTATTGCTTTGGTCTGCAGAACAGACCACTTTTAATACCTCTCCTTTCAAAAACATTATCATTATTTAATTTTTATTACATAAGTTTTACAAAAATGCCATCTCAGAACAAGTAATTTGCAGATTAACTAACACTACAACAGCTTTAAAAAATCACTGCAGTGTTCCAGAGCATTAACCTAAGACATCTTAGCAAGAATTTTATGAGCTCTTGTGTTTGGGACAAGTACCACGATTTATTCCCACTACAATGTCCCTTTCTCAGAGCCAGATTCAGAAGAGTGCCATGCAGTGTCACTGCAGCATCACTATGCTGGAATGTTGTGTTTATTGACTCGAGAATGTTCTTGGCAGAAGCCTTCCAGAGAAAGACACAGTGTAGTTTTGGAGGCAACCTTTAATTGAACAAAGCTCCTTGTTCAATGTCAAGAGAAAGTGCTTTTTCTGATTCTTGGTCAAGGCTGGCTGGGGCAAGCAGGAGTGAGAAGCTGAGCTGCTTCAGGGAAATATAGCAAGGGCCTGATGATATTTCTACCCTATCTCTACTGGATGGAGCAGTTCTTTGGCTTTCATTTATACTTCAAATGGTTTGTAAAGAGGTGAATATTTTTAATGTGCTCCAAGTAAGGATGGTATGGAGATTCAAGGAAAAACAAAAGACATTGAATTTTGCAAATGTACAACTGAGTCTCAGATCCAGGATAAGTATACATAAAAATAGGAGCAGGGTCCCCAAAAAAGTTTGTTGTTTTCCTAGGTCTTACTGTAGTTTTTGATTTTGTTTGGTTTTTTAAGAAATAGAAAAAGCAAAGTTTAATCAGAGAGGTCAATTTAAAGCATCTTTTACCCACACACCAAGTAGGTTGCATGGCTTTTCTGGTTGTTTTCTTTTCTAATCCCTTCCCTTGGTATTCCAAGTTACAACATTTTCTATTCCATTCCAACAGTTTCAGAAACCAAATTGTTTACTTCAATGCTCTATTCCTTCCTGCATGACTCCCATCTTCTGTTGTGCCATTATATGAAAGACATTTTTGTTTGACATTTCATAGAGCTTATGAGAACAATACATTTCATGCATCACCTTTGTATTTCATTTCAAGCCACTGAAAGGTAAACTCTGTTCAGCCCCACTGAGGTTATCTGTCTTATCCCAAGCCCATGCTGGTTTGGAGAGCCCTTTTTCACAACTGCTCAGACAAAGCCCTGCATTTTCCATTGCTCAGGCTGTTTCCTCACCCACAGCTCAGAGCCCCTTTGAGCAGTTTCTTTCTTTCACTTTATGAACAGATTTTTTTTTTTAACACAGGGGACCCTTACAATGGTTGTTTTAAATCTGACAACAGCTCTCCAATAACCCAATGACAGACAGAAAATCCTGAGATGGAAATCAGCTGAGCAAGTCTATAATCAGTTTGAGAGACCATTAGGGAAAGTATCCAAAGCAAGCACCAAAAACATACTTGGAGAAATTGTTAAATGAGACAAAGAAAAAGCCTTTCTTTAGCTTGCAGCTGAAATGCTGCATCCTTCTTTATGCTTCCAAAGGTGTATGCAGCTACAGTGTGGTTTCAAATTCCACAAGGAAGGATGCAATGGGAAAAGGGTCATTTTCTCATGTTATATATTGCCAAAAACATCCTCCTATCTCCCTGAAGTTCCCTCATTGGCCTTTACAGATGGAACTATTATAATGCCATCCTTTCAGCTCTCAAGCATGTGATGTCCTCCCACAGCAAGTATCAGTAACAAATGAGACCCAGGAGACAGCACAACTGTGTTTGAGAGGAACTGGCACTGCCACTACAGAAAGTGTGATTAACAGGACAATGGTCAGTATGTGTGTATTTGGCTGTCTCATTTGGAAGTCTAATTTGAAGGGCACAGAGAAGAAAATCTGGCTTAAAGCCATGGATACATCATCACTTAATTCAGGTATGAATCTGCACCAGTGCTGAGGCAGCAGCTCCAGCCAGCAGCTCCTGCCTGGCTACATCAAAGCCCCTACAGCCACACCATGACCTGGCTCACAGAGCTGTCATCACCAAGCAGTGACTCTTTCAGCCTCAGCTTTTCTTCAGTAAGCTGAGAGGAGACCCACAGCCCATTTGGGGGATAACCAAAGTTGTGGGAGAATACAGACACCACCACCCCTCTCAAAACCAAGAAGCTATCAGCTTAGCTCAGCAATCTTCACATTATGGTTGCAATGATTACCTTCAGAATATAGAACATATCTAAAGCACCTGGACCCTTCAACAGGAGCTTCTATTGAGCTCAGGATGAAGATAACATAAGAGCTTAATGGCAACAAATTATATTTTAAGTCTTAACTACTCCATTGTTACCAGTTTTAGTGGAAACAGCAAGCTAAGGTGTTTATCTGCTGGCAGTGACTTCTCCCCTGGGTGAACTTCAATTAAACCTCTTCAACCATAGGGGGAAGAATGTAAAATTTAACTCTCTCTCTTTCTCACCACATCCTAAATCTTCTCAAACTGGAAGAAGTGCATTTCCAGAAAGGCTGAGTAGTCACAACAGGATATTAGGTTTGTGGGGCTGCAAAACACAAAAGGTCACAGCAGAGAGGGCTCATTAACCAAAAGTGTAAAAGACCACCTTTGTCCTTCTCAGTTGGAGAAGTGATGAAGGCAAATTTCAGAAGCCAACTCTTAAACCTAACAGCTATGGAGAAAGAGTAAATTAGCTCTGCCCTTCAGTGAAATGAAGCCAAAGCCCTGCCCTGCTGTCACAGCTGTGTTTGAGTACAGACACAGGTAGTTATTGCTGAGTTTCTGACCTGCTGGAGAGTCACTCCCCCACTCACCGTGTGACAAGGGGCTGACAGGCCTACACCTACAGGCTCAAGCTGGGGTTTGATGTTAATATTAAGCAGTTGTGCCAGAGAAGGGATAATGTTCTTGGTATTGCTCTTGCATCCAGAGAGGAGATAATGCTCCTGCTCTTCTTTTAACTTTTGGATGACTAAGGTATCAGCTTCAGTCTTTGACAAGAATTAGGAACAGAGATACCTCAAGTGTTGTCAGCTAAAGTGTGCTAATCTCCTCACAGTGCAGCTTATGAGGTTTTGCAGATTGTCTGTAAGATGTAGCCTGGCACTACTGAAGGCAAGTTCCCTCATAATAAGCTAGTAAATTGTAGGAATTGCCTTCTTACCTCTTACAAAACCATGTAAGCTCAAAAAAAGTGGGATAGAATGATCTAAATTCTATGTTGATGTGGAAGGAAACAGTAAATTCCAGTTTCATCCCAGTTGCCACCAAAAATTAGTGGTTCCTTGTTATGAAGTTCCTCCCTTAACAGGAAGGGAGCACCCAAGATTTGTAGATGCTTGTGGTCAAATGGAATGATGTAACTCAGAGGTACTTGCAAAAGGTTACAAAGTCTTTTTAGCAAACTACACGCTTGGCATGGAAATGTGTGTGTTAGTCCCAGACCTCCTAGTATAAGCAGTGGGTTTTGGATTAAGGGATAAGGTGAAAGGGAAGAGGGAGAGATGAGTTGAAGAGGGAGAGAGAGAAAAAGAAAAGAGAGGACAAGAGATCACCAGTCCTTGCTCAAGTGTTGATCTAGCTGTGGTGTCCAGGGATGTCCAGGGTCCTGGGATGCAGGTGCAGAGCAAGTCACTGGGCTTTGGGGGGATGCCTATTTATAGGTAAGTTTTGTCTGCCCTGGAGAGAAGTTTCCAGCTTTCCATGCAAATGAATTATTGCTGCCTACTCCTACAGACCTTTCTGGAAATGAGTCGGAGGCTTTGGGGTCTTCAGTGGTCTCGATCCCCCCTACAGTCCACAACCACTTCTCAACCTTATTGCTGTGCTTGCACTGTGTTGTGCTTATCTCCAGGAGCCAGAACAAAAGCATTTGTCCAGTAAAGTGCTGCCCTACCTCTGCAGGGCCCCTTCCCCAGCCACATCCTCATCCTTCTCACTGAGCTCTTGTCTGCTATTACCAACAGCTCTTGGCTCCACAGCCATCTGGCTATCAGTGTTTGAGACATACACATTAGCCCTTTATCTTCTGACTCAATTTGTATCACCCACTCCATGCATACTCTTAGCCACTGTTTTTCAGGAAGGTTGGTGTGGAAACCCAGGGCATCAGGAATATTTGTTTGCTCTGGGGTGCCCTGACCCCCAGGGGAACACTGACTCTGACCCTCATTCATGGAGAAAGTTTCCTAAACTTCAAGATAGACTGGAATCCACAAAAGTGTGAAATAGATTACAGAGAGTAGTGTAGGTGTATCACTTGGTGAGAAATTTAGATTTTGGGATCTTTAGTATGTTGTGGATGGAAGCAAGATGGAGGGCACAGGGTGTTGTCCTGGGTTTCTTCTTCATGCTTCTTCTTCCTTCTTCTCTGTGGGTTTGGGTGGCATTTTGTCATTGGGCAGAAAAGTCCCCATTGCAGCTCTTTGGGATCAGCTATTGGGTTAAAAGGGAAAATAATCCAGGTGTCAGTTCTTCATTGGATAGTTTAGTCTTAAAAGGCCTTGGAACAAGAAATTGTTGCCATTTTGTGCCTTCTTATGAAAAGCTGCCAAACTCACAGTAGTGAGACTGTTTTACTGATAAGAAATAATAAACGCCTGAGTCCAAACATGAATTACCGTCTGAAGTGCCTTCAATCTAGACCCAAAGAAACCGACAGGGTGGGTAGTGGGATACGACGGCCGTCTGTGGAGGGGACAGCAGATGAAGCGCTCCCAAAGCTGGAGTTTCCTTTAAGTTTGGGTGCCCGGACGCGGCACAGGCGCAGCGAGGCTGCAGGCGCCGCTCACACCACGCGATGGTGCCAAAGCGCCCGGGTTTGGGATGCGCTCCCACCTGCCCGGGCCGGGCCAGCCCGCCCCAAAACACCGGGAAAAGGTGAAGGGAGAGGAAACACACGGATAACTACCATTGGTACGCACCACGCACATGCGGATTCTCTGCGCAGTTTCAGTTCTTTCTCACACATTCTGTTCCTCATTAGCGCTGCGATGTCAACATAGAGAAGCCACGTACCTTTAATTATATCAATTACCCCTAAAACTACATTCATCCCCTATCTTCAGTGATGTTAAAATACATTTAAATGTGTTTTGATTAAGTAGACTTAACAAAAAAAAAATTGTTTAAGTGACTTTGAAATCACTAAAATTAAGTGAATTACAGATGACCATCTTCCTCAGAACTGTTACATCAACATTATAGTCTCAGCAGTGTTGTGTTCCAGAACAATATGTAAAATAAATTTCTAAAAATTGGCTGTGATCAGTGAAGGCAGAGAGTGGCTGAGAGGGCAGTACAGGCTGAAGTACAGGGCACAGAGGAAAGGTTCTCCTTGTCTTCCCACTGACCTGCTGTAGGACCTCAGGTGAATCAGGCACCTCCTCAATACTCAGGTCCAGCCACTGCAAACTCTGCAGGACTGGGAGTGCCCATGACAAAACAGGGACACTCTCACCTCCAGTGAGCCCAGAGGTACAAGCAAACTCACAGACAAGGCCGTGCTGAGAACTGTTAGAAAATCCCAAAGTCTACTGGAGCTGCATCACAAGATCACAATTTTGATCTCATGACATTTGTACTGATACACAAAAAGAGCCATATAATTTTCTTTATATGATGTGCATATAGAACCTAGCAAAAAGAACCCTAAAATGGGCTTCTTGTGTATATTTGGAAGCTTTAACTGTAGCTCAGCTCTACAGAGAGAAAACTGGCAATCCTCTTTAAGACAACTATTGACTGACAGAAGTGAAAGTCACTTCTCCTTTCAAAAAGAAAAAAATATAGAAGACAAATCTGCCTTTAGAGAGGGAAGAACTCACATTTTGCTTATTTTTTGAGTCCTCAGGATATCAGCTCTGACATATCCTAAGATTTGGCTCAGAAACAACAGGTTTGGTTTGGGTTTTTAATGGTTTTTGAGGGTTGTTTTTGAGTCCTTTAGAAATTATTTGAGCCGTCTTTGATTTATTTAGCCTTGGTATCCACATTTGCAAAAACAACTGTTTCTGCTTACATAGATGGAGTGTGCAAATGGGGATGGGAATGAGGAGATCACAAAGCAATTCAGCAGCAAGGACCAACAACTTTTCACATGAGACCTGTATAAATTGCACCCAGTATAAATCACCAAGATGGGCTAAATTGTCTCATCTCTCACCTCCCAGGATGCCAGCAGCCCCCAAACTAACTGCCCAACACAGTCCCCTTGTCCCATTCCCCCACCACACCAGGACAGGGGTTGCCCAACTGACTGTACTGTTTATTCACATTCAACCAAAGTCTCCAGGTAAGAAAACATAACAGAAAAAAGAGTTCTGTCTGCTCAATTTTATTTTAGAATCTTCTGCTTAACCTCTGTGTATAAATTTCCTTTGAGACTGCAAATCCTAGTACCAAAAGGGGCATTGCTTCCCCTGTGTGCTTCTGGAGCTGATAACTCCAAGTGGCACCTGGCACTGGGATTTCATTCTTTCCAGTAGGATACAACTGCCTCGGTCATCACAGCAGCCAGAAAAACATTTTCCAGTTAAAGCATCATTCTGGAAATGATGGTTGAGACAATTACTTTGCTAGCAACCAGCCTGGATTTAGTAGTAACACAGTAAAATCCAGTGATCACACAGCAGGCCAGTTCAGACCAATGTGGGCTCTTTGACTCAGCCTTTTCCTCATATTCCCTTTTCTACCATCATTTCACCCATAACACTGCTGGTACAGACAGGGCTGCAGGCAAAGGCAGCATCCAAGTGCCTGGTGAGCAATTCCTGCTGAAGACATTTCTGCACAGCACACTCCTAAAACAGCCAGGGAACGCTGGTATTTTGCCTACAGCTGGCACATTGATTTTGTGACTGCTGCTAGCACTATATGGCTGTATAAAAATTATTTCTGACCTAATGTGCATGTTGTCTCAATTTTTCACTTACCCTGAGCAGAAGCTCCAAATGAAATCAGTTTAATAGAAGAATTTTACCGCATGTAGATTTTGTCACAAGTATTGCTTTACAGGATTACAAAACTCACTCTCTTCAAAGCACAGCTGGGATCTAAATTAAGCCTAGAGAAAATAGCTAGAACTCTGCCAGCCTCCAAAGTGATGGTATTATTCTCTTATATTGGGCTTCACTGACACACAGATATACACAGTGGGCACTAGAAACCAGTACAGAGTTTGTGAGACTTGACTGTTTCATAATAAAATTTATTGCTTCTATTTATTATTTTCCCAAAGAAGAAACCAAGATGAGAACAGGAAAACATAAGACAGAGAATTCTTCAGAAACCATGTTTGCATTGTGATTTCAAGAACAGCAATTTGAGAAGCAGAGAAGGAATATAAGACTCTTCAAATACAGAACTCTGATTTCTCTTCCATTTCTAGAATTACATTATAGTATTCCTAGCACCATGAGTTCAGAAAAAGAAAATGAGAATGTGAAATGCTAAAGTCTCCAAAATACAATTCCCTCTGCAAATGGGAAAAAAATAACATGATACTCTTTTGTTGTGGTATGACTTTCAGAGTGAACGCTTTATGGAAAAGAGTGTCAAGAGATTAATTTTAAAAATTTGAAATAATTGCTAACATGCACAGATATGAAACACAGAGAGAGTAACAGGTATAAGAGAAATAACTTTTTCAAAACAGTCTTATTCACTCTGGCACCTTCTTTTCCACATCACATTTGTAAGAAATCTTTAATTTAGATGAAGAAACTTCTTCCCTCATATGATCCTTTTCCTGTTTGGTGGTTCCCACTACCTTCCAATTCTAAGATACAGCCACATCCACCCAATGTCCTCTAGCAGTTTCAGAAATTTACTGCCTTGAGTCATTCTTTTTGCCTTATTTCTATGCACATTTTGGGTGTAGACACAATCTGAAGGGAGGGTAAGGGGCAGGACAAAGCATACCTGCAGTTCATTTGTACTTCAGACTACAAGGTGCAGGAACAATGTTTTCCTAAACAGACAAAACTTTGTGAAATTATGCTAAAATATACAGAGTAAATGGCACACTGCACTGGCAAAGTCAAGTGCCCAAGGGACAGCAAAGGCCAAAAATAAGGTAACCCACAAAACCTTAATCCAGGACCCATGGGCTTACATGTTGTGCTAGCATTATCAGTTTACAATACAGAATATTATCTTTTCAAAATCATCATGCCTTGCTCATGCACAAACCAGCTGGGCTCACAGAAAAGCAATCATTCAATATCTTTGTTGTTCACTGATCCAGGCTTTCTCTGCCATGTGTTTTTCTAATCCTGTTCTGAAAGCAGAAAAGCCCATCAGGAAACAACTTATTTTGATCATATCTTTGCCACAGTACTCAGGTAATCTCACAATTTTTTTTTTTTTGCATTTATTTCAGAAAAGCTATTACGTAGTGCAGGTTTTGTGACATGCAATACAGAGTAAGAAATGAGTGGGTATTAATTTGAAGTGCTCATAACTTGCTTGGCTGGTGAGTTTTAGAGCACCCTATGCATCTAGCATGATTTTCATATTCAAGGTGTAGTTTCCACCTGGCAGCAGAAGGAGCAGGAGCTCCTCCTAATTTATGCAAAACAACTCTCAGACAAGGGGGGATTGCTATTGCCACCTATGAAAAGCTGAGTTTAAGTCATTTGCCCATTGTCACATTGTCATGAGGTAGTGGCAAGGACATAACTTTACTCTCTTAAATACTGTTTGCTGTAAACACACTTTCATTTTACTACCTGCACTTAAATACCTGTGCCCACTCACCCATTCTTCCAGACAACCTTTTTCTTCCAGGTACAGAAATGTTGCTCAGGCACATTTTCAAAGTGTTTCTATAGTTGGCTGGAATTTTTAAATACAGAGCAGAATAGCTCTGGCCAAATAGTTGTACGGGTAGTGATCCTTGGCATGTTCAGCACATAAATACAGTCTCTTACCACGTGGATCTGACACAGGTGCTGTGTCCCAGCAAAGCAGATAAAATGCTCCCTAGCACTGCTGGATTTCCTGTGAACTCACACACATTGCTTCCTGAGGAATCCAGGACAAAAAAGCTCACCAGAAAAAAATTATTTTGAATTAGATAATCTCAAGCATTTATTTGCATATATTTTACAAAAGATGTTATGTGGTGCTGGTTTTGTGATGCATGATGCAGAGTAAGGAATTAGTGAGTATTAATTTGAAGTGCTCATGACACAGTTTTCCTTCCCATGCACTGAGAGGCCTTAACCTCCCATCCTACATGGTAATTCACCCTCAAAGCCTGGTTTTGTCTGCCTTTATTGCAGAGAGCTCCATCGAGGTCCTGGAGCCTAAAAATGTACAAAGACCCCAAGAAATACTCGCAACTTCACAGAATGGATCAGGCTGGAAGGGACCACAGTGGGTCATCTGGTCCCACCTCCCTGCTCAAGCAGGGTCATCCCACAGCACATGGCACAGGCTGTGTCCAGATGTGTCTGGAATATCTCCATTGAGGGAGACTCCATGCCTTCTCTGGACAATCAGTTCCAGTGCTTGGTCACTCAGCAGGAAAGAAATTCTTCTTCATGTTCAGGTGGAACTTCCTGGCCATCAGTTCCTGTCCCATTGCCCCACAGAGCAGAGCCTGGTCCATGCCCTGAGCCTCCCTGCAGACACTGACAGGGATCAGGGCCCCTCTCTGCCCTCTCTTCTCGAGGCTGGACAGGCCCAGCTCCCTCAGCCTGTCCTCAGTGAGATGCTCCAGTCCCTCCATCATCTTTGTCACCCTCCATTGGACCCAGTCCAGCTCCATGTCTGTCCTGTCCTGAGGAGCCCAGAACTGGTGATCCTCAGGTGATCCTCACAGAGCTGAGGAGCAGGACCACCTCCTCTGATTGTGATGATCATGGGATTTGACAGGAATATTAAACATACACTGACCAAAGTGCACAACCTGCCTGTTCCTATCGCTGGCACTGACAGCTGAAGTGAGATGAGCATGTCTGGATCAGTCACTGAATTTGTTACTGTGGATGTTCTCAACAAAATTTAAGGAAGAAACAACTGAAGGTTTAATAAAGTAACATACTACACATAATTATACATATGCATTATAAAAATATACAATATATTATCTAAATTAGATAGGGGAATAGACAAGGGAAAGGAAGAGGACAACGACAGAGCCCGAAGGACCCCGAAGGCCCCCTCACGGCCCCTCACGGCCCCACACCCAACGCTGCCCTCCCCACACGGCCGCCGAGAGGCTGGGGCCGGCGCCTTGCTCTCTGAATGGTGCATTCGGCTGTCAATCACAGTAATGCCCCGCCCCGTCGATGTCAGGCTGACGGACATGGGTGGAGCAAGACCCCTACCTCTCGCACTCCGATTGGCTGAATCCGCTGCCAGTTGGCTCCGCCTCCTCGCTGCTCCCTCTGGGTTTACAGTGCGGGGAGGAAAATGGTGCAGGACCTCTCGCGATCTGATTGGTCAAGTGGGAACGCCACTCAAATAAAGACTCCGCCCCTGGCGGACAGCTGACTGCTCAGCTCCGTGACAGGGACGGCGCTGCGCTGGCGATTCGTCAGCTCTGCTGAGTCCCGCCCATCCGTCCTGAATACTGCTCGCCGATTGGCTGTGGCGCATGTCCGTCAGGCGGCGGGCGGGGCGCTCGGCTGTCTGTCCGCGGCCCGGCAGCGGCGGCTGATGGCGGACATGGGGCGGCGCGGCGGGGCCGGCCGGGCCCTGGGGCTGGCAGCGCTGGTGGCGGCGGCCTGTGTGGCCGGTGGGTGAGCGGGGCCGGCCCGGCACGGGGGAGCGCCGGGGGGAGCGGGCAGGGCTGCCCGGCTGCTGTAGGGGAGATTGCGGGAAAGGGGCCGGGCCGCGATGCTGGGGAGGGGGAATGTGAGGGGAGAAGGTGAGGGGGGCTCTCGGTGTCTGTGGGTGCCAGGCTCAGGACCCAGGGGTGGCAGCGGGGGCTGTCACTGTGCTGCAGCTCCCTGCCCCCATCCACCTCCAGAGACCGTGCTCGAACGCTTTTATCCTGTCCCTTTCAATCCGAGCGCTGGTTTATATTCATTTATAAGTTTCTATAATTTTATTGTGTAAATTCGTTATATAACATTATTTTTATAATTATATCACAAAATTATTACATAAGTTTATATAATATGTTGTCTATTTTTATAATGCATATGTATAATTATGGGTAGTGTGTTACTTTATTAAATTAACTTATACTATGCACAAATTCTATTAAAATCCAGTTCTATAAGCTGAGACAGAGGCATTCAGATCAGAGACCAGAAACATTTTTCCCTGCCAGGGTAAGCCTTTGGAATAGGTTGCCCAGGGAGGTGATGGGGTCACCAGCCCCGGAGGTGTTTAAGGGGCATCTGGACCTGGCACTGGGGTCACAGTGGCACTGCTGGGTTCATGGTTGGACTTGACAGTCTTAGAGGTTTCTTCCAGCTCTGATGATTCTGTGATAGACACACATAATTTTGTTATTTTGCATGAATTTTCACGTTTTGCTGAGCTGTTTCTGTGGTCACTGCAGCCTCTCTGTTACCTGCTGTGAGTCAGGCTCGTGATGGCACTTCCAGGCCCTGTAAATATTTCCCACCCAATGTTCAACCCTTGGCCTTCACAAAGGCTTTTGAGAACCTGAGGTACAACTTTGGAAGGATAGGAATTAGGTTTAGTATTCCATTAGACAATTGGAGGGAATCTGTTGATGTTCCCAAGTTCACATTTAGTTTTAATCATTGTTATCTTGAACAACAGTCTTGAATTTCCCTTCCAGTTGTGAAGGGTTGGTGCTCTGATTCCATCCACCAGAGCAATCCTGCCCTGGGTGAGCCAGTTTGCCCTAAATAATGTGACTGTGTAACAGCCCTGTGAAATCCTATGGATTTGTGGGCATTTTGTAAATTCTTACTTAAAGAAGTTGGTCTGGAAACATTTCTGCCCTTCAAAATGTGGGTTGATCCACCATTAAAATTGGTAGCAGACCACCCAAGGAACGCATCAATTGAAATAAATTCTTGAATCTGCTCCATGAATGTCACTTGGCTTGGCCTCTTTCCTTCCTTTTGTCCCCCTCCCCAGCCTGCACCTCAGACCTTTGTCCTGTGGTGTGTTTATCATAACATAGCTCAGATTTACTGTCAACATCTGTGTGCATGATCATGGGCCAGGCTTTGGAACAGCATCTTCAAGGTCACATTAGTTAAATTAATATTAGGGAGGTTTTTAGCTGCACAACGCATCAGTTTACTATTGCGTTGTTTTTGTAAATGGCCTTTAGATTTGTAGATTCCCTGGAAAACTATTTTATATCACTGCTTGGATTGGTAACCAATTTTCAGTGATCATATGAATAAATACTTCTGTTTTCTTCAGACAGTTACCTTATTCATGTAATTTTGAGGTATGCAGTCAGATTCATTGTATAATTAGGACTTGAACATACAGGCCTGCAAACAATTATTACTCTGTTACTTGGTTTTCTTATATCAAATCAGTTTTCTGGTGGCAGCCTCCTCAGATTGCTCATTGGGGAGCAAATGCCTGAAATTTTGCATTGTTACTGCTTATGGACACCAAACAGGTTTCAAAATGTATTTAGATAAATGTTGGTGTACACAGTATTGCAGCTGTGCCCGAGTGACTTTAAGACAGGAAGCCAGGTTGAAACAAGCTCTTCTCTTATTTCTGTGGAGTCCTTTCTGACTTTGTTATGCAGTAAATTACTGTCATCACAAAACAGTTCAGAAATGTGCTTTTAGTCAGCTTTGCAGTTCAGGTAATGGGGAGGAGAGTGAAGGGGATCCCAGAGCAGTGAAACCCCGGTGCTGCAGGCTCTGGCTCCCTACAATCGGCTCAGCTCCAGCTGCATCCAAGGCAGACAAACCTCTCCTGGTGTCATGAGGGGGAGGAGCAGAGCAGGGACACCAGAGCTGCTCTGCAGGAGCCAGGCTGTGCTGGCCCTGCCTGCTTTAAGCCAGCCCTGACAAATTCCACTGGCTGTGGGCTCAGTGGCTCTGGCTGCTGCCTGCATGAACAGAGGGGTTGTGCCAAGCAGTCCTGGAAGCAGACCAGAGCTGTGTTGGTGCTTTGTGAGCTTAACAGGGTTTTGGAGTCTGCCTGGCTCCATGGAGAGTTCACTTTACCAGCTCTGAGCTGTGAGGCTGCTTGTGGCTGTGCTGCTGTTGGAATAATTGTCCTGCTTTTGTTAACATGGATCTGTTCATTCTCAGTCACTGCTGTACAGAAACCCCATTTTGTGTTCCAGAGCATTAAACGATCAGTTCTCATGGCTGCCTTTCCATAAACTGATAGGCATGGGAGGGAGGAAGAAGCACTGAAAGCTCAGATATATTTTCCCTGTTCCTGCAGGACTCTGACCTCTCTCTGTCTGTTCCAGGAGTGTGTGGGGGTGAGCTCAGCATCCTGCGCTCCCCTGCGTCGGTCGCGTTCCGCGATGGGAATTGGCCGATCCCGGGCGAGCGCATCCCGGACCTTGCTGCCCTCACCATGGGCTTTTCTGTGCAAGAGGTAAGTTCCAGGTCTTGATTGTGAAATGCCTCTAAGCTACAGACCTGCTCACTCTGCAAATCTTCCTGTCATGTGCTGGAATATATAAAATATTGCCCTGTTTGTCTTGAGGAAAGCATGACTGGACAGAGGTGGTTTCCAGGACAGAGCTGTGTGGGTCATGTGAGCAGCCAGAGGCTGTGCTGGCTGGCTAATTTGAGTCACCAGCTGTAAAAGGAATCCTGCAGAGGCTGCTCCTCAGTTTCTCTGACCCCTACCTGAGTGCTGTGTCCCCCCATCCATGGTCACAAACTGAGAACCTGTGGGACCACGGTCACTTCTTGCACACAAGCTCTCTGTAGGGCCCTGCTCCTGAGTAATCTCAAGACTGAGAATGGCTTGGCATTTTGTCAGGTCAGCAAGCTGTCTGCTGAGCAGAGTTAGAATAAGTGTGTTGGTTACTTAGGAAATAATCCAAAACCTTGGAAATGTGATTTGTGGTAGTGTTTCTCCACATTAAGTATTCAGCTATAACTTTAGCAGTGTTTATAGTGGGGCACATGAGCAGGAGCACTTGGATTGATTCCATCTTGCCTACTGAATTTTTTTGCTGGGCTTCAGCAGGGATGAGTGGCTGTTGAAGCAGTAGATGAAAGTGTAATAGCCGGATATCTTTGGCAGTGTCTGTGTGCAGCCAGATACTGAAATCTGCAGCCTGAGGCATTCTCACAGTGCTGGTGAGGGCAGCCAGCTCTCATTTCTTCCATACATCAGCTAGGGAAGAGGTCTGATAAGGCTGGTTTCAATGCAAGGCTGCTTAGCCTGTGTTTTGGAATTTGAAATACCTTCCTGTCAATTAGTTCGACTTTTTTTGACATCAGACTAGTAACAAACTTGTATGAGTAGTATGACTAAGGAGTAAATGTTGATAATTTTATCAGGAATAACCAATATATTGAATGGTATTGTGTGTGTTGCACATAAAGACACCCAGAAAAACAGCAGAGTTTGACCTGTTCTGTTCATTTGGCATCCTGGTCATCCAGGGATGTGTCATGGGTATGATGGAAACAGGTGTTCCAGTACTCACTCAGTGCCTTTGCCACAGCTTGGGATTCAATTGTTGCTATGGGTCTGTAGCATCCTTTAGAAACAGTTCTGTTACTGTTAATTCAAATCCTAGGAGCAGGCAGGGGAGAAGTGTTTGATTATTCAGTTCAGCCCTGAACTGAGAGTTCCTCAAAGCTGTCCCTAAGGCAGAGGTCACTGTGTGGGCAGCTTCCAGCCCTGGTGAGGGGAGCACTGCAAAGCCCAGGCACTTCTTCTGCAGCTCACATCAAAGTGTGCTCCAGGAACATAAACTGACACTGCAGCAAGGCCACTGGAGAGAATTTGGAATTCTTAGTGCATTACATTGGGAATTCTCAGAAAGAGTAATTCAATATTCTTCCCTTGTTAAAGGAAAACAAAACCAAACCCCATTTTTGTCCCTGATGATGCTTTAAAAGGTTTTTCCTTTGCTTCTGTGAGGTGATACAAATCATAATGTTAATGACATTTAATTCTAAAATGGCTTTCAAAAAAAGGGCAGTTATGTCATTTACACAGATGGGGAAATCTGTTTGCCTTTATTCCAGACAGATGAATTTGTATTTGTATTTTGTGCCTGAATAAACCAGTCAGTAGCCTCCACTGTGCTCTTACTGATTTGTAATTGTAGTAAGCTGCTAAGAAATCTTTTTATATTTCTGTGTAAATTTTTACATTTAAGTTTAGTTGCCTGTTGTGATTGACATGTCCCTTTCTTCCCCTTCCTTTCTACTCTGTTTCTTTCTTGTACTGAAAATATAAAGATGTAAGTAGATTTTTTAAGTTCAGCCTTCACTTACTAAATACAGACTTAAGTATTTATAATTTAATTATGGCAAATTACTCCTCAAGTATCCATTATGTATAATGTTTTCTTAGTGTAGACTTTGCTATGAAGTTACTGGCAGCTTTTAAACTAACAATTCCTTTGTGGTTGACTGGAGGCATTACTCAAAATGAAAGCAGTGTAGCATTAACTTACTTCCCCATGAAATTTCCAATAGGCTGTCCTGCACAGAGGCATTAACAGGAAAATAAGTTGTTTTGCTTTAGTAGTGGGAAGAACTCTCCTCTTTGCCTGTGAAATTTAACTGTTTTTGTTATTTTGTGCTAGGACCTCCCCTGGCCCGGGCTGGGTGTGGGTGATCTGTTTCACCGGCCCCAAGCCACCGTGCTGGTGACAGTGAAGGGCGTGGACAAGTTGCCTGTGAAAGGGTTTTCTTACCCCATTGAGAATGTGAGTATCCACCTTTGGAACTGTCACCTGGTTCCTGGGACTCCTGTGCTCTAATGACAAGTACATGATGCTCTCTGTAGTCCCTGATGTTCACTCATTTCCTGCTTCACTGGAAGTTTGCACATCCCCATAACTGATGAATCAGTAACCTAGTCAGGATTCTGTACAAGGCCCTTGAGACCAGCCAGTGCTTCCAGTTCAACAGCTCTGCTTGAAAGACAGCTAATTTTAATGTTTGTACCAATCCACTTCTTCCCACAGTAACTTAAGATTTTAAAATCAGAATTGTTAAGTTTCCTGCTTCAGCTGAATGTGTGATAACATTTTATATGGAGTTGATTTTTTGATGTACTGTATTGCCTTATAAGTGGTCTTTTGAGTTTTCCTCAAGTACTTGACTGTGAAATACAGCACTTAGAAACACATTCTATTATGCTGAGAAGAAACCAACACACATTACATTTACCTATCACTGTCTATTTTTCTAAGGCTTCTCAGGCTTCTTACAGCAACAGAGAATCCTTCAGCTTGGAAGGAGCTCTGGAGATTCTCATCCAGCCCCTGATCAAGCAGTATCAGCCAGAGAAGGCTGACAGCACTGTGTTCAGTCAGGATCTGAGCATCTCCACAAATGGAGGCTCCATGACCTCTGGGCTGCCTCTGCCAGTATTTGACCACCCTTGGAGTAAAAAACTTCATTCTTGTGTTAAAATTTCCTGGGTTTAAATCTATGCTGTTGCCTCTTCTGCCATAGGATACTTGTAGTGAATGGAAATGTGCCATTCTGTGTCTTTTTTTTTAATAAAACCCACAAGTAAGTGTATAAAAAAATGAACAGTTCTATTTGCTTGCCAGTAATGGCACTATACTGTGCTAGCATTTTTTCTGTTTTTAGTAGGTTTTCTATATGTGTCTTTTTTTGTTTCAGCAGTTGGTCTTTCTGCTGGGTATATTTTCACCCATCAGGTTTTTGTGGTTCATAACTTTCCATTTGCTGTGAGATTGTTTCCCTTTTGCATTGCTTCTATATTTGTTGGTCTTGTTTTACTGATAAACAAGGCTATACTCTAAGCCTAAATAATCCTCTTAATTCACAGTCGTGGTCCCTTGGAGTTCTTCAGAGTATATTGTGTCTGCCACTTAAATAAAATGTCTGTCCATAGATACACAGGTGATGTTTTGTTTTGCACAAAGGTTCTTATTAATTATTATCACTTTGGAAATGTGCATCCCTTTACTTTTCTTTCTTTGTTGAGATCGGTAGTGCCGCAGCCAAATATACAATCACGAACGGAGATGGGGCATCTGGGCCAGTGACATGAGCCATTTATTCAGCACATCAGTCTCAGCACATTGTTAGACAATGGAGACAGGATGTTAACAGCTGGCTGATCCACAGGGAATGCCAAGGGGGTGTGACATTACAGCATAGCATAAAACTATCTCGGCTTAGATTTCAGCTAATCATACATAGAGCAACACATATTGACAAGAATTCTGTCCAATCATATGAAACACACGTAATGGGAGGTAAAACAAAGACTGGTTCATAAGAGACAAAGAACAGAGATCCATTCATACTAACTTTCTGAAGATATACATTAAATAACCTTGTTGCAATCCATAAGCCAGTTTACAGAGGTCTGTTGTTATTTGTCACGTCTGCTCTACTGCTTAGAAAACTTTTTTGCTGTATGTGCAATGCTAACAAAACTTCTGCCTGAGGCCTGCCTTTTTTAACCATTTTCTCAAAACTCTCTAACTTTATGAATCCCAGCAAGTAGCCCCTGTTTAACCCAAAAATCTGACTTTGTCTTCCAGGCTGTTCCTTTCAGTCTGGACAGTGTTGCAAATGCCATCCACACTCTGTTTTCTGAGGAGACCCCCGTGGTGCTGCAGCTGGCCCCCAGTGAGGAGGTGAGCATTGATTCACTCCTGGTTCCACGTGTCCCAAATGGGGAATCCTCTTTCCACTTGAGTGGCTGGAGCAAACCCAGTGGATCACATGAAATCGTGGCTGGTTGGTGTGTGTGTGGAGGAGCAGACAGGAGGCAGTGCTGGCAGTAACCATGGCTGTTCCTGCAGAGGGTCTACATGGTGGGCAAGGCCAACGCCGTGTTCGAGGATCTCTCTGTCACCCTGCGCCAGCTGCGCAGCCGCCTCTTCCAGGACAGCTCCATCCTCAGCTCCCTGCCCCTCAACTCCCTCAGCAGGAACAACGAGGTAAAGCACATCCAGCACTGGGTTCCTCTATGGGGCTTCTTTTAAATAGTATTCTTAGTTAGCTTGTGCTTTTCTCCTTTCTTGCTTTTTCTTCCCTCTTTCTTTGCCTAAGAGCCCCCTCCTAATTTTTTCTAACTGAATTAACTAAGTTCAAACATTTTTTTCTAAGTAACTTTATTGAAAGAGTTATTTCCTTCTAGCATGTTCTGATGTTGTAGAAGACAACTGTTATAAAATACTTGCAACAAAACAAACCCTAACTTGGGTTTCATCAAAGGAAGTACTTGTCTCTGCCTCTCCCCTCAGGTTGACTTGCTTTTTCTGTCAGAACTTCAAGTCCTACATGATATTGCAAGCCTGGTAAGGTGTTTTGAAACATTTTCATATGTGTTGTGTCACAAACTTCAGAGATCTTTAAAATAGAGAAGCCATAGCCAGGATATGTGGCAACCAATGATGCATAATTCTGTTGTGTCATCAGCTGGTTCCATCAGCTTAAATAATGAATTCTCTTTGTACCAGCCCCATCAGTGCAATTTTGAATGAGAGCTTTAATCATCTGTAGTTTTCTTTTGTGTTGTGTTTGGTCAGAACAAGGGCAATTCTGAAATACTCAATGAAGAATCTGCTGGGGCTTTCTTTGGTGTCTAACTTGAGAAGTATAATGGTAGTTAAGAACATGTTCTTTGCCCTATCCACCATTTTACTTCAAAATATCACTTTGTCTGAAAAGACTGGAGTGACTTTTGTGCCATGAGTAGTGATGATGGTAGAAATGCTCCAGTGGAGGGGGGTGAGCTTTTAATTCTCAGGATCTTTTTACTAAGAAGCTGCTGTCATGTTGCTGTGGTTTAGCTTTGTTTTAGTGGGTCAGTGGTGTGTGGGTCTTTTTGTTTCATTTTGGTTTGGCTTTTTCTGTGTGTCCTTTAAGCTGCAGCTCTTAACTGTTGAAGTGAAAGGAAGAATTGTGGAAAAACTCAAAAATTCACATTAGGTAAAGGGCTAGTGGAGACAAATAGTGCTTTTGAGAAAATGAGGTAGAACAACTTTTGTTTTGCAGGCTAGAAATGCTGCAGTTTAAGTGGTTAGAAAGATGGGATTAAATTCCTTGTTTGCAGAGGCTGTTGTCTTGTGCAGGCAAATATCAGTGCTGCATCTTCTCACCTGCAGAAATGCAAGAATGTCACTACTGTCCTTTGAGATAATTTGGATTATATTAGTTGGATTTTCTCAATATTGGAAGATACTTCTCAAATAAATTACTCTTGTATGTGGACAACACAAGGTGGAAGTTGCAATCTACTGAGCTTTGCAAGGGCCAGTTTCAGACAAGGAAATGCTATTATCTAAGTCTTGTACTTATGTGGTTTTGTTTTCTCTGAGTTTTATTTTCATGGCAGTTACAGAACAAAGATTCTGATGTCAATAAATATTCTATTTCTTTTTAGTACAGCTCTCTATTATGTGGATGTAACTTCATGTTAGGAACAGATGCTACATAATAATCATCTGCTTTCTTCTGTAGAATTAAAAAAAAGAAACAATTATGGACAACTTCTAGTTAAATTGGCAAGAATTCCATTTCCTGATTATGGAATATGACTGTAAAAAGTGAGACAGGATTAGTCCAAGTAAATTGACTTTGTGCAATGTGTTTTTAAAGTAACCTCTGTGTAAATTAATTTCTTTGTGCCCTCCATGTTGTGCCCAAGCTGTCTCGACACAAGCACTTGGCCAAAGATCACTCTCCAGACCTTTATTCCCTGGAGCTCTCTGGCTTGGAAGAGATTGGGAAACGATATGGGGAGGACTCTCAGCAGTTCAAGGATGCTTCTCAAATTCTTGTAGACTCTTTGCAAAAGGTATATTGTCTACCTAATGAACAAAACTCATGGTAATACTAAGAAAATAATTTTTATTTTAATTACAAAGAAGTAACTTCATTAGTGTTGGCTTGCCTAATTCTTGTTTTTTTGTTTTGTTTTTAAAATGCTGTTGTTTAGTTATAAAATTGAATGTTACAATTTGCCTCTCTGGAAAGTGTTGGTGTGATTCCACAATATGTTTAGATATTTTGAATAAAGGAGTAGGGGTGTATTGAAACCTTGTATCAACAGGACTTGATATGTTTGTTTTTCTTAAACAAACACCTTGCATTTGAAAGCAGCAGAATGCCTCACAAAAAGAGGCTTTTGGAAATATCTTTATCTCAAGATGCAGTGGTTAGTTTTCCCTTGCCCACAAAGCTATGTAAATGTAAATTTCTACGACTTTAAAATAACCATCAGCGTGCTCAAGAAAGTAATTCTTCATTACATAATCATTAGTTAAATTTTTATTAAGATCAGTCACTGTTGAGAGCTTCCAAAGTGTGATGAAAAAATTCAAAACCATCAATTTGGTAAGCCAAGTACTTGTTTTCTCTAAGCATTGCTCTTTGGCCTCTTCAACCTTAAGGAAATATGTTTAAATAGTAGACATATTAGCATTTGATTAAAATATTCAGGTCCCAGTGGGAGTTTGAGAACCTGAATATTTTATTGGAACTGACAGACACACAAATAGGAATGATGTGGAGATAGGCCTTTTGTAAAAGGGAGAACAGAGTAAGTTTCAGCCCAGAAAGCAGGCATAAGCCACAGTCTGCTGAACAGTGACTGGGGGTTTGAAAAGGCATTGTAACCAGGGGAAGGTTGACACTTGGTGAAATTCTAAAATAGTGTAAACTTTTGTAGCTTTCCATAATTATTCCTGAAGCTGACATCTTTTATTTTACTACATCTTGCTAACAAAACTCTGCTTAATTCCTGGCTGCAGTCTAGGCTTCCAATTAAAGCACCTTTTCTTTTCCAGTTTGCAGATGAGATGTTTAATCTCTATGGTGGGAATGCAGTAGTAGAAGTGGTGGCTGTGAAGGAGTTTAACTCTCCCCTCTCAAGGAAGACTCGCTCAATTCTCCAGGCTTCACAGGTAGCAGAGCCACATTTTTCTACATCTCATTTATTAAAAGTGATCCAAAGTGTATCAGTTCACCTGAGTGTAACCTTTTTAAGGACTAAAATACTGACTGACTTAGGTATGGGTACAGCTTACTTATTTGTCATTCAGTAACTTCACTTGAGGAGGCCTCTGGGGCTCATCCAGTCCCACCTACTGCTCAAAGCAGGACTAATTTAGGAGCTGGATCAAGTTGCTCAGGTTCTTGTCCAGCAAAGTTCTTGGAAAGTCCATCCCTGGAAGTCCCACAGCCTCTCTTGCATTAACCACTTTCATAGTGAAAACTCTTTCCCTTATGCCTTGTTAGAATTTGCCTTTCTGTGTTGTCTCCCCAGTGCAGGCCAGTCCTGCCTCCCAGCTGTGGGAAAACAACTTTTCCTTGGCTGGATTCCATGATGCAGTGTTCTGTGTCATTCCAGAGGCTCTGCTGGCTCCTATTCCCCTTGTCCCCCAGGAGCTCCAGTCCCTCTCTGCAGCTGCCCAGCCTGTGCTGTCACCTGGGTTGTTCTGCCCCAGGTTCAGGACTTTGGATTTCATTTTCCTGTCACTTTCTTCTTTTGGGTTGCACTGATGCCACTCACATCATCACTTTTTTGCATTCTGTGCCCTTGCATCAGATTTGTCTAGACAAAAGTGCATCTCTCTTACTTAGCTTGTCAGACTTTGGATGGTGTCAAGATGTTTGGTGTGCAAGCTCACTTTAGATTAATAAATATTTTCTTTGTTGCAGAGTAAAAATGAAAATCCATATAACCTTGCCTATCCGTACAACTACGACTACTCTGTAATCTTCAACATTGTCCTGTGGATGATGATAGGTCTTGCTTTAGCTGTGATAGTTATCTCCTACAACCTGTGGAACATGGATCCTGGCTATGACAGCATTATTTACAGGATGACAAATCAGAAGATAAGAATGGATTGAGCTGCACTGTATTTCAGCACAGGAAGATGATGAAGAGCAAGGTCTCCTTTAGCCTGTGTGGAAAACAAATGTTCTGATATGGTTAATTGTGGGAGTTTTTTAAAGGTGTATTTATTTCTAAGTATTTTTTCCCTCTTTCAAGACTATTTTAAATGTTAGTAGTAGCACCAGATGGGATTTAAAAATTGAAATCTGCTTGTTTAAAAAAACCAAAACAGCACTCCCCAGAGTAATAGTTATTAAAGTGACATCATTCCATTTTTTTTATCTTGTAACATGAGTTTTTGAAATGCCCTGTACTGCCTCTGCCTGTGCAAACCAGATAAACTGAAATTATGATAGCAACATATTGTTTGAAACTTTTGCACTGGAAGATCAAAAATTATAGCTAAATTGTTGTGTTGTATATTATGAACCAGCTGTAAATGTTTGATGTAAATATTTGTAATGGTTATATGTAACTTCAGAGAGGATAGTAAATATTCTTCAGTAAAATACTAAATATAGAAGTACTTCTGTCAGCCTAGGACTCTAGTAGCATAAATGCATTTTGATCTCATGCTGATGGCTCAGAGGTGAGCTGTACACAGAAGGATCCTTTCCCCAGGACTTCAGTGGCTGGGAGGTGACTAACACTGGTGTGGCTGCTCTGTGCTGTGCAGTCTGCAAATCCTGAAGCAGCACCAGTCTGGTCATGGTCTGATGTCACAGTTGAGAGTTCCTGTTATGATGCTTCATGTTCCTTCCATTTGTGTTGATGTTATTATTATTATAAAAAAAAATCAGTTCTTTTTGATGATAAGAGTGGACCAACACTTGATTTAAGTATACCTGGATTATAGTCCTGCTTCAACCATTCAATAAAACAAAGAACAGTTGTTCTGGAATGCATTTATTCCTTGTGGCTTTGTAGATGTGGATACTTCTGTTTAGGATTTGTTCAGCTGACCAGGGCAGGTGTGGCAGCATCTGATGTGTGACACTGGCCCTAAGGCTGCAGCAGTTTAGTTCAAACTGTTCTTCAAAAGAAAAATAGTCTTGTGTGAATTTTCCTAAACCAGATAGTGAGTGTAGTTAAAACAAGTGGTTAATCTCTGGCTTGAGTCTTTTTTAGAATGACTTCTTCCTTGGAAATTTCTAAGGAAGATCTTTCAGACTTACAGCAGCATGAATGGAAACTACTTTTTTATCATCTTGCCCTCTAATGTGCTGAACTTTCCCTGCTGTTAGGACATAATTGTTCCACTTCCAGAAAAGATGTTCTCACTGCATCAGTCTCATTTACTGATACTGGGAATGCCTGAATTGGGGGTGTTGAAATTGTTCATGTCTTGGAGATCCTGGACAGTGATTCAGGTTGAAATGAGCAAATTGCAGGGTTACCTGAGTCCAAGAAATCCAGTTCAGGCTATGTTGCAATCACTTGAAATTACTTTTAATGGCATTTCAAGTTAATCTGGATGATTGATACCAGTAGATGGAAAGGAAGAGTTGCACTGGCAGTTCCTCTGACAGGAATGTAATTACTGAACGTGCTGTAATACACCATGACAGAGCAGGCAAGGGAAGGCTCTCAGCCAGGTGTGAGAAGTAGGACACATGATTATGTCAATGATTATGATTAGATATATTGCTAATACAGAATCTAAATATTCCCAGTGCAGTGTCTAAATAACAATTCTGTCATCTCTAACAGTGGATTCAGAGGTTTGATCAGATTAGCAGTCCACTTCAGATACTGGTACAGAGTTTTACAGGAGCTGGTTGTTTAAGGCACTGCATAATTAATGGTATTTAACAGTTGTATTGTAGTCAGTGTGAAACTGGCAGTGTAGAATTTGTTTAAATGCAGGACCTGCCATTGAGATGGTCTCTGCATGTCAGCTCTCTCCCAGCTGCTGCTGTAGGCTCCAATTTTACTTTTTAAAGCTGGTCTTGGACTACTTTGAAGGGGAAATTGCAATTCCCACTTCTGTTAGTACCACTTTTGTTCCTTCTCATGGCTGTAGGCCTCCAGCTGGTACTAAAGGTGATTTTGAGCACTGTCATGTGTGCTGTGTCTTAAATACCAAATGCTTTGTGCAGCACAGGCTGCATTTTGAGCCACTCTAGAGCCCCTGTACTTCAGCTTGAGTTAGGAAAGCCAGACACACTTTATTGTACAACAATATTGTACATAACTGCTAATCAAACAGGCAATTACAGGAATAGCCTTTTCATACTTTGAATTAAGTTAATTAGAATGCAAGTGCTATCAACAATACTAGATCTGCTCTTGATTGTTCTCTTTAAATTTAAAATCACTCCAAAAATATAAATTGTAAAAATATTTGTGATATGGCAAAAATCATAGGTTTTGTGCACAGAATTATGATGAAAGCAGTGAAACTGTCAGGTGAAGGAAGGAAGACAGGAAGAAGCCAAGGCAGGAAGGGGAGGCAAGGAAAATAAATAACAGCTGGTATTGGCATCCTGTGTGCCCCAAGTGAAAAGGGCAGGAGGGTTGTTTTGCAGTATCTGGCAGCAAGCAGCTTTCACCAGGCTGGGACAGGCTCCACAGAGTGCTGCCAGTGGGATTTGGGATGCAGCTGCAGCAGGAGTAGTGATCTGACAGCCAAAGAGAGTTTTTCTTTGGGAGCTTGGTCACTGGCACAAAGGGTGATGTGTGTTTGATTGGGTCTTCCTCAGACCTTGGTGTTATGTTGTCCAGTTTTTGGCTTGGGGTGTACCTAAGCCGTTCTTAAGAAGTGATGAAATCTCTGAAGGAGGAGAGAATCCTGAGTCAGAATTGAAGACTGAGTGTTGCTTTTGATACGTAGGTTAAAAAGAGAAAATAAGCCATAAGACAAAGGGCTCTTTGAAGAGTCAGTATGCTGCTTTTTCTAGACAATGCCCCAAAGTCTAAACCTGGCAGAGGGAGGTAAAATCAGCCTTTGTGCCCGCATCAGCTTTCCAGACTTCTCTGTGGCAGGAGTGGCAACTTTCAGAGTTCTTGCAGCTGTAGCACCACATAGGCAAGGGAAGCCTAAAGCAGATCTGAAATGTCTAAAAAAAGGAAGTGGAAATGAAGAAACAACGTTGAAATGCAAATGTTGAGCAACCTGGCAAGTGATTGCTGAGATTTATAGGTCATTCTTCATGGATCTAAGAAGCACCCTGCCAGAGTCTAGGTAAGGAGATAAGCATCCCTCAAAACAAAACAAAAACCCTCCAAAACAATGACAGTCTGTATGCTATACTGACACAATTTTTGACTATGGTGAAATGGGTGCTTTGAGCTAAAAGTCACAAATGTTGTATAAAAAAATTTTTTTTTTGCTCAAGTGAGGGTTTGGGACTCCTGCATTTTTTATTTTCTCCTCTACAGGCCATGGACCATATTCTTAGGAATTTTCATCTTTGTAGAAGCAGGGAGAACATTTCCACACAAGTATTGCTGGACAGAAATGGAGCAAGATCAAGGAAGACAGAAAGTGGAACTATCAGATTTCAAATCTGTCAGAACAAAGGAAACTTGAAAAAAATGGGGAACCCAGAAGTTTATTTCCTGTCCTGTTGTGCCACTAGTGCAGAGCATTGCTGTGGAGGAACTGAATGTTAAAAAGGGCTCCTACAGCTTGTGGTGTGAAATCACCACCCTGGTGTTCCTGCCCAGGCTTGTGCAACGTGTCCTGCCTGCCCAGGACAGGGACAGGGACAGAAAGCCCAGATGGCCACGCTCCTCTCAAATAAACAAAGCAGAAACTGATGGATGGCACAAAGCCAAACACCCAAAGAGTCGGCTCCAATGCCCTCTCCTACCTGAACTGCTGGAAAAGCAGCTGCTACAGATGGTGTCTGTGTGTGGCTGTATAAACCAGCAATGCATGGGACTTCCAGTGCTCTGGAAGTGTGGAGATTCTCCTGGATCTGTGTAACAACTCTCATGAATTATTTTCTAGAACAGATCAAAAAGGCATATACTGCATCTGTACTCTCCAGTGGCTGAGGACAGCACCTAGACCTAACCCCATGCTTGTGTACTTTCAGAGTTTACAGAAATTCCTCTGTTGCTGAAGGATGGATGCACAGTACAGGACTCTGGCAGTCAAATTTAGTGTTGTTGTTGATGTCACCCAACATAAACAAAAATACATAGCTAAGTTCTTGGCATGGATACACAACATAAAGTGTTTAAAATGTTTCATACAGGGAACAAAATTGCTGGTTGCACAAAATCACAAAGGCAGTCAAATTCCACTTAATTATGCTCCAGTGCATGAATCTGTGATGACAAATTTACATGTCCTTAATCTAGTGAGCATATGCTTTTCACTAGCCAGGGACACAGAAGCAGTGACTAAGGTAAATAAATTCACAATATTTTAGCTGCTAGCTGATGGGAAGCACTGTAAAGTCACAGAGTTGAACAATTTCAGTGCTGCCAATCTGCTCACCTGATCAACCCCTCTATTTAAATACTTCTCTCCAATGGCATGGTCCAAGTACCCAGGCAATTGATATTAAAAAAAGTCTGCTGCAAGACCTGAGTGATCAGTCAGAGCATTTGGAACACTGGAGAACTAAATGGGAGCTCCAGCCATACCCTACAGCAGGTGATCAATAAAAATCTTGACTGTGGTACAGCATCAGCTTGGAAAGAAAAAAAAAATCAGCTCTTAACTATTTCTGTCACTTTTAGACTCTGCTGTAGAAAAAAAAAAAAAAAAAAGTAGGGAAAAATTAATAAAAACAGCTGTACCAATTATTTCACATGAGCCCATCCCAGCTTTTCTGCAGTCTGCAGAGCCAAGAGGCAGCCACACCCTGCTGCCAGTGCTACCCATGGCAGAGCTGCCAGCTCCAGAGCACCTCTGACTCCTTGGGGACAGATGAGCTGAACCACCTCTGCCCCACGGTGAATGTGCTGCTCTCCCCTCTGGAAATCTCCAGGGAGCTGTGTCCAAGCTGTGGTGGATTCCTTGGGAGCAGAGAGGCTCAGCTCCATGGCTGAACGGGGTCATGTTCCCCAGGGAAAGCTGGTGGCACCCAAATGGCAGCAGCTCTGGATAACCTGACAGGAAAACAGGCTAGAAATAGGAAGTGCAATCAGCTGTCAGTCATGCAGGGAAGCAGATGGGGTGAGGAGGCTTAACTGGAAAAAGCACAAACTAAGATAAGCTTTCTCTATATATGAAATGGTTTTGATCTCCTTCCTGCATGTTTGCATGCACACACATGGTGTTATATGGGTCTTTACAAATGAAACCTTGGGAGAAGCTTCCTCCCCCCCATTAAAAACAGCATTTTTAATAAAAAGTGAAAATATTGTTAAGCTATTTCCATATTTTAACGGAAATTGAAAAGGAAAAAAAGTATGCTCAATATTTTCTAAAAATGAGGATTTATAAACTCAGAAGATGAACAGGAATACATCCATCTAAAAAAAGATGTCCAGGAAAAAAAATCCGCAGGAAAACTGTGCCTATATCACTATCATCCCACAGGTGATGCTGACCAGAAGATGTCTTTGAAAAACAAAATAATCCATCAAAAATAAGCACAAGAAAAACAAAATAATCAATCAAAAATAAGCACAAGTGAATTAGGAAAATAAGCAGGACACAAATAGTGCTGTTGGACTGTAACAGCCCCAGTGCCAACCTGCAGCACAAGGGTCACTTTGATTTCACCTCTGTCCCTGAAGTGCTGCATTTTATCCAAGGGAATGGAGGAGTCAGCACTAAAGGGGAGACACAGAGAGTCAGAGGGGCTGACTCCTCACTCCCCCAGGCCCCAAACAGCAGTGAGAAACCTGAAATTTTAGAAAGCGATTTCAGGGCAGTGCTCCCTCCAGCTCTGCCTCCCCAGCCATCCCAGGGCAGAGCTGGAGTCTCCTGTGCTCCTGGTGAGGGGACAGCTGCCAGACAAGCCACTCCATCCCAGGAACATCCCTCTGGAAAGCAGCCCCTGACATGTCACAGCTGCAGTCATGATCTTGTCATGAGACCAGCTTCCTGTCTGGGACAGACCGTCCAGACTGGAGCAGCACAAACAACCACTCTGCAGTTTGCTTCCTCCTCTGCTCCCTTTCCCCCCCTTTTTTTGTTTTGTTTTGATTTTATTTTTCTTGTTCTTTTTTGTTTTGCTTTGTTTCTTTGTTTGATTTTTTTCCCATTAATCCATAGGTCCCCAGGAATTCACTAGCATAGGAATCACCTTTATTTCTACTTTCCACCCTGTGTCCAGCCACTTCCACGCCGCAAACCTGATTCTTTAAAAATTCCACAGCTGCTGAAATATTCAGATTGTTGGAAGTAGTGAAACCAGTCCCACTTGCCATCATTTCCAGCGCTTTGTGGGAGTAATTGGTTACTGTAGCCTAAATTAACTATTTGGCAGAGGGGAAAATAATCTAAAAAGCGGAAGTCTTTAAATACTGACAAATTCCTTTACGAATTTCCCTGTAATGTGCAGCTTAATCTTAGCTGGAAAATAAACACATATGCATTCTCAACACCTTTTTTTTTTTTTTCTCCTTAAGCTCTTCTTCTCTGGTGTCTGATAAAATTTGGCTTTGGCCATGTTTCTGTTATTTGAAGCATTGTAGGCTCTGCACTCCAGTCCTTCAAAAAGTCCTTTATAATCTGCACCTCTTGCCAGCGTTGGAGTAGCACAAATGGACAAGACTATTCTGATGGAATTAACTATTCCTACACAGGACATTATTGCTATTCTGATGGAATTAACTATTCCTACACAGGACATTATTCCTCAGGACATCCCTCACTCAGGAGGACACATGAATGAATTCTCCAGGGCTGACCTGTTCCTGCACAGCTCAGGTGAACTTCATTCACCTGAGCTGTGAATTCATTTCATCAGCTGTAAGCCGCCCTCTGCCACTCCCTGAACTAGGCTGAGCCTGCACCGGCAACATGGGACACCCTGGCAAAGATTTGGGATGGGATGGGATGGAGGAGTATAAAATAGAAATACTTTTATTTATTTATTTGAATGCCCATGCAATGCAGATGGGGAGGAAAATTAGGAAAAGCAAAGAGAATCAGAGTAAGACTTTGATCTCTTTAGTTAAAAATGAAGGTATGGAAAGCACTGAAGGAAAACAGTGATGCAGGAAGGATATTCTGGCTCCCTCTGAGTTGCAGGGAGGATGTGCCAGCACCAGGGCTGGGAGAGAGGCCACAGGGCAGGAGGGAAGAAGCAGCCAGGGAGGTGCTGTCCCTCTCTCCAGCCCTCTGCAGGACACTGGGCACCTCTGGGCCAGTCCCTGCTGCTCTCCTCCCTCTGCTCCCTCCACTCCTTAACTTTAACATCAGTCTTTGAAACAGCTGAGGCTGTGAGGATTTTGTTGTTGTTCTTTGTGCCAAAGAAAGAAGCAAGATGCCTCTAAAATCACAACTTTAGAGCAGCTGCCTGACTCTGCTCCTAACTCTGCCCAAAGAGACTGAAACAAGATGGGAAAAGGGCAGGTTTTTCTTGGATTCTTACAAATATCACCTCATGCTCGCAGCTTTCTCTGGCTGACTTCATCTCTGTAGTGCACCACAAAGCTCAGAGCAGTGAGGATCTCCATGAGCCTCCCTCCCTGGGGATTCAGGGAGGCCTTGGGAGTTTAGGCAAAAGCCTGTAATTAAGACACAGCCTGCCAAGTTTATAAACAGCATTTTACAGCACATTTGCCTGTAATGGATCTGGGTTTGGAGACACAGGAGGGCACTGCCAGTCCTACATTTCTTATGGAATCCAAAGCAGAACCCCTTGTTTTATTTTTCTTTTTACAGCTGTATGAGCCATGGCACCTTCTGCACTGCACACAGTGAATCTTGTGTCCCTCCCAAATCCCTTTGGCCATGAGGAAGAAGAAAATCCCTTTTCTGAGTAACACTGCAGCTCACTGAGGTCTCCAGTCCCCTGGGGAGAAGGGAAGAGCTGCAGCAGTGCCCCTGCAGGGCCATGACTGTGCTGAGCTCAGGCTCTGGCACTGCTGCCCCCAAACACCCTGCACAGTGTGGGGCTGTGTGCTGTGAAAGCAAAGAGCACTCTTGGGAAATCCTCTGGTCAGGGTCACCTCTGTGACTTTCTTGCTGATGTCTGTAGTCCCAAAAGTTCAAAGGATGGAGGACAGCTGCTGTGCTCCACCAAACTGGCCCAAAACCTTTCATCTGCCCACAAGCCAAGGAAATCTGCCCAGCAAAACCCACCAGGCTGATGGGTCACCTTGGGCCTCAGCAAGCTCTGTCTGCAGGCACTACCCACCATGAATGCCACTGGAGTTTGAAATTAAATTAAACAACCTGGAATAATCCTCTTCCAGGATGCCCAGGATGTGCTATTTGCGTGCTGCAAACAACAGTGTGTTTGAATAAAACGTTCATTCCTTCAACATTATCCCTGAAAATCTTCAGAAATCTTTCCCTGTTTGAGCAGCTGACTCTTGGGTAAGAGCTGCACACGGATGGTACCACGCTGTGCCAAGCTGTGCAGCGAGCAAGAGGCAGGAGGTGTGTGGGCAAACTCTGGGTTTTTTAAGGCACCCATCTGCAACAAAACAAAGCAGAAAAACAAATGCAAAAGTGTGTCAAGAAAAGCAACTCACAAACCTTGTTCCACAGCTACCAAGTGTGTTTTCAAATCTAAAATGAATCGAAGTTGACTATGACCAGCTATGGATGGATCTGGGCACCTAGAGCATAGAAAAGAAATAATTTATTTCTAAAGCTTGCCCCGGTCCCTGTACCATGAAAGGAAAGGCACTACCTAGTTCAACAGTTGCTCCCAAGGTAAATTCCAGCCCACAGAAATCATAAGGAATTTATTGTTTCCAAGCATCCAGAGCTACCCTGAATGTGCATCTTAGGCCTGTACATTCACCCTGGAGCTTTGTGACAGGGAGGGACTGTGCCTACACTGCAGAGTGAGAGGGACAGAGCCCAATGTGGGCCCTTGGGACAAACATCCCTGACTGACTCACACCCAAACGCTTCCACGCCCACCCTGAGCCAATTCAGCTTGCAGAGATCTCCGTGGAGCAGTCCCACACAGGGCCAGGGATCTTGCTGTCCTGCAGCTTCTGCACAGCAAATCAAACCTGATACACTTTATCCACTTTAGGAAAACACACCCAAACAGAGACCACCCTTTGGAGACTCCTGCCAAGCAGAAAACTTAACAGTGGGACCACTGCAGGGGACAAGGGTCGCCTGGCAAAAGCCAAGGTCTGAGTTTGGGTTCCCAGCCGACCCCTGCCTGGCTGCTGGAGCTCTGTGATGCTGGAGAACACAAGGGCTGTTTCTCCACGGCAGCTGTGATTTTAGAAGCATCTTGCTTCTTTCTTTAGCACAAAGAACAATAACAATAAGAGCCTCAGCTGTTTCAAAGACTGATGTTAAAGTTAAGGAGTGGAGGGAGCAGAGGGAGGAGAGCAGCAGGCAGTGGCCCAGAGGTGCCCAGTGTCCTGCAGAGGGCTGGAGAGGGGGACAGCCCCTGGCTGCTTCTTCCCTCCTGCCCTGTGGCCTCTCTCCCAGCCCTGGTGCTGGCACATCCTCCAGCTGCTGGGCTGGTGCTGCTGGGAGAGCCACTGAGCAGCTGCTGGTGTGGTGTCCTGACACCTTAATAGAGAGCTGAACTGGAAAACTTGAACTCTGAGTGCAAAGCAGGTGGAGAGGGTAGAGCTGGGTTCAAACATGGGTTAGGTTTCAGCTTGGAGTTGGCAGCTCTCCTCTGGGCACTGAGGTGACAGCCAAGCAGGACTGAGCTAGGCTTAAGCAGCTGCTTCAGTGTGGGGGGAGGATGTCTCAGTAGTATTTGGAGTTACACTTCAGTTCTCACACAGTACTGTTGTCAAAACAGCTATTTTCACATAGCTAAATCCCTAGGTATCAGTCAGCTTTACAGGCTGTCCAAGGAATTAAAGCATACATCCATTTTTCCTTCTTTTTTTTCTTCAAGATCATTGATGGCACATGTGCACAAACACCTCTTTTCTTTGCCTTGTCCTTGTCCTCCTTTTGATGGGAGGACAGAGCACAGATGTAAGTAAACAAGATGTATCTGTCCTGCCAGCTGATGTTTACACAGATCAGCAAGCCAGAGTGTAATTCCACAGCACCAGTGGGATAATCCCAGTGTCAGCTTGTGGAGTAGCTTCTGTGGGGGCACATGCATGGTGAACAATGTGGTTCCCCAGCTGGGTGTGGAAACCTTGACAAGTTCCTACAATATCCCAGCACTTCACAAACAGAGGCCTTGTAGCGGGGAGAGGAGTGGCTGGAGGCAGCTCTGCAGAAAGGGATCAGGGGGAGTCAGTGCTGCTCCAGCAGCCAGGAGTGCAGAGCCCATCCCGGGGTGCTCCAGCCATGGCACAGTGAGGTGCCAGCAGTGATTATCCCACTGGACTCTGTGCTGGGCCTGTCTGTCTCACAAGGATGTTGAAATCTTTGAATGTGCCCAGAGGATGGCAACAAAGCCGGTGTAAAGGCTGGAAGGAATGTCCTGTGGAGAGTGGCTGAGGACTCTGGGCGTGTCTCCTTTGGAGAAGAAGAGGCTGAGAGGTGCCTTCATTGCTCCCTGCAGCTTCCCGAGGAGGGGAAATGGAGAGGGAGGTGTTGAGCTCTTCTCCCTGGGATCCAGGGACAGGATGCGTGGGAATGGTTCAAACCCACACTGTCAGGAGACATTTAGACTGGACATCAGGAAGCATTTCTTTACTGAGAGGATGGTCAAACACTGGGAGAGGCTTCCTGCAAAGGTGGTCAATGCCTTGAGCCTGCCAATGTTTAAGAGGCATTTGGATTATGCCCTTAACAACGTGATTTAAATTTTGGTCAGCCCTGAATTGGTCAGGCAGTTGGACTAGAAGATCCTTGCAGGTCCTCTCCAACTGAAATAGTCCTTTCCTATCCTATCCTATCCTATCCTATCCTATCCTATCCTATCCTATCCTATCCTATCCTTCCTCTGTAACCTCTAGCAGTGAGGTGAGAGCTCATGTGCAGAGCAGCACCAGAGGCAGCAGCACAGCTCCCAGCACTGTGCCAGGCTGGATCTGTCCCTGCTTTTTGGGATCGCCATCACAGAGATCTATGCTGAAGGCACAGCAAGGCCCAGCCTGGCCTGCAGCCCCCCAGCCGTCCCGTCCCTCCTTCTGCTGCAAAATCAGCTCCAAAGGACAGGAGTGCTTTTCTCTGTCTCTTTTAAATGCTGCTTTGCCAGGTTGCCAGCTGCTTTCAGTGGTGTACCCATCACGGAGGAAGCCTCAAAAGTGAAGGTGCAGGAAGGAGTATTGTGCAGTGAGGCAGGGCCGCAGCGCCCTGGGCAGGCCGGGGGTCCCGGGGGGCTGCAGGTGAGAGATGGGGCTCCCTGCCCACACACACCAGCTCATCACAGTGGGGAGATTTGAGCTCTTCAGAGCCACGGGCAGGCTTCCCGAGGGTGGGCAGGACTCCTCGTTTGTTTCTGATCAGCTGCCATGACCCTGAGGGAGGTTGGACATCCATGAGGGAGGCACAACATCCATGAGGGAGGCACATCCCTGTGTGGGGCACAGAAGAGGGAGGGGACCCCTTCTCGCCTGAACTCCCTGAGCCCAGGGAGCTGCCTGCCCTAACACCGGGCAGGGATGTCAGCAGCCCCCTTCCCACCCTGGAGCTTTCACAGCCCCATTTTTGTAATTTCTGACGAGCTCCCCCTTCAGCCGCTGCCCTCCAAGAGTGCAGGTGCAGGTGACGCTCCCGGCGCTCTGGCAGCCTCAGTGCAGCCCTTCCACTGCCCCGTGTGGAGCTGGGACATGGCAGGAGGAGTAAAACCGGCCCATGGCAAGGCTGAGCACACGTTCCCCGCTGTGGGAGCCCTGTCCCGCCCGGCAGGGACACGTTTTCCTGCAGCATTTGTTGAGGTGTGATGTAATAGCCTGTCTCAGTTATCCCGGTTCCTTCCCCAGGTATGCCAATCACCTCTCCCTTCCCCTCCCTTGCCCCTGCTGAGTGCTGTCTGGCAATCTTGGCATTCCAAGTTGGATTGACGAAGTTCAAAAGATGCCTCTCAGCCCTGGGGGACATTGGGCCATCCAGGTGTCATTTGTCCCCTGAGACTCCCTCCCTTTACCTGGTTGGTGGGATCCCTACCCCTTCCCTCCTTCTCTCCCTGGGATTAAAAGCCAGCAATCACATGGTTGGGGAATTCTGTTGGAGCTGTTGCTGGATTCAGAGGCCTGTGGGCCAGAAATAAAGCTCTGGATCGAAACCCTCCAGCAGAACCGACTCCTTTTTCCTTCACTTCACCTAAAGTCTCTCCGCCAGAGGTAAACCTGAGCTCCTGCTTGCCTGGACTTGTCCCAAGCACCCAGCTGCAGCATCCAGCTGGCCAAAGGTGTCTGTGGGGTGAAACCACCACAGCTGCTGCCCTTGGTCAAGCAGCAAGGTGCAGACGAGCCCAGGCATGTCCTGTCCAGCTATATTGGTATTAAATTCCAATAAACATTGGCTGTGAGCCGAGCTCTCCAGCAGCCCTGCTCCAGGGGCTGTGCCTCCAGCGCTTCAGAGGCCCCTCCGAGCTCCTGTCCTAGGGCACTGTGAAAAATGCGTATTTTATGATTGGCTTTTCACAAATATTAAAATGAATATGATATGTGTTGTGTTAGAAAGTAATGCTGTATTCATTCTCTTAAGTAGTGTGTTAAATATAGTTTTAGGTTATAAAAAATGTTAAAATAGAAACTATGCTATGTAGGATACTTTTTTTAAAGAAAGGACTAGCACTGAGATAGCAGCCACAGGACACCTAAATCTTTCAATGAAAGAGAATTTATTGCCCCATTATCAGGAGAAACGAAACTTCTTCCCACCTCAAAGGCGCTGTTAGGATTCAGAGGAAGAAGTTGACGATGACCAGACAGAATCCTGTGTTTGAATGGAATTTATGCATCATGTATGAAGTATATGAATATGCAACAGGTTATTGTTTTTAAGTGTTAATCCTCTGTTAACAGATGTCCTTTTTTGGGCTCGTGCTGCCCAGAAAAAGGTACCTGGACATCCATAACTCTTTGTTTCTATTGTCTCATATTGTCCTAATTCAATTTGTCCAAATTATTATTACTCTAATTGTATTGCTATTTTTATAACCATTTTATTACTATTAAACTTTAAAAATTTTAAAACCAAGTGTTTGGCGTTTTTCACAGCAGGGAGTGAAGCTGCCCAGGCTGAAGCTGCCACATCCGTGCTGCCGTGCACAGCCTCACCCAGCCCTTCCCTCTCAGCATGCCTTATCTCCCGGAGCAGAGGCCGCACGCTTCCTGCCAGAGCCTCCACCAGGGTCATTTCCCAAAGAATTAATTCCTGCTCTGGAGGAACGTGAGGAGCTGGGAGTACAGCACGGTACGCAGTGAGGGGGCAGCTCAGCACCTGCTCCCAGAGCCAAAGTTCAGCCCTAAAAACATTCTCCTAAATAATGATCCACCCGCTGAGCAGCAAACCCCCGGCGGCTGCTGGAGCACCTCCGGAAAAGCGTGGCGTATTTGAAGTCAGCATGATTTAATCTAAATGTGAAAGTCTCAATTACATCGCTATTATGGGGTTACACAGAGTCACTGCTCGGTAATTACAGCCTCGATGCTACATATGGTTAATACATTTCAATTACAAGTTAATTTATCGAAATACATTCTTACCTTAAAAAGCTCTGAAATTCTGTGGTAGATGGAAAATTTGGGCCAGGCGAACAACTATAACCACTTGAGCTTCAGAAGTTTCAGATGAAACTTCTGAAGCGACACCTTTGACAGACTAATCAAAGATCTGATTGAAATGACCCAAATACTCTCCTAGTTGTCTATTTTTCATACAGAAAATTTTGCTTTAAAATGCCTGTGAACCACAGTAACTTCCAACTGACAGATGAAACCGAGCACATGCCTAAAGACAAACTGCATCTCGTAAAGAAAAACAGCTTCTGGTTTTATGGAGCTTTGTTTTGTCTCAGCAGTTTATCATCAGAGCTTGTTTCCCTACAGCCTTTGTAAACTCAGTTAAAAAAAAAAAAACATCTGCAGACTCAAAGGCAACCTGTGGAACACTCAAATGTGGAAAGATAACAAAAATTAAAACTTAAGTTTCAAACCAAAACCCCCATCACCTCACCTTGACTCCACTCCTTGTCTTGCAGTATTTGCAGGGCTCAAAAAAGTATCTTGTCTATTTTCTATCTTGAGGAAAACTTTAATAGGATCAGTATTTGTTATCTGGAAAGCCACAAAATCTATGGCTGCCATAGGGAATAGGCTTTCTGGACACATAAAATGTGTTTCCATCTGACACTGGCCAACATTCCTAAGCTAGAGCTCTGGATCAGCTCAGAACAACTGTTTTTCCTCTCTATAATTCCATCATTCAATAACTCATCCTTGTCCCACAGCTGGGTTGATCAGGAACTTAGAAACCTCTAGAATACTGAAGGATGTGGAGTTACTGCAGCGAAATAAATCGACAAAGAAATCCACCATAAGGAAGAAATCCACAAATAGTCCCAATGCAGCAGGTGGTCACATCATCTGGCTGCCAGAAAAAGGGACTGAACACATGGAAAATGAAACTTAAAACTGAAGTTGTAAATACACATGGAAAACAAAACTTAAAACTGCAATTGTAAATACAGTCATTGTTTTGAAAGAAACAAGTGTCTCTGGTGAGTGGGAAATGCTTCCTTTTACTAGTAGTGCTTACCTCAAGAATTTAATTTTTTAGGAGAAATGTTTAAAATGTGATGCATGTTCTGAGTGCTGTGTATAATATAAAACAAAATTCAACCTTCCCATCATCTGGAGTGCCAGTCCATAACCATCTGGCAGTAGTTACATGGTTTGTTTTCTCTGCCCTGTGGGGAGGCCTCTCCCCTCCCTTTTATTTCCAAGTGCTGAAGCTCTGCTGCCACCACACTCAACATTCCCTGTCCCTTCCCACAGGGCAGCAGGTACTGCTCATGTGTCAGGAAGCTGATTTTGGGCATGGGAATGCTCCCACCTCAAAACCAGACCAGTGACCAGAACAACAGCCAGTGTTTGTCAGACATCCTTGTGATAGCTCTCAATTTTAAAACATTAGTTTAGCTGTAAAAAAGCAAAAATATTGGCTCTTTCCAACTGAGCAGCAGCAGCATTTAAAAACTGCAGGTTTTGACTCCAGGGGATGGGTTTTGCTGTTCAGAAGCAGAAGCTGTATAACCATCTGTTAGATCCACACAGGTGAGAGCAGCAGGGACACAGAACTCACTGTCACACCACAGGTCCAAGGCTGAAATCTGAGGTGGGCACCAACCAAAAGGTGATTTCTAGCAGCAAGAGGTTCAGAGAAAGAAGCACTGTGACAGTCACAGGAGCAATGGGCAGCCTTGAAGACAGCAAGGCAGGCTGGAATACATTCACCTAAAGGTATTTAAAATTAGTTTAAAGCATCCTTCAGCTGAGCAGGGAGCTGCCAGAGCTCTGCAAGGGCAGGGAGGCAGCACAGCTGAAAGTCACTGTTGTAGGAAGTCACAAAACCACCTGCATAAAAATTTCAGAATACTGATCCAGGAGGACAAATGGTTAAATGACTTTAACTCCTAAGAATGGACATTTTATTAAATTACAAGAGCCTTCAGTTGTTACTGACAAAATTATCTACAAACATCCAATTCAGGAAGTTAAGCCTGAGGCTGTTTCTTTTTTGGATCAGCCTCTCCAATTTTGTGGCAGCAGGTCCAACTTCTACCTTACCCGCCTCTGCAATAAGACAAGAGTCTGTCAGTACAGATTACATAGAAGATGACAAAAGGTTCTTTCTTCCACTGAGCTTTACTTTTGGGACAGAAGAGATGTAGCTCCTGGTATAAGAAATGAAGCACCATTTTAAGTAGTTACTGATTATTTTTACAACCAGGAAAATGAACAAACTCTGTTCTACTCTGATTTGGAACAAATGGAACCCAGAGGATAAATACATAAAGATTTGTTTGGGTTTTTAAGTTAGCAGCCCGTGTGTGTGTGTGTATAACCAAGATCATATAAAGAGATAGTGCAGGAAGTGTGAACATAAGAGATCTGATCAGTGGCTACAGGAGAGAAGAATAAAGTTTAAGATGATACAACATCCAGTTTAAGATTTTTTAATCCAGTTTATTAAATATTGCTTTTTGGGGACATGTTTACAACAAGCCCAAATAAATTGTTTAAGGATTCAAAGCAGTCATATTAAAATACAGCTTCAATATAAAGTTTGTCACAGTTTTACAGTATTCAAAAATGACAGACCTGCCTTAAAAAAAGACTATTACACCAAAACATAAGAAAAACAGAAAAACAAACAAGTTTGGCATTTTCATAATCTTTATAGTATAAAACAGAATATTAAATCTATTACCAGCAAGCTGATACTTCAATCTATTACCTAGTCTGAAGTGTCTCCCATTAAAACACACTATACAACAGCACTATACAAAAGTCGTGGTGATACTCATGTGATGAAAGTGCATCCCTGAAAGTTTGCCAGTTTATAGTTAGCTCTTAGAAAAAAAGGTAAAATTAAAACGTCCTCTTTTAACTGAAGGCTTTATTTTATTTTTTTTAAATTTTTTTTGCTGTTTTGTCTCACTTTCAGCCTTCTTTTAAAAGTGTCTAGGGACGCCCCCCAGGGGGCAGCGTAAGATTAACCATCAAATCACGAACGGCTGCAAATATTGTGCATTCACCTGGAACAGGGAAAAGAGACAGGTTAGCACCGCGCCCCGGACAGCCCTTCCTCACTCTGGAGCAGGGAAAAGAGACAGGTTAGCCCCACACCCACAGCCCTTCCTCACTGAGCCTCCAGGGCAGAGCCCAGGGAGCAGAGGCTGCCACTCCCAAACCCCAGCAGCCTCCAGGGACGTCGGGGATTTGTGGGAGTTACCAGCTGAAGGAGCTCCAGCTTTTCCAGAACTGCTCTTGCTGCTGGTGGAATTGCAAGTAGCTCTTAACTTTTAACTGCTTTTGAATGTCAGATTGAGTCTATGCTAGAACTGATTGGACATGGACTGTGGTCGGATTTTTTCTGTATATTATTAATTAAGAGCACCTCATCTTACAAAAAAAATAACCCAACTTTTTCAAGTTTTATTTCTATTGACTACAAGCAGAAATTAAACATTTTGAAAGACTGAAGTCTGAAACAGCTGGAAGATGTTTTCTGTCCTAAGCTTAGTTTTGGAAACATTTCTAATTCCAAGACTGGGCAATCTGTTTCTTTCAACCAAATTGCTTTGGCTCTACCCTTGACATCCAAACTGCAAAATAAAATACAGAGCAGGTGGACTTTGTTTCATACAGCTGAGATTCAATAATGAGAGGAAAAACCAGCCACAGCTACCCCAAGTTTTAAATAGCACTTGTTGACAAAAACACACACGTTCTGAATAGCTTAAAGAAGTTAAAACCAATAGAAGTGAAAGGGTTAGTAAGAACAACAAAAGATGAAGCAACAGGCAGCTGTGATTTTCATCTACTATTTCCTGCTAAGAGAATACAATTAGTAGCCACTGTTGAAACCTGGTCACTGTGGGCTGAATTTTTCCTGCATATTTCAAGAAATATCAATGAGAAGACATTGAATTTTGCTGCTGAAGGAGCAACAGTGTGAGCAGAGAGATAAGAGCAGAGCCTGTTGGGATGCATTAATCTTAACTGCCAGACTAGGGATTCCCAAGATTATTTTGGACAAGTCATTATCATATCAAAGCTACAAATCTGGGCTAAATACCATCCACTGCATCACTGAAAAACAGACACTGAAAAATGTTTAGTTGTGAAGTGCTTTAAGAATCATCACAAGTCCTTTGAGCTCCTCTCTAAGGGTCACCTCCAGCATCCATAGGGACTTTAATTTCCTTACCAGATTGATGTCCACTACATACTGTAGGTTTTGGACTTACAACTCAAGTTTAAGCTTTTTATTGCGGGGCATTGATTTTCTCTCAGTTCATACAAGCATTTCCCCAAAGTAAAGTCTTTTCTCCCATGGAGGCATAGGTAAAGTGGTTTTAGACAATGTGTACTCACAATGAGTCAACACTTTACTGTTAAACACAGCAGAATGTGTTTGCCCACAGATCTGAAAAGAAAACTCTTTCAAAAGAACTTACTTTTCAGGCACTACCATTTTATTAAGAGGAAAATTAAGCTGAATACAAAATACTTTCTCACAAAGAGAGAAAGGTAAAAAAGATACAGCCAGAACAAGGCAACACTGATTCCAGGTTACAACAACAGTGCCAGTAACATCAGCTGTGCACGATGGGAGGCCCTGCTCCTTCCTGACTCAAACAGTGAAAAATTCCCTTATTAACCAAGCAGATTGCAATTAGTGCAGCAGAGAACTAACAGGTAGGAAAGTCAGGAAAATCCTGGGTACAGCACAGGAGCAGCAGAAGACAGAGGAGCATCAGACAACAAAGGACACACATCTGGGATCTCCCATGTCCTGCTGTTTTAAGAGAAGTCTCCCAGCTATCTACCTTTATCTGCTGGCTCTCCTATCACCTTTCAATGGTCAAGAAAAGAAGGTATTCTTCTTCTCTTTGATCAGCTATAATAATTTATGTTTCGACAATAAAACCAGAGGAAATTGTGTTTCAAGTATCCTCAGGGAAGATCCTACTTTTGCTGGGTGATGGTGGAAATAAATAAAATCATACACACTCATTCTTTCTTTTGGAAGTTAGAGGAAGGACTACTAGAAATTTCCTCTGCTCAGCCAGCTACATTTTCCTTTGCCTGGGCCGGTTCTGCTTGTGGCTCCAATGCTTTTCCTATGCTTTTTTCCCCCATCTATACTTTGCTCCCTGTACTGGATTCTAAAACTGCTTCAAAACTTGCACAACAAACAAAAATTGTCCATTTTGATCTATCTAGTGACCATCAGAAAACATCTCACCACACATCTCCAGAGCAGCTTTGACAGTTACTTGCTCTGCCTGTGGTATTTTATGGTATTTTGTGGAGGGTTTACTTTAAAGCACAACTCAGGGCAATAACAAACAGCAAAGCAAGAACCTACCCCTCCCCACACCAGGGGAAATCTGTAGGGAAGCACCTTCCAAAAGCAACACCTGAAGTTTAGTTAATGTATTTTGGAATAAAAGTGTCATACAAACAACAGCTCTTTTCCACATACAAAACTCCTACAGGAAACTCCACATGCTCTCAAGGTTACCTTCTCTCCTATTTACCTACACTATTACTACATGTTAAACAGAAAGTGCATATTAATTTAAATCCCATCACAAGCTTCAGAAATGTCTGCATAGCCACACCAATTTAAGGTAAACATTGCTCATGTTCTACCAATCAAAAGAATCCATCAAGCATAGTTAAAATTACTGCATAACAACGAGATGAGTAATTATACAAAAGAGAAGTAAGAGTCAACCTCTGGATTCACAACTTCAATCTATTCACTGGATTACTGGAAAAATTATGTTCTTCATCAGAACTGAAAGTTACTGTTCTTATGAGCCATCTGTGTACTAGGACCCCAAACCACTGCTAACAGACAACATGCTGCCCAAAGAACCTGCTGCTGTTCTTCCATGTTTTAGATAATAAAAGAAAAATAAAAGGTATGACAAACAAGAGGGAAAGCAAAGCACAACGCTGCTCACAGTGCACTACCTACAGGCCAATGAACACTCAGAACAACCTAGCTCAAACACTTCACAGCACATCTGGTGGACAGAACTGTATGCACCTCTGCTAGTGGGCACACTGACAAAGGAGTATACAACCACTGCAATTACTTTTAAATCATTCACAGCACGTGGACAAGTTCTGGTAACTATTTTAATATCCCTTTACATGCTACTGTTAAGCTGAGTAACTTCATAATTAACCATGAAAACTGACACTTGGCCATAGCATATTTCTTGTGACTCATTCTAGGCCCATTTGTCAAAAAGTGTGACTCTTACTGAGCAGCAAGAGTTGGGCCAACAAGAGGTGGATGCATTCTATCACTTGGGCAGAACAGCAAAACCCGGCCTGAATCATCAGTGCAACCTTCTGCTGTGTTGCCAGTACTTCCTATTAATTATGTATTGCCTGTCACATCAGGAGTTTGTAATCACTAAAGAAGTAAGATAGAAACCAAGAAGAATTCAGACTTAAGAGAAGTTTAGTTTTACACTGGAGATTTGTCACAGATGTCTGATATATCTACTGGACATGTACAGTACCTGGTCGTGGTGAATTCAGTTCAGCAAACCTCTTTAGAATATTGCTAACCATCATTGGAGCAGCAACAGAAGAGTTCTGCTGCCTGGGAATGTCAGCCTGTTGCGTTGTACCCGAAGCCATATCATAAATAATTGGGACAATAATACTAACAGCTTCCTGTGGGACTGTTGTTTTCTGTGTTAGCTGAAGCTGTGGGGAAACAACCCAAAAAGTGTGTTAAATGAAATGACCATGTACTTCAGTGCAACTTCTGATACAGATAAACACTCCAGGCCTACAGACAGCATGTACTCCCACCCCTGTTTTCAAACATCAATTCTGTAACAGAGAAATTATCAGTCAGGTGGAGACTATTGTCTTCTGAAAAGCACCCCACAGTGAGCATTGCCTCGGGCACAGCACTAATGTAGATTTGTTCTGAACATCTCATCCCTCTCTCCTCTCCCAGCACCACTAATGTGCACTTCACCCATCTAGGTGGTTCGTGCCTCGAAGAACTAAACACCCACAAGGGGAGCACTTGAAAATGCAGCCCAGAGGGAGCTGAACTTTATATACTGTCAACATCTCTCCAAGAACACGAAACACGAGGAGCTGCTGTGCTTTAGTAGGAAGGAGAGTAGGAATACAAACCGAACTCATTACAAAAGAGATCGAAGCAAATCGAGGATTCCAAACAGCACAACACTTTCAGCTATTACAGCTGTCAGATACAGTGGGTTCATGTTTTGCTATGAACTCGTGATGATCTCAGAGACATGCAGGGTTAGAATTTTAAAAGAGATAGCTCTACTTACGAAAAACAACATTTTGGATTTCAGCACAACAGCAGGCGTTCCTGGAGGCGCAATTGGTGGAGCGCTGGGAGGGATTGTTAAACAAAACTGCACGTTCCATTTCAGCTGACTTGCCTGGTCAGGGAACTGCTCAGAGAGAGAGCAGCACAGAGAAAGAACAGCAAAGTTCTCATGTCAGTGACATACACAGCTATGAAACAGGGAAGCACCACAAAGTACAATGTGCCTCTTTAGCTAAACCTGCAGATGTTGCCAGGTTTAGAGAAATCAGAGTAACTCTGAAAGAACTGAGCACAGTAACACAATCAGAAAGATTCTGGTCAGTCTATGCATGTGCCTGTTGTAACATGTCTGCAGTTCCTTAAAATCATCAGTTTAAATGAGGAAATTTTGAGCGTTTCCAGGAAAGCTAGCAGCAAAATGAAAACTTCTCCAATAACATTAAATAACTTACATATAAATATAGAGTAATTTGTGTATTTGTAGATAAAGATACATCAGCTTTTTTTCAAAAATATAACAACCAAAGTTGGGTGAATTAAATAAATAGAACAGATGACTTACCAGCTCCAGTTTCATGATGTGTACACAGTCCCTGAGGATGTGTGTGGGAGCCCCTAGTAACTTTGTGAAGGCTATCAGGGTGTTTGCTTTAAAAGGTGGTCCTGCAACCTAAAGAAAGACACTATTTAGTAGTACCTATTTAGATAATAAATATGCAAGCAGCATGCACAGCTGTTAGTTTTATCTTTTGCAGCTCTTACACATGCCAGTGAAACTCAACAGGACTACTCAAAACAACACCAGAGATTAAAAGCAAAACATGAAAACATCAACATGCTTGATTTGAGTACATACCCTTGTTTCAAAGAACTTCTCCAAAACTTGTAACTCCTCTGATTTCCACTGTCCTGTATTTTCAGGCGTTACTTTCAGCTGCAGGGTCTGGTTGGTTTTGGGATTGAGAGCAACCCTGCATTTCAGTGCCTCCGTCTTAAACATTATGACACCTGGTTCATTGGAGTTTATTAACTGTAGCTGAATAAAAAGGAGATAGACCGTCAATTAGTCATTCATTAAATGGCATAAACTCACACACACAGACAGACACACACACACACAGACAGACACACTCTCTCACTCCCTCCCCAAATTGTAGTGATCAACCTCCCTTTCCAGAAAGAAACATGTGATATTTTAATACAGGTAAATTTGTCTTGAGAATTAAGCTTATGCCAGATTTGGCTTCTTTCTCTGTCACTGAATCCACACCACAGAAGTGAAGAGGCACATTTGTCTGTTCCAAACCCTAAAGCAACATTCTCAACTGAGTATTAACATTAACTAGTAACTCACTTCTCTGGAAATCCTGCCAAGGAGTGCTATCCACAGTAACCCCGTGGCTTTTCTAGTAAACTCCCAATGGACATGCTAAACCCAAAAAACCCACAGCATCTGAAACTTAGATCATATACTTGGTCATAGACTTAGATCTGAAACTTGGTCATAGACTTGCTATTTTAACAATTACCAAATTTCACCTGACCAAATCTAATTCGTGTGGAAAAGAAGTGGAAATAAAAGATTTCTCTAAATTTTGACGCTTTAGATGGCAAAAATCAGAAAAGTACAGCACAAGTCTAACAGCAAACAGTTATTTTATTGGAAGCATTTCAGTTTGTGTGTGATTTGAAGGACACAGAGCAGTCACATACCCACAGGTCCATTCAAACTGAAACCATACCGTTTCCTGCTGAATGATCCTCTGAAGATGCCTCCTCATGATCACTGACCCAAGGAATCGCTCAAGAGGGGAGCACAGATAGCTGCCAGCTAGTCCTGGCACAAGCCCAGGGGTAGGAGAGGGCAAGAGCAGAATATTCAAGGCACTGTGGGTGAGGATTGTAGGAATGGATGCAGCCCAAGAGCGCTGAGGTAGTTTCCGAGGGGGAGGCATGCTTGTTGGCATGATTTGGGAACCTGGGGGGACACAAGGACTTGCAGTAAGGGAGGATTTAAGCTGAAACATTAGATATATGTTCACTTCAATTATCTCTATTCATAAACCCTCTGGACCAAAGCCCAATCCTTCTTATTTTAGAATTTGCCTGCCTAGTGATAGGCATCAGACAGACAAGGAATTAGTTTTGACCCTGACCCCATGCAAAGAGTCTCAGTAACATTAAAACCCTCCTCCCTTTTCCTCTTTCTGCAGCATGCCAGCAGACAGCAAGTTTGCACAACAAACTCAATGGGATGTAAAGATGGCTAAATCAGTCGTGCAAGAGCAGCATCACAAATCTATGATGTGAAAAGTTAGTATTTGGGTTGGCAAATGTGCCTATCATTGCTCTCACTCTGAAGACTTTTCTCTTAGTCATGGAGTTCAATAGTTTCAGACTGATTTCTGCACTGCAAGAAAAGCTATCATCAATCCTGCTGACATTTATGCTGTATGCTTTAGGTCACTTTTCCAATTTGTTATTGAAGATTTGAAGTAGGACAGAATCAAGGCTTAATTTCCTTAGACATTTTACTGCACAAGGACAGTAAGGACTGTTAGACTTACATAAGAACTACCAAAAAGAACACAACTAGAAATATTTAACATGAGTGTTTCACAGTTATAACACTGATAAAGAAGCCTACTTGTTCCAGCTCGTGGGGAATGAGAGGCATCAGGGATAGGTGAATGAAGGGAAGGGTTGGCTGGTGACATTCCAGGCATCCGTGCTGCTGGTGATGGACCAGAGACCTGCGGAGATCCCGGCCAGTTCCCTGCACGCTGACTGGGTGACATCATGGTGTAGGGTGAGCTTGGGTCTATGGTACCTACAGATGTTACAAGACCATTATTATTTCTTTAAAAAGTAAAAGGCTTTCTAATAGAAACATCTAAAAGAGGCTTACCAAAATCTGTAAGGCATGAAAGTGCCTGCAAGCTTTCAGACTACTTTTTACAACCACACAAAACACACGAGTGGGGGCAGAGAGTAAAAATCAAGATACAGACTTCAAGGGTTTCCAGGCTGTGTTTTTTAAAAAGTAGAATATTAAGGAAAATAGTCACGTTCAACAAGTAATGGGTTCTAAACCAAAAGGAGCTCTTGCCTACAGACTTGGACTTCTACTGCTCCTTAGCAAAGGAAGGCTCAGCCTGACAGTTCCTTATTTATTCAGTATCTTACAGTTATTGCTGCAAAGGTATCTCTGCTCTACAGACTGATCAGAACCTTAAACCTACCCTGTGGTACATCTCTCTCACTTTGTTCATCTCAACAGTCAAACTGTTGATGTGTGGAAATTACCATCTGAACTGCTCATTTGTTGTGATCTATAGAACAGTTTCCAATGCACTGTGATTACACAAAGGATTGTTTTGGCAGCTTTCCAAAAAAACCAACCAAATTAATAAAGGAAACAACCAAAAGGCATGTTGCTCACGTACAGATATGTCAAACCAGCCAGACTTTGACAACATTTTCACATTGCAAATATATGGATTTCTAACCTGTTCCAATTATTTTTCCAGGAAATGTAAGTAGGGAAAATCCACTAACTAATCTAACAAAAGAAAATGCTCATTAAAAGCTGCAGCCACTGTTCTACAAGACAGCTACAAGACCACACTGAATTTCCCTACATTAGTAAGCAGAAAGGAGTGACTGAGAGCCCATTTTTAACATGTTAGGAACACCTCAACATGCCATGCAGCTACTTTTGACTACTGTTAACAATTAACACTCACATATATGAAAACAGCTACTTGAGCCAATGACTTTTTCTCAATTAACGAGATCGGCTCTGGAAGACTTAATTTTAAGAAGCAAATCTGCCCTCCCTGTCAGTACATTTACATTTGCCAGTAAAGAACTCACCATGTGGGCTTGCAAAGTTAGCTGTTTGTCCCATTGTGATTCCAAGAGAGGAAGGTGAAGGAGTTGGACCAAAGGATGCTGGTGATGGTGCTCTTAAAGCCCCACTAGGAGAGCTTGCAGCATGCAAATTTCCTGATCAAAGACATCACATCATTTAACATACACCTTTCCCATCTTTCTGTTCTAATTTTTTTCTATCAACTGCTCCCTCATTTTTAGGGAGACAGCAAACAAGATTCAGGAGAACTCGTTTTTGCACTCAATGACTTTATTTTGTACATGCATGACTGTTATATTTTTCAGATTGATTTACCACACAAAGGAAACTTCCCATTATATCTGGCTTGAAGAATGGCATTTCCCCCCTGCCCAGCCCTTCCTCAAATTTAAATATTTTCAGCTGTTGTTCTACAACAGCTGGGAGCAGAAAGCAGAACTTTGGTGATGAAAAGCTTTTCTGAAAAAGCAGGTATTGAAAATTAACAGGTTTATGTCTTAGCAAGTTATAAACAGTAATGATGAAATGACCCCATTATTACACAACTAAAGACAGCAGTTTTACTTAATGGGATTTTTTAGCTTCAAAATATACTTTCTAAAACACGCATGGCAGGACCCTGCTTTTTTTCCCCACACTGTAAGGTGCATTCTCTTGGCTAATCTGGGGCTAAACACAGCTCAAATAATAGAAAAAACATGCAAGCACAAAGACTTATTTTTCTAGGACAGGACCCAGCCATCCTACCTGGTGACTGTGTGTGCATCATGGACGGGGAGGGTGTCACGGTGTTGTGGTAGGAGGTGGGTGGTGAGGTGAGAGGATATGCTCCAGAGGCTCCTGCCTGTTTTGCAAATGGCTGAAATTGTCAACACAGGATAATAAAAACTTTTGATCATTTTGTACCAAAACAAAAATTAAGTATATGCAGGAGAATAGTAATGAGGCTTTGGTCTTACAGGTTCATCCACACAGTTGTGTGATTTTCTAGACTATCTTGTTTAGTGCTCACTGTTCTTTTCAGTTTCTTCTAAAGACATAATACCTCTGTACCTCTCTCCTTTTATCTGTCACCCTGCAACAGCAAAGCCTCCTGACTCTCCCTCCCATCTTTTATCTTAAACAGTTGTTTTCCCTCCCTCAGTCCTTTGCTTCTAGGCAGCAAGTCTCATGTGACCTTCCAAAGCTGCTGTTCATATGCTATGGGCTGTTTACACTGGAATGAGAAATGCAAAATAAATTAATACATTTTGCCCGAAGGGGAATTCTACAGCAGAGTGGGTTTATAGTCTCCCTTTCCATTTTGTTATTGCTAATCCCTTTAGAACATGAAGTTCTTAGAAATCTACTGTTGTGGAAGACAATAAGCATTTATTTTGCCTGAAGGGTACCTGTTGTTGTGGCTGCTGTGGTGGCTGCTGGGGTTGGAGCTGTGATATCAAAGAATCCATCATGTCTCCTCCAATGGGAGAGGGTGGATTGTCATCTTCATTTACAGATCGTCTCCGTGCATCCTGGTTGCTGTCAACAAACATGTTCAGGAATGTCTGTGGGAAAAGCACTTTTGTTAGCAGTTTGCCCATTTAAATTTTACTATACAAATGAAGGCAGTATTTGCTAAGCTTTAAAACTACCTTTATCAGCTACAGCACATAGGAGACAGGCAAGTCTCTGGAACTAAAGTGGGCATTCATTAATTACAGTGTAATTAGTCTGCAAAATATATCAATTAATAAACAGACACCTGGCTCTGTAACAAGAAATATTTCCAGTAAATTGAAATACCAACATTTTTATTCTCTCCTTAAAGATAAGGAAAAGTCTACACTTAAAAATACCTGTTCCAGAACAACTCCTGAGTATCCAGAACCTACAGGGCTGTTGTATCACACCTGCAACTGCCCTGTTTGGTTAAGAACATCTAAGTCACCTGCTCCACAGCATTCTCTTCTACCCAGAGTAATCTGCCAACTTTATTTAATTAGTTCCTCCTCTACCTTCCCATTTACATTCTCTTCTACCACTTTACACTGGTATCTACAATCTCCTTCTTTCCCTTAGCCTTTCATTTGGCATTTGTTAAAGAGGCAGATGTTAAGGATCAGTTAAATGCAATATAAGAAAATCAATATTCAGTTGCAACTGTCAGGAAAAAAAAATTAGCAAATTAATCTGTTTTTTAAAGGGTGCCATTTTCCAGTATTTCAGTATAACTAGCACTGGTACAGGTATAATACCTGGTACAGGTATTCTGTCAGTGTGCACAGATTCCTTTTTAAGGAAGAGTGAATCAGCACTGCATTTAGAAGGAAAGACACAGGCTCCTGCCACATGCTGATGGGAACTGTTTTAAAAGAGAAGTTTCTGTCTAGAATCATCTGACATGGAGTATTGTCCCACCTGCAACTTATGAGCACTGTACTGCCACACAGAACAGTCTGTGAGGAGCAGCTGCTGCTAATCCTGGACCACACACCTAGCCTAGACATAAGTTTCAACAAAAGGATGCCTGAATACACAGATAAGAAGAAAAAAAAAAGCCTAGCACTTGATGCTATTTTTTAAAAAGGAAATGTTTTAATTCAAACTAATTAACAGATCTACAAATCAAAAACTTCCTTCTACACTCAGAATTTTGGAAGGACCGCAGACCTCCACAAAGAAAACCTTCACCAAGCTCTTCACCTCACATTCACACTTCCAAGTGAGAATTCATTTTATTCATTTCTTTACAAGCTGCCAGAGAACAGAGGGGTGCTCACCTTTAGCCCAGGGGCGGGGTAAAACCCTTCCACAATTTTGCTGTTGTCGAAGAGGCTGTAGGCGCCGTCGCGGATGGCCACCACGCCGCGGCTGCGGCAGTAGATGTCGATGCAGTACATGTTCCTGAAGGCCAGCCTGATGTGCGTGGGGGACTGGGGCAGGATGGAGAAGCACTGGTAGGCAGTGTTGGTGCGCTGTGTCAGCCCCAGCATGGGCACGGTTGGGAGCTTGTTGATGGCGTTTAGTGGAGCCTGAGTGTCAAACAAAACCTGGGAGAGAGCGGAGAGTGAGAGGTCAGGTAGCTCATCTAAAAGGAAAGGTCAGGGAAAATGAGGCATAGCAGGGAAAATTGCTTTCTGGCAATGAGATTCATAAACAATCATAACACCCTTGAAGAGAACAGTTTAATCTGAATTCAGCTCCCTAGTGTATTGCAATTGTCTTGATAGAAGATTTTAGAACATTACCTGTAACAACTGCACCACGTTTGGCGTCTTATTAAACATCTCCTGGAGCTGGTGCAGAATTGTGTTGTGACAGTTACTGCAACCTGAGTTTGGGCCAACTGTTCCCAGTGAAATATGGAACTTCTGGAGGATGGAGTTCCACTGAATGCTGATCTGCAATGCCACAAACATAAAATGGTCTTGGAAGCTAGAACAAGTAGGTTGTAATAACGAGGTTATAGTAAGAGATTATAGCAAGAAAGTTGGTCAGATTTAATCTTCCCCTCATTTTCTATCAAACCTCAACAGATTCATAATTCACCTTCTTCAAAAGCTGCTGAGGCTGTGAAGAAAAAAAAAAAGGCACCCTCAGGTTTAACACCCATTTAGCTGCCTGGATTGTTAGCAACCAAAGAACTGGGTGCTTATATCAGCAACTCAACCAAAAAGCAAAAGAATCTTTTCTGCCAAAGTGAGAGAGAGAAAACTGAACTTTGAGAGATTTGTGGTGTGGAAAATTGATTAGTGAGTTGTTGGAGCTGGACTGGTTTTCCTAAGTTACATTACACAAAAATGAGTACTAGATAATATGTAAGGAAGTTAAATGCAAAGTCCATACTGCTGCTCTGGCTACTTACATACATATAACATACATATGTATGTATTTATGTATACATATATATATATATATATTTATTTACACACACTTCCCACAAAAATGCACATAAAAATACTCTTATAAAATTCAGCATAGAAAATGAACACACAAAGGTCCCGGGAAGCAAATTGCAAGTGTATCAAGCTACTTCACATCAGTTACAGACAAAACTATATTCTTAATCTGAAACAAATGTGCACTTACTTCCTCCTCTACCTTGTACTTAACACAAAGACGTGAGCAAGTACTCAGTTATTTAAGTAATTAAAAGTTGAAAATTCAAATACTACAGAAGAAGCTAGAGTTCTGAACAAGAGAACAGCACTGCTACAAAATAATCAATAAACACCATATTGAAAGCACACATTTAAAACTTTGTTAGAGTCCTCTCTTTTAAGGCATAATTAGGCATTCAGCTTACACATATCCATCCATATATCCCAGTACAGCAGTGAGCAGTAACAACATTACAAAAAGTTTTTCAGAAAAAGGATGCCACACCAGCCTTTGTCAGTCAGAAGCACACAACTGTCCTTCCCACAATATAAAGCATCTAATAGAAATTCTCAAAAACACTGAACTTCTAGCAACCCAGCAAATCAGCAATGTGGCACCCTCTGTCTTTTCTACATTCATCTATATTAATTCCACTACAAAGAAAAATTGTACAGCAAAATTCTGCGAAGTCTAAGCCTACCCATTTTGTTTTCAGTCATACATTTGAAATGCATTTAGGAGTTACTCACTGAGCTCCCCTTGGTAGTTCCATAACAAAGGATAAGCTTTCGGTAGTTGTAGATCCGAACTTCTGAGAAAATGTTTAAGTGGTTGGGGATGTCTGCGGAAAGAGGAGGGAAGGGAGTTAGAGTGAGAAAATCACAAGTCATCTGTGAGCCCATCACTTTGACAAAAAGGAGGTGATTCTGTACCTGGTAAGGACCGTGCAAACTCCAGGACACACTCGTACAGCCGAGCAATACTGCTCCAGTCATTGAGGAACATCTCGACCACCTTGCGCCCTCCAACTGGCTCAGACAACTGGTTCTCATACGTCAGGTAAACATGGCGGGTTGGTCCTGCAGTGTGAGGAGATGGGAAATACTAAGCAACCCCATGGTTCCTGAGCTGTGGTTTACAGACTGTGAGTGAAATGTGGCAAATGACCAGGAAGCACACTGAAATAATAAAAATGCACTAACTCAGCAGTCAGAATTTTGATTAAAGTACACTGCTGTCTATTTGAAATCTTAGGAGCAGACAGCTGTCCAGTTACACCAAGACACTAAAACTACCGGACCAGACAACGTAAACTACAAAGAAACAAAATTTACCAGTGTTCCTCAGTGAAACTTGCCTTGTTCCCTGGATGAAGTGCTGTTCAGAGGGCAGTTTGCAAACACCAGCTCAGCCACCCACGTGCGATTATTTCTACCTTGTAGTCGGAAAGTGCAATCAAGAAGAGATCGGTCCAGAGCCTTCTGCGTTTCCTCATTTACACCTTTACAGGGAGGAATTCTATACATGACAAAAACAAAATCTCCATTAGACACAGTGCAGTTCCACAAGTAACAACACTGCCTTTTAATATTTCCTGAAGGACTCCCAAGTCTGCACATGAAAGAATGAACAAGTCAACAGCAGAGACAGCTGGACTGCGCAGTGAGATAACCTGTTCCTCTTCAAGGACTGTAATAAGTGTGTCACAAAAACACTCTGAGCTAAGACCACTTTTTATATGGATTCAACACCTGCAAATTACAGACTGTTAAAAGATCTGCTGAATTGCCCTTATCTCCTGGTGAACTAAGAGCTCTCCAATATAACGCTCTTATACAGAGGAATAAGCCAAAAAAGATGAAAATAACTAAGTTCTGTGGCAATATGAATTCATTTGCCTTGTAGAACAAGCTTGCTCTACATGCAATGAACAACCTGGCAGTTCCCTTAGTACTCACTAATTTATTCGTATCCCAATGTGTGAATTGAGCTCAGGGGACAGACTAAATAAAGCTTAAGTAAAAACATGCCAAACTCTTTTTCAAATTCCTTGAGGATCTAGCCAGAAATCTCATGTTCTACCCTTAACTTCAGCTCACAAGTTCTCTGCTCATATGCCAAGTTAAAAAGGTAGGGCCTGATGCATTTGGACACTGCTGCCTTGATGTCACGGTAGATTTCTGCAGCAGAAAAGGAATTATGAAGGTTTTACTCTAGGAGGTGTCTTTGGGGTTTGTGGTTTTCTGCTTTAAACTTTATTTGTTGCAGATCCAGTTAGTGGCTGCTTGTGGCTGGATTCCTCAGGGTTAACACAGAGGCAGATACTATTGGCCTGCTATTAAGAATTTCAATTTAACTATTTCAGTACCTATATGATACAGAAGAATAGTAAATTTGCAGATGATGACAAACTGAAGGGAGCACTTAACATGGTGGAGGTCAGGGCTGCCCTTCAGAGAGATCACAGATGGCTGGAGGAACAAGTTAACAGGAATCTTAGGAATTCCATGAAAACAAATACCAAGTCCTGCACTTGGGCCTAAATAACCTATTAAATTACTGTATGATTCTCAGATATTTCCTCTACAACCTCTTTACCATGCAATTGTCTTTTCTGGGATTCCTGGCATTTTCCTCTGCAGTTTCACATAATTGTCAAATAGCATATGGAGTATATAGGCCTCTGATCTGATCTAAAATTGCATGAAGCATGAATCATCACCACTTCTTCCTTAGCACTGCCTGGATTTAAGGATGGAGGACTGTCAAACTGTTTTCAGAGTCCCTCAGTTTAGGCTAATGAAGTGAAAAATCTGTAGTTGGCTCTTAGTCTACTCTAATTTTCCCCTTTCTCTAGCAGTGCTTCACATGCAAGTAGAAGACAGACAGTATTAACATCCCTCCAAAAAATAAAAGGAAAAAAAAAACCCAAACAAAAATCCTGTCCCTGTCCTGATATTCTTATTGTTATCTCCAAACAAGTCTTTTTTTTTTTTCTCTCAAGTGTATCTACAGGAATAAAATGAAACACAGAGAATATCCTCTTACTTTAATAAACGTATTGCATGGCTGAAGCCATCTCCTTCTACTTGTACTCCCTGGTGAGGAATGTCCATATTGGATAACTAGGAGTGAACAAGAAAAATGTTATTCCAAGTAAAAAGGCAAGCAAAGAACTTGCAACATTTTCAAGGACTTTTTTATTCCCCCCTGAGGGTGACAGATGTTTCACATCCTCAAGCACTGGAAAGCCAAAAAACAGTCTGTGCAAATCTGGTATAAAGTTGTTTCCCAACCCTTCCCACAAGTGCATCTTTCATCCTCATTTTCCCTTTTCCCTCAACTTTTCAAGCTTTTTGCAGTGCTTGGTACTAAGAGAAGCAGCTCTAACAAGTCAGACTAGAGCAACACAGTGCAGAAGACTGAGTCACCAGGGCTCAGCTGGCAGGGGAACTCCAGAGTGAGCACATGACCACAAGAGTCACATCTAGACACCAGAATCAGCAGCAGGGGAGGGGAAGAAGGAAAAAAATATTTTTTAATACCTACCTCTATCCGAAGCCCTATAAAGGGCATATTTGTATCACACATGGCTACAATATGAGCTAGCACTTTATTGAAGGCACACATTTCTCCTGACCGTTTTGGCTTCTTGGGCTCTATGGAACATGGATCTCCAGATAACTAGAATTAAAATAAAAACCAATGTACTTGCATATTTGGAGTAAACACTTTGAAGAGATGTCACAGAATGACCTCATTCATCTAAGTGTTAAATGAATCACACCCTGAGCACAAACTCCTGGAAGGATCCACTTCAGGACTGAAACAATTCAGTTAAAGCCTGTCCTTAAAACAGTATTTAAGAGATCACTAAGCCATGTCAGCCTGGCCCCAAGAAATAACTCTTATCAGCCCCTGCAAGTCCTTCAAAATCCACACATGGCCCAAAGTGTATCACACAGATAGCAGCACTCTACAATATTTACACACTCCTCTGCACAGAGCTCTGCCTTGGCTCTGAGAGCAGCAGAGCAGGCCTGGCATGAACTGAAGGACAACTGTTACTAAACACTTTCCCAGCACCTCCCTAGGGAAGCAGTCCAAAGTAAGATGTCAGCCATATAAACACTGGAAACATGGCTACTGGAGCTGGAATTGATGCTCAGAACCTGTGCTGAGCTTTCATGCTCTGTAACCACCCCCGTGGCTTTTGGAACACGTACCTTGCGCTTGACACCACTTTTCATTTGTTTGCCACTTTTTGTGTCCAGTACCAACTCTTCAATGTTTGGTTTGAACTGCTGTAGTAAAACTGCAGTGGCAGGGCTGTCATCTCCTTCAGCATAGCTCACAGACAGAAAATGGTACTTGTACTCTAGTTCTGTGGGGTTGCCAGGAACATCAAACATTTCTACAACCTGTATTTAAACAAAACAAATCGAGAAGGTTCTCAGGCTACGAGTAAGTCTAATTCAGTTCCCATCCTTTCCTCTTCAAAGAACAGACATTAGTTTTTTCAATGTATTATTACTATGGCTAGGAAAGGTAACCAAGAAGAGAAGAAAGACCAAACCTTCCAGGAAACACAGAGAATGGGAAGGTTGCTGAGTAATAAATCTGTATTTGCCTTCTTCTCTGTGAACCCGAGTGCTTAACAAACCCACAGGAGAAGAGAGGGAGAGGAGGGAATTAAACATTACATCAACCACTTGGCTGCTAATGTTAAGAGCTAACAGTACAACAGACTGCCTGGGATATCCATGACAGGAAGCAAAAGACAGAAGCACTTTTCAGTTACTTACAATGTAGTACTGGGGAAGGCGAGTGAGTTTGATGAACAGTTTGTGTTTGGAAAGGTTTCCCACTGGGTGGCTGGCATAATTAGCTAGCTGAAGAGTTTCATTGCTCACTGTAGGCAGATGTTTTATAGACTGTTTGCAGCGCTGCTGTCCAAGCCAGAACCTTGCATGGAAATAAAGGTATTAGTACCCTGAGATGGTTTCATGATTCTAATACACTGCAGTGTATTAGAGCATTAGTGTCAAATTAGGAGCTAGTCATATTCTAAGCCAACATCTATCACTGAAGCACAAGTTAAATAATGAAAAATCACATTGAAAATGTCATTACTTTATATTTCCTTATCACTAGCTTTACATCTTGTCTTCAGCTTAACAGACAGCTGTTAGTTCAAGAAGAAAAGCCCTGAAATAATTTGCTGAATAAATTTTTATATACTACAATATGAAATTACAAACATTATAAAACATAGAAGGAAAACATTAAAAAATATGCAGATTGCAGTCACTTGACAATCTGGAATCTTCAATTACATTTTGGTATAGAAAGGAAAATCTTTGCTCACATATGCTGTTAAACAATACAGTAAAAGAAAGTCACTGAAGCTGGATGTCACTCTGAGCTATGTTATAAACAAACTCATTCACCTGAATAAGTTTGGAGATGAAGACACCAAATTTAGTCTCATGTTTAGAATTTAACTTTGTCCTACTCCAATGGATTTTGCCTATAGTGGCAAGGCCAGGGAGACCAGCTAGGCTTGAAAGGGCTCACAAATGCATGGCTTGGGTATTCATTAAACTTCCACTGACAACAGCAGTGGGAAGTGGGGGTGCTCAGCACCTCTCCATCACAACACTACATGTCAGATACAGCAGTCCTAAAAGACATTCTGTGGACTGCTGAGCTTGCTCAGAAACTGCAGCACTACCCAAGCCATTATCTCAAGTACATTATTTATAACAAAGGGAGGTTGATTAGTTTCTCCAGGGTGCCAGTGCTTCATGCATCATCAAGCTTCTTTTAGAAGCAGAATTCCTCAAATAGAGATTTCACCCTGCAATTAACTCAGAGCACTGGGAATTTCCAAAATGACAGAGCAGGTGGAACTCAGTTCTCATGCAGATGCAAACTGTGTTTGTATTATTTGCTACAACCTCTTATGGGAGCCAAATGTATCTTGTGCTTATATCTCAGGGCTTTATGGAAGGAAGATTAGAGACTTAAACCAGCAAGGGCTGAAGTGCAAGAAGATAAACAGGTATTATTTAAATCATCCTAGGCCACTTCCTGGTTTTTCCTCTGTATTGTGAGAAGTGAGATCATTCTTGTTGAGAAACAAGCAGAGCTCAGCTGTAGAAACAGAGTGCAATAAAGGACATAGAAGATGAACAGAAAAAGAGATTCTCAGGAAGCAAGTGGTCTGCTACTTCAAAGTGAAAAGAGTTCAAGCAAAGTGTGCATATGGCAATGCATGAGGCTACCTGTAAGGAAGAAAATTAAAGCAGGGCTATGGAATCAATTCCAAATAAAACCAGACTTTCCTTCACTGCTTAGAAGAGATGACAAATACTCAAGGTTGCTTACAATAGTGAGAAAGTATAACCCCTGGTGTGGTACAACCCAAAGCCATGCAAGTGTCCTCATCCAGAATACAAATGTGGTGATTCATTCCATACAAACAAAGTGAATTGTACAAGTCACTCACTTGAGCTGCTGAAGCCAAGGAATGATTCGCTTCATATCATCATTAACAGACTTCTCTATGTCATCAAGAGTCAGCTGATCTGCAAGAACATCAGGTGGGAGAATGGTCTTAGCATCAGTCCTTCAAACAAAACTTCAAATTCTCACTGAAAGTGTCTCATCTAACTGATCTCATAATCATATAACAGCCCAGGTTCAGGCTTCAAAGGGGACCTTCTGGTCCAACCTTTTGTGGGGAAGGGAGCAGAGATGAGATGATCTAACTGCATCTTCAACACCTCCCAGTGATACAGACTCCACCAAAACTCTCAGAGTGTTGTCTGATTTTTCTGTAAAGAATTGCTTTCTCATATTGAGATTAAACTTCTGATGCAACTTGTAACTGTTGTCCCTTGTACCAGCAGATGATCCATAATGCTTTTAAGACCACAGCAGGATGTTATTAACCAAATAAACTAAAATAACTTCCTTTCTTTTCTTAAGCAAGGGGAAACCTGAAGCTAAGACTTGAACAAAAGTAACTCAAAGTGTATAAGGTCACATCATACAATTCTCAGGTCCACATGAAATGACCCCATCCATTAACAGCACAAGCCAGGAATCATGAGTCATAAAGAATATAAAGTGCATTGACCCCCAGCAATAATTATCTGTTGTCCTCTTAAAGTAATCTTAACTGAACTGTGACACTTAAGCACTAAGATCCTCTTTTCTATTCCTCAAACTCCAATACCTAGATTTTGACCCAAGTGTGGGGTTCATTTGCTCACAAAACTTTGCAGATCTCACAGAATTGCTCCCACAAAATTACCTCATAGCACAGGATTCTTGCAAGATATGAAATATCTCCTGGTTTTGGGCCTACTTACCAACACCATACAGCATCAGCTGGAACATTCCAGAGTGGAGATCAACAAATACATGCAGACACTCTGATCGACCACATGGCTCCAAAATTGGAATTACAAGAGTGGGAAGAGCTGTCTCAATGAACGCTAAAAAAAAATTGGTGTTAATAATTTCACTCAAAATTCAAACTTGTATTAAAACTTAGCCAATTATAATCAAAAACCCTGTTTGTTTTTAGAGAAACAAACTTTACTTGCACATTATTATAGTGTTGACATAGAGAGGAATCTGAATATAAGAATTTCTCAGTGACAAACCAATGAGAAAAGGCAGACCAAAACTGAAGATTATTAATCCTCAAATATCCTTTAACTCACTGCTTCACAATTATCAATCTAAATTCCAAAAGTTTCAACAGCATTTAAAGAAAGTCTCAACCAAAAGTAGTTTAAAAGATTTGCTTTCAATTCTGAACACAAACAACTTTTACAGTAGGCAAATTTTAACCCTTCAAGCCAGACTACAATATTCTACCAGCTTCATTTATTATACTGCATTTAGATGTATGGCTATTTTACAATTATCAATGCAGAATAATTCAAAGCTAAGTTTTGTTATTTTTGAACACATTTCTCTTGATTTTTTTAAATCTAAATTAATGAAAACAAGAAACATCAAGAGAAAAGGAAACCATCCCTAGACACAACTGGAAATGAACTAGAAAACTTCATCAGAAAACACGTACAATTGTCATTAACATTGTAGCTCTTAAGAATGGCTTTCAGCTCCTGGAGTTTTTGATGAGATCTTGCATGGACACTGTCTATTAGGAGTTTTTCTATTGATAGGTGGTCAATCTGTAAAAAAGAAAAATACTTGAGTAAGCTCATATTTGATGTGTAGACTTTCTGCATTAGCACACTGGAACAAAGGTACTTAATGGAACAATCACTTCAGAAATAATTTGCTTAGAACTGTGGTGAGCCACGTTGACTATTAACTCGAGGATTTGGAGCACTATAAAATACAACAAGCTACCATGAGATTCTGTCTGTGCAGGCAGTGGGAGGAGTTTTGAGCTAAGATTAACAGAAGGTATAAAAGACAGTTTACAAATTATGCTGTTGCCACTCCCTGTGCAGACCTACTTGTTCTGGATCAAGGTTGGTCCATTTTCAGCTTAAGTTTTTTTTCTCAGCCATTGGTAACTAGCTTAAGCTAAAGAAAAAATATACCAAACACAAAACACCCCAAAGCAACAATTCATTAGGATATGGTTGCCTCTACACAAACACAAATGCAGCTGTAACATGAAATCCAACAAATTTAACAGGGTAACAGTGCAGTGACAGACACTGAGTATGGCCAACTCTACTGAACACAGAAGGATCTAGGGGCATGCATCTACATTCTGTTGCACTGCCAGTGCTGAAGCTCATGCCACCACTTATATTCACTGTAACTTACTTGTACAATCTAAATTAAAGCATTTGCAATCACATTCATTCACATTCCAGTCACATTATTCACATATTTTGCATAAGCAAAGCTCCAGATTACAGCAAAACCTTTTTTCTAGGTAACATCACATTGCTTTCAAAGCCGTTCAAGGTGAATTAAACTCAAATTTTATTCTAGCACAGGAGATAAATGCAGAAGAGAATTATATATGTGGTGCAAGCTTTTGCATACCAGAATGACCTTCCCCTAAAGACAAGCTTTGCAAGACAAGGCCTTAAAAATGGATGTCTTTATCCACTACAACATTTCACCTTAGCAGCTGCAATGGGTTAAATCTTCCCCTCTAAGTGACTACATGTTCTTTAGCTCCATCCAATTTTCAGTAGGTTAATGCAGAACAACCTGCTCAGATAAACATGTTTGTTTGTGCCACTGTTTTATACAGTATCTTAAACAAACAGAAACCCAGTGTGCCATCTACGTCATTACAGCTGAGATCATTCCTCAAACACTACAACAGCACTGTATTTACCACAGCTGATAATTTTGCTAAGCAAGTCCTCATAAAGGGGGACAGCATTAACTTTGATACATCTCAAATTTACAGTGACCTCATATCTTAATTTACAGGCTGCAGACTTGATTCAGTGAGCTTAGACTGTGTCAGCTCCAGGGGATCTTCAGCAGATGCTGAAAATAAAGAGTATGTTCTTAGATTTACACATAAATACAGCACCTTCACTAAATCAACTCTATATTTAGTAGCTAAATTAGTAAATGTAGTATATATTTACTAGACTAACAGTAGAATTCCTACTCTAGAAGGAGAGTAGAAGGCTACCATGCTTCACTAGGTTTCCCACACCCCCCTGTAGCTGAAACCTTGGTAGTTCTTGACATTCACCATGCAGACTTGTCTGTCAGCACTGGTAACACGATGGGCCAAGAGGCTGAAACACAAAGTATGTGCAGGAGGGGGAGGATACCATCAGGAGGTAGAGACAGGTGAAAGATCTGAGCTGGGGAGCTTCTCCCTGGGGAAAAACTGTACTGAAAGTGTGAAGACTACACCATTCACTCCAGTTTATTAACTCTCCTAAACCCAAAGAAATAATGACAAACAGACATCCTGATGTATCACAGCCACATCTGCTGAGGGACTTACAGAGGATTTATTATAATACCCAGAATGCAGCTTTTCTTAATAATCTTTAACCAACATCTAGAATTATCCCCAGAGAAGCATGATCCAAGTAGGAAGTTAACTGCAGTTACTCATTCTGGATCATTGCAACAATCCCACCTTTAAAATACAGGAATTTGAACATTGAGATAAGCCACATGATATAATCTGGTTAGTTATAATGTAAAACCAAGTTTCACCTAACACTTGTAACAAACAAACCACATGAGCTCTTCAGCACAAGATTTCCAAATCATAATGCAAGATTTTCTAAAGTGCACAGCACTGCTAGGTAGCCAATTCCAGTGATAAGGAGAAGCTGATTTTCAGAGGAGCTCCAAGACAGGAAAGGGAAGAACTGTGTCTCTATAAAGCATTTCAGGCCAAATCCTAATAATAACTAATATGTTGCTGTTGTTTCCCCCTAGCTTCAGCATTCCATCTCACAAGTGGTACAATGCATTGTGAAGTAGGTGCAATTTCTAAGATTAAGTCAAGGCAAATAAATTGTAATAACAATTGGAAGTCCTCACATAAACATTACATAACCCAAAGTAACTGCTTACTAGAAATCTTAGAAACAGCTCCTTTAAAGGAATCAAAGTTGAACAAATTGACAGTGTAAAGCACTTGAATTTTTGATTCACAATATTAGATGTCTCCTGCAAAGCAAACCTTTACCTTCATGGCTCTTTCCATCAGTTTGGAATCACAGGCTGGCAGTGGAGGCTCATGAGATATTTGTAAGGGTTTTGAGACATCAGTTTCATCAATTTTTATAGTGACCTTATGGACAGATGCAGTCCCTGTTTTCCTGCCAAGTACCTGTTGACTTAAAATAAATAGAATAATTAAACCATGCAACTGGAAGAACAGAAAATATGTTTTTTTGCTAAACCTTGATTCTGTGTGCTCTGGTTAAAAACAACATTATGCCAGCTGAACTGAAAAAGGCATTTGTTTCAGATGACATTTTAAAGCTGAACTGTTGGTAAACTGTAACTACATGAAGAATTTTAGATTACTGCAAATTTAACACAATCAGAAGTGTACTCGGATTGCTTTTTAAAATTTTATCTAGTGCAAGTCAAGCAATAAATACAGTAGAAGTCTGACAGAGATCTAATCAATTTTTAGATATCCGTGTAAATACAAACTCATTTATAACTGCATCTACTGCTCTTCTGTACATTAATTTGCAAATCATGTAACACATGTAAGTACTTAAATACAAGAATTTAGGAGTCTCACATCAAAAAGAAAGTACAATTCTGAAAATTATGCCCCAAGCTTGGTAAACATAATCCCTCCTGTTATTTCATTAATTGTTTGTTAACAATCCCTTTGAAATGAACTTACTTCCAAACAGAGAGTGAGAGACATTTCCCTGCATGGTAGCGCTCCACTTGCACGAGGTCACCCCAGCGCTCTCGGATCAGCATTAGTGTTTGGGAATGCAGCACTTCCAGCTGCAGAGCCAGGCAGAAGGAGTCTAATGCATGGAGCTAAGGAAATATAAGATGCCCAGGAAGTCTCTGTACTACACAAAGCTGTTTCTGTATACTGCATTAACCCTTTTGTCATCTAAGTCACATAAGATGCTGTCTGAAAACATGCAAATGTACTAATCCAGAGATACAGATAGATAAACAGCACCAAGTATTTCTCAAAGGGGTTTATTTCTGTGGTTTTCTAAACTCTAACCTAGCACAGGTTGATAGACAAGAAAGTCACAGCCCAATTTTACAGATTTCTGGTTGTCACTACCTTTTACTGAAAAGATGATTACTAACAAAGAAATTCCACCCACCCTATAGTTACCACTAACCCAAACTCCCATGGTGACCCTAAAAAAACATGACTCTTTTTGCAGACAGACTTTCACTGAAATCCATTTCACACTGTCGATCAATCTGCCCTTTCCAAGTGGAAAATCACTGCACATCCTGTATCTCCTCTCATTATTCACACAGATACAACAGAGTTAACATACCCTCATCAACTGCACTTTACTGCTGTTCTTGGTAGCAAGAACTGCTAGCTCCCAGAACTTCCAAGTCAGCTCTGTATTTCATCTCCAAAATTACCTGCTGCTGCTGCACTGACTTACCAGACAGCCTGCTGCCTTGAATACCTCACCCTCACCTTTGCTGATTTAGTGTGTAAAATTAAATTTGACATGCACCTGAGAATTACTGCTTCCAAGGCCATCCTTTACTTCAAGGCCACCATAACTTCATGCCCAGACATTTCCCCCAAGCTTAGCAGGGAATTCATCTTTCCTCACTTCCAGCTAACAAGAGCAAGGCTGCATTAGACCCCTAACCCAGAAGCCCCTTTCAGAAGGATACGTAGGCAGTTGTACATGTCCTGGAGGGGCTTCTCATCAGCAAACAGCCTGGACTGGACCAGCTGATGGATGAAGTTGATCTGCATGCTGTGAACCAAGGCTCGACCATCTTTAGCAAATGAAAAATAAGGCACATTAACCATCAGGAAAGTAGGTATTCAAATTAATTCAGTAAATTGATAAATTAAAAATAAAAAAGATACAACTGTACCAAGGAATTTCCATACTAGGTATTATAACAAAACAACAAAATTCTTGGTTTATTCTGGAAATTATTGGTTTACTCTTGGTTTACTCAGTCATTTTACTACACAGTCACTGTACAGCTTTATTAAGGTATTAAGTGCCTATAAAGCAAGGTCAAAACAAGACAAGTACATCTAACTTCATTCTCTTAAGTGGTGATATGCAGAAAACCCAGCATAAACAAGACTTATACAGTGTCAGAGATTAATATCATGTTAAAAACAAAGTGTAAAGGTTGAATTTTTTCTTTACCACCAGTTTCTTTGTCTTCAACCAAAATTTCCAGCTTGAGAAGGCGCCAGGGGATGTCAGGGTCATCACCCATCACTGTCAAGGTGGCCTCAAACTCACCCTCAACTCGGAACTTCACACGGCCATTGGCTGAGGAAGACAAGAATGTTTTATTTCACTCAGCCTCCTAAGATGCCTGAAAAATAACAGTGTGGTAGCTCCTGGTAGTCATAATGGATTACTTCCCAATCATTTCTGTTCTGTTGCTTATGTTTCTGTGCAACTGTGAACATTTTACAGTCTGCAACAGACCCAATGTCAATAAGCAGCACAGAGAGATGTACAAACTGTCCTGAGGTTAACTTGTTAAATCTGATCACTTGTTAACACTTGTGCTTCTCTAATACAGAGTAACACTGAGCTGACTACCAGCCTGACAAACAAAACATCTGGCTGAAATATTCCTATTCTTTGCTACTATCAACAATGGATGCTTTCAGCAATACTCAAATGACATTCAGAACATGGATCTCAGCCCAGGCTGAAATCCAGCCCTGAAAACACATCTCACTGCAAAGTATTATTTAATATTAGAATATTTTAAATCCATTTTCATGAGAGGAAGATAATATTTTCCATAATTTAAATATACACAACAAGCAAAGTTTATGCACATTATTTATCTAATTGACATGTGCATCCTCACACCTGTGAACACTGCTATCTGTTTCACAAATTGGGAGCAAGGACTTTAAAACTGCAAGCAAGGTCATAAAAAGAATGAGAGGCAAAGCAAACAAGTAAGTACAAGTCTTTACTCTGACATTCACGTCAACCTCAATCATTTAACAAACTATGTTATATACCTTTACAATTAAAGACATTTAGCAATATTCCTGCAAAACATTTAACCATTTAACTCAGGAAATTTCATTTTCAAGAGCACCCCAGGCACGCTCTTAAAACAAACCACACTCTAAACCAGAAAATAACAGTTATTGAAATGTTTAGTTGACTGAAAACTCTTAAGAGCTCAGACATATTATTCATATATCATTCATATATACTTCCATTAGACAAAAATACCTCTGATACTGATACTGCAAGCACTCACACAGGGACTAGAGAAAACTAGCACTAAGATTCTTCAGGAACATCTTTGATCTAGGTCTGTGGGGAATGGTTTACAAATGGCTAACCTTGTCTTGGTTAAAAGCATGGACTAGGTCCATTCCCACCCTGTTCTCTGTGAATCTGCAATAACCTAGTCCAGTTTATAGCCATCCTTCCTATACAAAAGTTTGTCTTAATGTTTGGGCTAAATGAAAACAGATCCCAAAACAGTTTAAGAGATCTGTACTGTGGTGAGCCACTGAACAAAAGGCATGCATAAATATGAATAAATTCTGTGCCTGAACATGAATATAAAAACAGCTTAAAAAAGCAACACTGAGTGACTTGTTTAAACTCAAGTTCAAAGAGTTTCTGCAGAAAGACCTAACAGTTTAATTATAAAATTTAATTAAGATGAAGTAGCCCAAAGACTTTCACAGAACATTTACTGAAAGAGCAAGACAACGTCTAAAACTTTTTGGCACTACCTGCACAGGATTTCTTCCTGAAAATAAATAATATTTCAGCAATTTTATCAGTGCTCTCATTTTTCAAACAGGGGGAAAACCACATGTTTTGATGTCATACAAAGACCGGATCCCAGTATTAATAGATGAAGCTCCTTAATGATCTCAATTAAGCTATCATTTAGCTTTGCTTTAGTGTTAAAACAGCACTTTTATATCAGCCTGCAATAATGTATCCTTCAAGAAATAATTGCAGTTCTTACCTACTGTAAGATTTGCCAGCTGTGGAGGGAGATCTGTAGTCACGAGTCGATGGCGAAGGATCTGGTTTAGCTGATGAAGTGTAGTTTGCTTCTCACTCTTTGTTATTGGGTCAGGAGGGATTATTTTATCCTGTTGCAATAAACACAAGCAAGTCTATGTACCTCAGACATGTATAACAGATTGATAGCAGCAATTGTGAAAACCAGCCAGACCAGAACTCTGAAAATATAAATACTACAGGCCATTGCCCAGTGAAGTTTATATCTTACACTCAGATTTGCTTTCTACCTCATTACATTTTACCCAAGACTGACCACTGCATAAAATCACTAAATTTGGCGGAACTAAATAAATGGAGGGAATGCTTTACTGGGAAAGCACAACTTGCTCAAACAGGAAGTGTTCTGCATGAGAAACTGACACTGCAGAGCCTTGGCACTGGGCCTGTATTGAGCTACAGCTCCATCTGCACACGGACAATTAGTTTGATTACTGTGCATTTGATACCATGCAGGGGATTCCCACACCCCCCAGGCAGGGCAGCTCCTCACCCTAATGCAGGTGGGCAGCCGAGGGTAGGATCCAGTTGTCAGAACATCAATTGCATACGGGATGGCAAAGCTGGGCAGCCGGGCATGAACCAAAGCATCTCGAGCCAGAGATGCCAGACGATCAGCAGTGTCCACAAACAGGATGGCTTGCTGATCTAAGAAACTGGATATCATCTGTAGACGACAAGGAATTAAAAAAGAAAAAGAAGCAAATTTTAAAAATGCACAAATCAATGGCCCTTTATATTTAGTTTATCTGTTACTTCCTATTCAAGTAACTGCATTTACAAAACAAAGAAAGAATGAATATTCTGGCCAAGGCTTACATTCACATGCAAGGACACTTAAAATCCACATGCCTTTCCTGCTGCTGTGGGGGATCTGTACAGCACCCAGTTCTTTATCTGCTGATTGCTACTGGAATGCAACCATACTTGTTTGTAATCAGTAGGGGCTTGTTTTTCTGCAACATTCTGGACTTTATTCTTATTTATCCAACATCAGGATGAAAGTGATAATAAGAACTAACACACTCAGATCACCATCTTCCCTGTCCTGTTATCTTAACCCAAATCATTTCTGACACTATGTGCAGACATGCCTTTCATTTGATGCCACTGATGACTTTTTGGGAACACGACCTGTAAATAACAAGATTATACAATTTCTAAACAGGAATATTTTTTAAATTTCTGTAGTTGTAGTAAGAAGTCAGGGTGCAGCAATATCCCTCAGAGCCTTTTTCATGCCAGACTGTGTCTAACTTACCGCACACTTTTCCACCTTCCCAGCATTATTAGCCCACTTGACCAAGGCTAACAAACGAACAAACAGCTGGCGAGTGCGACTTGCAAACTGCACTATCTCTATTTTTCTGGAAAAAAATAAATGGCACATTAAGCCAGTGTTCAGATACATAATAAAGCTGTAATTTAACTGTATGACAATTAAAAAAAAAAAGCTATAACGATAACTTTTAATTGTGTTAATGCAGGCATCAGTAATATGCAGTGGGGCTTGTTTGATTAACAGCATAGAGGGAAAAAAGTCTCTGTTTTGAATACTTAACAACATACATGGATTCTAACAAATCATGACTGTCTGGTGAAACAAAAAGCATATTAATAGGAATTAATTACTGACTGTAAGAGAAACAATTCCATAGTGAGCTCAACTGAATTATCTTTACAGCTTTTATAGGATTTCCCCAAGGCTTAAGGTTAAGTTTGAAGTAGGCAACATACCCAAGGATTACAGGACCTGACAGTAACAATACACTTATGTACACTAGAAATAGATAGATAGATAGATAGATAGATAGATAGATAGATAGATAGATAGATAGATAATACACTAAACAAAATTCTAGCATTTTTACAACATCTTTACACAGTATGCTACAATATGGAAATAGGGTGGTGGTGGGGAAGACCACAAAAACCCCATCCTTTACCTTTGCTTTCCATTCCTGCCTTGCAAAGAAATTAAGGTAAGAACTTACTGACTCTCAGTATTCCTCCCACCATTTTTGTAGAAGACAGTCAAAATGAAGGAGTGTATGTCTGCATGCCTTCAGAGCTATTTTTTGTAAAAGAGAATGCAATAGGGGCACATGCAGATTTTCATGCTTTATTACAGATCTACATGGGAGATGCATCAGACAAGACACAGATCTACTGTGTAGACCTGTAATACCATACACTCCAAAATACAACCTCATCAACAATTTATAGAGGTTTTCCTCCCCTTCTATGTGTTCAATTTACTAATTTCACCATGGTTTTCTACTTAGTTTGGAAAAAATCCCAAACCCAAGCTGTTTTCCTGATATGGGTTTCCTTCTGATCCCAATCTGTAAAACACAAACTCATGACACAAAAAGAGCCTGATTCTGCTGAGAGGGCTGGTTGTAATGAGGTTAACTCTTCTGTGCAAGCATTATCTGCATGTAGCAGATGAACATGTAAGGCCAGAAGCACAACTAATACCATCTGGTCCTGTTTCTTCCATTACATACTGTGTACCTCATCCAAGAACTTAGGCATTAAGCCAGTAATGCCTCTGTGTTCTAGAGCACATGTTTTGGAATGGCATTCAGCCTGATATTAAGATTTCAGGTGGTGGTCAAACTGCTACACATACACAGTGCTCTAACAGTAACCACACTATGAAAACGACATGTTGAGAATTTTGAAAGATTCAGGAAAACTTTATGAGATTTGAAAGATGACTACAATGAGACTTTAGAAAGCCAGCAATCTAATCTCTCAGATGAACTCCACATAGACATTGGTACAAGTTATGTCAAACATCTACAGTGAAAGCAGCACGATAGCAGGAAAAATTCAAATTGATGTTCTGTGACTGAGAAGAAATTTAAAAAACCAGCTCCCAAAAAGCACAACAATTTAATAATGAAAATGATTGACAAATCTAGACAGAGAATTCTGGTAACTGTTCCATTAATGAAGTTAGAGAAGACTTCACTTAAATGAAGTTAGAGAAGACTTGTTACTTTGATTTGACAGAATCCTGCTTCCAGAACCACCTCCATCATCCCTGACTGACAACTGCATGGGGAAGCTACTTCTCTAATAAAACATAAAGGCCTTCAAATTTGCTACATTGCCTTTCATTATAGGTACATAACCTCCTGCTGGGCTACACAAAATTTTACATTCAAGGAAGATGAAACTTAAGGAAAGAAGAACAAGAAACAAAGATTAAAAATCTTTCTAACAACCATGTTGCTCACTGCATTTTTTACCCTTGGTCTTCACTGCTAAATTTGGATCTCAGGTTTAAGATCCTTCAGACTAATGGCTGAGTCTGGGGAGTAAAGCATTAGCTACAGTAGAATTAAATCAAGTTAAGGACCACTTAAGCAAGCTTGACAAAAAAAAGTCCACTGGATAGATGGGCTGCATTCAAGGATTCTGAGGGAGCTGATCCATGCCACTGTAAAGATGCTCTCTATCATTTTCAAAACCCACAGTGATCAAAGGTCTTGATGACAGCAAAAAGGCAAGCACCATGTCCTTCTTCAAGAGGGCAAAGGAGGATCTTGGGATCTATAGGTCACTTGGCCTAAGTTCAGTTCAGAAAAAAATCTCATAGGACAAATCTTTCTCTAAGCTATGTCCTGATAAACACCAAGCATGTAATTAACCTGGAAACAATCACCAAAATCTGCTGAGGGCAAACCACCCCTGATCAACAGATTGCCTTCTACAGGATGAACTGCTCTGTGGTCAATGGGAGATCAAAAGATGGATTTACATTTCCAGAAAACATGTGGAATACAAGGATGGGCTGAGGAAGCTGAATTTGCTTCTGCTTGGGAAGAACAGGCTGTGTGGCAAGATCCTACTGACATCTTCAAGTACCTACAGGGGTATTGTAGAGAAGATGGAATCAGACACTTTTCAGAAGTGCAAAAGGCCAAGGTACAACAGCTACAAACTAAACCAGTGAAAAACTAGTTAGATGTGAGGAAAAGAAACAAACACAGTGATGTGGTCAAAGACTGAAGTAGGTCATCCATAGAAAGATAACAATAGTCCATTACCCAGAAGAAAGCCCCTGGATTTCCCCCACAACTCAGCACTATTAATTTTCCACCACAGTACTAATGCTTTTTTAATCCAACCACGTTCATGTAAGACTTATTTATTCCTATAATTGATAACTAATAAATGACCCTGAAAAAAAGCATCATGACATATAATTTCTCATCAGTTTTTCTTATCCCAGCATCTTTTAAATAGGTGTTGTAGTACAGAATTTATATTTTATGTGAACTTTATTAGAGGATAACACCATCACATATTCACCAAAGTATATGTGCCATGTGACCAGGCTCTAGCTGCAAGAAACAGCTTGAAGCCCAATTAGAGAATCCATCAGAGTCTCAAAGCTAGAGAAAATATGGATAATTAAGCCACATTCCTACAGATGAGCTCCTCCAAGAGCAGGAAATCCATTCCACCAAGAGAAGTTCTGAGTTAAAGTCAACAAGGATGTGAACATTTAATTTCCAGACAATTTCAGTCGAAGGACATTTTTTGTACATTGAAAGTTGTCTTATTTTATTTTCTCTAATCCAGTAGGATTTAAGTTGTTGCCCCACACCCTTTGTTGTTGCCCAACAAAGTAGAATCCAACTTTACCTAGAAATGCTAAATATCTAGATGGGAAAAGCCTTCCCATGAGTACAAGGGAGCTCTGGACCCAGGTCAGAAGTAATTTCTTCAGTAAATACTGTGATAATTAAAAATTCACACTAAACCAAATCAAAACCCACACTGTTTCTCTTAATAAAACACTAAGCAGAAGGAAAATAGGTACAAGTAATCATTCCAGGTTATGACTCCATGAAAATGGGATTAATTCCACATTTTATGAGAGTTTGGGAAGGTTTGAGATAACAATTAATGATCACCCTGGTACACAGAATTTCTTATTAAGATTCTTAGAAATATCATAGCTCCTATATCTCTGTGAAGAAATTTAGGTCAGTTAACATGTCAAATAAAGGGAACAATATTCTGACAAGTTTCATAACATTTATTATGAGAAACAGAAAAGTAAATGGATTCTTTTCATCTCAGCAGGATGCTGTTCTGGTCTCTTACATTTGCTCTCTAATAATTTTCAAACTTCAAAACCACATAGAATAGGAGCAGAAAACTGTTCATGATAAGAAAGACCAGGTAACCATGGAAAAATGCAGAAAAGAGGTTTTTACCTTGTTGTCATTGTTGAACTCTTTCTTCTGAACAAAACGTTTCTTTATTACACTAACTAGAATCTGTATAAATTCTAAAGTTCCCTTTCATGTCAGCTTTACTGTCAATTCATTGCTTCAAGATTCATGAAGAGAAAAACACCCTTAACAGTTCACCTACTTTAACAGCAACAAAACAAAACCCCAAAAATCTATAAATCCAAACACCAACAAACCCCAATATTGTCAGGATGCTGAGTAAAATCTTGAAACTATGTAGGGACAGCAAGACAGACAAAGCTTATTTTCTTGCATAAAATCTAAAATTACGTGAAAAAGATTTCATTTAAACAACAGTATATCAATATTAAAATCCTAAAGAAGTTCTATATTTTAATATGTATTACAGATTCTCTTATCATAACTCACCTTTCCATATCAGTCTTTCTTGGTAATCTATATGAAAGAGAGGGGGAAAAAAGAAGACATATTATATATCATTCTATTACATTCCAGAAATTTTGTTGGACACTTTCAGTTACAGGAAATTCTACACAACTACAAAGTACCTAAAAAAATAACACCATGGGTCACCTGTAACTAAAACACTGGAACTATTCAAATTAACTGAAAAGTTTGATGGAGGCTGCTGAGATCAGTTACTCTACATGTGCCATAAACATACAGGAAGGACTTCTTGACTGATATATTGGAAGTTTTTTCAAAGCAAACTAAAACTCTAAAATTCCTTATCCTTTCCAGAGTTTGAACATTCTTTAACTCACACCAGGCAAAATTCTGTTTGCACCCTCACCAGACATGGTACTGTACAACAGCTATACCTATCTGTTCCCATTTGTTCTGTATGTCACTTCTTGAAACACACAGCTTCCCCACAAAGTAAGAGGGGAAACAGGTTTATTCAGAGTCCAAATGTTTTAAGTGAAGTTTTTCTTGGCCCAAAACCATCCCTTTGTTTTGCCAGTTCAAACGCAACAACACCAACATAGCAAATCATTAAGTAAATGAAAATAACTTATTTCCCAAAAATAATCAAATGATATTTTAAAAACTACAGAGGTAAGTCAAGGAGTTGCAGCATCTGAAAATATCTCGGTTTTAGACATTCCAGTTTCACATATTGATATCAGTACCAGTACTCCACTTGGGGTTTTTTGGCAGTAACTTGGGGACAGACTTAAGCATTTAAGCAGCCAATCTGCAGCTGCTCTCAGTTCTCAGAGTCATTTTCTCTGTTTATGACAGAGCACTCAGCAGCTTTCACTGTGCTCTGGACAGCCTGATGCAGAGACCAGCGTGCCTGCACAGGCATCTGCCCGGGTGGGAGGATGGACAAGGGTATTTATGAGAGCAGGACAACGGGGAATGGGTTTAAATGGAAAAACAATAAGTTTAGGTTAGATATAGAAAAAAAATTCTTCCCTGTTCGGCTGGTGAGGCCCTGGCACAGGCTGCCCAGAGAAGCTGTGGATGCCCCATCCCTGGCATGTGCAAGGGCAGAATGGATGGGACTCTGAGCAACCTGGGCTAGGGGAAAGTGTCCCTGCCCATGCAGGGGGCTGGAACTGGGTGACCTATATGGTCCCTTCAAAACCAAACCATTTTATGAATGGGAAATCGCGGCCACCTCCCCCCACTCCAGCCCCGGATGAGCTCCGGGACGGATCCCGGCCAGGCCTCCGCATCCTCCCGGGATGCTGCGAGGCGGCACGGCCAGCCGGGCACGGAGCGATCCGCGGCACTCACAGGTCGGCCAGCACGGTGAGCTCGGCGTAGGTGCGGTGCAGGAGGAACTCGATGAGGGTGCTGAGGCGGTAGCCGGGGCTGGCGGCGGCTGTCACGGCACCGGGGGCCGGCGGGGCCGGGGCTGACGCGGGGCCGGCCGGCACCAGCTGGGCGCTCTCCAGCTGCACCGGCGCCATGGCGGCGGCGGCGCCTCGGCCCCGGGCAGGAGCCGCGCGGCAGCCCGGGAACGGCTCCCGGTGGTGCCGGCACCGCGCCCGGCTCGCCCCGCACGGACGGAGCGGGGAAGGGGCGGCGGGAGCGGGGCGGCTCCGCAGCGCTCAGAGCCCGCCGGGCGCAGGGGCCGCCGCCATGATGGGGCACGGAACCGGAAGCGAACGGGGAACTTTTCCGGGAAGAGCGGGCGGGGCGGGGGCAGCGGGACGGGGGGACGGAGGCGGGACACACGGACACAGGGATACGCATGGACAGAGGGACACACAGACGGGACGTGTGGATGGCGCTGCCCGTGCGCCACGGGACCGTTCGGTCCCAGGATGGGTCAGGCTGGAAGGGACCACAGTGAGCCGTCTGGTCCCACCTCCCTGGTCAAGCGGGGCCATCCCACAGCACATGGCCAGGATTGTGTCCGGACCGTTCTGGAATATCTCCAGTGAGGGAGACTCCAGACCCTCTCTGGGCAGTCTGTCCCAGTGCTCGGTCACTGCACAGTGAAGGAATTCTTCCTCATGTTCAGATGGAACTTCTATGCATCAATCTGCCTGTTCCTCCTGTCCCATTGTTGGACCCCACGGAGCAGAGCCTGGTCAATGCCCTGAGCCTCCCTGCAGACACTGACAGGGATCAGGGCCCCTCTCTGCCCTCCCTTCTCGGGGCTGGACAGGCCCAGCTCCCTCAGCCTGTCCTCAGTGAGATGCTCCAGTCCCTCCATCATCTTTGTCACCCTTCACTGGATCAGCTCCAGGAGCTCCATGTCTGTCCTGTCCTGAGGAGCCCAGAACTGGGCACAGCACTCCAGGCGATCCCCACCAGGGCTGAGCAGAGGCACAGGATCCCCTCCCTGCCCCTGTATCTGCTGATGTTACTGAAATCCAGGGTGAAGGAGAACCCGATTATAGACTCAAAAGTGCTGTGGTATATGGTAGTGATAATTCATGCAATTAATGTATGGCATAAAATATTGTAAAATCCAAACCATGTCTTTTCGACTACCCTGGCCGGGAGCAGCTGTCTTATTCATATACATCTAGTTCCCGGACCGCAGGTGAAGATAAACATCGACGCTTTAAGGTAAGAATAGAAGCTTCCAGGGTGATAATCGTTGGTTTCTCCGAGTTGTCGGGTACCACCCGAAAGCTATTATCGCCCTGCCGATTGCATCTGTAGAGATAGCGCCACCCTGATACACCTGAATACACGGCTTCTCCGGAGTCGACTGACACCAACGACACACCTAGACGAGGCTTTTGTCCACCTTTGCACATGGAAAGCAACAGCGATGCATGTGAAGAGACACAAAGAACATTCGGTCATCTTTTCCTGGGCAGAATAAACTGTGCAAAACCTCGCTGCGCCAAGCCGCGAGCGTGAACGGGGCAGACTCTGACACTTGGAGGTCAGATCCGTGTTCACCCGGCGCCGATCCCGGGCTCGACGCTGACTCTTTGGCTGTGGTGGTTTCGATGACCAAACTTGGGTCTCACAGACAAATTAATAAATCTTTGCTAAGTTTTTGAAAATTTTGGCTCAAGATTTGGTCATTTATAACAGTGCCTTTGATGCAGCTCTTGGGGCTGTCAAGGAGCAGTGGGCTCTGCTGGACTCCAGGTTGGCCAGTCCCTTCCTGATGATGCATTCGTGAGGGGTATCCAGTGAGAAGCACTCACCATCCTTTGAGATCATTGTTAAAGAGAGAAAAGGGAGCCATGAGCAGCAGAACATCCAGTGGGATTCGGGGATAAACACAAACCGTTGGGAACTTCTTCATATTTCTGCCTTACAGATCAACTGGCACTACTGAAGGGAGGGAGAGGGGAGGTCTGCAAACAGCTGAAGATTGATGTGTTGTGTACTGGTTACCAAAGGGAACTGTGTAAGGAAACTATAAATCCTGGGTGGTTTGTGTCATGATTCAGTCAAGTGTTAAATCATAAATGCTTGCCTTATGATTACAAAGAAACCCCTGAAATGAGCATAATAAATACCCAAACTCCTCCAGGTTTACTAAAAAGTAGGAGAGGTCCTATTTGTTTTATATGAAGTGCAGATTTTAAAAACCTCTCCTCTTACACATATTTTTCCAGGAAAGTTAAATATTAAAGGAAACATTTTTCAACCTGAGAAGTGTGTAATCAGTTTAACAATAATAACAATAGCAATAACCCATCCAGGGAGGAAGGGCAGTACTGCTGCAGCTGTGAGCCATGCAAGGTTTGTGGGCTGCCTCAGTCACAGCAAGATGAACCTTTGAGCTGGGGCTGGATGATGATTGTTGGCTGGGAATTTTTTACTCCTAAAATCATTAAAATGTATTTATACCTAACCTTTGTTGGTTTTTTGTTTTGATTGTGGTGTTTTTTATCAGGTTTTTTTTGGGGGGGGTTGGATTAGTTGAGAGGGTTTGTTTTTGTTTTCAATACAGATGAAAGAAATATTCGTTCTGTTTATATAAATTAATCTCTAAAGGATAGAATGATAAATACTTTCTGGATCATATTATGATCAAGGTTATTGACTTAATGTATTTTAAGTTCTTGTCTGCCCATTTAAAGATTTTTCTTTCCAAATGTATGAAAATCTTTTATTTTTTTCACTCTACATGCATGAATAAATGCAGTGTACTCCTTTTTACAGCCAGCTAGCTGCACATGAAGAAAATACTGACTTACACAGGAATCTCATTAGGCTCTTTATAAGAACTGTAACATAGAAATACAGGATTTTTAATTGTTTTCCCTCCTTATTCCCATCTCTTCTCTTCTGATTTAGTCTGTAATAAAGTTCCCATTGATTTCAGTGGCACAAGCTCAGACTTTGTTAATGAAAAAGCAGGTGGGAAATACTGATGCAGCTTAACTTTGCTGCTGAATCCTTCCTGGTCTTGGTGAAGTTTTCAGCATTGGTTGGAGGGATGGATGTCCTCTGTGTCTGCCTTGCTCCATTCCTCTTGGAGAGAAGTTAATCAGTGCTGTGGCACAGATTGTGCTGAGCTCTCCTCTCACATGGCTGCATAGTAGAGAAGCTCTTGATACTGTTTTCAAAGAAAGGAAGAATAGCTACAGAGAAATTTCAGGAGGTCAAGGATTACAGTTTTGTGCCCACAACAATTGTGCTGTTGGGAGACTTGGCAAGATCAGTTTTTTTAACTGATGGAGATGAGCATTAGGACTTCAAAACCAATTGTTTGGCCTACATAACAGTAGTGAAAAAGAAATATTTCAGTTTCCTGCTTCTTGTTGCCTTTCTGAGGTTGGCAGTGCTACCATTCTTTGACACAAGTACTTTGAGGAAGGATGAACATTGTGCCTAAATTCAAAACTTCAGCTTGAAGGAACTGGAAGTAGGTTCCAGAAATCTGTTGGGGTGGGAAAAAGCAAAACTACATGAAGGAGAAAGCTGGGCCAGTGGGGTTGCTGGAAAGAGTAGCAAGACTTCTGGGTAGAGAGAGCTCCTTGCAAAGGCTACTGTATTTTCATGTGTGTTTATTCTCTTCATTCATCAGATTCCAACTTCTGCCATTTAAACCTGGTGACAAATGTTCTCATAGCAATGGGAAGATAACAGGCCTGGTAAGTCTCACACAAGCATTGGCTCTGACTTGAGGCTTTCCTGCAGACAAACAGCCCCTCACACAGACACTCAGAGTGGCACTGGGTCCTGCCCAGTGACCTGATGTGCAGGCTTGGCTGGCCCATACGTGCAATGAATGTACATTTCTCCACCCCAAGAGATTTCTAGAAGGTACTTCCAATTCGTTCAAGCTGAAGTTGTGAATTTAGGCACAATCCTCAACCCATCATAGAATGGCTTGGGTTGGAAGGGACCTTAAAAATCATCTTGTTCCAATCCCCCTGCCATGGGCAGGGACATCCTTCAATCACTACAGCACGTTGCTCAGAATTCCATCCAGCCTGGTTTTGAACGCTTCCAGGGATGGGGCATCCACGGTTTCTCTGGTCACCCTGTGGCAGGGCCTCACAGAAAAGCAGCCATCTTGATGAGCAGCTCTGCCTGGCTCTGTCATGGAGCACAGACAGAGCCTTAGAGCTGTAGGGGAAGGAGTGGATTGCCTGGCAGGAGGGTGTGGTAGGGACACAGGGAGATGGCCCAGCATTGCAGCCAGCCTCTGGATCAGCCTGGCCAGCTCCTGTGTGTGCCCCACTGTGTGGCATCAGGATGGTGAGGGGTCTGGAGGGGAAGCCGTGTGAGGAGCAGCTGAGGACATTTGGTCTGTTCAGCCTGGAGGAGAGGAGACTGAGGGGAGACCTCACTGCAGTTACAGCTTCCTCATGAGGGGCAGAGATGCAGGTACAGATCTCTTCTCTCTCATGACCAGTGACAGGACCCAAGGGAATGGCCTGAAGCTGTGTTAGGGGAGGTTAAGGCTGGGTATTAGAAAAAGGTTCTTCCCCCAGAGGGTGGCAGGGCCCTGGAACAGACTCCCCAGGGCAGTGGTCACAGCACCAAACCTGACAGAGCTCCAGAAGTGTTTGGGCAATGCTGTCAGGCACATGGTGTGACTCTCGGGGTGTCCTGTGCTGGGCCAGGAGTTGGACTTGATGATCCTGGTGGGTCTCTTCCAGCTTGACTTATTCTGTGATTCCATGATTCTAGTCACTGCACCCCTCTGTATGTAAAAAGCCCTACTGAGGAGCCCAGAAGCCTGACATCAGATGGGGATTTGTTGGTTGATCAGAACCTGTTGCTATTAACTGTGGAGCTGACAGGGTTACAGAGTTAATGGGAAGCACAGCAGGTGACTTTCTGTTTCCAGGGAAGTTAAACATTTACTGTTCTTGGAGCCCTGGGGCGAATGTTCAGTGTGAGGGAGCCCAGACCTTTTTGTGCTCTACAAGGCAGCTCTGAGCTGTCCTGTGTTTGTGCGGCTCAGAGCGTGGGCATTCCATTTCTCTGTCAGGCTTTTAAATAAGAGAAATGTTTAATGACACAGGCACCTCCTGGACTTGACATTTAAGTATTTTTTAAAATAATAAAAAATAATACTATGCAAATATACTGCAAAGATTTCTTGTTAATCATTTAATTAATACAGTGTTGGGATGTTATATCCAAATGCCCATATAAATTATGAGTAATAAGAGTCTCATATCTTTCATTCATTTTAGAAGACATGAGAGAATCAGATATAGTGTGGGAGAGCTCCCACATACTGTATCAGTAATTGCAGTGCTACATATTATAAACTTACAGAGCTTATGATTCAATAAAAGTGAAGATATATATTTAAATTCTAATGAGATTTCATGTGTCACTATTAAATCAAACACCAATACTGAAAAAATATTAGATTTTTCTATTATAACACTTGCATGAATGTAAGACTTTTTCTATAATGTTATGCTGAAAGTCCAGTAGAAAAATATCAGTGACCTTTTAAACACAAATTATTGTATGTCCTGTATCTTTATTAGCTATTATTTTTTAATTAAAAGTACTTTTAAAATTAATTAATTTTTTGACAGTCCTGTACCTCAAGCCACAAATCACTGTTTTGTGATTTGTGCAGGGCTTGCTGCACCAAAAATAAAGCATTCTTTGCAAAATTTTGTGTGTGTGTGTTAAAGGAAGAGGGTTTGTAGCTGGTTATTGCAGGTGCTCTGCTTTTTTTCTGTTTATTAAAAGGGTCACAAAGGGAACCAACTAAAAAAATAAAAAGCCTCCAATTTATTGCATTGAAATTATAATTTTATGTCTCTTTTTTTATCTGCTTTGTCTGTGGGATTAAGTTTGACAACTATTTTTTTTGAATGATGAGACCTATAGTAACAGATTGAGAGTTCTCCATCAGTCACTCTGGTTAGTGAGACAGAGAATCTCTTGTGTGGTGTGTAGTAAAGTACACCCCAGTTCTAATTATGTGTTGTGAACAACTTAAGAAAAGCAACATTCTCCAAGCCATAAAATAGAATCTTTGATTTTACTTCAATTTACAAAAGTCCTCTTTCTTATTATAAGGCAAAATGGATGATTTTTTTTTAATACTGAACATAGCTGTATTACTTTGAGCTTCTTTTGAGGCTTTTTTACTAACAATGTTGATATCCAGTGTAAATTTTAATTTGATTTATTTCTGTCAGGCTGGAACTAAAGCCAGCTAAAGACCTTGCTATCCTCAAAAGACTGTATTTTCATTATTATTGCCATTAAGTTAATTACAACTCAATTTACTATTTTAACCATAGAAGATGGATTTTTTTTCTGTGTATAAAAAAAATGCTTTGTTCACAAGTAATTCTGAAACAGGAGCAAAACAGTGACATCCTTTCTGAACCCCACATATTTGAAAAGAAGAAAGAGCCCCTGATCTGGCAATCTGGCACAAGGGGGTAAAGTGATGAATTGCACTCTTCAGTCATGGACTTGGACAATTTGACAATACCTTCCAAACCCTGTGATTCCTCCCCGTCTGACCATCCCTGGGTGTTACTCAGTATTTGAAAAAGATACATGTGTGCTGAAAAAATACAAAGTGAGCCCTTATTTCAACATGAAAGCACTTTGGGGCAGAAAGAATTTATCTGTGCAAACACCTAAAAGAGATGGAGAGAATGTCAGGGAAGTGGATGTGATTAGTCATACCCAGTGGGAGCAGGCCTGCAGCTGTGAAGGATTCTGCCCTGACCTTAGGAGTAGACAGCTCGATTGTGTTTAACTGCTGCTGCCTGATACATTCAGACAGTGCAAACTCTCACGCTCCTCTAAAGACAAAGGTGGGTACCAGAACATGCTTAATTGCAAATTCTTTGTAGATCTCAGCTGTGCTCAGATGAGGTTTAAATGCTGACCCTCCCTCTCAGGAGTAAGGACATGCAGGATTGTGTCTGAGCTGCCATCCTCCACTGAGACTTTGGATGTGAAGGAAGTTTCTGGGCTAAGATGCTGTCCAAGAAATTTCCTTCTTGCACAGCTTCTAGACTGGGATATTTTTTTCCCCAGAAGGGATACACCAGCATTTTTTGTAGCAGTTAGAATCTTATCTAAGCACTGCCTGTGTCACAAAGCTCCAAGATGCCAGCTCTGACAACGGGGAATGCCAGAACAGGTTTGGCTCCAGGCTCAAGAGCTGATTATGTGTTTAACTGTGACTGAAAACTTGGTTGACTCAGTGAACTCCAGCAACAATTCACTGTCCCTTAAAATTGAAGAGTACAGTAAAAAGGCAAACTCATATCTGCAGCAGTGCAGGAATAATGGTTCTCTAGTAGGTTATAGGTGCAGGTTGCTCTCAGATGCTATAGGGGCTTCCACGCAGGCAGCAATTTTGGCCAGTGCCAGTTTTGGAAGATCAGAAATTGTAGGTTGAGGGTGGAATCGGCTCTCTTCAAGGATTGTATTTCACCTGGAAGCACCAACTTCTCAACCTACCCAAACACAGCCTGTTGTGGCAGAGGGACAGGAAATGCTTTGCGTGGGGCCAGGCAGCACCTGGCTGAGAGATGGTTCAGAGATTTTTGTGGAGCACAGACCACATCCTGAGAACTGCATGTAGCCCACAGTTCATGCTGCTTACAGTTGAGCCTGGAAGATTCCCTGCCCTACTGATTGCAGAAGTAATTAATAGCCTGTGGCTAGTTGCAGCGCTGTGCAAAATGCTACAAACTGTAACCTTTCTGCACAGCTGTAGAATGCAGAAGACACCGTAGAATCTCAGTAAATCCTGGCAATGTTTTATTTTCAGTTGGGGTTCAGCCAGGAGAACTGTAGCCCCTTCTATCCCCCTTTCTATATTTTGTTTGTTTGGCTTATAGGAAATTATTTGATCCTGAAAGTGGGCACTTTTTGTGAATATGTGCTTTCACCAGAAAGCACAGCACTGCCCAATGGCATCATAGTGCAAACAAAACAAATTGTGTGGGGAAATGACTGTGCTTCACCTCAGAATGTCACTTACTGGAACTGATTCCTTCAGGCCTGAGAGCAAGATTGGAAAGAAGAGCAACAGAGCAATATCTCTCCCTCTAGTGCCTACAGACCCAGACTTCCAGAGTATGACAGCTCAAAGGAAGACTGAAAGAGAAGAAAAAAAACATCTGTCTTTGTGCAATGCATTTAGGACAAGCAAAAGCACATTCACAGCTAATTTTGAGCAGCCTTCAGAATGCAACACCTTATTAACTCTCTTGTACCTAATCCTTGCATTCTGGTATTTTTAGAAGGCATCATGCAATTCAGCTGTAGTTCCAGCCCAAGTCTCCTTTGTAATAGGTGACACCACTCTATTTCTCATTTTATAAGAATTAGCTTTCTGACAATAAGCCTTGCTCACATAACACATACTGATTTAACTAAATGAATTTAGAAATTATATTAGACACTCTTATTTCTCCCCACCTCTAAGGTGGCATTCATAGTTTGGTTTAAGGGAGCCCTATGTCGAGTCTAGGTGGAACTGGTTGAGACCTGCCTCCACCACTTGCCTGTCTCATCCTCTGCAGCAGGAGGAGAGTTTGGTCTAATTTCCTATCTGAAACTGTAGGAGGGTAAAGTCACCTCCATAGGCTAAGGGTGCTTTTCTTGGCCACCTTTATAGTGCAAGAACCCCCACCAGTACAGGACTGCAGCAATTGAGTGCATGGATTTTGAGGCTTTTGAAGACAGTGCCTCTTCCTTTGGTGGCTTATTATTTTTTGGTTTTGTGGGAACTCAGGGTACAGCTGTATCAAGTGTAAACAGTGCTATTTTGTCTGTGCCTGGTTTTATCCTGATCCAGTATCTCCCAGCCAGGAGGCTTAGGTTAGCTCTGGGCTGCCTCTAATGAGCTGCAAATGAAAACAAAGTCCTCTAGCCCGTGGTTTCTCTCTGTTATGTGTTATCTAATCAGGGCTCTCTGGAACAGGACTTTGGAAACCTGTTCCCTGCACAAGCATATGAACAGGACTTATCAGTGGTTTGTGTTAAGGCTGCTTTGGAGCAGACAGAAATACAGAGCGGTCTTTTTGATGATTTTTTTTTTCATAAATGTATAATATGTTTTCTTACAAAGACAGATATAAAAAAATCCCCCTTCTCTTTAGCATCTTGTAGAGCCCTACTCAGAGGTACAGTACATAAAATACCAGTACATCAGGAGATAAAAACTGACATTTTCTGGAATAAAAGAAGGAATGAAAACTAAAACCAATTCCTGTTCCTTTGACTTGCTAGAATGTAGATAAGAAACCTAACATTTCTAGGGATGGGTTTGTGTACATGGGAAAGCTGCTGAAAATCAGTGAAATATGTACTTAAAAGCTGATTATTCTGCACCTTTCCCTGGATAGATCCTTTAATACTGTACAAACAGTGTCCTTCTGCAGTGGAGGTTAATCTGTTTCTAATAGGTAAAAAGAGACCACGTTGTTCTGTAGTGCAAAATGTCTGCAGCCAGAATAGCTGGGCAGAGCCTTTTCTCCATGCAAAGAAAGTCTATCTTAATTGCAGTTAATCCAGCCAGAAAAGAGCAACAAATCTCTATGCACAAGAGGTATTTATCAGTCTGAAATGTGACAGGAAAACAATGAAGGCTTCCCCAGGGAGTGCTGAGTCTGAGCTCTTATCAAGCTGTCCCTTCATTTCACCCCAAAGTTTCCCTGTTGAAGAGGTTCCCACCTTAGGTATCGCATCACCTCCATGTTTGTAACATTACAGTGCATGAGGAAATTGTGTCCAGGGCCTCACTGTGCTGGCAAAATGTATCCCCACATCTTGGAGAGGGGTGAGCAGGGACAAGTGAAGGACAGGGCAGGAGTTTATCAGCTCTGGGTGTTTTACCTGGGAGGACTGGGACTCTTGCCATGCTGTGAGCTGCATCCAAAGGGGCAGAGGTGACAGGAGCCCCTGTGCACACACTCGGGCATTGGAGGTGTCCATCTGTGTGCACAGCACAGCAGCAGGCAGGGATCAACCTGGCCAGGGCATTAATCTCTCCTGTGATAAGAGCCATAAATCACAGTATTGAGAACATGCAGGAGGAGTGGCAAAGAGCACTGAAGATGGGGGATGTCATCCTCCCTGCCCACACCGAAGTAGAAAAGCCTGTCTTGTAGCCCACAACAATTTCACCCATTAGTCTGTTTAGTACTTCCTGTCAGAGCACTGTTTCATTTTCAAACACAAAAATTCTCTAACTATCTTGAAATAATAATTAATTTAATTCTCCTAAGCAGAGCAACCTGCAAATGGTATTTCTCCCATCTGCCTCCAGTATCTCAGTATATCAGAAGGCTTTCCCTACTCTCCTATTTTTTTAAGGACTCACCTGAGCCCTTTGTCTCAATCTTCTACAGCCTAAAAATAACTGTTCTTAAAATGGGTCAGTGTCTGAACAGATGTGGTTTCCTCAGTGTGGGTGATGTTGCAACAGGAAACCAACTTGCTACAGAACAGAGTCACTATTTACACTAGTCCTGGGCCATGGGTAGGAACCTGTCACAAATTTTAACTCAGAAAAACAAATGTTAGTCATAGGAAAAAGGGAGAAGGTTAGAGAAATGAAGGAACCGTAGGAAGCCAGACTAGTTTTAAATAGAGGCAGGAGAAATGCAATCCATAACTTGTCATGATGGGGATGAAAGCTAACTAGGATACTGGTTAGACCACTGGAGGACTCTGATTCAAGGAGTCTTACAGAAAGACTCCTTAAAAAAAGCCTTACAGATTATTGCCAGGGCAGGCACCCACCTGTTTAATGTCTGTAGTTCAGACTGGATTTGTCTGCATGCGTTCTGAATGTAAAAAATGATAATGAAGATAGGAAATGAAAATATTTCTCCTTAACCCATGAAGAGAGGCTGAGAGCCCTGTTGAAATAAAATATCTTCTGCAGATTTTGCATTCAGAATAGAGATTACATTTTCAGGGCCTTGAAGGTCTCCACGTGGTATTTAACCCTTTGATGCATGTTCTGCTTTGTGCTTCTATCACAGCCTGAGCAGGAAAGTCTGGGGCAGAGCACATAATTTCTTACACCGTGGGAGAAGTAGAAGTGACAAAAGCATTTCCAGAACATTGCTAGGAGAATGCTGAGATGCCCCATGTGCATTCAAAAATTACTTTTCTAAAAACAGAGAAGACACCTGCAATTGCTGTAATTGCTGGTTTGGTGCTCATGTCCACAGATCAAAAGAAAAGGAGCTCTCCTCCTGTTAGATAAGGATTACTAATCCAAATTGAAGGACATAGGGAGAAATCCTCTTTGTTTTGGAAGAACAATGGGAGTTGGTTGTGCTCATTAAGTAAAAAGTCTTGCTTTGGTGTATTTTTTTTCCCCATTGTGTAATCATTGCTTTACAGATTTATGGAATATAAGATTATTTTCTTTGACCTTCAATATATCACAGAACCTTCAGTTTCAATGAACTGACATTGTTGCTGAGAGGAACATGTTATGTTCCTTATGCTTGGCACAGTGTGCCATGAAGAAAGTGCCCAGTCTGGGTGTGAAGGTGTGACCGTGTTCACAGGGGTCTGAGGATGAGGGAAGTGATGAGGATCTGACTCCATGTTTCAGAAGGATGATTTGTTATTTTATTATATATATTATATTAAAACTATACTAAAAGAATAGAAGAAAGGATTTCTTCAGAAGGCTAGCTAAGAATAGAAAAAGAAGGAATGATAACAAAGGCTTGTGACTCAGAGAGTCCGAGCCAGCTGACTGTGATTGGCCATTAATTAGAAACAACTACATGAGACCAATCACAGATGCACCTGTTGCATTCCACAGCAGCAGATAATCATTGTTTACATTTTGTTCCTGAGGCCTCTCAGCTTCTCAGCAGAAAAAATCCTAAGGAAAGGGATTTTTCAGAAAACATGTCTGTGACATGAAGGTATCAAAAAATGGAGCAGCCAAGGTTTCATTTCATTGCCACAGTTTGACTTTCACAGTCTGACAGCTGTGCTGCTTTGAGCTCCCCTTATGTGGTTCTCCACTAGATTCCATAACAGGGCAGGTCATAGTTGACACCTAATGTTTTCCAGTGCTTCTTGTATTTGTGAAGCATCTGAGAGACAGATTTTCTTAGCAGTGTAGAGATGCGGTGCTTGAAGGGGGTCTCTAACACTCTCAGGCTATGAATTGTGGTAGAACATGCCAGATGAGCATAGAAAGGAAAGAAAATGAAATATAAATTCATTACTGCAGAGACAGAACAGAATGGATAAATTCTGTCTGTTTCCAGGCATCTACTTTATATTCCCACATAAGGATACCATTAGTGGAGACAAACTGAGCTCTTTTGATCACTTTCCACTGTGAAAAGGGTCAATCTTCCTTGCTCTTCACACTCCCTCCTACATGATCCTGACTCACCCTTGGGCTGGCTTTCATATTCATTGAGCTGATGCAGCTCATTAACCCATCAGAAAACTGGCCTTTTTTTTTTTTTTTTTTCTTTTTACGTCTCTGGATTTATTTTCTGTCAGTTCAATGAGCTGAATCTGCTCAGCCAGGGGTCAGGGAAGTGTCAAAATTAAGGAAGCATGGGTGGGAAACAGGTAGAATTAGGGGAAGGAAGAGGAGGAAGACAGGAAAAAGCACACAAGGTGAAGGAACAAGACTGCTTCTTTCAGGGACAGAAAGCCTTAAAATCAGCTTACCATGGCTGATTATATCCTTAGGAAGGTGATTTCCCTGGAATTCCTGTGGGTTCAGTGTAGAAAAGGGAGTTTCTTTTGAGGCTGGATAAAAAGGAAATAAAGGGAAATAATCTAATTTAGGCACACAGGTTAGGCAATATAAATAGGCCTGTTCTTTACTGCAAAGACCCCTGTGAGCAAAGCTTTAAAACACAGTTAGTGACTAAATGCCTGGAAAAATGAAACAGTTGTCTCTACATGGAGAAGTGCCTTCAGAGAGCTCCAGAAGGCCTCAAGTGCAGTCAGAAGGACCCTGCAGGGCCAGGGAGCAGGGCATGAGCCCAGGTGGGTTGGCTGTGGCAGTCAGAGTGCAGCAAAGGCTGGTGAAGCTGGTGTCGCTTGGAATTTGCTCAGGCTCTGCCTGAGGAGGAAATCAGGAGCGCTCCTTGGCACACACCTTGTTTTCAGCACAGCAGAGCCCCCCACCCCCGCCATCCCCTGCCTGCCACCAGCTCTCTCCTTAACTTTGTTTCTCTCTTGCTCTCTTTTCACTTCTTGCCATTGTTTGTAAAACTACTACTGAAAATGACCTACATAAATAAATAAATTGAATGAATAAATCATGAGGGAGAGAATGAATGTGTGGGTGTGTAGGTGGATGACACAGAGAGCCAGGCTGGTGGGAGCAGCAGGAGCTATCAGTTCATTTGCTGTCAGCAGCAGAGCCCCAGGGAGGGTAGGGACATTAAGTACCTGATTGTGCAAGGTGCTGAGTGCCTTCATCTTCTTCATTTTTGGAGATAATCAAAAGCATTTCCAGACCATGCCAGTAGAGGCTTCCAGGAAGGATGAAGAAGGCAGAAGACTAAACCTGTAGCTTTTATCCTTTGTTTTTTTCAGTTTTCAGATCCCTAAGGATTTTTTCCCCATAATGAATCTTTTGGTAATTGCCTTTCATGGAGCCTTTTAAAACAATCAATGGACCCTCAAGGCCCTGTGCAGCTGAGTTTCTGGGATTCAGATAATGTAAGGCAGGAAAAACTTCCCTTTTGCAAGAGCAAGTCTGGAAGGGTAATTTCAGAGTTTATATTGGTTGGATCCTCTCAGGTATGACTTTTAGCTCCATGGAAGACACTTGCTGAGCCACTGGCCCCTTGCCACACCACTGAGCCCTGGGACTTTTCTGTATGGGATCATGAGGTGAACTCTGCAGTTGAGGAGGGATTTTGATGCTCCTTTGAGATTTGCCACATCTCACCCCAGGGATGAAATGTGCCCATTATGCTGATAGCTTTGCTCTTCACAATGAGGCATTTACAGCTGGAATTCAACTGATTGCAGAAAGGCAAGGTATTATTAAATGGACAAATTCTGACCAAAAAAAAAAAGTGTTTTAATTATCAGTGGTGTCTGCAGTAAGTACTCAGTGCTCCTGACCTTGCAGCAATCCTCCCTTTTTGTTTCTGAGGAGTTCAGACCTCTGTGTGATATGTCCAGAGGATAAGGTTGTATTATGGTATGAGGTAGGAAGAGCAGCATTTTAAAGAATGCTTGGAAATGTGTGTCCATGCCTGTGGGTTTTGTATATGTACATTTTCCTCTCACCTTTTTAAAATATGTGTCTCTTTAGCACTCATCACAGGAGTCTAGGTATCCCTCCTAAATGATAAGTAGCTGTATTAGAACTAAAGAAATTGTCTTGAATTTCTCTTCAAGTAAAGTGTGGCTTGTTCCTGTTCTCTTCTAAAAGTTTGCTGTGCCACAAACTCTACAGCTGAGCACTCGAGGTGTTGTGGGAGATCCAAATGACACGCAGTGCAGCCAGCCCTTGGGGACATTTTGCACTCCCCTGAAGAGCCCAGGAAAGGAACACAGGATTTTTCAGTTTCTTTTTCAGTATTCAGGGTAGCAGCAGAATTGAGAATAGGGTATAGAGGATGAGGTATTGTTGGTTGCACGCTGTGCTTTTGGGAAGATGTGATGTTCTAAATCGATTTCCTCTTTAAACTTGGCAATTGTATATGCAGGACTAGGGAATTACAATAACAAAGTTTGGAATTCATAAATACACTTATAACTTTGGTCAAGTGCAAATCCCTCGGGTGGTGAGGAAGGCACAGTGAGCCCATCAGCCACAGGTAGAACAGTCTCCACAGATTTCTACAGAGATTGCTCAGCATCAGCCATTTATTCAGCTGTGAGATGCTGCTCACATACAAAGTAGGCCAGGATGTCACCTGACTGTGGCTGACAGCCAGTCCACTGACTGAGGCTGGAGCTTGTTCCATATGTGTAAGCCCAAGGTTACCTAAGTTAACTCAACAAGAAGGAGAAAATTCAAAGGGAAATGTGATCAGCTGCACCAGAAACCTCATTATTGTGAATCTGGGAGCCTCCAGAATGAACATCCCTGTCAGGTCAAGCATTATTGCCCCCCATTCCTCCACATAATACTGCTCCCTGTAGGACCTGATGGGTCAGCATCACTGGCAAACTGCATGAGCTTGCTTTGTGCCAGGGCTGGGCAGGACAAGTCCAGCCCTTCCAAGTGGTTTGGAGCCTGTGACAGGAGTGATGCAGGAGCTGTGCTCCTTGTCACCCTGGGAATGCCACCACCTTTCTGGATCCTTCCTGGCCTTGGACATCTTCTGTCCATCCTCACAGTGTAAAGTCCTAAAGCAATGGATGAGGAAGGGAGTTGTGGCCATAGGCTGATGTGGGCAGCCAGACAAGGGCTGCCCTGTTAGAGATTCTGTGCCTTATCTTCTATTTGATTTCTTTTTCACGTGGCTGAAAACAATAGAAATTGAAAGTTATCTACATGATGCAGAAGCCTCCATTCCATCTTCAGGGGGAACTGAGACACAAAGGTACATAAAGCCTCAGTGACAGTCAGTGGGCTGGATCCTATAGAATGGAAAGGGGAAGACAAAACACCACACTTGGTGGGATTTCCAGAAGGATTTCGTTACTGAAGGTTCACACTGATTTGAGAGCAGGTGTCTAACTACATAAGCACATTTGTAAAACTATCAAGTGTGCATTTGTATGCAGAGATGTCTAAATATTTACCTTTGTACAGCATTTAGTAACTCTGAAGTAAGTGTTCCTGTCCAGCTGCAGTGCAGGAGCCTGTACAATCATGCAAACATGGCCCTGCCTCTCAGCAGGGGATGGTAAGTCTGGCACTACATGGATTTAACTCAGACATTTGGCTTCTCAACCAGAACTGCACTTGAATGCTTTTTCAAATGCTCCCTTATTCAGCAAAAGAAGTGGTGTTAGCACAGCACCCTGCCAGTGCCCTGCACTCCTTTGGGTAAGGATTGTCCCTTGGTGAAGACAGCATCCATGGAAACTACAGAGGTGGCTGCTCTCCACCCTTTTCCAGGCATACCCTTGTCAGCTTCCTTGTATGTTTCTCAGCATTTGAATCTAAAAAAGCTATTAAAAATCTTAAAAGGATCAGAGATAACATTTGCTTGCTATTTACACACCTATTCCCAGTCAGATAACTCAGTGCCTCAGCCAGCTTGCCTGATAATCAGGACAGCATATGGAATAGTGTGTGCTTCTCCCTTTCACCTCCACTCTCTCCATCACTGCTGCAATCCAGTACCAAGAGCACTGTCCTGAATACAGATTTCCTTCTTCCTGCTCTGCTTATTTCCTTTAAGGCATTTTTTCTCCTCTTGTGGATTGACAGATTTATCAACACCAGCTAAGATTCATTTAATATGCCCAGCATAAGCCAAACAGGATCCTGGCCTGTCTCTCCATATTCTTTTCTCACAAAGAAATGGTTTTAGCTGCAATTATTTGCATTGTCTGCTGAAATATTTAGCAAATGCAATAGTTTGGTAGTCAGGTGTTGCTGTAACCTATCCTGAATGTTAAGTCTATAAGCCAATTCTGCAGATGCCTGCTTGGATTTCTGTTTTGTTTTTCTTCCTGGTTGTGATGAGACAATATCCCCAGGGAGCAGGGACACAGCAGCACCCTGGGCTGGATGCTGCACTCCGTGTCTCTATGCTGGACATGTGCAGGGGCATCCACACACAGCAAGCCTGCAGAATTAATCCCAGATGCCAAATGTGGAGATGAGTATCACGTGGCAAAGCTTTGAATTTTTCATTTTTCATTCATTAAAAGGCAGTCAAACAGAAAAAAGCTTCGTTCTCATCCTCCTGAGTGCTGTCACACTCACTCATATGCACACATACACTGCTGCCTTTCCAGTTAATACCAAGGGATGTAATGCCACAGTAAGCAGAGAACTGTGGCAGATTTCCATGGATTATGGAGTATATTTTTATGGATCCAATTGCAAAAGAATCATTGCTATTTTTTTTTTTTTTTGAGGTTTTAGTATCTCGCAAAAATATTTCTCTTTTTTTTCCCCTCTCTGTCCAATTTAAAATCTCCTCTGGCATTAGGCAAAATGTTTTTCTTATTAATCCCCATCAGTGTAGTCCTAGTTTGCTGCAGATGCTCTGCTGCATGTCAGAGCATGCAGCACCTGAATATGCTTATCTACCTGTAGGAATTCTCTCCTTGGCTCCCACAGCCTTCCTGCAGGCATGGAGCAGCCATCCATGGGCAGCAGCATGCACAGGCACTCAGAGGCATCCTTTAATCTAAGGTTACAGCCCACTGTCAAGTGCTGGTGGACAGAGTGCAGGCCAGACTGTCAGAGGTGCCAGCTGAATGCAGAGCAGGCACATGGATATCACCTCTTGGTGATAACAACAGAAGAAAAAATGCCTTTATTCACTGTAAAGAACATTGGCAAGGCATGCCCAACTCACCCACAGCCCTGAAATTGAATAGAGAAAAGGAAAGACTTGCATCTCTGTCTCTCTTTATGAACCTGTCTGTAACACACTCCAGGGCTCCTTTTCTGATAGAGGTGCAAAGCCTGCAGATTGTAACCCTGTCCAGCTTCCAGGCCAACACAGGGCCATATCTGGGACATCCTGGGGGTTATGCTCTTGATGATGGCACATCAGAGTCTGTGGCATCAGAGGATTTCCTGCCTGCAGCTTCCCAAAATTACTGGAAAGGCTTTTATGGAAGATTGTGCCTTTTTACAGTGTGTCACTGATAGACAGTGGTGATGCTGTCACTCTTAGGGAAGTGACAATATTCCTGCCTCCACAGCATGTTCACCTTGGTGCATGTGTTCTGATTTAAGAATTTATAAAACCATCTTAAAACAATTCTCTCAGTGTGTGACTGATATTGACACATCAAGGACACAATTATCATTCTGCTCACATGGAAGGAAAATGTTGAAAAGTAACCCTTCAGCCCATTCCTAGTATTCTCTATTTATCATTCACCAAATGTACACTTTTGAAATTGTAATATTTGACTAAAATTTTTTTAAAATGTTGACTTTTGGTGTTTTTTTCTCCATTAGCCCTCTCTCTGTCATCAGGCAAATGGCTTGGGGAAGTCCCCACAAATCACTTGGGAGCACTTGTTGAACACTTGGAGTTACAGAGCAGCATTCACCTTTGGCAAGAGCTGTCTCTGATCCTCAGGACAGCATGGGAAAGTGATACAGGGCATTCTAATCCTTGCAGGCAGATATTTGTCCTTGTAAAAAAATGAATCCTCATGGCACAGGAAATCTGTCCCAGGAATCTTTGTACAGGCAAGTCCTTGAGCTATGGACTTCTAGAAGCAGGGAAATTAAGGAAAATACTTGCCCTCTGCTTCTAAACTCTTCTAGGCATCTGGGTTTGGCCCCTATTGGATAAAGAGTTGTTGAGCTAGATAGACTACAGGTCTAACTGAGTGGGATATTTGTTATTAGGAGTGGTGATATTTGTTATTTTGGGATATTTTTTATAAGAAGTGGTTAATGCTAATCAGGAAACCATTTTTCATGCATTTTTTTCACCTCCATTGGCTTCAGCCACAGTGACAGGTCCCAGATGAGAATCATGCCAGTAGCTGAGAAGTGTTTTTTTTCAGTACAAGCAAGAATTTCCTGTTCTGTTCAAGTTGGTTGGGTCCACTGAATGGCCTCTGTGATCTATTTCAGCTCTAAGAAGCAAGTGTAAGCCACATCTTGGGGATGACATGTTCTGTCATGGTCAAAGGGCAGCAGATGGAAATGAAAGTTGGTGAAGTAAACAGTTAGGAGAAAGTGCTTGTCATATAACAAACAGAAGTGACTCATGCAGTGTCCCCTTCCCCCTCCAGTCCTTACATGAATCACCTCACCTGTGTCCAAGGAAAGGTCAAACCAATTTCCCAGTTCTTGGAAGAGTTTTCAATTTAAAAGTACCGCAGGATCGTGACATTATTTAGTGTGAAGAGTTGTATGAGCTCTGATTCAGTTTAACATGGGATTACTGTACAATTCTATTAGAACTGTCTCTATTACAAAATGTGATTAATGCACATCTTGACTGGCTCTCACTGCCAACACAGATTTTCCTTTTCCAAACTCCTTTAGTGCTCTCTCTAGCTCTCCCTTGTTATTTTTAATTGTTTGGCTTAGAAATAAAAAGTGAAGAGATGGAGGAAACTATACTTTCACTGGGGGAAGAAGCAGAGACTCATTTTAAGAGGGTCAGGAATTGGGATTAAAAAATAATTACTCTTCATGGTTTCAACTACAACCCATCCCAGTTATGCTAAGGAGTATTATGCTAACACTCTTTTTTTGCTTCTCCCTCACATTTGGGCTCTTTGTATTATTCAGAACCTAAAGGGAGGGTAAGTGCTGCTCTGGAAAATTTCAGCTTGTCAGAAGTGACACAGTGTTGGTAGCAGGAAGGGTTCTTTCAACCCTGGCTTTTCCATGGCTCTCCTCCTGCTGCCAGCCCCATTTGTTTCCATATTACATGCTTCTTACCAGGAAGAATACAGGAAGAAATTAATCCCAGTATGGATTTCTTTCAAGGCATATTTCTCTCATTTGCATTTTGGCTTGATCCTCTGTTAACTGCCATAAGATAAAATCAGGCAGCTTGACATTTTTATTTTGTTCTCCACACAACAGGTTGGGTTAACCTATGTGGGATTCCCATATGTAATTTACCCAGCTAATTTATGTGGAAAATACCAGCACTCTTGAATTTGAGTTTGACTGAGTTTTCTCAGCATAAAAGCAAACCTCATTTCCAAATGAAGACATGTTTTTTCCCCTTGTGAAGTAGTTTGCCCTCCTGCATAGATGTGATATAAAGGAACATATATTCTGTTCTTCTGCCATTTCATTTTCCTCTTTTCAATTGTACACTCCAAAAGCAGGGGGTGAATGGGAAGGAGATGTCTTGGCAAATCTGGTCACTGCCATTACCATACCTGTAAATTAATTAGGGGGCAGTGAACCTTTTAAAATAAGATATTTTAATTCTGTACATAGGATCATGCTTGATTTTTATAACAAAATCCACCTATTTCTGTCTGCATCTCACGCAAGACTGCACCCATCCTGGAAAAATCAATTGAAGTGTTTCTGTGTTATGAAACATGGGCACTTATTTTTTAATTATTGCACTCAGCTTAAGGCTATGCTTCTCTGTGACTGGCTAACATGGATCTGTTATAACTCAATTACAACTCAAAATTCAACAGCATTAGCAGTTTTCATCACACTAAATTGTTATTGGAAATGCTTGTGGTGAGTTTGACTCCAAATATAACAAAAGCAACTAAAATGTTTGTTCTTCCTATAGATTACTTAGCCTAAATAGAAATTAATAAGGATGCAATACTCCATTTTTTATGTTTTGAAATAATTTATTTGCTTGGTTGTAGGAGCCAGAAAGTAAGTTGAGGTGAATGAAGTGGAAAGGGCACTTTTGCTCAGTGAACTATAGGCTTGAGATTGAATAAAATCATTGACAGTTTTACCAGGGAGGGTTTGCAGATGCCCATCAAAATGTCTGCACACAGACTGGCCCTGCAGCATGGGAGCAGCAGAACGCACTGCCACAAGGGACATCTGGCTGGGTATTTATACCCTGCTCATTGCCATGGAAACAGAAAGCCTTATGAAATGCAGACATCACATACAGAGGTGTTTGTGCTTTCCTGCCTCTCTCACACTCACTCTTTCCTTCCCCCCAGCCCTGGGGCTTTTATGGATGGTTGAATAGTGAGGAGGCCCAGAGTCAGCCAACAGCTTGAACAGATCCCAAAGCCTTGGGCCTGGGGCTATGCCTGCTGCAGGGTGCCCTCAGCCCTGGATCCCAAAGCCTTGGGCCTGGGGCTGTGCCTGCTGCAGGGTGCCCTCAGCCCTGGATCCCAAAGCCTTGGGCCTGGGGCTGTGCCTGCTGCAGGGTGCCCTCAGCCTGGATGCTCAGCCCTGGGATGCCCGGGGCAGTGCCTGCTGCAGGGTGCCCTCAGCCTGGATCCTCAGCCCCGCAGAGATTCTCCCACCTGTCACAGGAGCTCCTGTGAGTGTCTGGCCATTCCAGGCAGGGGTGGGGAGTCCTTCAGCAATACCTGAAGGTCACAGCTGTGGAGAAGGAGCACCAAGAGCTAACTCATCATGCCTTCAGCCTCCCCAGGGATGCAGGGAGTTACAGCCATGGAGTGGGGGGTCCTGAGCTCAGAGTTTGGTGGTGGGCTCTCTGACAGGAGCTGGGGGGGGGGTTTCCAAGCTCTGGACCAGCACACATCCCCTGCTTCTTTGCACAAAACATTTCCTCTTTAAGCAGCCTCATGCCACATCCAAGATGGGAGCTCTTCCTCCTGTGGTCACATCTGGCACTGACTGTGAATTTTAGGTAGGTATTAATCATGGTTTTGCACCTCCATACCTCACTGGCATGTTGTGCCACTTTTTTTTCATCAATATCACTGTAATGTACCTTGGAGCTTATCAAATGAAGCCAATATCAATAAAAGTATCCTAGCTGACTTAAAAAATAAATTAGTCTTTTTTCTGCCTCTGTCTATAAAAGAAATCTACCCTAAGAGCTGGGTAATTGGTAACCTCTGGCCCTCTTAGCCCACATCTATATAATTTTCAAAGCTGTGTTTAACATGATGCTTCAAGTTAATATGCTGACACAATCTAATTTTCTAAAGAAAAAGGCTGACTACAGGTCTTCAGAAATTCTTAAAAATGTTCTGCTTAGTCTTATGGCAGTATGTTGTGCCAGCCAAGAAAAATGCAAAACCAGGTTTTGGGTGTCTTGGAGCAGTTAAGAGTCAGGAGTGCTGTGGAAGGAAAGGGAAGTTACCTCTTGTTTCCTGTGAACATCTTCTCCATTCTATAAAATATTGCTCACTCTCCTTGGCCAGATAAGGAATTTATAAATGGTAGAGAAATCAAGAATCCAGAACACTCTGGAACTGGGAATTTTGATGTCTAAAGCAAATAAAAAAATGCATTTCAATGACAGCATATTGCTGTTTTTATGAATTTGTTAGTCTTTTGATTTAGAAAGGGTTGTATTGTTAACATAGTACTTCTTTTGCTGTAGCTGCACACTTAAGTAGGCATGGTACAACACCCAAAATTGCTACCTAGAGATACAGTATTTTGTACACAGTAGGATTTCTAATTGCTTGAATAATACTACACAATGGAATCATTTCTTACGCAGTGAGAGCTGTTTCTCACTGCTTGAGCTATAATAACCTCTTGGGAAGTCACGGAGCTGCAAACTGTGATGATCTATGTAGAGCATTTTTGCTCAGTCTCTACTCTTAAAATGCTCAGCATTCACTAAAAAATGAATCAGGAGAAACTGGTAAAAATAAGTTGCAGAAACAGAATGAGATGGCTCTTCAGAATTATATATAGAAGGCTTTTCAGACGCCCACATCCCCTATATTAAAAACAGTGATTCAGAAAATCAGCCAGCGGATTTCTGAACCAAAGCATTGTGTGTGATTTTTGCAGTCCACATTTACAGAGATGCATTGTTTACAAGAATGAAATGGGCATTACAAGGCACTTTTGCAATACAGCTGCCCTGTGGTGTAGTCTCTTTACTTGGATGAGATGATGCTAGTTTTAATTTACCAGTTTAGTTTGCTATATGCATCTATGCATTATAAAAACAAACTTTCTTCTCAGAAATAAATATTAAACAATTCACCCAGAAATGTATGTGGTAATATTAAAAACCAAAACAGAGTGAGCCTGAAAAGAGTAGCAAAGTCATATATCTGATGCCTGCAGCAAAGAACTGGAGTTGGGAAGATATTGTGGTTAAACCTGCCTGAAGTCAAGTATTTGCCATCCAAATCCAGAATCCTCTTTTTGAAAGGACAGAAGGAGCTGCCTACAACCCAAACTCTCTACATCACTCTTCCAATCCTCCTTAAAGGTGAGGGGCCACTGGAAACACTTCGGTTTGCTGGTCAAACCACAGTGGCAAATGTTAATTAAACTTCCTGCCACAACCTGTGGAATTGAGATAAGGGGGAGGTTTCCAGAATTATGCCACCTACTCCCCTGGCATGGCATGTCCAAGGCCAGGGAGGTGCCCTGGGACCTCAGTGCCAAGGATCCAGCTGGCAGCAGGACCTGGCGGAGGGGCAGCAGCTGCCCTGGACCCACCTCCCAGACTGGAACTTCCACAGACTGGAACCTAAGGCAGTGCCAAATGCAGGATGACACATTTTGAATGGTCATGTGCCCCCCAAAAAATTATATTGGTGTGTACTGATGAGCCTAGGCCTAGTTTTTAATAAAGTTCTTCATGTTATTCACCCACCTATCCAGGAGTGTGAGCCCAGACTGCAAAACTCCAAGCAGACTGACAGCCTGGCACCAAGAGTGGGGGCTCTGCTTTCCCAGATGGAGAAGCTGCTGTGCAAGAGCTGCCAGCCCTGCCAGAGAATGCCCCAGATGGACAGACGGATCCTTGCTCACACCCTGCTCAAAAGACACCAAAGAGACGAATCACATACTGCACAAACCCTCCTTCCCCACCAGAGAAGACAGCCGAGGACCTTGTTAAATGCCCTTGCTCAGCTGAGTGCTTGATTTTTGTCCTGAATTATATTCTAGACTCAGTATGGAGCAGCACTGATGGTGGCTGGGCATGTTATATAGGCATGTGAGTAGACTGAAATCTGATAATTTTAATTTAAATATCTAATAATTTTAAAAAATATACATCCCAAGGACTTTTTAGGCATTAGGGGTACCTAGTGAGACTCAAGAACTTTAGTTATTCAGTTTAGTTATTTAGTTATTTAGAATTTTAGCCCTTCCTGGCTCCTCTGCTAGAAGAGCAGCGGACAAACTTTTTAAAATATCAGTCAGTGTTTCACCTACTGTCATGTATGATCGCTTTCTGGACGGAATTAATGTTGGAAGGGCTTTTCTGGATGGAAATTAAGAGTAGGTCTAGTATTCCAGAGAAACAACAAGCCTTTGTTTGCCTTTGGGTGTTACAAGAAGAGAGGTTTGCTGTGCAGGGTATGACATAACTAAAAGTAGCTGTCACAGACCGTGAAAGTTAAGAATAAGGTACATATTCAGAGTACCTCTGTGTGCTCTTTCAGACTAGAAATCAGTGCTGTGCCATCTTCTGGGTTGATGTGGAGATCATGCTTTGCTGGATGCTACACAAAGGGAGCAATCACTGGCAGAACTCCATGGGCTCTAAGGAAAGGCAGGACTCACACCGAAGGAATTTGAAGCAGCCAGTTCCATTCTGAGGGTGGCCTCTCGTGTGCTATTTCTCCTCTGCTTTTCAAAACCAAGCTGGTGATCACAGAAAGCCTTGTCCTGCATGCCTTCATTCCAGAGGAATTGATTCCAGAGTAAAGTCACCCCCCATGCATTAGCAAGACAAGGCTTCCTGCTCAGTGCTCCTCTATCCTGTGCTGGAGCAGTTGCTTTTAAAGGATGTGAGACCCAGCTGGGGTTGACTTCTGCCAGCAAATGGAACAGCAGCTCAGCCAGCATGGCCAGTGGAAGCAGCTCAGGTAGGATCTGAGATGGTCATTTGTGTTTGGACAGTCCAGGGCAGTTTCAGGAAGCAATGGGCTAAGTCCACACTGGTGACAAAGATGGTGACAGACACAGGGTGAGTTTTGTTCTGTTGCTGTCACTTGGGGAATTAGAGCCCTTGGAGGTAGCACCAGGAAGAAGCGAGGGATCAGCCCTCAAAGAAAGCTGTGTTTGAGGTAAAGGAGATTCCCCTAATAAATCTCTCACTCCCTTTCTCTCAGGTTGAGACAGCCTGTCACAAGTCTGCCACACTTTTGTCTGAAACTCCACATAACCCAGAGCTAGAAAAACAGAATTTCACAAAAGGCACGAGGTCCTGCAAGTGATGGGTGCCTGATCTGTCCTAGGGGAATCCACCAGAGGGATCCTGCAGGGTGGGATTTCTGGGAAGGGTTGCCTTTAACTCTGGGCTTGGCTGTGGGAGCTGCCCCTGTGGGGCATTGTGCAGGGTTGTATAATCCCAGTGAAAGACCTCATTGTGATGGGTGCTGCTCATGGCATAGGAAATTGTTGTGAGAGTCTCAGGCTGAAGTCTCCTGTTAACTCTATCCCAGCACTGTGCTGTTTGTGCAGAGATTGTGCCATGCTCTCATAAAGAGCTTTTGGAAGACAAACCAAGTGAAAGATGAGTATGCTGGAAAGGAAAAAAAAGAAAAGAAAACCAGTGTATGGGTTGCAAAAGTAGAGGTATGCTGGAAATCCCACCATGTTCTACTGTAGCCTTTCTACAGTGAAGCATTGCATCCATTGAGCATAGCATTTTTCTTTCTTCTTACCCTGCAATTTTGTATTTAATGAAGAATATTAATGCACATTTAAATTAGGATAAAACCACAAAGCTGATAAAGCCCCATGTGGACAGACTGGAGCATTAGAGAAGAATCCAGGAGACTAAACATAAAAGATCAAGACTTCAATAGGACTAAAAATTGTTTAAACCTATGTCTGGACTACCAAAATACCAACTGTCACGTTAGATCACTTTTCAGATATTTGGAAGCCATACAAAGTTTCCTCTGTTAGTTAATTACTCCCTTAACTGTCCACTACAGAGTTTCTTTCATTTCCTCTCCCAAACATCTGGCAGTAGATGCTGCAGAAGCCCACAGTCAGCAGGATGTGCAAGCAGGGGCCTAACTTTAGTTCATGAGTCATCCCTGTGGCTCCAGTGGGACAGTTCAGGTGGTTAAAGTTAAGCATGTACTTAAGCACTTTGCAGAAATGAAATGGATCTGTGCCAGGGGGAGGTTGCTGCCTAGGTGGGAACTGGTTGTTCGCTTCTCCTTAACCATTTGTAAAATGGATTTGTATAAAATATAATTAAAATACACCCCTCTGCTGTGAGAGCAATGATTCCTGATTTCTAAAAGTGGACCTCCATCAGCATTTACAGTGTCTCTCAGCCCTCCTGTTTTTATCAAGCCATTAGCTGGAAATGCTTTGATGGGGTTCAGCAGAGCAGGGAGTGACTGCTCACCCTCCCCTTCCCCAGCTCAGTGAGCCTGCAGGACACAGAGGGACAATCCTTGCTCCAGGGTCCCTGCTCTGTTACAGATGTTCTGCTCTCCTGGTGGCCCCAGTGCAGCTGCTGACCTGGAGCTGTGTTTGCAGTCTGTGCAGTCACCATCTGCAACCAGCCCTTCCCACTGCAGAGACATGGACCCAGAGAGCTTCCTCTCCTTCATGCAAATATTCATGGGGCTTTAAAAAATCCTTATTCTTTAAAATTCCACGTGGAGCTCTCTTATCTTGGAGAGCACATTCTCTGGAGCCTTGATCACCACAAGGCCTGCAATTAATTCTGCAGGGCTGTGCTCCTGTCTCCACCACATCCTGAGTGTTTGCCTTGCTCTGCTCCAGTGCCACAACCCCAGCACAGGTGACCAGGTGGTGGGTCAGGTGAGCTGCACAGGTGAGCTGCAGCTTCATGGGAATTCTGCTCATGCAGAATACAAGACCTGTATTGTTGTACCTGTACGGGAGCTGTAAAATGCGTCCCAATAATCCCTTTAATAAAATCAGATAGTGATTTGTAGCTGAAAGAACGGTTTCAAAACTCTTTAAGAGCGCCTGTGTCACCAGTAATTCCTTTTTCTCTGAACATAAAAAATGAAAACAACTTTTGCCAAATAGAGAGCAATTTTTCCTGAGCCCTAATATCTGTGAAGTATTTCTCCTTGCACATTTTTCCCAACCTGTCAGAATCGTAAGACTGAATATTATAAAGCCAGCAGCTTTGCTAGAAAATGTCAGGCAGCCACACATTTTTCAGAAGAACAGAGTCTACTTTATGCTGGGTAGCATTGTTTGAAATTGAGTTTTCAAAGTGCACAGTTTTTCATTTCCAACTCAAGGCTAATGGAAAAATTTCACTTCCAAAGGTGAGATATGGAGCAACTGAAAAGAGATATTTAGAAAAGAACTGCCATCTCAGCAATCATTTTCAACATTAGGATCATTTGACATTTGAAAACTGGTGGCAGTGATTCACTTATCAGAGGGACTTAACTAGGATTTGTTTATGTCTTTCAAATGCTAAGTGTAAATCATCAGTCTTGTGTGTCTCTGTTTTCTCCTCTGCAGTGTTCCTCTAAGCTCCCAGAGTTTCTCTCATCCATTGAATCATCATGTGAAATGGACTTTAATATTTACATTAAGCAAACCCCTTCCTTCCTTCCTTCCTTCCTTCCTTCCTTCCTTCCTTCCTTCCTTCCTTCCTTCCTTCCTTCCTTCCTTCCTTCCTTCCTTCCTTCCTTCCTTCCTTCCTTCCTTCCTTCCTTCCTTCCTTCCTTCCTTCCTTCCTTCCTTCCTTCCTTCCTTCCTTCCTTCCTTCCTTCCTTCCTTCCTTCCTTCCTTCCTTCCTTCCTTCCTTCCTTCCTTCCTTCCTTCCTTCCTTCCTTCCTTCCTTCCTTCCTTCCTTCCTTCCTTCCTTCCTTCCTTCCTTCCTTCCTTCCTTCCTTCCTTCCTTCCTTCCTTCCTTCCTTCCTTCCTTCCTTCCTTCCTTCCTTCCTTCCTTCCTTCCTTCCTTCCTTCCTTCCTTCCTTCCTTCCTTCCTTCCTTCCTTCCTTCCTTCCTTCCTTCCTTCCTTCCTTCCTTCCTTCCTTCCTTCCTTCCTTCCTTCCTTCCTTCCTTCCTTCCTTCCTTCCTTCCTTCCTTCCTTCCTTCCTTCCTTCCTTCCTTCCTTCCTTCCTTCCTTCCTTCCTTCCTTCCTTCCTTCCTTCCTTCCTTCCTTCCTTCCCACACACTAATGCCCTCATTGCTGCTAAGCAAATATCATGGCCTTTATTTAAATACACATGCATAATAAATCTTTGTCAAACCACCCATGAAAATTACCAGCAGTTTCCTTGAAATTAAGAATACTCAAGTGTTTCTTCATTGCAAGAAATTTTTAGTGCAATGCCTCTGCTCTACCTGAAAAGCCTTTTCTGGTCCTGCCACACAATTAATTCCCACCTTCCACTGTAATTCCTGCTAGAAAACACTGAGTGTCAGCCTGCTGTCCTGGGCCAGGGTGCTGTCTGATTTAATTTCAAGGCAGGCAGAGGAAAAAAATGTGGGAGAGGAGCAGCATTTAAAGGGCACATGGGAATGAGCTGCCATGGCAAAGCAGAAGAGTGGTGGAGTCAAGAAGCAAGGCCATTTCTCCACAGGACCATCATCTGCACCATTTAAATTCACATGTAGTCCTTGCAGAAATGTTTCCTGCTTGTTTTGACTAGAGGAAATAAGGTAGCAGGGAATATAAAAGTGTCAGGCAAAAGGATTTGTGTCAGATTACAGCTTGTACAGCTGTCCCTGGAGCAAGACTAGGCTGCCCAAAGAAGACTACAGAAGAGGTCTAGCAGAAGAAATCCTTCTTTCTGCTCCTCACATCTCTTTTCCCTTTGCATACTTTTTGCTAGATTCTTCTGTCCTGCTTCTATTCCTTATAGTAACCTGAAAAAAATTCTGGTAGCTTGTCACCATTTCTTGTGCAACTGAGTAAAGAGTAAAGCCTGAGCATCACACACCAGAGTTTGGAATTAGCCTTGTACATCTTGGATTTTCCCTCTCATCCCCACCTTGTCCCCATTTAGGTGCTTCATACTGAATTTATCTATAGCCTGGTCTCACATGCTGCTGTCAATGACAGCAGCATGTGAGACCAGGCTATAGATAAATTCAGCTTTTCTTTTAGCAGTCATTTATCTATGATCCAACAGGCTCAAAGATTTCATAAAACTTCCTTTAAAAAGCCCTTTACTTTGCATTAATAGCAGCCAAGATGTATTCTCTTGAAATGCATGCCTGAACTTGCACATCTATTGTATCTGCCACTTACAGAATCACAACAATCTTCTGGATTACTGGTCCCTAAACAAGGAGTTTATCACTCCAAACACTTGAAAATCCTTCTAGAGGGCAAAGGCTTTTATCCAGGGCAATTACTTACCTTATGCAAAATATTCTGAGGATCACTTTCATTTAGAGAAGAGGTCAAGGAAAGAAAACCTGCTGAAAAAAATTCATTTTAAATTGCTTTGTGTGAAAGGAATGCAAGTGTTTGACGCAGTAGTCATATGAATGTGCTTGCTAACTCTGTCTGGAACAGGAAAGGAATATAAACAAATTATTTCATACAGTGTAGTTCTCTCTGTCTGAGAGGAAGTGAAACTGAAATGCCACCATTTAACCCTTGCAGGATCAAGTATTAGCAGCCTGGTTTAAATGACAGCATTGTTTTTTAAGTTTTCTCATCCCAAGCAGAAGCAGAGGCAAAGGGATATGCATTCTTCTTAAAGGGAAAGGATCTGTCAGTGTATGCCTGCCTCCTTTCAAAGATGTTACAGGAGGGCATGGTTTTTACAAAACCAAGTAAAAGTTGTTATTCAATGGCCAGTTGTGACCCCTCATTTAAATAAAGCAGCAAATGAAGCCAAAATTTAAGGAGGGAGAAGAACTTATTGTTAAACATCTATTTTACACTTCCATGAGCATCTCAGACATATTAAGAATAAATGTAATTTGAATAGATGCATATTATTTAGTAAGATAATGAAAGGGAAGTTTAGCAATCTGTGATGGAATGCGACTGGCTGAGCAGTGTTTATTCCCATTAATATGCCAAAGAGCCCATCACCAGCAGCCCCAGAATGAGTGAGTCAAAATCAGCAGTGTGTGGTATATTCAGGGTCCCCTGTGGCAGGAAGGAAATGATGAACCTGACTCCATGTTCTTAGAAGACTAATTTATTATTTTATGTTACTATATTATATAAAAAATGCTATACTAAAACTAGACTAAAGACTAAAGAATTCTTACAAAAGGCTTAACAAGATACTAATGAGAAACCTATGACTCTCTCCAGAGTCCTGACACAGCCTGACTGTGATTGGTCATTAAATAAAAACAATTCACATGAAACCAATCAAACAACCACCTGTTGGATAAACAATCTCCAACCACATTCCAAGGCAGCAAAACACAGGAGAAGCAAATGAGATAATATTGTTTTCCTTTTTCTCTGAGGCTTCTCAGCTTCCCGGGAGAAGAAATCCTGCTGAAGGAATTTTTCCAGAAAATATGACCGTGACAAGCAGTGGAAACCTTTTACTTAAAGAAATAAAATGCACAGACATCAAAGTCAAGCACACAGGTACCACTTCTGCTGCACAAAAGTCCAACCTGTGCACTCCAATGACAAAATGTCCCTGCTGCAGGTGAAGGGACCAACCTTTGTTCCTCTCTGCCACAGAGCTGCAGCCCCTGGAGGGAAGGAGTGCTGCCAGTGTGACTGTGTCTGCACAAGGGGTTTCTTCTGGCAGCAGAGAGGCAGCTCTGCCTCTCTACACCCCCAGGAAATGGAGGTGGCAGTTCCTCACAGCTGGCAGAACTCTACACCTGGGTGTCCACACTGAACAGTACACTTTATTTCTGAGCCATTATTGCTGTGAGGGTTCACACACCCATAAAGGTAGATTGATTTTCAGGGAAAAATCCTAGTAGCATCTACCTTTGGCTTTAGAGGGGGACAAATAACATTTTGTTAAACAAAAGAATACATCTGAAGATGCTAATGGCAAGAGAAACCCAAAGAGAGTTCATTACAGGTGTCAAGGCTTGGCTGCAAAGGGGCAGCTGTGTGGTCAGCATCACACTGCATAGAAATATCTGCCCCAGTCCAGAATGAAGCCTAATTTGTGGCAATTTTCCTCTTCTTTTGAAAGCTTTTTTGGTTTTTGGAGAATGGAATGCTGCTCCTTCTTTCATCACTACCTTTCCCTTGGAGTCTGATGCAATTTTTAGTTATTGCTTTGTGAGGAGAATTGTTCATGATTCTGCAAACATGGAGAAATATGTTACTCACATTTCCTCATTCTTCAGCTCCTGGGAGAGAAATGATGGGATTCTTCTGGCCAAGTGTGCACTCCTGCAAGCCACCAAAGGATCTCTGCAGTGTCACATGGCAAAAAGCAGGGCACGACCTCATAGGGCACGACCCTCATTTAAAAATAGTTGCCTATGGAGAACTTAGCCTTTTTAAAATATCAGAGAAGTATTTATCACCTTTAACTGTGTGTATCTCCACCAGGATGGGATGAACTGCATCCTAAAAGGGCTTGCTCCTCCTCAGTTGACTCCAAAGGGAGCCTTGCCAGCCATGCCATTGCAGCTGTCTGTACTGCAGAGGTCTAAAGTTCATAGAGACCAGTTTTGTCCCAAAATGTCCCTCCACATCAGCCTTTTCAGTCACAGCACTGCACAGGCACTGTGCTCAGCATGTGCTTCACATTTCTGTAATTCTCATCTGACATCCCTGGCTGTGTTTGACAGGAGCCCAGGTGCTGTCTGTCCAGCACACAGAGGTCTCAGCTGTCCAGGGCCACCCCTGCAGCTGATGGGGCTCACCTGGGAATTGAACACTTCCTTTAAGGCTGCAGGGAATGCCAGCCTGGGCTGGGAAGGCCATTGCTCCCACAGTGTGATAGTAAAGTGGAGCAATGGCAGAAGGCCATGTCACCCGTCCCACACGCTCACAGCTCCATGCTGCTGTAACTCCAGGTGTGGTTTGACACACAGCAAAAGCCTGTCTAACCACTCTGTGCAGCTGAAAACTCCCCCTCTGCTGTGCCCAGCGCCTGTTCCCACCCTCATCCTCCTCCTCCTCACTGGCACTGGGAGTTCTCTTGGGAGCCAGTTAAACTCACCCTTCAGAAAGGATTTTTTCTCTCTCCTTTTGTCTCCCTGGTCTGGCTCACATCAGTAGCCAAGGAGTGATGGTGGGGAGGGCAGGAAGACAAAGATGAGGCCACAGGGTGGGAAGGGGCAGGGGCTGCCCTGGCTGAACCTTCAGGGAGAAGTTTTCTGTAAGGCTCAATACCTTCCAGTTGGAGGTTGCTCAGGACAAGTTACCTTACCTTGGGTGATGAGAAATAACACATTCAACTCCATACCTTTATATTTACCTTGAACTTGTGCTTCCCAGCTCCTAACACATGAGAGCATTTAATTTGAAATGCTGCTTGTTGATGTGCTAGGTGTGCTTCCATCAAGCATGGTGTGGTGGGTTCAGTGCTGGCCAAACACCAGTGCACTGACTAGAATGTACTCACTCATTTCCTGCTGTGAGATAGGATTGGGAGGAAGGTAAAGCAGGCTCCAAATTTTGAAAGGGTATAAAGAAAAGTTTATTATCAGTAATTAAAAGAAAGGGTAATAAGAAACAGAACAAAACCTTCAGAACACTTCTCCTCCCCCTACAACCTTTTATTTCCCACTGACAATGTAAAGAGACAAAACCTAAAATTTTCAGTCAGTTTACCACCTCTATAATAGCCTTTCTTCAATTCACACAGGGAGAGAAGTCCCTCTTGTTAATGTTAGCTTATTTCTGGGCTAAACAGACAAATGGGGATGCAAGCATCATAAAGTCATCCCAGTAGCCTTCTTCTCTAAGGCGGAGACAACAGGCAGAGTTCAAAGCCCTGAGACTGTTACCTGCTCATCTCCTGCCTCTTCTGGTTCAGACAGAAGACACTGCACTGACAGGATGCCTTCAAACCTTGCCTAGGCTGTCCCCTCAAAGTCCACCTGCCTCCAAAATGGCAACACAGTAGAGCCAGCAGGTGAGCAGTGAAGCAGCAGTGATCACCAGAGCTGTCTTCAACCAAAATGGATTGTGGTTTTCTTAGTGCCCTTAACAGTAATTTATGATGAATCCATAATATTTTCAAATAACTATCTCTTTTAGTTTAGTTTTTTGCATATTTTCGTTCCTGGCATTATAAAAAGAGATTAGTTTGATTATTTTCTGTAATTTGAAGTGGTCACCAGTCTGTGGCATCTTTTTATCTCCTGTTTCTTGTTTCTCCAGCAATGAACCAGCACAGCAGCTCGTGAGAAAACAACCTTCAAGAGCCAGAGCTTAGTTAAGTCAAGCCTAAATCATACCCCAGGATTCTCAAATAAGGCTTCAACAAAAAGGCAAGTGTGGGAACAAAGACCATGCTGAGTTAGAGAAGCTTCTTCTGTCATGATCATTTTCATGACCACCACAACTTCTCTTCTCTGATCCAAAGAGTCCAACACAAGGCCAGGGCTGGGTCCTTTTTCTTGCTAAATGAGATGTCCCAATTTATCTCACAGCTATGTAAGTGATAAAAGCTTGAAAGAGCTTTAACCAAAGTCATTTGCCAGCGCTTGGCTGTCTGGGAGCCCTGAGGACCAGAGCACCTCTCCCTGCCCTGCTTCCCTGGGGCTGCTCTCTGCAGTGGTGGGAGGCCCTTGCAAGTCTCACCTCCCTGTGGAAGATGAGATGATCCAGATCCTGCCCTCATCCCAGGAGGTTCCTCTCAGGTCCCTCGTTGCCTGGCAGCAGCTTCTGATCACTCCTGAGCAACACATCCACATCCTTCTCAGGAGCAGTTGCCATCCTCCAATCCTCCAGGCTGTCCTGATTTTCCTGTACCACTTATTAATGTTCATAATTGCAAAATAATTGGGCCTGCTGAGTTTGTAATGAAGGCACAATTTTAAATGCTGTAATCAAAGAACTTTCAATTGGATTAAGACTCGAGTGTCCTAGTGGTTTAATTACAGGCCCAGGTAAGCACAAACAAGCTTTGGGTTTACTCCTGTCTTTCAGATAGGCCACAGCAAAGTCTTTGTGCCCACTTGGCATATTTGAATATATTTGAACTGAATATTTGACACTACTTGAAGGTTGAGCCCCAGTAGCCAGGGTTTCTGTGTGGGACCCCAGGCAGTGAGGATCAGCCCCAGACAGGCACAGATCCCAGGGTGAGGCACCCCCAGATTTACTGAGTCAAGGTGACAAATATCAGTGAAGAATTCCATAGCAGGAGACATCACCCTGTGAAATAAAAGGCTGAACTGAAGGGTATGCAGCTTGACAAATGGCCCAGACAGCACAGCCACTGAAAGGTGGTGTCCTCCTCTCCCCTTGCTCCCAGCCATCGTTCTCAGCCATCCTGCCTCCTCCTCTCTCTGGCAAAATTGCTTCAATACCCATATGGAAAAGTAAATATGGTTAAAGGCCACTTTTTATTTCTTTCCTTTTTTTTTTTTTTAACCTGGAGGAATAGCACAAATATTTACAATAGCATGGTGAAGCAGGGAGCCCAGGGACAGGGACAAGGTGCTGGTGGTGAGAGGAACCCCTTAAGAGAGATGGAAATGTCAGAACCCATATGCTGAAATGTTGGTCAAATTGAATCCTAAGGAGAAAGGTGGGAATGACTAAGTGTAAAGGGTGTTATTAAGCTTGAATCCTATAAGGACAAATAGTTATTTCTGCCCTGCACCTCTGGAAAGGGCAATGTATTTCAACAGCATTAGAAAATGGAGTCTATCAAAAAGGCTTCAGACAATCCCTGGTGACAAACCTCCTAATCTGGGGCAGGGGAGATGTGGCACTGCAAAGGAGGTCTGAGCAATAGGCAAAACACTCTGGGACTGCAGTTTCACTTCTGCTTTGGCCATTTGCAGCCCAGTCCTTTTCGAGCTGCACTCTTTGAACTCCTCCCCAGCACACTCAGGGACTGGTTGGTAGGCAGGATTTGCTGCAACTGCCAGAGAGATTAATTGGAAGAGAAGTGTAGATCAACACCATCAGCTGCACACACACAAAAGTATCAATTTAACTACTTCAGTGTAGAAAAGATTGAGATAAATTGGTACAATCTTCTTTCTGGACAAGGTCAGAATGTAGATGCTTTCAGCTTGCCAGGTGCAAAACCGGACAAGCTACAGCACCACCAGGAAAAGGAAAATATATCTGTGGGTCTATGCCAGTTATAGAAGTGTTATAACCAAATATATGAAAATAGGTAGGGGCTGCCCATGCTTTTGCAACAATTGCATCTACATATGTCATACTAAGTTCAATTGTAGTTGATAGCATTTTTCTAGTAGCACAGTGGTAGTTTTATTTTACTGTGGGGTGGTTTTTCTTCATCTCACTGGGATTTGTCTGCTTTGATGCCCTACTGAAGCCCCTAAAAAGCTGAGAATTATTTTGAGATCACCAGGAATTCCTATTAAATGATAAACCTCAATGCAAAAAGAAATTAACAAATGCAAATCGGTAGTCATTGAATTTTGACTGTTATGTAATCCCTGAGGTTTCATGGACATCCCTATTATATTTACTCAGTTTAGAGGTAAGAGGTACAAACAGAAATTTATTATTTCAAAGAGAAAAAACCAACAAATTGCCTTTACTAGGCTGAAGCATCCATGAAAGTATCTAAATGCAATTTATCTTCATTATAAAGACTCAGTATTGAGACATGAGTTCTCTGCTATCATACTAGAAATTATTCCAGCTCCATTTTCACATATTGATAATGATGATACTAAATTATATTTCATAATTATAACCAGTATTTTGTATTTGTACAGATTTTATTTAACAAGTTAAAATTATAATCTAATCTTATTAGCAGATCATCATCTTTGGTCTATCTTTGAAGGGGGCAAATGGAGTAAAAGCTACAAGGTGGGAGATTCAGCTGTCCAAAGGTAAATGTGTTGCCTTTTCAGAGAGAGGCCCTTTAGGCAGCACAGAGGTGGATGCCATGGGAATGATTGCTCTTAGTCTAGAGCAGCCCAAACAAACCTATTTTGCCACTTTTTACACTCCTAAATGTACATAGGGACACCGCCTGATGTTTTATTTACTCAGTAAATTTGAGCAGACATCAGACATTAGTCTTTCAAGAACAGAGAAAAGCCACAGTTTTGTCAAATGTGACTGAAAATGGAAAATTATGAGGGAAAACAGCTGCTCTGCCTTACCTCTGTGAGTGCTGCACAGGGTCCATGAGCACATTTAGGGGGAAAGGGGAAAGCAGTGTTTGCCAAATTGATTTATTTGTGATAGCTATGCAATATAAACATCCCAGCAGCTATTCCCAGATTATTTCTCTTAACAGGGTGATGAGAACTGGACCTCCCCTGTGCTCCTGAACCAAACCCATCACCTTCATCCAGGAGCCCCTGAGGGGACATGGGGATGGTCCAAACCCCTCCACAGCTGCTGAAGGGGAAGTTTAAATAAACTGTGTGCTTCCTCAGCACTAAATCCTCCTGTTCCTGAAGTACTTGCTGACAAAGTGAAGTGGATTTTTCTTGAAGCTAAATGTCCCTTTAAGGATTCATGTAAATCCTTCATGGGTTTTGCTTTCATTTTCAGAATGACTGAATTTTATGGAAGAATCATATCAACTCTTCCATTTAAAATTCAGTCTTGCACCAAGGGATGGTTTCTATCATTATGTCTGTAGTTAGTAAAAGCAAGGCTTTACCATCTGAGCTGCACAAAAAACAGCTAAAACACTTTACAGACCCTGTTTTCCTTTTCACAGTAGTTAGTTTCTCAGACAATAAGCAAATATATCACTCTTCTAGAGCGGAGTTTCATTTTCTCCTTATGTACATTACCTCAGGAATGATTAAACTTTGGGCTTGGTTTGCAGCATCCAATTTCTGCTCCATCCAGCAGCTCTTGGCAGGATGTTTTTGGGATTATGTGGCACAGAGTGAGCGTTGGCAGCACTGTCCATCCACGAGGGTGCCCCTGACACATCCCAAGGGGTGTGAGGAAGAAATGCTCTCCTCTGGATTTCCCAGAAGGCTGGGGCAGGAAAGAGGGAGCTCAGAGCCACCCTCTTTGGGAGAGCAAACAAGACATCAGCTGCTTCCTGAGGTCTCCCTGGGAAACGCACAGCTCATAGGAGCTCTGGATCTGGTGGTTCCTCTCCATGAATGTTGCCTAAAAATAGAGCTGAAATGTGGCTGTGCAAGATACAGCCTTGTGGCAAACAAGGAAAGTGAGCACACAGCCATGAAAGTTTTGCTTATTTTTCTATTGTGGTCTGTAAACTGTTAAAATATATTGATTGTGCCATTTTATTTTAGGGTCAATTGCCAATAAGCTTAAGAAAATCTTCTGTTGTTCCACTAGTCCAGCTTGGTGCAGATCTCAGGGGCTTCTTGCCTGTTTCCAAGTTTTTTTTCCAGCAGGCACTTGGATTCAGTTAGCTTACAATGTAAATGTTGTTTGTAGATACATGCCAAGTACTACAGACATTTACAGGATGATTGCCTGAAACTGTCCATTATAACTTAATTTTCAGTTGCCTATCACTTGGGTAGACATTTTCCAGAGTTTCCATCAGATTGAGAGTAGAAGCCATTTGCATGTGCATGCTGGACTCGTTCAGAGCCACAGGGAACATCCCACACTGGCCCTGCCACAGAGAACTGAGCCCATCAGGGGAGACATAGACAAAACTGATAAAGCTTTTCCAGGCTTGCTTTGTCAGGGACAGCCCTTATTCTGAAATTGCCAAACTCATCCTGAAGAATCCTTGAGTGCAGATGGCATAACCTGGGGTGTTTCCATGCCCATAGCTTTGCTTCCATATCTCAATCCATCCCAAGACATTTTGGAGAAAGGCTGCTTGGGAGGGACTGCTGCTCAGGGCAGATTGTGGAGGGTCTGACACTCAGGAGTCCAGAAAGCCCAATGATGAACCTCCCTCCTTTCCCAGCTTCCTCTGTCTTTCTCAGGATGCAGGAGTGGGAGGAGGGGTGACACAAGGATGTGTGAGACAGCTGAACTCAGCTACAAAAAAAGCTGCTGCCCTCCCTTGTTTAGAGATGTACACAAGCTGAACTTGCAAGCCTTGCTTTAATGATGACTCCATATCCACTGTGAGCTGCCTTCCCACTTATCCATTATATGCTGTGGAAGCAGAATAGGCTCAAATGCAGCTGAAGCTTCTCCAGCACTCTTTAAATCTGCTGTACACTCCTCCATAGGCTCCACTTTTGGGAGCTGGGATGTTTTATTTTATTTTATTCTATGTGGTCTTTAAGCCCACAACTCACCTAGGCTCTGCCAAGCTCATGCAGGCAGGTTAGGAGGCCATGCAGAGATTCTTGCATGGAACAAGGGCTCCAGAAACCTCATTTTTTTGGTCACACCACTACAGTTGTTCACCATTATTGTACCAGAAATGGCACCTCTGGCCATTGACAGGACAAGCTGTCAGCACTGGTGGAGGAGTAAAGATGTTGGGCAGCAATACTGCCAGGTGGAAGCCATAAACTGGGCTGCTTTCCTCCTCTGACACCAAAGCATCAAAGACAGCCCAGAAAAGACAGAATGAGGACAAAACCAAGAGCATGGAGACTTGAGCAATGAGGACTCAGCAGTGTCTCTGTTAAAGGCTTCTCAAAGGTCATGTAAGCCTTTAGAGACCAATTTACACAAGTCTTTTAGGGGGCCTGCATCCCATGTCTTGCTGTCCTCCTCCCCTCAGCATGCCTGACATGTTTTGCATCTTTGGTTCCCTCACCACCACTCCCCTTATGGATATCTATCACCAGCCTAGTTCCTTTCCTAAAGAAGGAATTAATTTCCTAAATCCTTCCATCATGCCCTTGGCTTCCTCTGATTTCTCCCACATTCTTGCTGTATCTCCTTCCAGCCTGGGTAGATGATGCCTGCACATTTGTCATGCAGCAGGAATGTCACCCAGTCCATGAATGCAGCCAGGAGGACAAACTTTGTGGGTTTTTCAACCCCCTGCAACTGACTGACCCTTCCTGTCACCAATTCATCATGCTTTCATCTAGCTCTGAAAAATCCTGTTAGAGTGTTGCAGTAGGGCACCACACCAGTCTGAGATGCCTCTTCTCTTCCTTTCAGAAGAGGAAGGAAGATTTCAGAAATTTCATTTTTCTTTAGTGTCTCACCTGGAAAAGGATCAAGAAACATAACCTTGAAATAAAGCCCTGCTTTATTTCACCCAAAACTCAATATGGACAATCAGCTTTACTTTACATTTTATAAAAACCATGGTGCTGAGTGCTGTAATGTTTACAGATGTATTTTTATTAAATTTACACCTACAGTTTTTGTGCAGTCAGTCTCACAAATGACAAACACAGGCCCACTAATAAGTCAGCTGAGAACTGCACAGAGGAACCAGGCTGGGATGGAAAGGATTTTGTTTTTATTGTTGTTGTTAAGGATGGCATGAACAAGGGGAAGCAGTGAATGCATCATCTTTCATTGGTGTGGCAGGATAAGAGCTCTGAAGGAGCCCAGGCATGCCCAGTCCATCAGAAGAGGAAAACAGAGAACTGCAGGTAACATTCTCTCCAGAGAGCAAAAGAGGAACCGAGACCGTAAGAAGATGTCCCAGGGAAGGCAGAAGTGAACACAAAGGCAGCTGGAGAGCTCCTGGAGCAGGGGAGGAGTGGGAAGGCCTGTGAGGCTGGGGATTGACTGAATCCTCTGGGCAGTCACTCTGGGCACAGCTTCTCCTCTCTTCAGGAAATTGGGTTGTGCTCCCTCAATTTCTGGCTGCATGTGCACATGGCCAGGGAGAGGCTGCAGAGGGACAGGCAGGGAACATATGGGATGGCACAATGTGGATAAAGGGAAATTTTGCCCGGGTCAAACTGTCAGGACAGAAGACAAGGTAGGAGCATGCAATGGGGTTAGATGTACTCCTGATTCTGCACAACACATGCTTTAAATGCCTCAGTCCTGAAAACACAGCATTCTGAAAGGAATCTGCCCCTTGTCCTCTCCAGCAGGCACTGGTCCCTTGTCCACCTTTCCAGCACTGCCCCTCTCTTGGCATGGCTGGGACAGAAGAACATCAGAAACTAAAGGTCCAGGGCAGCTGGAGAGAAGAAAGGGAGCCCAGAGAGAGAAAAGGCATCTCCCAGTGAAACACACAGAGTAGAGGCAGAAGGGTGAAAGGCAAGGGGTGAGAGGTAGAATGGGAGATAAAATTATGAGGAGTGGTATGGGAGAGGTAATTGTGTCACTGAAGGTCAGAGAAGGGAGAGGAGAGGAGAGGAGAGGAGAGGAGAGGAGAGGAGAGGAGAGGAGAGGAGAGGAGAGGAGAGGAGAGGAGAGGAGAGGAGAGGAGAGGAGAGGAGAGGAGAGGAGAGGAGAGGAGAGGAGAGGAGAGGAGAGGAGAGGAGAGGAGAGGAGAGGAGAGGAGAGGAGAGGAGAGGAGAGGAGAGGAGAGGAGAGGAGAGGAGAGGAGAGGAGAGGAGAGGAGAGGAGAGGAGAGGAGAGGAGAGGAGAGGAGACCAAGTGCAAAGAGAAGCCAGCAGGACTGGAGGAAGAGGAGAATATGCAGAAAGATTTGGATGATGAGATCTCCTTGGAAAGATGAGTGTGATTTTTGGGTAATGGCTTTCACAGCACTCTGGGAGGGACTCCATGACCTGCACTCATATCCAGTGGCTGATGCTGCCTTGGAACTAAAAACCTACGTGTCCTGAGTGGTGACTCTTTCTTCTGGGCAGCAAAGAAGCTCAGAAGCTGCTGCTGCTCATGCTGAGGGCGTTGGCACCAACAGGAGCTGATGCCATGTGTGGCACTGGCAGGAGCTGATGCCATGTGTGGCACTGGCAGGAGCTGATGCCATGTGTGACACTGGCAGGAGCTGATGCCATGTCTGTGACTGGCAGGAGGTGTTGCCATGTGTGGCACTGGCAGGAGCTGATGCCATGTGTGGCACTGGCAGGAGGTGATGCCATGTGTGTCACTGGCAGGAGCTGATGCCATGTGTGGCACTGGCAGGAGGTGATGCCATGTGTGACACTGGCAGGAGCTGATGCCATGTGCATTTACCAAGGTCCCCATCTCCAGCAGCACCCGAGCACACCAGGAACTCTCCCAAGCCAAGGCAGCCAGGAGCCTACAGAGTGTGATGGTCACTGCTAACAATTTTGTAGCTCATTGGGGCAGCCCCTGCCCCTTCTGCTGTGCACAGAGGGGAAAGCTCCCTGCACACCCATGTAACTCACATTCATAACAGATTATAATTTTCAAATATTTGTCAAGAATTATCAAGAGCTATGCCAGAAATTATCTATACATCAGAGTCACTTATAAAGTGCAGGAGAATGCCTGGAGAAGCTGAGGTTTAGATTGCAAATAATGTGGCATCATGACAGCTTTTCACTGGGAGTTGCAGCACGTGTGTTTGCACTTCTATTATAAAACCTTATTCAGCTGCTGAAGGGGCTAAAGCCTTTCTTAGGTTCTCGAAAAGATCTTTTTAATTTTCAGCTCTCCCTGTGGGAGGCTGGAGGCCAGCTATTCTTTCCACTTGAGGGGTAGGTACCTACAATTCTTGACAAGCAAAGTTCTTTGTAGGCAGACAAAAGTAGGCTAAAAGCAAATATGCCTGTTAGGAGTTTTTCACCACATGAGAAACTGAGAATTGTTGGTTCTTATCCTAACTTGTCACCCCATTTCTAACATATGCTAAAGATGGTTATTTTTGAAGAAAAGACCTTCATCATAAGGAAAAAAAATCATATTTGTATTGCTCATAACAGAGAGTATAAAATGTCACTAACAAAACTATTCAGCAAAGGCCAATAAAGTGTTTAAGTGCTCGCCTATGACAATTTAAAATATTCACTCATTTATGTGTCAGTGGATGGAAAGTGAAAAGTAACCTCTCTAGAACAAGTTTATAACTCGTTTATAACAATCTTCTCCTGGGTTTGTGTCAGTGGTGCTCTCAGGTGTGTCCTGGACATGGCTGGTGGGTTTGAAATGCACATGGTCCTGATGCAGAACCCAAACCTTTGTCCTCCAGGCTGTACCCAGGAAATCACATCTGACAGATCGCAGCAGCTGGACTCCTCAAGAGCCAGGGACTTAGCTCACCATCATTGCAGTGCTGAGCTTCCTACGAAAACCTCTGAAATGTCCAGCCTCCAAACAGAATAAAAATATTCAATAAAGCATCAGAAAACTATCTTTAACACAAACACAGTTATACTTTTAAATAAATCTGATTTTGTTTTTGTAGGCAGAGTTTGTTCCTCAGTGCCTAATTTTATCTCAGGAGACTTAGTTGCCTAAATCAATATTTACTGCAATGATTCAGTAAAACCACCAAATACGACATGTTATAGAATCACAGCATCTTAATATTGTATTTTAAAATACATCAATTTTATGAACTGAGATGTATGAAATGTAAGACTCAAATTATCCATCCTAATTTTTGTGCACTAGGTAAAGTTTATTTCTATGAATGAGTACCTGTAAAGCAAGACACTATTTTTATCATCCCTTTAAATCCTGTTAGATTAATAGGTTAGGAATCATTCAGATAATAATATGGGGTTTAAGTTATAATAAAAGGAGGATTAATAGCACCAACATTATCCACATGATATATTCCTTATGCCACCAGCTCTCCATGGCCTAAGACAGCCTGAGCCTGGCACCACAGACAGGAAAACCCAGTGGCAGAACTCTTGCAGACTCCAGAGTCACTCTGGCATCCCTGAAGCACATTCCAGATTTTGCAAATGCTCTTGAGTGGAGCTGGCTCCTCACAGATAAGAAATGAAAACGTTACACAGTCAGCTCATGGCTGAATAACCTTCCCATGGGCTTTGGGGGCTGAATGATCTTAGCAGTCAGATTCTCAGAAACCAAATTTTCTAGGCCTCAGACAATGTTCTTGATACCATATCCTCCTTGTCAACAGAGAAGAAAGCAATGAACCCTTTCTTTTCTAGTACTTTTTCTTTATTTAGCAGCTTTTCCCAATGTAACATCTTAAACTGGCCCTTAAGGATGAGAAACACCTTCATGTACACAACAGCCTTCCTACAGGCAATTAATGAATCCAGAGAATGTTTTTTTTTAAATTATAACTAATATTATATTTGAGTATGATTTAATGATCTGTTTGCTGCACATTTGTTGAAGACCATTTGATTTTTTGTTTAAACTGGAATGCACTCCTAACACAGCATGAAATATTAAACATTTATATTTTTATAATACTATTCCCCTTTCCCAGCCAGATCCCATCTGTTAAGACTTAGATGTTTCAAATGTTCATCCACTTTCAAACCAAGGTTCTCAGACTCCTGCTCCAACATATAGAGGCATGCTGTGGTTGTTTTGTTTGTTTGTTCTTCAGTTCCTCCCTAATACCCAACATTTTGAGCTTTTACATTTTAAGAAAGGCAATTTTGTCATCTGCAAGTCCATCACATTATGTTTTTTAATGCTTTTCTTAATAAAAAGGCAAAACCTGGTGCATTTCCTTTTACAATCTTGGAATGAATTTTCCAGGATAAAGAAAAATTGAACAAAGTTTCTTGCTGGTTGCATTAGAGATATTTACCCTTGGCATTAGTTACTTTTTATGAACTTTTCTCCTGCATTACCTCATTTCTTATTGGGGAGGTGAACTTTTTCATGTTATATAATGTTCTCATAAGTTTTACCACTGACAAAAATACAGCAGGAGTGAAGCTGGTGGTTTGAAGCAAACTCCTGTGTTTTACTTTCACTCTCAAGCAGAAACAGCTCTTTAAAGTAATAAGTTTTATTTTAAAGAGACACAGTGTGAGGATTTCTGACTGTTGCATACCTTGCCTTCCAATCTATGCAGAAAATAATGAAGTTCTAACATTCCTTAGAGGAGAAGCTTTTACTTGGTAAGATGGACACAGCTGTCCATCCTTGCCTTCAAACCATCCTTCATTCCCACCAAGGGTATGAGCAGAAGAAAAGTCACAGTTGTTGAAGATTGCAGTGCAAGATGTTTTCCATTACCATCTGTATGGCAGATTATCTTTTGTCAAGTGGGCAGTTTGCTTTATCTCTCTCTTTGAGTGACCATATTCACACCTCCCTCGGGAGGGGACATCTGCTGATAACAGCTATTGGATGTCACTGCAGGGCTGATAAGAACTACAGCATCCCATTGTGAGATGTGAGCCCAGAGGGAGGAGCCAAGCATTCCTACCCAGATATAATCCAGAGGTTTTGAGACACCAGCACGGCTTTCTCCTCGGGATTCCCCAGAGGAACAGCAGCTGCCTCTTCTTCCACTGGATCTTCAGAGGTAGAATACACCCTTTTCTACAGGATCCCTGCTCCAACAGAACCACACCAGCCATTCCAGCAGGGCTGCAGCCACATTTCCAATGGGACTGTCACCAACACCCTGACCCACAGGGTGTCAGCTTGGGTTCTGACTCTGTCAGTGTTGTTGTGGTGTACTGCATTGTTTTATTTCATCCTTTAATATTTTTCCTTTTCCCTATTAAACAACTGTTATTTCCTACTCCCATATTTTTGCCTGAGAGCCCCTTAATTTAAAATTTACAGCAATTCTCAGGGGTGAGGAGGGTTTTACATTCTCCATTTCAGGGGAGGCTCCTGCCTTCCTTAGTAGACTCCTGTCTTTCCAAACCAAGACAACAGTCCAAAGTAAACCAGTCACATCCAGACTGCAGCCAGCCAAACAATGTGGAACTCAGCTACTCCTGCCCATCACCACTGCAGAGGAAATACCAGCTGCAGCAGAACAATCTTGGATCCCATCCCTCAGTGTCCAAGAATGTGACATGTTTCCTCCAGTGCATGACTGAGAGAAAGTCAAGTAAATAATCATTGTGACTCAGGGAGAATTCACACAAAATGCCCATAGGGGAAGAAACACCTACTTGGCAGTCAGTGATTGTTTCTCAAAAGGGTCATTTCATCCTAATTCTTCAGTCTGGGCCCTCAGGGGAAACCTTCTGAGGATGAGTCTGGTAACTGTGGGCTCATTTATAACTCTGCACAATCCCAGAAATAAGAGGATTTTCAGAGATACATTTTTGACATTTATAAACTCTCATGTCCACTGCTAACCTCTCCATGCTGTACAGGTTATAGACTACAAGTCTCTCTGTTTTTTTGTCCCAGAAGGGAGCAAGCCTGAAATTTCTCCATATTTCATGCATCTTTCTCCTTCAGTGAGGAGCCCCATTCTGCACAGGGACCCATCACCGGCACTATTAAGCACTATCTATAACTAACCCAAGCCATCAAATTGGTTCATATCCATCTAAGCCCTGAGCCATCATCCTCCATTCATCTTTATCTTACAGACTGAAAGAATCATGGAATAGTTTGTGTTGGAAGGGATCTTTAGAGAACATCCAGTCCAACCCCCAGATTTTTGAAATCTGTTGCTTTTATTTCAGAACAATGCCTTTGTGTGTCTGAGATATTTTCTGAATTCTTCAGCTATGACAATTGGCATGTTAGAAAATTATTTCCTCTCCCTACAAGCCTCAGAGCTGCAGCAAAATAACCCACACTACCTTTATCTGATATTCCAATATATCTATGCCTTGTTAAGGTGCTAGAAAAGCCATACCATACTTTACAGTCATTTTTTGGTTTTTAATTAAACATGCACAATATGTCCATCATTTAACAATACACTGAATACACAAGCATGACAGGGAGGGACTGAAGACTGTGCGGGGTTTTTTCACATTTATTCCTATGTGAAGAGCTGTGTGGTTGTACCACTGCATTAAACACTTCTATATATTTATTTAATAATTCTAATAAAATTGACACTGATACCTCATATTTTGATTACCATAGGATAGATCTTTTTACTGTAATTTTCCTGTGTGGAATACATAAGGCAACACAAAAAGCAAAATTCAAAATATACAAAAGCAATATTCAATTTCTCATCTCCCCTTTTGGTCTCACTATGAGATTAAATAGTTAGGAAACAATATTCCTTCCAGAAAATAAAGAAACAGAGATTGAGAAAACTCTTTTCCAGAGGGTTTTGAATATATCTATGCCTTGTTAAGGTGCTAGAAAAGCCATACCATACTTCACAGTAATTTCTTGGTTTTTAATTAAGAATACACAATATGTCCATCATTTAACAATACACTGCATACACAAGCATGACAGGGAGGGACTAAAGGCTGTGTGGGTTTTTTTCACATCTATTCCTATGTGAAGAGCTGTGTGGTTGTACCACTGCATTAAACACTTCTATATATGTATTTAATACTTCTAATAAAATGGACACTGATACCTCATAGTTTGATTGCCATAGGATAGATCTTTTTACTGTAATTTTCCTGTGTGGAACGCCCATTTCTGCTGTACAAAGGAACAGAATTTACAGATGAGTTCATCTTGCAGTGCTAGGGATCTCTGTGAAGTCGAAGTTCTCTGCATCCATGGAAGGAATAGCAAGGCAAAGCTAATTAGTGCAGTGAGAATCTGGGAGGAGAAATTGCTTCCTGTCTTTGAAATTTTCCACATCTTGGGTGAGCTGATCAGGCAGTGAGTGCTTTGTGACAAGCTGCAAGGCTGATTGTACACCTTCCTTTGCTCTGAGATTTAAATGATATTTCCACGCTAATATGCAGTTGTTTCCTAAGTGAGTATGTGGTGTTTACTTAGGCAAGAAAAATACTCTTTTTTTTGTATGTACAAGACAGTTGGCTTTAAAATTTTGCATTCATAGAAGCTGAGTAATGCACTTAATGGCAAGTAATTTTTTTTCCTTTACTCCCCAGTAGGTTTTAGTGAGAGAAGCTTCCTAAATAGATGTGTCAGAAGAGAGGGAAATATGCTGGTCTTTTACAGCTATGTGGGAAACAGTAATGTAGCAATTATAATATTTATTAAGCTTCAGATTTTATACAAGCTACAACTTTTAGCTTGTATTTTTCTTTCATCAGATAAAGAAATCAGGGATTTAGCAAGAATAACAGAGCTTTCTAGCACATTCAAAATTCAGTGTGTATGAAATTAGAGATATTCCAAACAATATTCATTGAAAACCAGCTACTTTTTCTTACTTCCCATTTTTGTATCCAGACAATGTGAGTGTAAATATTATTAATCAGAAATTGAGATGGTTTTTCATGAACACAAGAAAGGGAAATGAGAAAGACAAGAATGTTTTCCTTCTTGTTTCTCTGCTTCTGTTGCTGTCCCTGTATGATATGAAGACAACATGAAGTCTGTAAATGTGCTCCAAGTTAACTTCAGTAGTGTCACAAAAGCAATATTCAATTTCTCATCTACCTTTTTGGTCTTTCACTATGAGATTAAATACTTAGGAAACAATATTCCTTCCAGAAAATAAAGAAATAGAGATTGAGAAAACTCTTTTCCAGAGGGTTTTGAATTGATCAGGCACGTATCCCAGATAGTAAGATATAGTGGCATAAATTAAAATACTTGATACTAAATTTTGCCATTAAGGCCATCTGTATAATTTTGAAGGATGACCTTTGCATCCTATTAAAGGCATGCAAAAACTGATCAGCCACATGTAGAAATTGAAAAAAAAATGCAGGTATGATCTTGATGAATTCTTCACATGCATGAGACAGAGCCAATCTAATTTCTTTGTTCTTGCAAGCACCATCAGCATCTAAATTTTGCATTCTTAGGGCAACTCCAAGATTCTACACCTGAAAAATGTATGCAGTGTGATAGGCCCTGAATTTCCAGAGTTCACATGAAAATTTTTAAGCAATTCTTTGAAGAATAAATTTATGTGTGGCTCCCAAGGAAAGTTGGACAAAGATTTTTCAATTTACACGTGAAGCAATGGTTGTCTTGTAATTTCTACTCCCTGATAAAATGAATGAAGCCTTTCAAGGAGGGAATGAACAACAGTGAAATCGAGCAGTGAGGATCTTCCTGTGCAAGACAGACAGAAGATCAGCCAGAAGAACAGCTGACCAAAGCTGGAATCACACAAGTGACCACAGACACTAAGCAGAGGGCATAAATGTGGTTCAAACAGCTGTTTGCTATTAGAATGAGGGTTTTCAAGTACTGTGTTGGTAATGCTTGGACAGTGTAGCCCATTGTTTAGGGTAAGTTAAAGAAACCATTCCTGGAAAGAATAGTTTGTGGTCAGACTCTCGTTATCAGAGCTCTTTTCTCACCCCATCCTTCTCTCTCACTGGCTGCCCTGGCACCTCATCTGTGTCTGGTGAACCAGATAAGTGGTTGTCTCAAAGCCAGGACAGGCAGCAGCCATTCCATCTGCCCCCTGAGCACCTCTGCTGCTGTGGGCAGCACATTTCTGTTCTGTGGCCCGGGCAGTTTGTGCCCCCCGTGCTGTGTGCTATGGGGGAACTGTGGTGGGCTCACCCTGCCTGGTGCCCACCAAAGCCACTCTGTCACTCCCCTCCTCAGCTGGGCAGGGCAGAGAAAATCCACCAGAAGGTTCATGTGTGAGGTGAGGACAGGGAGAGGTCACTCACCAGTCACTGTCATGGGCAAAAAAGGCTCAACTTCAGGAAATTACTTTAATTTATCACTAATCAAATCAGAGTAGGGTATTGAGAAATAAACCCAAAGCTTAAAAAGCATTTTCCCTCCAGCCCTCCCTTCTTCCTGGGCTCAGCTTCACTCCTGATCCTCTCTACCTCCTCCCCATGGCAGTGCAGAGGGATGGGAAATGGGGACTGCAGTCAGTTCACTGCACATTTTCTCTACCACTTCTTCCTCCTCAGAGGGAGGACTTCTCAAACTCTCCCCTGCTCCAACTTGTGTTCTTCCCACGGGCTGCAGTTCTTCATGAATTGCTGCAGTGTGAGATCCTCCCTCGGGGTGCAGTCCTTTGGGAACAGCCTGCTCCAGCATGGGTCCCCCATGTTCCAAAGTCCTGCCAGCAAACCTGCTCCAGCCTGGACTCCTCTCTCCATGGGTCACAGCTCCTGCCAGGAGCCTCCTCCAGTGCAGGGGTCTCAGCCTCCTCTGGGTATCCACCTGTTCCAGCATGGGGTCCTCCTTGGGCTGCAGGTAAACTCTGCATCCCTGAGCCCCATTCTGGGCTGAGGTGATCTCTGCATCCCTGAGCCCCATTCTGGGCTGAGGTGACCTCTGCATCCCTGAGCCCCATTCTGGGCTGAGGTGATCTCTGCATCCCTGTGCCCTCCATGGGCTGTGGGGGAATTTTGGCTCCAGCCCCTGGAGCAGCTCCTGCCCCTCCTCTGCCCAGGCCTTGGTGTCTGCAGGGCTGTTTCTCTCACATCTCCTCACTCCTCTCTTTGGCTGCTGTTGAGCTACAGGGTTTTTTCTCCCTCTGTTAACTAAGTTGTGCCAGAGGTGCCCCCACCATTGCTGATGGGCTCAGCCCTGGCCAGCTGGGCTGTCAGAGTTGGTTTTGACTCACAGGACGCAGGGGAAGCTTCCAGCAGCTCCTCACAGAAGCCACCCTTGTACCCCTCAGCACCAAAACCTGGCCCCACAAACACAGGGTTCTTCCTGGCTTCCTGAGCCAGTCCTCATCTTGCTTACAGGTGCAAAAACCACTTCTGGGCAGACACCCCGCTTGCTGAGAACCCAAATTTCATTTCACCTAACATTGCCAGACTGATAGTTATGTAGCCATTCACTTTTTCTCTGCAGCTACTGGGGAAGGGAAAGCAGCTGTGGAGGGCAAAGGAGGAATATAAATTCCAGCTTTGGGGCAAGCTGTGCTCAGGGAGCGCTGCCTTTCCCCATGGTCTGCCCAGAGGTGCCAGGGAGCCACCTCTGACTGCTGCCCCATTTGTAGGTGGCTACAACCCAGTGAGATGGATACAGCTGAAATGAGCATTATTTGCCATGTTGGGAGCCTCACCCTCCTTTGGAATAGAGACAGACTGATGATGGATTTAGCCCACTAAGTAGAGGCTGGAGCTGTGCAGTCTTTCAGCCATATGGTTTTGATACTCATTCCTCGAATTAAGGTTCAAGGAAAACTTCAAAGTCTACTATTACTTGGTGAAATTAATACTATTAGAGGCATTAATCTGTGGACTTCAGTTGGATTCTCCACCTGAGAAGAATAAGGAATTAGTCTTTTGTATTGATGTGTAGTCACAAAGTCCTTAAGAACTGTTGGCCATTTGGTCCATCTTATTCAGAGGAAAAAATAAAAGAGCACAAAATATGGGTGATTTTAGATTTTTTCCTGTCATTTCAGAAAGTAAAGAAATAATTACCTTGTCTCTGGGAAGTTAAAATACATCATTTTGTCCATTTTTGTTTTGTTTTATATTTCTATTAAATAGGTTAAAATTTTCTGTTATAGATTTAAAAAACAAGAAGTATGTCTAACCATGTCTTCCTATATGTACATCTAAAAGTACAAACACAAGGAAAAAGCAGATAATTAAAGTGATGTTATGATATGAAATTTGATTCTCATTTTAACCTAGGAAATAACTAGCAATAAGCTTAAAAGCAGAAGAACTCCAGAACTATAGTAGTAGATTTAGTAGTTTAGATTTAGATTTAGATTTTTAGTAGATGTAGTAGTTTAGATTTCAAAAAGAAAATTAACTTGTAGATATCAGATTTGTCCATTTGGTCTCAATTTGTAACTGAGAGCAGTGCAAACTACAGAAGTAGTGACAAGTCAATTGTACTTCTAAAGAGCTTTTTGCTTGATATTCAAAAAAGTCAAATCACAGAAATAATCCTCTGTTTACAGCATAAACTTTAGCTTTTGTCCGTTGATGTTATTTCCACATACTTAGATTCTGAATCACACTTACCTTCCCAAAATAATGGTACAGAAAAAGAATAAAAGGAAAAGAACTAGTATGCTGAAAAAAAGCAGATTGCCTGTGGATGATAAAAGATCTACTTAAATATTGTTTCAGTAGACCAACTGATATGTCTAGTAAAAACAGCCAAGCTTTGATGCATACAAGCCTGTTTTCAGATCTAATAAAAGATATTACCCTCTCTACAAGTTCTGGCTTGCTTAATGCCTTATTCCATCCTGGCTACAAAGACACAGCCATTGCTCAAACATTATTGCTACTGTGAACCTCCCAGCCAAAATATCACTGCTGCTGCAGAAGTCCTGCTCTGAGTTACTTCACATTTATCCAACATATTTTAATGTAATCTCTCAGAAAGGCTGCAGGGCTACATAAAATACAGCGTGGCATGCAGTTAATCTGCATTGTGTTCTGAAGTGACCTGTCACAGGCACAGGATGGAACAGCAATAGCAGCTATCAAAATTCAGTCCTTGCAAATCATCCATGTAAACTGGCATTTGCTTACTGTACCATTTCATCAAAAGAGAAATAATGATTATTTTGGACAATGGGAATTATTTTTGTAGGTAACTGGCAATAAAATAGATAGTGGAGAAAAACTTCTGGACAAAGTTAAAAAAAGAAAGAGTGGAGTGAAAGCACATAACTAAATGTTCCAAAATCCAACTAGTCTGCATGCTACTGTATGAAATCCCTCTTTAGACTGAAGAAAGAAAATCTTTAGTCACATGAAAGGAAAAAATCCTAGCTTTACAAAATTGCAAACTTTCTTCCTGTAAATATTTTTAGATTTAAGCCTTTCTCAGAAGCTATTTTTATAAAGCTCAGACAAAACCATTGATACAAGATCTGAAATGGATCTGTGTTTCTGTTCAAATCATGTTTGTTTCAAAATCTGTGGTTTACTCTTAAATATTTTTTTCCTATTGTTTCTGATCACAGCTTTTTTCCCCCCTTTTTTCCATTCCAAATGTGTAGTGGCAACCCTTCTCCTTTCAGACTACCCCCTTTTGAAGTTTTGAAACTTCTCATGGTTTCTCAATGACACTGGTTTCACATGAGCCCACTGTCTGGCTCTGCCTCTGCCTGTTGGTTCCCCTTGATTCTTTCAGCCAATTTCAGTAAACCCTGAATGAGGAAAAAGGGCTTTTCAAAGAGATACTAATTCCTACAAAATTTTAGGAAGAGGAGGAAGAAATGCCAAAAAAATGCCCACTGTGGGAAAGGGAAAGGAAACTCAGTTGTTATTCTTCCTGCTTGCTATTAGCCACAAAATCTCCTGCCTAGCCCAGCATATCCAACATAAACCAGGCACTCCAGCACATGAGGGATGTCATTTGGGGTTGAAGGGAGATCAGGGCTGGGAAGGTGGAGGATGCTCAGCCCTAGGAGAAGAAGCTGCTTCCCTTCTGCTGCACCCATGGCAACACTGGTGTTTACAAACCCTGCTGAGGAGGAGAAAATGGCCATGACTGTGGTGGATGGGGTTTGTGAACCACAGCTCCCTCAGATCCCCACCAGTGCCACGACAAACACTCTGTGTGCACAGGCGTTCAGAAAAGATGAGGAAATTCACAAATCTACAGAATTTCTTGCTGTTTTTTTTTTTTAACAATGTCCTCATCTAGCACATTTAGGAACAATACTGACAAGTTTTAAGAACAGTTTCCCTTCTTCCCTCACTCTGCTTTTAAGGCTGGAAGGAAGTCAAACTTCTCCAAGGTTCATGTGGATGAAGGGGATCATATGGCTGTCAAATCCATTTTTTGAACTCTGTCCAAGTCCTACGAGATAGATGCTTTTCACATGGACACCACATGGATTATCTGAGGACAGTTCAGCTAGCAATGAACTAGTCAGGGAAAATATTTTGGATTGCTCCCTCTCCAAAAGATAGGGGAGATGATACTCTTTTAGGCCTATAAACAGACTTTTTGACAAATGGTCTCTGCAACATCTTCTGAGCATTTGGTTGGCACACAGAGAATTTCTGTTCATGCTGTTCATTTAACCCATAAGTGCACAACTAAATGAATAACATGAAAATGCCACACCATGTTTCTCCTATCGCAAGAATTGTTCCTAATCAGATAACATCCCTTAATGTGAGAGACCACAGAATCTTTTTCTTATAAAAATCTACTGAATCTTTTTCTAATAAAATTTCTATGCTTTCTGCCTAAGCAATCCTTTTTTTGCACCTGTAAGTATGGAGCACAAACTGGATTTATCTGCTTCCATGAGTCTTTTAAGAGTGACATAATGTCCATTCCAACATCACTGTTAATATCTCTCACAATCAGAAAACAGAAGTTGAAAGATGGAAAGTGAGTGACCACTATGGGAACAAGTCTTACACTGATGTGAGGAATGGTAATTAAAGCAGTCACCTCAGGAGAAACTAAAATGAAATGTCTGTATTTGACCTTTATTTGCAACAGAAAAGAGATAGAGCATCACTCCAGGAGAGTTTTTACAACTTTTTGAAACATCATTATCCTGGAATTTTTTTTCCTAATTTTGAATGTTAATTAATATGTAAAGTACTGTCACCCAACCTGTTGTTTTCTGAGTGTTGGTGGACAGTGTGTGATGCCACATCCAAGGGGCTGAACCAGAAAAAAAAGATCTTTTGTGGGTCTGTGGAAAAATTCTGCTTTCTCCATCTGTTATTCCTCCTTTTGCTACCCCACTGCAAAACTCCACAGCTTTACTCTGCATCAGCAGCACTGTAAATTTCATTTTTGTCTACTCATGGAGCTGCACAGCCTCAACCAGAGTTTAAGAGCTGGGGATAAACACACCCATTAACACAGAGATTTTCTAAATTCTGAGTAATTTCCTTACCAGAATGTTTTGGTTTTCATTTTCAGCTAGTTCACAACTGGTTTCACTTTTTGTTTGATGGGCTAGCTACAGTGCTGGAGCAGGGAAGCCTTCAGGGAAATGCTTCCCTTCCCCACATTTTCACACTGAATTAAAGATGTCACAAAAGCATTTCTAATAATATCAACAATTTCTAATCATACCAACAGTTGTGTACAGCAGGGAATTAACCAGAATTCTCTCACAAAGTTTGGAGCACTTAGTCAGATTTGTGAATTCCTACTGACTTCTGTCTTCATTTCATGGGTATTCTTTAATCAGCAATTTATCTTGCTTGTGTTCTTGTGTTTCCACAGCTGCTGCACAAAGACAAACTGGTAACTTTTATTTGCAATGCTGGGATGCGTGAACCTTTTCAGGCAGAAGAGTGTAGCACAAGGTGAGCCACAGCAAAGCCCTCAGAAGCCTGAGCAAAGAGGGGCAGGCATGGATTCCTGTCTGGGCAGGAAGAATTCCCCAGCCACAAGTCCATGTGCAGATTGCTGGTTCAGGAACCACACAGGGTGATTGCAGACCCAATACCTTTTCTATTTGGTGCCATAAATAGCTGTGTGCTTCAGCCTATTGTGACCTTTGATTAGCACAGCTTCAAGCTGCTGCTCTGTCAAGGCACTCCAGAATGCACCTTTAAACCAGGCAGGAGGGCACCTATAAACAATAGTTTTGGTTTCTTCCCCATGCAAAATTCCTCTGGTATTGCTGTGCTTCTGCAGATTGTACACAAAGTAGAATCTAAAACCTGCAAAGTACCAGCAAAGGTCCTGGGGAAGCTGAAGAGGAATCAGTTCTTCATCTCTTCCAAGTCTAAGGCTTCAATGAAAAGTTAATTGAATAATAACTTAATAATCCAAGTTCCCACTCCTTCTCTTGGCTGAACAAATGCTTTTTCACAAGAGGGAATTCTTGCCACAAGTTGTACCACCATTGTTTCCACAACTACTGTTCATATTTTTTGTTGTTGTTGTTGTTGACTTTTATGTGACCTGACAGTCAATTTCTTGGTGGACAATTGCCCACATTATAAAAATCCACTGATGTGTCACTCTTTGGCTCTGCCAAAATAAAGTCATGGCACTCAGAAGGAACACAGTATTTGGCCTGTCTTTTAAACAAGGGACTATTAAACAATAAAAGAAATTACCAGCAACAAACATAGCAGTTTATTTTTAAAGTTAAGTGTCAAAATACGGGCAGCTACAATTGTCTGAGGTGTCACCATGCTTCTGTAAGTTATCATAAACAGTGAAGGGCTTGAGAGAGAATACTGTGGTGGCAAGGGAAGGTACAAGCATTGTAGGTGCAGCTATTTTAAATGCTTTCCCTGGAAAACAAAGTGGATTAATGGGAAATAGGAGGAAAAGCTGAAAGTAGTTGATAAGGGACAAAAAAAGGAGGCTACAATAACATGCCCAGAAGCATGAAAATCCCACAGATAAAAGAGCTGTTTTGATATGATTACATGTATTTCTAACCCAAACACAAAACACAGACACTTGCAAACTTTCACCATGGTTATGGCTTGTTTTTATTGCTGAAGAAAATGCACATACAGCTATTCCTTCAGTAAACAAACTGTTGCATTTGTAGTGATGAAGCAGCTGCATCCCTTGTTTTGTTTACTGAGTGGCTAACACAGCAACATACTTCAGATTTCCATCCCAAATCCATCTAATGATCAGCAAAAAACCTAATAATTCTGCTAAATTAGGAAACATCAGAATCATCACCACTTGATTTTGAGCTCCAGCTTTTTACTGAACAACACCCACCCAATGTTGCTCCATCTCCTGCAATGAGCAATTAGTATTTCAGTTTTTTAGTCTTTTGTCACTGTGTGGTCCAAAAGATAAAACATTTTGCACTGGAGTTAAGGTTGTTGGCCTGAGCCTCTCAAGCAAACTCCGACACGGGGAGGCTAAATTCCTCCTGTGCTTTCAGCTCAATATCGTATCTTTCACCTCCTGCTCCGAAATTCTTGAATGATGTTGTTAAAATGAGACTGATCCTGGAACACAGACTAACAAAACTTTAAGCACTTCAGGTATTCCTGAAGTCCGAGTTCGCCACATCTGCCAAACTTCTGTCCTGCCCCAAGCATCCTTTCCCAGGTTTTAAATCCAGGCTTGAAGTCCTCCCGGTCGCTTTATAAAGCACGCACGGACCGGGGTTCTACTGATCTCCTACTGTAGCCATGTAAAGGCAGACGTATCAAAGAAAGGAAAAAGAACCAAAGAATCTCAGAATATTCAGAGCTGGAAGGACCCATGGAGATCATGGACTCCAACCCCAGGCCCTGCGCAGGACACCCTGAGAGCCACCCATGAGCGCCTTGTCCCTGAGCTCTGCCAGGCTCGGAGCTGCGCCCGCTGCCCCGGGGAGCCTGCAAGAGGAACAAAAGCTCCGTCTGGCTTTCGGGAAGAGCCGATGTGCCCGAGCGGGGAGGGGGCTCTGCTCTGCGGGCCCTGAGGGCCGGAGCCGCCGCCGCCGCCCGCGCCCCCGTCCCCGTCCCGCTCCCGGCCCGGCCCCAGCGCGGCGGGAGGCGGCGGCGCTGACGTCACCATCGTCACCGCCCTGACGTCACCATCCGGGCCCCGGCGCGCGCCCGGCGGCGCGGGCCACAATGGAGAGCGCGCGCGCGCCCAACCGACGCCAAGCAGGCCCCGCGCGCGCCCGCGCGCCGCTGGCCGTGCGTGCGTGCGTGCGTGTGTTTGTGTGTGTCCCGCAGCCCTCGTCCTTCCCTCACCGCCGCCACCGCCCCGCACACCGACACACCGGGGGGGGGGGGGGGGGCGGCCGGGACCGGCGGCCCCGGGCGGGCACACGGGCGGCGCGTCACTGCCGCGCTCGGGTGGCCGAACCGCCGCCGCGCTGGGCCGGGTGCGGAAGGCGCTGCCGGCGCCGCCATCTTGCCCACGGGGCCCCGCCAGACGCGGCTGCGCCGCCGCCGCCGGGAGCGCGAGGAGCCGCCGCCACTGCCGCCTCCCTCCGCGCTGCCACCCCCGCACCGCCGAGCCCTGAGCGAGGAGCTCCCGCCGCCCGGCCCGGCCCCGCCACCCCCGCCCGGCCGAGCCCCGGGCGCGCGTCCGCCCACCCCCCCCGCGTGCGCCCGGTGCCCGGACGGGGCGGAGCGGAGCGCGCAGGCCCCGGCCCAGCCCCAGCCCGAGCCCAGGCAGGGCCGCCGCCGCCGCCGCCGGGCAGCAGCTGGTGACGCAGGAAAAACGCCCCAGAGAGAGAGAAGCGCTCAGGGCCGGCACCCGGAGCGCGGGCAGCGGCGCCGGATTTGCCCTCCCGCTTCCCGCCCCAGCGCAGCCGAGTGGGAGCCGGGGGAACGGAGCCGCCCCCTCAGAGCCGCGGCCTGGCATGAGACCGTGCCCCGCCGGCCGCCGGGCATGAGGCAGCGCCCAGGAGGGCTCCGGGCCGCCGCAGCAGCCGCCGCGGGACGAGGGGAAGCGGTGCGGGGGTGAGTGCGGAGCGGTGCCCGGGCGGGGCCGGGCCGCTGTTTGTGCTCCCCGGGGATGGGGCTCCGCGGGCCGGGGCGCGGCTGGGGGCGAGCACGGAGCTCCCCGGGACCCGCGGGGCGTGAGGCGGCGGCAGCGCCTCCCTCGGAGCCCCGGCGTGTCGGCCCCGCACCGCCGTGTTTTGGAGGGCGAGGGAAAATGGCTGACGGCTCCTCATCCCCGGCTGCCGGCGGGGGGGAGCGCCCGGCGCCCTCGGGGGGCTTTGGCCGCCTCTCCGGGGCCCCCGTGGCCGGGCCCCCCCGGTGTGCAGGGCCCGGTGCGTCCGCGCAGCGCTGCACCGGCATCGCCTCCCCTGGCTCTCGCTTCCCTTCGCCCCGAACGCCATTACTGAGGTGGAGTGATTGGGGCCGCGTAGGCCCGGGCGACGCCTGGAAATCAGGCCCTGCCGAGGCGCTTTCCCGACGGTCTCAATGAAATCCAGCAGCAGCAGCTCGTTCACGCCCGCTGTAAACACTGTTAACACGTAGGCCACTCCTCTGGCCTCGGCTTCCAGCGCCCCGGCTTCCATGTACGAAAAGCGTTCGTGGCTTTTTCGTCTAATTCCTGCAGTTCACCGCGCCGCTTCTCCTCGGAGTTGTGTCTTAGGGCTTGTCTGTAGCGATTTATTTTAGGCAGGACAGCCCTCTTCCCTTGCCCGACGTGTACGGCAGAGGTAGTTGCGTGTAGTTTGGCCGCAGATACTCAGTGTTATTGTCCTCGAGAAAACGGGATTTCACCAGTTGGATGGGTTGTTGGGGTTTTTGTGTGTTAGTTACCACTGTCTTAACATGTGCCGTCCCACTTTGTGCAGCTTTGTTTGTATACAGTGGGAATAGCTTTTGAAAATTACTTATTTTGCTCTTGAGTGATTTTTTTTTTTCTTGTAGAGGTATCCAAAAATGTTGTGATAGTTTTTAAGATGCCATATTTAATTTCCAGCTTGCTCCTTCAGAAGTCCAGTTAGGTATTTTGAAGATTTGTAGTAGCTCGCAGCTGTACAGGAAAAAAAGAACCTTTCAGAAAAGAATTGTTCTAATTAAATGTTCAAAGGACTCCCAGGCTGGCTGCAGACATATTGTGTCTGTCTCAGCTGTTTTCATGTTATCTGTACAACTGGGTTTATATTCGCAGTTTTGCAGCTGTGTTCATATCACTGGGCGTTTGTATCAGCCCAGAGACCCTCTGAAGTCGCGGGCTCAGAGCCAGCACCAGGCCTGCTTTTGCTGACCTACTTGCAGAACTGGGGCCTGTATTTTTTTAAAAAGTTGTTGAATTGAGATACTGTTATGCATTCTTCAGTATACAGTGGCAACACTTGCTGTGACAGATCACGTAACCTGGGGTTTTTGGCAGCTTCTCCGGGGCCTGACAAATGGCTGGTAAAATTGTTACATTTAGGAAGGGGCTATTGATGGTGTTTGGGGGATTTACCTTTACTGATTATGGAATAGAAACTGTGTCCCTAGTAAGAAGGGGTTAGGGGTGGCTGAGAGCTGTAGGCCGCTAACTTTATTATTCATATTGTACTTGGGAATTTTCTTTTTTCATATTTTACTTGAGAAATTGTCAGGCCTCCCCACCAAAAGTGTTGCTGATCAAGTTGCATATTTATTTCAGCAAAACCCAAGTCATACATGAGGGAGTTGGTTTGTTTGTTTGGGCTTTTTTGTTTTGTTTTGTTTTCTCAAACAATGCTTTTGATTCTTGGAGTTGAAGTAATGTTTATTCTTCGAACCAACAGACTACAGTAGTGATACCAAGAATTTCAGGGAGGCATACAGAATACATGCATTGATTATTCTGTTGCAATCCACCAGACAACAGTGATGCTTAATGATAGCTGTGTACAAAACCCAAAAACATAATCATAAAGCTGCAGTGGAAGAAACTCAAATTATCAGCATGTTTATGGGGAGGGAGTTAACCAGAAATAAATGTAAGATTGTATCACAGTAACTTTTCCCTCTCCAGAGGGTCTTGTACTTTCCTTTTGTGTAGTTTTCTTCAGGGAGTTTCTTTTGGGAAGCTTCTGTCTGAATCTTGCCTGGCTGCTGCTTCATGTCTTGCAGAATTTGCCTTTGTGGTAATTTCTCTGCCCATGGAATTGACAGGAAGACACATCTGGAGGTGGTAATCAATAAAGATGGTGGTAGCAAAACTGTTTTCCATCTCTGTGGAACACTGTCACCCTTACATAAACATTTTTTTCCCCACATTGTGGTGCCTTTGTGCTCAGACCTGTGCAACTACTCTGTGTACTAAAGGCACACTTTTAGGTTTCTGCATTTTATTAATGTGCTGAAATTCATAGATGAGAGACTCAAAATAAACTAAAATAGTTATTACTGTCTATTTTGCAAAATTAAAGAGACTTCTGAGAAAATAAAGGTACCTTTGTTCCAAGACATCTTACATTTGAAATTAAAATTAATTTAGGACCTTCCAGTATGAATACAGCCCTGGGTAAGAATGGATAGGAATTCATTTATTTATTAGTTTGAACAATTTATTTTTAAATGGCTTTGAAGTTCTGTTTCTGTCAGGTGTGTATTGAAAATATATTAAATTCCATGGAAAGTAATTCTGCCCTTCCTGCTATGGTTTAGCCAAGTTCAGAACTTAGTTCAGATATTTGAATGGAAAGTACTTTGGTGTTAGGCAGTACTCTGAGTGTAGAGATATATGTGTATATAAATATATATATGTGTGTGTATGTAAATATATATATACATATATATAATATATATAATTTATGTGCATATATATTTATATACTCATAAATTTATATGTGTATATAAATATATGTGTGTGTGTGTATGTATTTACTCACTTTTTAAAAAAGAAATACAGTTTTATCTATTCTAAGAGATCAAAAATAGGTATATTTTGAAAACATCCAGATCAAGACAGGCTCATTTGTGAAGTAAATGGATGAATGAATCAAAGGTGTCCCTTACTGTTTTTAACTTAAAGCAGAATTTTATATTTTTAAGGACAATCCAAACTCTGCAAAACCTTTGAAACTATAGTACTAAGTTTAATTCTTTCTCTTGTAATCACAGGAGCCTTGCTTTTCCAGCACTTGCAGAGAAAGAAACTTTGCAGGATTTTCTGTTCATTTGAAAAGTTGTAAATGTGAAGGCTTTTGTGTGCAGGTGTTTGCTGGGTGTGAGCATTAACAGTAGTCTGGATGTGGATTCTCTTGTGCAGATATCTTAAGTTTTCTTTACTTGGATGTGTCTTCTCTTCACCCTCTGCATAGTGCACCCGGTTTTATTGTCCACATCACCCATGTTTTAAATCAGAATTCCAAGTTTGAAGCTGGACTTCAGGGTGTGTTTTGGGAGCACAGCTTGGTAGTGTCTGTGTTTCATTGCAGTCCTTGTGTTTTGCACAGCTGGCAGCACTGTGTGCTGTTGCTGTGGACTTGTCTCACATCTCACTGGTTATCTGTGAATACACAGCATTACCTTTATTCTTTAACATAACTGAGCCTTGTTCTGATTCTGCAGAGCACGGCCCAAGGAGGTCTCCTGTTAGCACATACTTGCAGTGAGACTTGAAGTTTTCTGTCTGGGAAGTTGGAGCTACTTCTGATTCTGTGTTAGAAAAACACAATTACTTTTTCCATGTCTTAAATCGAGTTTATTGTTCTCTTAGTAATGTAGGAACATCTGAAAGTTGTCACACTAATTATGAAGGTTGTAATTCATTATGAGTTTCCTTTTTAGACAGTTATGTTGTATTGGCTAGTTCTCTTATGCTTAGGGCTAAAACATGACTTGGGAATGTGCAGAGGTGTCCTCTGCACTTGGGGATTTAGATATTTTGTTTAGAGTCTTCAGTAGACAGGGCAGAAAAATGTTCTGTCACTGCCTTGCACCCTCAAAATGTCACTGCTGCCTTTCTGATACATGGCAGGGCCCCCCCGAGCCCACTGGTGCATTGAGTGTGTTCTCCAGATCTGGGTTGGTGATTTAAAATGGGCTGTTGTGACATTACAGGAGAGCTGTTAATGACTGTCCTCACTGCACAGGGTAGGAGGAAAGGAAGGAAGGTCTTAAAGTAGCCACTTGTGACTTGGTATTAAACTTTTTGCTTCTCTTTTGTTTTTTTTTTTTTTTTTTTTTCCTTGAGGGAACTCAACAGCACAACTGGTTTCTTCTGCATTTTGTGTTGTGAATTTTCTAGTATTTGCTTTGTTTTATAAGAAGCCATTAGTTACTCATTTTATTGGAGAGTTGAATTCAGTCTGCTTGTTATTAAGGCTTTTGGGTTGACACTTTTTCAAATAGAAATTATAATGCTTGAAATGAAACCCACTGGGATATAGGTATGTTCCCAAGCTTGCTTTTTAAAAAAACATTGTTGAAATATGATTTTCTTAAAGAATTAATTACTCTTGACTGTGAGAATGATTACTTGCTTTTGGTTGACTTTGTGTCAGTACAGCTCTGAAAGGGATCCATGGGATGTAGATTTAAGGTCTAGGTAAATTTTGAATGCTGGTATTATCAACCATTTTCATGAAGTCAGATTGAAGATGCTTTGGAAGTTCTGGGTAACTATCAGGAGTGTTACTGTGGGAAGCTTGTATTTGTAGCATCCTGGATCTGCTTACAAAACCACTATGTAACCCTGTTTGGTGACTTTGTTTTCATTACACGTGTAACTGCTAAGAGAAAAATGTGATTTTCTTGCATTTGGATCTTTGCATGGACATTTCAGCAAATCCTCCTGTTAGGTTGTTAGCATTCAGCTGTGGATTTACTCAGAGGAGGGGAATTCCACATTGCATCATTCCTTAGAGATGTGCTTTTTTTCCAAATTCTGTTTTTAAGCTGGGATTCAGGACTGTGTGGAACGCAAGACATCCTTGTTGCCCGAGTTTCCTCATATCCTCTCTGTTACAAATTGCAAAAGACTTCTTTAACACAAGTGTTCAAGTGACTGCTTCAAAGTAATGAAAAGTACGTGGAGGGAATTTCAGGGCTGTCTTTTCATTAAGCTTTCATGTAAAATACCCAAAACTCAAGTAATAGAAAATTGTCCCTGGAAGAGCCTTTAAGACAAGTAGCAGTGTTTTGCAGCAGTCGAATGGCACATGGAATGACAGAAAAATGCACATTCCAAATTCCATAGGGTTCAGTCCTTAAGTCATGTACTTGCTGCTTAACCTTTTCTCCAGCTTCAGTGGGACTGGGTGCGGGAAGAGGAAAAGGTTTGGTTTGTCTTAGCTGTAGCAACATGAAATGGTGAGAGAAGGAAAAAAAGATTGTTTAGAAATGTGTTCAGTAAGAAACGTCAGCAGTGATGTGTGTCAGGTCTGATCGCTCTGCTACCAGAGAGGCTCCTTTGGTTGGAGGGGGTGTCCTCACTGCCACTGTGCTGTGGGACGGTGGGGACAGGCCTGTGCTGGCTCTGGGTGGAACTTCAGTTCTCTTGTCCAGAGATACATTTGGCAGTGGGGTGAAAAAAGTCTCATTTTAAATATAAGACAGGAATGAACATTGTTGTCAAAATGTTCTTGGTAAATTAGCCTTGAGTTGTTTATGGTTTATGTTTTTCTGTTGTTTTAGCAATCAAGTACTTCAGTGTGTTTTTTAGTACATTTCAACAGGACAAGTTCATGATTTTGAAAGTTAAATAAGAAAGATGTATCTGTTTAACTTAATTTATTAGTAAGTATGTTGATGTAGTGCTGAAATTCTGATAAACCAAAGCATTAAGCTGTAGTTTAACCTGTATTTTAGACTTTGTGAATTTCTGATTTAGAAATAGATATTAATTGTTTGATAATTTCTGATGTTTTCTTTTAATGTGTTTTCCTGAATCCTTTAGCTGTGAGGATTTCCTTTTTTTAAATCATAAATTGTGACATAAATCCTCTGGAGGTTGAAGATCTAACTCAGGTGGCAGGTTGTGCAGTTTCAGGTTCCAGTTTTGCACAGCTCTCCATGTGTGTTGTCCTGTCTTTCAGGCAGTGTTTTATTAACCACAGTGGGGCCTTAAAATCCCAGGTGCTGTCCCTGGAATACTCCTAGTGCTGTGTGTGTATATACAGACACACATGTGCAGACACTCATGCCATGGGACTGCTTCTGGGATGATGTACTGATGTTTTTCTTAGGTGAGGTGGTAATGTCACATTTCTGAAGTGCTTTTCAGTTCTCTTGCTGTGTCAGGATGTCTTTGTGATAGTTTTGGTAATTAGGCAGAAACACAGCCTGAAAATTCTTACAGTGTGTGTTCTTGTAGCAGTTCAGGAAGGTTCTGTGGCTGACAGTTTGTCACATGTCTGGTGAAGATGCAGCTGAGAACATGAATTCCCTTTGTGCCATTTGGGAAGCTTTTTTTTTCTTCCATGTATAGGATTGCAAAACTGAGGTTGTTTTTTGTTGTTGTTTGTTTGAATGGCTGCAGCAGCCATCAGTTGAGTGATGTTCAGTGAGTTCAGTGGGAGTGAAGCCTTGCTGTGAGCCAGTGTGTAATGAAAGAACCCCAGTCAGTCCCAGCTCTGGTTAGCAGGTGTATGGCTGGAATTTTCCACTTACCTGCACCATTCTGAGAGTTTTGACTAGATGAAGAAGGGTTTGGTAGTTCATCCTGTCATGAATGTTCCTGTTATCTTCTGTCACTTTCCTGAGAATGCTGTGAATATTTGGGAGCAGTAGAACTCGGGATGTGTTGCCTGGAGGCAGCTGGAGGAGGACAGTGGCTGGTTTGGTTTCATTGTTGGCAGGTGAGAGCCAATATAAGGGTTTAATTTGAAGGTTCCACTGCAGTGTGTTGGTTGATCCTTAGATGGTACTTGAGAAGATCATCTTTGAGCATGAAATTGTAGCAGCACTCAGTGCTCTGTTTGTGTCACCTTTCCCCAGGTACAAGTGTCACCCTGGAGCTGAGATTTGTGCAGGTTATGGGCTCGTGTAGGCCAGCAGTGAGTAACTCAGCAGTTGAGAGCAGGAGATCAAACTCTCTCTGTGCTCTCAAGGATGTTCTTCCACTGTGCCACACCTGAAACACACTTTGAGGGCTTGGCAGTGTTGATGAGTCGCTGCAGTTCTTTGTGGGTGTGAAAATACAGTAAATAAGTCGTAGTTCACACTTAAAATGAAGACTAACCCTGTGGTTCTACTTTCAGTTTAACAGCAAATTTGCTTTAAATGTGAGTTTATCATTGATGTCACTTAAGTTCTAAATTGCAGTTGTCCACTAGAATTCTTTATTCCATATATTTGACATAATCAGTTTCTCTATTGTTTCATCAATTGAAGTTCTTGTCTAGAACTTCCTTCCAGAGATGAAGTGGGGGGAGAAGCCTGAACAACCATGTTGACATTTAAACAGTTCACTTGCAATGATTTTTCCTTTGATAAGAATTGTGAAGAAGTTATTTTGGGGATACATTTCTGTAGGTATAACAAAACTTTGCTTCTCACATAGGCTGCCAAAGTGTTTGTTTTCTCTTAAGCTATTTTCATGGGTTTTGTGATGATTTTCTCTTAATTAGAAATTATTATTAAAATCTTTGTAGTTTGCTCCTACCTGCCTGGTTGGTCAGGTGTCAGTAATCTGCTTTCAAGGAGAGTTGTCTTGTCTCTACTGAACAGCTGATGTTCTGTTTCCCAGAATTGGTGATGCTAGGGGTGTACTTTGGAGACACTTTCCAGCTGTGAATGAGAAAGTGTCTGCATTACACACAGCTTGTCACAGGGTGCATATAATCAGTTGAGTTTTTCTTTGCCTTGCTGCAGTTGTAAATATGAGGTTGATGTTTTAGGGGCCTTGTTCTTGTACAGATTCTTGATAAATGGAAGTGAAAAGTTTGTTTTCTTCATATTATTTCATCAGGACATGGGGTTTGTATTTCAGTGATTTTCTCTACAGAACTAAAAGCTTATTTTTTAAAATGTGTCCATTATTCATTTTTTAGGTAATTGTCAGATGGCTTAGTGAAGTTACTTTAAAATTGTGTGTGGTGAAAAACAAATGATGCAATGAGCCTTGGGAAAAAATTATGAATCATGGTCTATATAAGCATTTTATAATCATTTAAGAACCATTTAGGGGGATGGCAAATGGATCCTAGGATCCAGCCTGGCCTTGAACACTTCCAGCAATGTGACATCCACAACTCTGGGCAACCTGTTGGAGTTCTTCACCACCTTCAGAGTAAAGGTTTTGTTCCTGGCTCCTCATCTAAACCCACCCCTTCCAGCTTAAAGCTATCCCCCTTGTCCTGTCTCTACCTGCCCTGGTCAGAAGTCCCCTGTATGTGCTGGAAAGTGCTTTAATGCCTCCCCAGAGCCTTCTCCAGGCTGAGCAGCCCCAGCTCTCTCAGCCTGTCTTTTTGGCAGAGCTGCTCTGGCCCTCTGGTCCTTCTCCTGATCTCCTCTGGACCCGCTCCAGCAGGTCCTTGTCTGTCTTGTGCTGGGGACCCCAGCGCTGGACACAGCATGGGTGTGGGATGTCCCCAGAGCAGAGCAGGGAACAGAATCCCCTCCTTCTCCCTGCTGCCCACACAGCTCTGAGTGCAGCCCAGGGCACGTTTCCCTTTCTGGGCTGTGGGTGCACATTGCCTGGGTTGTGTTGAGCTTCCTGTCCCCCAGCACCCCCAAGTTCTTCTCCTCAAAGCTGCTCCCATTCCATCCTTTACCTGGCCTGTACTTGTGTTTGGGATTGCTCTGACCCATATGTAGGAGCTTGTGCTTGGTCTTGAGCTTCAGGTTCCTCTAAGTTTATATCAAATGGAAAATGGGGAAATAGGGGAATGAGGCTTGTCATTAAACTGGTGTTTGCCTCACACCCCTAATTAGGAGCTCTTCCTCCTGTTGGATGGACTCATTCAGTCAGATGGAATTGGATTTCATTCAGTATTTTATCTGTGGAATTCTCTCTGTAAATGCATGTGTGACATCAGTCTGAACACTGAGTAGAATTATTTCTCTGTTAATAAGGAAGCTTGATAAGCTTGGTAGGTTCTTTGGGTTCTTTCCATTCTCCTCCTGTGTGTTACCCAATCATTAATCAGAGAGCTTGTGTTGTCTTTGTGTTACTGATGAAGAGCTGAGATTCAGAGGCTGTGAACTTCAAACCTACCTCCTGCCATAGCTTTTCAGTGGATTTTTGTTAGCTATTCAGCAGTTACACAGTTTTTTGGGCTTAAGTTTCTGCTGTGCCTCCTCACTCTTTCTCAGTTTTCTCTTTCTCTCAATATCAAGAAAAATGAGGGGAAGATGAAAAGGTGAATCTGAAAAAGACAGGTGTGTTCTCCAACAATGTTTTTGAACAAGACATAGATTTAACTTTGGGGATTTCTATATAGCTGCCTTATAAGCCAGAGATTTCCCTTTCATTTCTGAAGTTCTGTTTCTTTCCTTATAAAACATCATTAAACTTCTGTGACAAATAAGGTACAGACAATTTTTCTTCCTGGTGCCTCAGTTGATTACTGTTTACCCAGGAGACTTAGTTCAATGGAAATGAAATTACAGTGGAAACCAGATTACTCTGAAAATTCCAATTAGGTAGGAGAAAAATGACAAATTCAGCCTTTGACAAATACAGAGAACATGTTGTGTCTGTCTCTCATGCAATTTTGTTAAATGAAAACTTGTGAAAAAGTCCTAAGATGTTGACTGTCACAGTGGATGTGGCTGTTGTGCTCAGCTACCCATGCTCTGTCATCTCTAGTTCCATTTTGTTTTTTACCTGATTTCCAGGTAGTGTTTGAATTGTAGGGTTTTGCTTACAGTTTCATAGCTCTGGCTTTTTTTTTTTTGTTGTCATCAGAAGTAAAATTTTTGCCACCTTCTGCGTTTTACAACTTCTGTGTTACCTGCTGTGGCTTTGTCATTAAGTTGTCTGCTTGTAGTGAGAATATTCAAAGTATTACTGCCAAATAATTTTCCTGACTCACTGTGATCTGCTGAGTGTTCCACTGGCTTTATCATAATTTCCAGGACAGTTTGTTGCCTTCACCTTCTCAGACTTCTTGCACTTGGCATTATTTGCTGTGGCTGCTTAATATTTCTTTCATGACTGAACTTGTGCTGTTGGTGGACTGACATTCCTGGCATTTATCATCTGCTAAACAGCTTTCTCTGTGTGCATTTTCCTGTGAGATCCATTGTGTGAAGAATTTTGCTCTTTATGACTTTTCTGTGTTGTAAAGGTTCATTTGTGCTATAATGTACATGAACCTTGATTATATATTAGTTGCATATGTGCTAATTCTAATTGACTGTGTTCTGTTTCCTTCCCTTTCCCTTCTCTTCTGGGGTGTAATTTCACGAGAGCTTTGCAGTGATGCTGAAAGGGTTGGTTCTATTCATGGTTATGTGTTCTTCCTGCTTCTCCTGCCATTGTTAGTGTTCATATGGCTTATGATGCAGCTGAAAACTAAAATGATTTTATTCCTATCCTCCAGTTACCTTTCAGAGAGCTTGGCTTCTTGATCTGGCTGGTGATGTGGTGATGCAAGGGGTGAAAAAGTGGTTAGGATGGAAGCCAGCAGGATTTCCCTCCTTCCCTTCTTGTCACACTGGAGACTTCCCTGATTTCAGATGGACTGGGAGGCTTTACCCTGGCTGAAGGCTTGTCCACATGCACAAATACAATGAGACTTATTTTCTAAAATCAGGATACAATGCTTGTCCTGGGGGATGAGGTTGCTGTTGCCCACTGAGATTCCAGTGGCAGAAGCAGAACAGATCCATGCACACACTGTGGTAGCAAAGCCACCTTACTGGAGTTGTGTCACCCTCACGTGGTGCTGGTTTAAGCACTGTCCCTGAGGAGAGCAGGTCCTGTGCTCCTCTTGTCTCTCCTGGCCTGTTGGTAGGCTCAGCTCAGAAATGGCAGCTTTGTAGGCTGGTTTGTGATGGAATGAGGGCTCGTTAGCCAGGGCGTTTATGGGATTGGCAGTTTATGGGATTATTTCAGTGCAGGGAGAACAGCAGCAGTGTGTGTTGTGGATTCTTTTATTTTGTGTGTGGTGGGCTGTGGTTTTTATGAATGACTTTCTGGTTTTCAGATAGCTGCAACAGAATTCTTAAACCCATCCTCAGCCCTTAGGATGATTGTTTTCTCCCTTAGTTGATTGTTTTCTCCTGCATTTCTCTATAAAGAGGGTTATGACATGCTTTTTAATAGGCTTTATGGATACAGGAATACTGTGTTTCTGGGACAGGGGTGTCACTTCTTCATTCTGTGGGGGGGAGTGAACATAGTGGAAATAATTCTCCTATTCCAGCCCTGCTTTGTTCTTAGTGTACTTTCTAGGGGCTTCTTGTTCCTTTCCAACCTCCTCTGCTATGTATCTTTTTGCATTTATATCAAACTGCAACCTTTTGTGTTGGCAGAAGGAACATGAAGACAGAAGACAAAACTGCTGTTCTGTTGCCACTTCTTACTTCCCTATAGAGGGGCCAAGATTTTAAAGGGGAGTTGTTACACAAGTTCTCTGGAGCAGGCCGATAGTTTTCAGGGGGTTCTGGAGCATTTTCAGGGGTTTCTGGAGCATTCAGGGATTTCTGGAGCATTTTCAGGGGTTTCTGGAGCATTCAGCCTGCCTGGGAAGATGGGCTTGTATGAGTTGGGTTGGAATGGAGCACGTTTAAGACAGGCAATATTAAAAGACATGAGCTATCATCTTGTAACACCTCTAGGGAGCTTGTGCAAGGTTGATTTTTCAGGCTAAGTATCTTCTGACTGAGATGGTTGTAAGGCAGCAGAAAATGTCAAAATGTTTACTTGCATTATCTGGCATGGAGCAGCACAAAAACCACCAGGCTGAGCAGGCAGTTGGTACGTTGGAACTAGTTGGAAGTTTGGCTGAGTTTGTTAAATAGTTGTGAAGGAACTTATTGAAACACAAATTTTAATGCTGGTGTCACTTTCTTCTGTATTGGAGGTATTTGAATTACACTTGACAATGATGGTAGAGTTTGGGTTCTTGTGCTTACTTTGTGCTGATTAAACATTACGTAAAAAGTAGAGTTTAAAAAAAAAGTGAAATTATTGCTAGTACAGTAACAGGAATGCTTAGATATTTCAATTTAAAGCATTTAAAAATTCCCAGGTATTTCACAAAGTTGTTAGGATTCAAGAATGTAATCTGCTTCCAGCTTAATACCTGTGTTAGGTGTTGTATCATGCTTTAATTATTTACAATTAACCAAGCAGTAAGTTGTGTTGGTTTTATACATTGTGTGAAAATTTCCATAATGTGTTGATACTGTCACAGAATATTAGATGTAAAGACTGCTACAATTAATTGATTTTCTTTAGTACAGTGTTTAACATAGTTTAGAGAAGCCATTAAGTTTTCCATAGGGAGCATGAAGTGAGGCAGAAGGGCTGAGCTTTAATTTTACAGACAGTTTTAAACTCCACTTTTCTCCCAGAATCTTTGCAGTCCAGTTGCAGTGTTGGCATTGGGTGCTGCACACCACAGTGACACATCAGGAGCTGGGCATAAGCAGGGTTTGAGAAACAGTGCACAGGTAACATGTAACAACAACATTGTAGTAATATCCCTAATTTACTGGCTGAGTGACTTCAGCCAAGATTTCAAATATTTATACCCTGAGTTTTGCAAAGCCTTGAGTGCAGTATATATACTATAAATAAGGCCATGTTTTAAAGCTGCAAGTGGGGTAAATCTGCAATGCCATTATCCTTCCCTGCAGATACTTGAGAAAGAATGAAGGTAGCAAAAGCTGTTCAGCACTTACCAGTGGCCTCATAAAATGCATGAATCTCATCAGAAATTACAGAATCCACAATGTGTTTATGTATCTGAGGAGGAAACCAAGGCCAGGGATGGCACTGAACATGAGTGAGGATTTGGACCTTGGTGTGGTTTGGCACAGTCTTCCAAGCATGGAATGTTGAAGAGTTATTTTGTTTTTTACTCTGTTTCATAGGAAGAATTAGAGTTGTGAACAGTATTAAATGGCTCTAGTACCTCAAAAAGAGTGTTTGATTTAAGCTTTTCTAATTAGCTTTTTTAGGTTTTTGTCTGCGGTTAGTATTGTCTGTAATCCTGAGGCAGTTGGACTGGATGATCATTGGAGGTCCAAATGAACAAAAGAATTCTATTCTTAAATATTCCTGTGATAGAAGGAGGAAGTAAATACCTTCATCAATCCTGCCTACGAAATTGTGTTTAAAAAAAAAAATCTGAGCTTTCTTTGTGAGCCCTGCAGCAAAAGAAGGAAACAACATCCAAGGAAGTTTCAGAGGTTTATCCTCTGTTTATCTTCTGTTTATCTTCTGCTAGAGCTAGGGTACAAAAGTTCTTAACAATTATGAAGGGTTTGTGCCCCACTCATAAAAAGAAGTGAGATATTCTGTGGCTGTCTTTTGGAATTTACAGGACCCATGTTCTCTACTTAACAGTAGGACCTGGCTTAGAGAGACATTCTAGAATCTAATGCAACCTAAAATAACAGCAAAACCTTCCTGCATAAATTGCAAGTTGAATTACTATCAGTGAGTGGCTTCACCACTACTCTCACAATATTTGATACAAACCCCAATGTTTTTAGCAAGTTAAAGGTCCAGGCATTTGATGATGAAAGGAGAAAGGAGCCTTGAGCATTGCCAGAGTTGGGCATCCACAACCTCCATGGGCAGTGTGCTCCAGTGTCCCACATCCTCAAACTGAAACATTTCTTCCTAATATTTAACCTAAATTTCCCATTCAGTTTGTGCCCATTACTCCTTTTCCTGTCACTGCCATTCCTGATGAAGAGTTGCTCTCCAGTTTCCCTGTAGAACCCCCTTCAGATATTGGAAAGTTGCTGTGAGGGCTCCACTCAACCTTCTCTTCTCCAGCCCAACTTTCTCAGCCTTTGTTAGGGAGATGCTCCTCTGCTTTTACCTTGTGGCCTCCTCTGGACTTGCTCCAGCAGTTCCATGTCCTTGTACTGGGGACACCAGAACTGTACACAGCACTCCCAAGTGGGGTCTCACCACAGCAGAGTAGAGGAGGAGAATCAAAAGACTTGAGAGACTACCTGAATTTCTGTGCTGAATTGTAGCACACTTGTCTGATTAAATTTACAGGAAAAAATAGTTAAAAAAAATCAACCTTTACTGTGTGAAACCAGAATTATTAACATGATTTTAACAAACAGGAACACATTCCTAGTCAAACCCTTCACCTAGCAATTCACAATTTCATACTGTTAATATATTACCAATTACATAGATAAAACTATAAAATTACTAATGAATATTGCACATGGCACCCACAGGAATGGGGTGACAAACAGTGAGAGCACATCACAGAGTAATGTGAGTTATCTGCTAATAAAATGTGCACTAGCACAGCCAAGTGTCAGGTCATTTACCCCAACAAAGCACATACAGAAAACATTGTATATATTGGTGAATGTGACAAAAAACACAGTTATTTTACAAAAGCAACTGCCTGTGAACACCACAATTGTATGTTTGTAGCAAGAATGAACCTTAGCTCTGTTTTTTAAATATAAACATAATTTTGGTCACAGAACTGATAGGAAACTTGTGAATTACAGCCTTTTACATCTAGGAAAAAAAAAGAGTAGCCAAGAAGTTCTCCCTCCACACCAATTTGCTGCTCCAGTGAGATGAGAGTGCAGTGGGATGAATCAAATATCTGAGCCCATTACAGAACATGAGAGACCATGCACTGCCAAGGTAGCCTGGCTGTTCTGGGCTTTGCAACTATTTGTCTACTCCCTTGCAGTTAGGGAATAAAGATGTCCTTTTAAGATTGCTGTTTCTGTTCTCTCTGACTTTTGGGCTTATCAAAGAAGAAAAAGAACTGAGAAATCAGCAGACAAGAACTACACAAACTGTACTTTTAACTGGCACTGTCCTTTCAAAAAAATCAGAACTGCCAATCAGGCACACAGACAAAATCAGGAAGAGCAGAAGAACCTACCTTTTCCTCCAGCTTCTGAGAAGAGTTTGCAGCATTTCCTCCACATGACATGGCATCTCCTCCTTGGTTCTGAAGCCCCAAATTATAAATACAATAAGGCATTATTTAGAGCTAGGAGCTTTTAAGCTGTGGAGTTCAAGAACAGAACCAATACAAAATGTGTGTTTTGCAGGTCTTTTAGCTTGTGCTGCAGGAAAACACCTGACTGCTTGAATTAGCACAGAGAGCTAAGAAAAGCAGCTGATACCACTAGCACCTATTTATAGATACACTTTCAATTAAGAATAATGTACATACAGAGAAACCATCTCTAAACATAACTCCTAAAGCACAAATGATAAAGAGTAACACACTCAGTAAAAGTGTTCTTTGTGCAAGTGAGAAGGGAGGATGCCAGATGCATTCCCAGAACACTGGGACTGGTTTTGCTCAAGTGTGATTGACCTTTGATGATGAATTTTGCTCCATGGCTTGTAGAGGTGTAGCTGTCACATCCATTTTTGAATTGGCTGAATCCAGGACCAAACTGTGGCTTTAACAGTCAGAAGTAAGGGACCAAGACCATTTAATCAGTCTTCAGTGCAACTTTAGACATTCTATTCTCCTGAAGTAGTGACAGATGTAAGGATACAATAACAATTACTCCATAGATGATAGATTACCAACTGCTAATGTATTGCTTGTCCTTGCCTGAACTGTTCTGTGGCTGCCTGAGAAGGACTGGGTTTGATTTGGACCTGAAGCATCAGTTCAGTCCTGATTGGCTCTGTTGCCAAGAACACGTTTTTTGGGTTGCAGAAGGACAGTTTTGTGCATAAATAAACTGTAGCATAATTGGAAAAAATATAACAGTGTGAATTGGGTCTGACTGGAACAAATTATATTCTGAAGTTCTTTGATATTTTTGTTGTTTTAGTTTTGAAGGTATTTCCTATTGTAGCTCATTCTATTAATACTAAGGTGGAAGGAAGTCTTACCCACTTCTTTGCATGTTCATTGGGAATTCAAGAAAAGGGCTTTTTAGTAAGTGAAAGTCATGGTTCAAACAATTTAGGCATTTTAAGGTAGATTTTTGCATTCACTGAATAGAAGTCACTTAGTAAGTTTGCTTTTCTGATGTGCCAGTGTGTGCATTTTCCAGTGCTTTTTATATTTACTGGATTCTGTTCTTGAAAAGTCTGGGTTATTTTACTGTCACAACTAAAATTTTCATCTCCTATCATAAAACCCCATATTATTTAGCTACTTATCAGAATGTAATTTCTTCATTGCTGGGAAATGCTTAGACTAGTAGTTTAAATAATAGAATTTTAGGGACTGAACATTTATGTCCCTGTTCCTTCTGTCACTGAGAGACCCTGAATGTCCTTGAGGATGTGTTTTGGTACCAGTTGAACCAGTGTGACTGCCATGGAAAGCTCCTGAGTGAAGGGGTGGCTGTACAGGATGAGGCCCAGTCTTGCTCAGCCCTTTGCCTGTGGCAGCAGCCAGGGACATGCACCTGTGGTGTGACAGCAGGGCCACAGCTCCCTGAGGGGAATCAGTTCATTGGCTCAACATTTGGGGGGGTTTTGTCTAAGGCATTGACTGAGTGCTGTATATTTGGATTTGTCTCTGTTCACTGTCACATGAGCTAAACACTTCAGAACAGGAGCTGGAAGTGTTTTTCCATCTGGTAGCCAGAATGAAGTGTGTGATCTGAAGGTCTGTCCTTCCAATACATTATTTGTGAAAAAGCATCATGTGCTGTAAGTAACCAGGGGTGCACTCTCTGACTGTTGCATGTCCCAGGAATTATTGGCAGATGAATGTGTCTTTCTCTTTTGGAGAAAGACGCTTGCTGCTGCTCTCTAGTTCCCTTTGAACACCTGGCCTTCAGCAATTACTGCTTTGAAGCAAGACAGTCCTTTGATGTAAAGGCTTTCCTTTTTGATTTAAGTCTTTTGGAAGTTACTCCATGTGGAAGGGTCTCTCCTCTGAAGTCACACTGACGTGCTTGGGAGTGTTGAGCCTGGAGAAGGCTCTGGGGAGACCATGGAGCCCCTCCTGGTATGGGGAGGGTACTTACAGGACAGGCATGCAGTGGTAGGACAGGGAGAAGGGCTTTATACTGGGAGTAGGTTTAGAATAGATGTTAGGAAGAAATTATTTCCTGTAGTGAAACACTAGTGCAGCTTGCCCAGAGGAGTTGTGGGTGCCCCATCCTTGAAAGCATTGAAGGCCAGGTTGGATCAAAGGAACAGCCTGGTCTAGTGGAAGGTGTCCTGTCCATGGCAGGGGGTTGGAGCTGGGTGATCACTGCAGTCCCTTCCAACCCAAACCATTCTGTGATGCTGTGAAATGAGTTAATACATTTTGAGTATATTGGCTTTGTTGCCTTGGTGTGCAGAGCCCAATCCTGTTGTCAGCCTTGGCTTGAATAGAGTTTGTTTTGATTAGAATTTCTTGGACTTCAGGTTTGGAAGTTCACTTTCTGTGCTCTTACTGCTTGCCTAAACTCATGTGAGTGCTGCATGTAGGAGCACCTTGAACAAGGGGAAGTTGGATACTGTTAAGTAGCTGTATCTTAGCTGAGCTTAGCCCCAACACCAAGTTTTGAAATTAAAAAGAAAAGAATCCTGAAAGAACTGAAGATTTCAGGATAATTCCCCTTTATTTTGTTATCTGAATTTGAGGACAAATAGAATTGTATGTTTACATCAATGTTCTCAGTGTTTCAAAAACTTATGCGGCAAATGATTTAATTTCAGGTGTATTATATGGAATGATCACCAAAAAAGTTTATTTGAAGTAACATGGTTTTCAGTGAGAATAGTTTCGTTTGTAACCATCACAGTTACTCAAATTCTCTCTTGTACTGTACCATTAAGACATTTATTGCTTTGAACTTTGCTGGAACCTGATGCAGTTGACTATGTCTCATATACACTCACTTCTTTAGGAGGAGAAGGAGCTTAAAGGGTTTTTTTCTGTAATATTTGCTATTTGAGATAACATTTTCTGACTGCTGCTTATCAGGTATTTTTAAATGTTGATAGTTAGACACTTCTTGCTCTTCTGAATAGTAGCTTAATGACAGGTTTTGTATTAATCATTGAATGCATTTCACTTTCACTGCATGTCAGTGTTAATGAGTGAAGTGCTGTGACCTCCAGTTCTCTATTCTGATTATGTAAATAATTTCCTCCTTCCTGAAAGATACAAGGCACAGGGAGGAAAGAAAATGGAAAATGTGTGGGGGTGTCTGTATGTTGTAACTACTGAATTAGGTCAGTGTTACAGATTTGGGGGAGGTGTTTCTGGTTGAAAAGTCGTTCTGGTTGAAATAAAGGCATGGGGTAGAAGTCTAGAATTTTTAAACTAGAATCACATCATAATCCTTGTGATGAGTCAGTACTTATTAAGGATTTAAGAAGGCAGTTCCTAGAATCCTGTATGAAACAAATCCGTGATACCTTTCAACCCCAAATTTGTATTGCTGCTGTTAAGCCTTTTTGCAGTACACATCACACTTGTAATGAAGCACATCTGTGAGCTCCCATTTCATGGGAACATCATTCTGTAAATAAATTGCTGTATGGTTGTTAGAAAGCTCTGTTGTTACATGTTAAGCAAGTCTTACTCTGGCATTCATTGTTACCGCGTGGCAAAGTAGATTTTGTGACATATGTCCTCACTTGTGTATAACCAGAATACTTTAGTTAAAGGAAAAATAGTTCTGTTCCCCTAGATAGGGCTTAGGTAATGCTCATGGATAGTAAAATGTATTTTGAGGTCTGCCTCTGTCATCTGGTACCTTGCATTTGCTTTTTTCTGAGACTCTGTATTTTAATTCAGGGAAAAGGGATGGATGTAGTGGGGTATTTCAGTTACTTTTGATGAGGAGACTTTGAGAAACTCAAATGAAGGCCATTCTAGAAGTCAGCTGTATTAGAAAAATATATTTGTTCCTTTATCATTGCATGCTGAGATGCCATCCTTTGTGTCATGCTGTAACAGAGTATTGTGTACATGTTTGCTTCTTACCTAGCACTTATCCAGGAACCCACATCTGATTTTTTTTTCCCCTGGCTTTTGAAAAGCTTGATTTCTCCCCAGAACAAAATGAACCTATTCTGCCATGTAGGCATGAGACTGCAGCCTGTGGAAGCTGAGGTTCAGGTGTGCAGCTGTACTGGGTGGTTGAGCCTGGAAGTAGAGCCCCCTCCTGGAGAGCAGTGCTGTGCCTGGTGTCCTCTCTGTGGGCTCCTCTCGTGGGGCTCCTGGGTGGTGCCTTCTGAATGGGGACTATAGGGAATCAGAAAATCTATAGTTGCCTTTTTCTGGGGCTGCTGAAATTCCAGGGAGTCAGGTGGAGCAATAACTGGCTTTCACTTGTGCTTTGGTGGTCGATCAGGGTGACAAAAGGAGATGGGAAAAACATGTCAAATAGGAATTTTCTCAGTTGACATCAAAAGCAAGAGTCAGTGGGATTGATTTGACTCAGTCTTCATAGCCTCATAAACTGCTTGATTAGCGGTAGAGGAGTGAGTTTGTCACTTAGCAGGGTTCTGTCTCTATCTTGACCCTGTGTTAAAACATCCATTCAGAGCTTTGGGTAAAGGTAATTTTTTTTAATGTGACTTGTACCTGTGGTGTAGGGCAACCCTGGGTGTATGGGCAGACTGGGCAGTGAGGTACTGGAAGGCAGTGCTGCAGAAAGGGACCTGGGAGCCCTGGTCAATGGAGAGAGGAAGGTGGGTCAGCAGTGCCCTGGCAGCCAGGAGGGACATCTGTGTCCTGAGGGACATCAGGGACAGCATCACCAGCTGGGTGAGGGAGGGGATTGTCCTGCTCTGTGGTGGCCTTGCCCTAAGCTGGTGCTCAGTGATGTGAGAAAGACATGAAGTTCTTGGAGAATATCCAAAGGAGGGCCATGAGGATGGTGAGGGGAAGCTGAGTGAGGAGGGGCTGAGGTCCCTTGGTCTGTTCAGCCTGGAGGAGACTGAGGGGAGACCTCAGTGCAGTCACAGCTTCTTGTGAGGGGAACAGGAGGGGCAGGCACTGATCTCTGCTCTGTGGTGACAGTGACAGGACCCAGGGAATGGCCTGGAGCTGTGTCAGGGCAGGTTTAGGTGGATATCAGGAAAAGGTTCTTCCCCAGAGGATGGCTGGGCACTGAACAGGCTCCCCAGGGCAGTGCTCACAGCACCAGCCTGGCAGAGCTCCAGAAACGTTTGGTGAATGTTCTTGGGCATATGGTGTGACTGGGGATGGTTCTGTGCAGGGCCAGGAGTTGGACTGGCTGATCCTTGTGGGGCCCTTCAATTCAGTGTGTTCTGTTGATTCTAGGATAGTGTGCTGAATCCAAAATCAGAAATAGTAGAAATGAGATGTATGTAAAAACTAACAGGGTACTCATTAGAGTTCAGCTGGATTGTTGAATTCAGCTGAATTGTTCTATTGGGCTATCTGTACACTTACATATACATATATGTCACTGCATCAGTTTACATTTGTTTATAAATTATCAAATTCATTATAGATAGGTATAAAGGCAATTCTTGAGCTGAGCCAAACTTGAGCTGAGCCTGATGCGTTGTAACTAAAAAATTGAATTGAATAGTCTGAATTAAAGAAGTGATGGGAATTCAAAGTTTCATGCTTTATTAGTTCTAGAGAGGTTAAAGCAGTGGTGTGTTCTCTGTGGGCCTGCAGTTTGATGTTTTCTCTGAAACAGAAATGGTGAATGAGTGGCTGAAAACAGGACTGGTCAACCACTGCCTTCTAATACTGTTTAAATTACATGAATTGGATTTTAACTGCATTTACGAAAGTATGTTTGTATATTCTGTAATTAAAAGGAAAATACCTGAACAAGGATCTCTCTGCAATTGAGAGCATTCCTCTGACTACAAGAACCACTCAGATGATTTATTTGAAATGGAATGTTTTTAGTTAGCTGCAGCATAACTTGAAGTTACTATTGTGTGTCTTGAGGACATCTCATAAACTTGGAGGGAGAAGTGATGGACTCACTTAGGAAGCTGGCCTTGTCTAATGCACATGACTAAGACAAATGAAACTCTGTGTAAGCCCTGAAATACACTTTCCTGAGAATGTAATTTAAGTAATGTCAATGGAGAATCATCATTAGACTCCAAAGCAAACAATCCCTAAATAAGGGGAAGAAAAAAATAGATGAGTCCTTCATGTAAATATTTTGTATTTACTGGCATCTACTGGCATTTCTTAGATTTTATTTCATTCTATGAATTTGTAAGATTTCGAGTAAATTGGTTATTTCAGTGGTAGCATTCTTGAATCTTTTTAAGTTGCACTGCTTGCCTTGAGCAGAATGGAGTTTACAAGAATGCTTTGCCCACATCCTTCAGCTGAGCACAGAGGCAAATCTGAGGGTAAGTTCACACTGATGTCAGTCAGTCTGGCAGGAGAGCTGCAGTTTGTCCTGGTTCCCTGGCTGGCATTAAGGTGAGTACTCTCTGGCCTTGCAGTGCACTACTTCACATAATTAAAGAAACTGAAAAATAATCAGTCTTTGTACATTTGGTGGGCTTTTGGTGTTATTTCCTTTAGGAGTCTGAACCAGCTCACTTAATGAGAATTCAGCCCAAAGCATTAGGATAGGGAAGAGCTGAAATCAAGCAGCTTGCCCTTGGCATCAGCTATTTTGGAACCACAGCTGCTGGTGGACACCTCTGGCTGCAGTTTAAGGCAGCCTGGAGCAGGACTGCTGCTGAAATGAGCTGTTTTACCATTTTCCTGCTTTGCTGCCTCGCTCCTTGTGCCAGCACAAGTGTTTTATGTGGCTGTTCTGTGACCCAGCCCTGTTAAGGAAGAGTGGTGGTGATTAAAGGAGGTTTATTGTGGTGGGGTTGGCTTAGGGCTGCGGAACAGTGCAGTGGGAGCTGGCAGCAGTTTGATTTCACTGGTTTGTGTGAGTAGCTCCAAACCTCCATCAGGTAGTGCAGAACTGACTGCATTGAACTGCAGTAGACTGCAGTGTGTGTGCTTGTGTATATCTGTTTGGCAGAAAACTTACTCTTGCTGGTACTTTCTACTTAGTGATCTTTATAAACATCAGTGAAAAACAATTAAATACTCAGGAGGGCATTTTTAAAAAAGCACAAATTAAATACCGAATACATTCATTTCAAAAATTGCATTTCAAAAATCAGTTTCTTCCTAAAGAAAGCTTTGAGTTGGTAATGCATTTGTTCTGGACTTAGTAGGCTTACTAAGCCTTATGAATATGAATTATGAAAGCTAGAGATGGATAACAGTTGAGTGTTTTGAAACAGTACAATTTTACTGAAAAGTGAACATTATTCTAATGGCATTATTAGAGATGTCTAAGTTTGTTGGCGCTGTTAGTACTAGAGACTAGGCAGAGAAGTTAGAGTGTATTCAGTCAATTTTTATTGTATATGTCATGCCTTGCAAATTCACACAATATAAGAAAAGATTTTAAAGTGTCTTGGAGAAAGATAACAGCATTGAAACTTAACTTGAGATGAGACATCATAATAAAACACTTAGGAATATGCATAGTGTTACAACAGAAATTTCACTCCAGTTGTTAACTTGAGGTTTTGGTGATTGGATCAGGAGCACAGCACTGCCAAATGCATCTTCCTGGAAACTCATACAACTCTTTGTATCACCTTACTTGGCTCTTTAACTTCCTGGGAACTGTTTTTGTTTTATGTGGTGCTTGGAAGTTTGAGTTGCTCTGGGAAATTACATTTCAGCTTCCGTGGTTATACAATGCCTGGTGCTATCGAGTGGAATTGCTGTTATAACTTGATGCAGCTCTTTTTGTCTCTGTATAACACAGTGAAGTTGAAACACAGTGAATATGGAACTGTTGGTATAGCATTGTAACTTCAACAAATCTGATGTCACAATTTTCTTCATATAATCTGCTAAACCACGTGGTGGGGATGTGATGGGCTTCGTAGTGGGGCTGAAAGGCCAGTGGACCCAGGCTTTCATAGGCACATGCTGGGTAAAGGGAATGCAAGTCCAATTCCCTGGGTGAATACTGATGTGCTAAGAGGAATTCAGCTGCAGGGTCTCTATTAGTCTCAGCCGATGTAGAATCAGTCTCTCAACTCCCTCTGACATCTGCAGTTAGACACTATCAGGAGGAGAGTATTGCAAAGATTACAAATTTGGCTTTTTAGGCTCTTAACCAAGTCATTTCTACATAGACCTTGAGCAGCACCGTGAATTCAGATGAGAATCTACTCTAGGAATTCAGGCACAAAAGAGTCAGAGCAAAGAGCTGCACACATTTACTCTGAACACAGAGTAAACAGACACACATTTGGAAGGTGTGTCAGTGCCTCAATGCTATAAAGGTGATTGTAAGTGTAATTTTTACTTAGAACATGAAAATAATGTTAAATATTTCAAATGTGACTTTGTCAGTTCTATTCAATAAGAAGAAATAATATGTCTAAAATAAAAGATTCTCTATAGCAATGTATTTGTTTCTGTAATGTTCTTTTCCAGGTGTGGATTGAGTTTCCTGTATATGTTAATACAGCATGTTGTCTTTTTTTTTCCTCTCCAGATTATGCAATGGTCTCTGCAAGATGGCATGTTCTTGAGTTGGAGATTTTTAAGGCAAGCATATGCTGGTACTTCAACTTTACTAAGTGGACTATAATTTCTTCTCTCACATCAACTACATAAGCAGACAAAATTGCAAAGATCTGCCCTGTGTCGAGTATGACAGCCACGACTCGTGGCTCTCCGGTAGGAGGGAATGACAGCCAGGGCCAGGCTCCTGATGGACAGTCCCAGCCTCCCCTCCAGCAGAATCAGGTATGGTATTAACAATCAATTCATCTCAAAATAAAGGACTTTGTTCTTTAGAAATAGTGTTCCTGAATTATTTGAATCTGTACATTTCTCGAGATCTCTAGTTAAGTTAGAAATTTCTGTGTGCGTGTCTGGAAGTACAACAATATTTTGAGGGGTGAAGGCAGTGGTATTGGCAAAGTAAATATGGTTAAAGAGCTTGGCATTGTAAAAACGCTGCCTTTTCAGGCAGTAGCGTGGTTCTTTCAAGAATACCTGTTTTGGATAAAAAGGCTTCTTGGATTAATACCAGAAGCTTCCTCAGAACCACACTGCAGAACCTGCCACAGATTGGTAAAACCACACTACATCTGTGAGTTCAGTTTCTGCTCAGTTTTGCAAAAGCACTTTCTGGCTAAAGCAGCTTACTCAGGTATCAGCCCTTCCAGAGCAGCTGCATCCGGGCCTCTGTTCATTGTACTGCACTTCCTGAACAGCTTCTCATGTTCCTTGCTTTCAAAAGAAAAGCAGAAGCTTTCATATATTACATCACAGTGTAATGATTCTTTTTTGTTAGGCAAAAAAATACCAGAGAAGATGCAGTATCATGTCAAGCCAAAACCATTTAGGAGAAGAACTATGCTTTGTTATTTAATTCAGTGTGAAGATGGCATTTTTTTTAATACCATAAGGTTTAGTGGTTGCTCCTTCCTGACAGTGAATTGTACTTTGATACGTGGGGAGGCCTGGCCCTGAACTGCCAAGGAAGTCTCCACTGTCTGACTCCCTCTGCCTCAGTGGGATGGGGAATTGGAAGGAAAAAGTGAGAAACTCTTTGGGCTGAGATAAATGCAGTTTAATAAATGAAAGGGGTAGGGGGAAACAAGTGATGCAAGTGCCATCACTCACTACCAGCTGATGATGCCCAACCAGTCCCCAAGCAACAGCTGCCTTGGGAAAAAAACCCCTTTGTTTTATTGCCAAGTGTGATGCTCTGTGGCATGGAGTGTCTTTTGGGTCATTTCAGGTCAGCTCTCCCGGCTGTGTCCCCTCCCAGCCTCTTGCCCTGCTGACTGTGGGGGGCAAAGTGAGAATCACGGGATGGGTAAGGTTCGAAGGGACAACTGGTGGTCATCTAATCCAGGTTGCCTGCTCAAGCAGGGTTCCCTAGACCACCCTACTGGGGATTGTGACCAGACAGTATATCTCCAGAGAAGGAGACCCCACAGCCTCTCAGGGCAATCCATTCCAGTGCTTAGTCAGCCTCCCTGTTAAGTTCTTCCTTATGTTCAGGGGGAGCTTCTGTGTTTCAGTTTTTGCCTGTTACCTCTTGTCCTGTTGCTGGGCATCACTGGGCAGAGTCTGGCCCATCCTCTGACACCTTTCTGCAGATATTGATGAGATCCTCTCTAAGCCATCTCCAGGTTAAATAGGCCCAGCTCCCTCAGCCTTTCCTCAGTGAGATGCTCCAATTCCTTCATCATTTTTGCCATTCTCTGCTGGAACTGCTCCAGGAGCTCCACCTCTCTCCTGTCCTGATGAGCCCCAAATTGGACACAGCACTCCAGGTGATCCTCACAGGGCTGAGCAGAGGGGCAGCATCACCTCCCTGACCTGCTGGCAGTTCTCTTCCTAATGCACCCCAGGATCCCATTGACCCTCTTGGCCACAGGGACAAGGTGCTGGCTCAGGGTCAGCTCATTGTCCACCAGGAGCCCCAGGTCCTTCTCCCCAGAGCAGCTTCCCAGCAGGTCAGTCCCAGCCTGTCCTGGTGCCTGGGGTTGTTCTTCCCCAGGGCAGGACCCTGCATTTGCCCTTGCTGGGTTCCAGGAGGTTCTCTGCCCATCTCTCCATGCTGTTGAGGTCCTTCCCAAGGGCTGCAGGGCTCTCTGGGGTACTGGCTCCTCCTGCCAGCCTTGTGTCACCAGAGAACTCACTGAGGAGCCATCTGCCCTCAGCCAGGCCATTGATGAATAAGCAAAACAGTCCTGGGCCAAGTATTGAACCCTGGGGGCCACCAGTGGTGCCCGGCCTCCAACTGGACCCTGTGCCACCAAGTAGCAACCTCTGGGATCTGCCATCCAGGCACTTCTCAGTCCACCTCAGTGTCCACTCACCCTGTCCTCGCTTCTTGAGTTTGTGGATGCAGAGGCTGTGAGAGACAGCGCCAGAGCCTTGCTGAAGTTGAGGCAGAACAACATCCCCTGCTCTCCCCTCATCCATCCAGGTTGTTTCATCATAGAAAGCAATCAGGCTGCTCAGACATGATTTACCTCTGGTGAATCCATGCTGACCTCTCCTGATTTCCTTCTTGACTTCCATGTGGGTAGAGGTGGACTCCAGAGTCACCTTTCCAGGCGTTGAAGTGAGGCTGACTGGCCAGTAGTTCCCTAGGTCCTCCATGTTGCCCTTATTGAAGACTGGGGTGACATTTGCTTTCTTCCAGCCCTCAGGCACCTCTCCTGCCTCCCTATGATTCCAGCAGTTCTCAGCACTTGTGGGTGCATCCCATCAGGGCCCATGGACCTGTGGATTTGAAGTTTAATTACATGGTCTCCATCCAGTCTTCTCAGCCAAAGGAAACTTCTTTCCTCTAGACCATCTCCCCAGTCTCCAGGCTGAGGCAGCCACAGGACCACATCTTCCCATGTATTTATTTTGGTTGTGCTGTATTTGAAGAAGCCCTTGTTGGTACCTTTGACATCCTTAGCCAGGTTTAATTCCAAGTGGGCCTTGGCTTGCTTCATTGCTTGTATTCATACTCTGACAACATCCCAGGTGGCATTTCCTGCTTCCACCTCATGGTATCTCCTGCCTGTGTCTGAGTTCTGACAGGAGCTATCAAAGAGAAAAACAGGCCTTGAATCTGTGATAGCACAGTTCACCAACAGACAAAACACTGATGTGTTCCCAGTGCTGTTTTGGTCCCAAATCCAAAACCTAGCACCCTACAGGCTGCTGTGAAGAAAATAACACTTCCTGCCAAACAGATGTGGCACAGCAGGTGAAAAATGTTCTTGAGGTTTTGTCTTCCTAAGTCTTGCTCTTATTGTCAGTTCTTACTATTTCTGTGTATGAATAATAAGAGACATCTGCATAACGTGTTGTATTTTGCATGGCCCATCAGAGAGGATTTAACTTTGTTGTTCAAGGTTGATTAGTAGATGGTTATCGTAGTGAGTCACTCATGTTTAGCAAACTCTTTAAGAAAGTGTTTTTCATTGTTGTTTTCTTCTGTGCTTTTGTTGAAGACTGTCTCTCTACTTAAAGTGATCAACTTTTCTGGACAAGATTTATAAAAACTGGAGCTTCAGTGTATTTATTCCACCTTCTGGAAAAATGATCTGCTGAAAGTAGAAGCTGTTACCAAAAAAACCGCACTTTCCTCGCTGGGAGAGTAGCTTGATTTTTAAACTGCCATGATAGAAAAATATAGCACATTTTATGCTCTATTTTTATTAATAAATCTGAAATAAAACTATTTTATATTGATACGTACTTGAGCTGATTCTTTGGAATACATTATGACAGAAAATTGCCAAAACAAGTGGAACACAAATGCAGGTAGTACTTGAAGTATTTTCCATCTTCATTTTAGACTTCTTCACCTGATTCTTCAAATGAGAACTCCCCAGCTACCCCGCCTGATGAGCAGGGCCAAGCTGATGCTCCACCCCAGCTTGAAGATGAGGAGCCTGCATTTCCACACACAGACCTGGCAAAGTTGGATGACATGATCAACAGGTATTTTCACACTTTTTTAAAAAGGTGTTGATAATTTGTGCAAACATCTTGATAGAGGAATCAGAATTTTTATATCTTTGTTTCACTGGACTTCATGAAATGCTTTTTTTTTTGGGTTAAAGTTGTAAAGAGAAAGAAGCTTGAAGCAGAATGTGGTTTTCTTTGCGTTGGTTAGTGTAATACTTGTCAGGGCATTTAAAAATCTGTGTACTGAGCCTATATTTAAAAGCATTACAATGGGGCAAGAATTCTTGATTTTTCAGAAGCAGAATTGAAATTGGGTTTGTTTGTTTTTGAATATAGGCCTCGATGGGTTGTTCCTGTATTGCCGAAGGGGGAATTAGAAGTTCTTCTAGAAGCTGCTATTGACCTAAGTAAAAAAGGTAACTGCAAGACCTTTGATTATTGGACTGGTGTGCAAAGTTCTTTTTTGTCTTTTGACTCCCTGGTGAAGGCTTAAAAATTGTTAATAATTTCTGTTACAACCCTGGTCTTGAAGATTGTATCAGAGTGCTATGCAAAATCTTATGAGAACTTTAAAAAAGCCATGAATGTAGTTAGGAATAGGTGCCTAAGCACGAGTTGGGAAGTTGAATAAGCTCAGAGACATAAAAATCCTGTCATTCCCTGTCACACCTGTTTTCTGTATTCACTTTGATATCAGACCTAGTGGGTTTGGTCTTTATAACAGATGCTAAAATGCAAAGAATTCTAGTTGTTTTTATTTTTTAATAAGTTTCTAGTCTACCTTTCAAATATCTTGCCAGAAATTTTTGTTCAGTTTTGGCACTCTTATGCTTCTAAGAATATCAGAGAAAAGTTAGAATTTTAAACAGCATATCTTAGACTAATTGTCCTACCAGTGTTTGCTGGTGTCTGACTTGGGAGTGAGAGGGTTCCATATGTGTATGGACATATACACATGTGTATATGCCTGTGTATGTGCCTGTTAAATTGTACTGGTCAGATTGACAGCTTTGCCATGTGTTCTGCAAAGTTCTGTTCTCCTGGGAGATTGCTTGTGTTTGAGTAATAGCAAGAGTCACAGCAAAATAATTTTTTAGGATATCTGTGCTTACCAGCTCTTTGTGTTTTGAATACCGCATTACACAAAGTGCCTGCTCTTTCTTCTGCATAGGTGCTGGCCCAGGACAACTTCATTTCCATGTTAATAAATGTTATTTTTAGGCAGCTTTAAGACTAAAGCTGCTTGTGGTCATGATATTCTGGATTGTCTTGATTGCTTAGTCTCTTTTGCTTTGGAGCACTCTGTGGAGAAACAGAAGTTAGGGTGCATCCTTGTGATCCAGCAAGGATAATGACATATTGTTGCCTACACTGATTTATCAGCTCTAGTTGTGCTTGGAATTGGTGGCTTTGTGTGTAGCTGGGTCTGGCAGGAATCCTCAAGCAAGTGTAGGATGTTCAAGGGATCACATCTGTTCTGAAGGGAAAAGAATGCCAGCTTCTCAAGAGAAAGTGCAGCCACCTTTGTGTCTGTGTTGTTGGAACAGTGCAGTAAGAAGAAATTATCTGCTTGTGATTTGTGAGAGAGAAGTATATTCTACCAGCTGTTAAGTCATCTTTAAAAAGAAAAACAACCCAAAACCTGAAAGCTGTCAATGCAATGAAGTAATAAGAGCAGAATAAGATTTCTAACTACTCCTGACATCAACATACTTCCCCAAAGCATCAGGCTTAGTTGAAAGTTCCCCAAAAGAAAAGCTTATTTTTCCTGTTGAAGTTGTGAAAAACAGTGGAAACATATTCATATGCTTTTGCACTTTGATTTAATTAAGTTGTTGGTGTGCAATTCTAAAAAGTACTTCTGTGTTGCTGCTTAATTATGTTTCCTCTTGCCCTCTAGATGAATTGCTGTGTGTAAATGCTAGGATTATTGGATAAGGAGAAAACAAGTAAAGCTCTTAATATTAGTTGTTTACTGTGTTATCTTAACAGCTTCATCCTGGATTTTTGGAGGGTTTTTTGCTACTTGAAGTTACATGATGGTTAATGTGGTTCCTTTTAAATAACTTCCAGTTCCCAAGGAATATGATAGGGTGTAACTGACACTGTTTTGGTAGCTCAGAGCTTGGCAGACACTGTTTGAGAGTGGGGTATATATAGAGAAGCAATAGAAATGGTTTGGTTGTGTCTATTTCTTAATAGATTAAACTACTCCATTATCTCAGTAACATCTATAATTCAACCCTTTGCTACCTGTCTGTGGGAATTTTTCATATTCTGACAAGATCTGTTTCCAAAAGGAGGAACTGAAAGGATATACTGAGAAATAATCAGCTTTTGAATTACATAAACTCTATATTTCTGACTGTATCCTATTTAAATGGTGAATCAACAGAAACTAGAAAGACCCTTCTACATGTTTTTGCGGGCACTATTTTCTTGTGGTTAGGGCTCTTAAAAACCTTTTATTCCTAACACAGCCCATGGCCATCAGCATTCTGGAGTGACTTCAGGGTAGCTACTTCTTTGTGACCCTGGCTGTAAAATAGGAGTGGTATTTGCATTATCTTTAAATCTTTTCAGGAACTACAATTGGACATAACTAAACTAATTGAAAGTGCTTATATGAATGAAATGTCAGCATTACCACCTTCAAGGGAAAGGAGTGAATTTGACAGAGTAGTGTGAATCCTGCTAGACTGTGACTTGCATTATTCCTGGCAGATGCACCCATTTATGGAAAATTCTCTTTTTATGTGTGGGCATCAATGTATTATTCTTTGTTAAACAATGAGCCATGAAACTATCAACAGATAGTCTGGAGTTACTTGCTAATAGAAGAAAACCTATTTGAAAAATTGCATTTAATAGCTAGACTGTTTATCTTCACAATAAGTCTGGAATACTTATGGAGTATTTTCAGTAGTGAGATTTGCTCCAGAAGTAAATGCCGTGGCGAACTGGATCCTATAAATTTAAAAAAAAAAATTGTTTCTTTTAAGGTTTTAGATTTTATAGGCAAGAATATTCTCCACCCTTTCTTCAGAAGGATTTTATTGCTCCTGACATTTACACTCAGTTTTTAACATGCTGCCAGAACTTTATGTGTCACACGCAAGCAAGATGCAAGGCAACTTCTGGAACTTATAACTAACTTAAACTGAAATTAGATTTCACTACACAATGTGAACCTTCAGACTTGACTCCAAATATGTGTTTTTGATTAATTGCATGGAATGAGAGAGGGAGGCCCTAGGGACAAAAAAATTTAAATCTGTTTATGCATGGGTGCGTGTGCATCCAAAAGCTAGGCCAGTCCAGCAATGGGAGTTGTTTCCAGCACCCTTTAAAGACCATCTCCATCTTTCTCAGGATGATTCATCTGCATTTCTGTGGGACCACTACTGAGTTCCTTACTGAAGCTCTATCTTCTGCATTTCCTTGAAATGGGTATTTTTACCTCTCTTCTCTCACTGGTTTTGCTGTTAGCAAGTAGATAAGAGAGAACATAAAGAAGAATTGTACTTACTCTTATTTTTGCTAGTATATCTATTGAAATATGTTGTAAACGTGGGGGAAAAAACCAACCCAAATCAAATTATTTTAAAAACAATTTAAAAATTATGTAAAGGAGTAATTTTTGAGGTGGTTTTGCTAGAACATTAATTCAACGAGTAGTCCATTTAAGCTTGTGTAAGTTTGTTTTCATCCAAGACTTGTTTAGAATCAATTCTGAAACTTTGAACACCAAACCTTTGAAGTCCAAATGTTGTGATTTAACCCCAGCCAGCAGCTAAGCACCACACAGCCACTTGCTCACTGCCCCTTCGCTGGGATGGGGGAGAGAATCAGAAAGGGAAAAGTTAAAAAACTCGTGGGTAGGGATAAATACAGTTTAAGAGGTAAAACAAAAGCCTTCTGTGCCAGCAAAGCAAACCAAGGAATTCATGCACCACTTCCCATGGCTGGGCAGGTGTTCAGCCATCCCCAGGGCAGCAGAGCTCCATCACATGTGACAGTGACTTGGGGAGACAAGCAGCATCACTTCAAACATCTCCCCCTTCCTTCTTTCTCAGCTCTGCAGGCTGATCATGACCCCATATGGTCTGGGACATCCCTGTGTTCCTTTAGGCTCAGCTGGCCCGACTGTGTCCCCTCCCAAATCCTTGTGCACCCTCAGCTTACTGCCTGGCAGGGTGGTGTGAGGAGCAGGAAAACCTTGGATCTGAGAGCCCTGGTCAGCAGTAAGGAAAACATCCCTGTGTTACCAACACTGTTTCCAGCCCAAATCAAACACAGCCCTATATCAGCTACTGAGAAGAACTTATCAACACCATCACACCAAATCTCTGCTTTCAGCATGTAAAATGTTCATGTAACAACTAATGAAATTCTGTGTCTAATAGTTTGTTGTTCTTTCTTGTTTTAAATAGGCCTTGATGTCAAAAGTGAAGCATGCCAGCGATTTTTTCGGGATGGGTTAACAATATCCTTCACAAAAATCCTTACAGATGAGGCAGTGAGCGGCTGGAAGTTTGAAATTCATGTGAGTTTTTCAAGTTGTGTTTCTGATGAGTCTGGTAATTGAAAAAGGAAGGAAACTGCCATTGTGATTAGGGGGAGACTGTAAAAGCTGGAGCTAATCTTTGAAACTCAGTAGTGAGTTGTGAGAAAACTCTTGTATGCGTGGATCTGAACAGGCAGTGGGGAGTCATCTTTCTGTCAGTGTTTCACTTTATTGCCTCCAAAGTTTTGGAAGGAAATAAAACATGAGAGATGATTTGGGGGAGAACTAGAACCATGTATGTTACAAGTTTATAGTTCATATTCGTTGTACAGTCCCCTGCCACATTCTTACTTGTTCTTTTTTTTATTAACAGAGATGTATTATTAACAACACTCATAGACTAGTGGAACTCTGTGTGGCCAAGCTGTCCCAAGATTGGTTTCCCCTTCTTGAACTTCTTGCCATGGCCTTAAATCCTCACTGCAAATTCCACCTCTACAATGGTACTCGTCCCTCAGAAACAGTTCCTGCGGGGGTCCAGCTCGCTGAAGATGAACTTTATGCCCGTCCTCCTGACCCACGATCACCAAAGGTGTGAGGGCCTTTCCAGAGCCCTGTGTTTTACTCTGTGCAGTGTTACCTAATGGCACAGCAGCTGTAGAGAAGTGTTCTTAGAGTGGGGGCAAAAGCCTTCTTCATTCTTCTATCACTAAGATGTTCTGTTGCTTATGACTCCTGATTTAGTGTGCATTTCCCCTTCTTACTCCTGTCTTTGGTCCACCATCAAACTGTGTCACCTGTTTCTGTGGTAAGCTGGCACAACTCTGCTGGAATGCCATTCCTGCTGTGTTAACTGGCTTGCTTGTATTTGCCAGTTGATGCATTTACCTTCTCCCTTAACATGAAATTTTGTAGGTGACACACTTTGAGGAGGAGATTATGTGATAAATTGGGAATTTTCTCTTCCTTGCAGTTTCCAGTGGTGGAAGAAATGTTTTTTAATTGGACATGAGATACCAATGTCAGTGTGGTTTTTTCAGTGGCTTTGGTTTGGTTTTGTTTTGGGAGGATGTTGAAGGTTTGGGTTTTTTGGTTGTTTGTGTTCTGTAGTTGTGGTTTCTCAGGGTTTTGTTTTTGTTGTTTTATTTTTTTAACTGGAAGTGGAGATTAGCAATCTGTCCTGGTTCTTGAGTCTGAAATTTTCAGAATTGATCTCCAAATGGCATTGATAAGACTTCAGGAGTTAACTGAATTTTATTTATTTATTTATTTTTCATTCATTCATATATATATATAGATAGATAGATAGATAGATAGATATAGGTATATAGATCTATAGATATATAGATATATGTATACACACACACACAACTTTTTTTTTTTATGGTGGGTTTTTTGTTTTAGTTGTTTGAATTTTTTTTTCTTTAGTGGAACTGCTGACTATTTACTTGTAAGAACCAAGGATAAAACACTCCAGTGTCCTTTGACTTCCCTTGCATTACTAGTTGTGTTTAGAGGAACGTTACTTTGCATTCTTAACATTTTTATATGTGACATTATCACATCCAGGACAAAGGAAAAATACCAGAACTGTCAGACTTTCTGTAATAATCTAACAGCTAAAGCTGGACCTAAATTATAGTAAACTTTATTCCTAAATAAATTTCTTGAGTAGCTCATCTGCAGCATCTGCTCTTTGACATGATAACAGAAAAGATCCTGTTGCCTGTTTCTGAGCATTTCCTTAAAACTGAATATGTAAACTGTGTAAAGACTGTTTTAAAACAAATGTTGTCATTAAAAGGTGCTTGAAAGTATTTCTAGATGGTACTTTGTGAATACCAGAAAATAACTATTTGTTTTATTACAGGGTTGGCTAGTAGATCTTATCAACAAGTTTGGCACATTAAATGGATTTCAGGTCTTGCATGATCGATTCATGAGTGGATCAGCATTGAATGTTCAGATCATTGCAGCTCTCATCAAGTAAGTTTTTTTCTAAATAATGATTTATGCATTTGCAAAAGTTGGACTCAGTACAAGATACTGTGTTAGCAGAAAGCTTAAGACTTTTATTGAAGCACTTCCTTTCACTCCATCTCTTCATTCAGCTGGTTGTGTCTGCCTTCAGCATTTCATGTGCTTCTAAGTAGATATGAGTTTCTTTAATTAATTGCACCTTATTTTCATAATGTTGCATGACAATTGATTATGACACTTCCCTTTTTTTCTTTGTTTTTTAGGCCATTTGGACAATGTTTTGAATTTTTAACATTACATACAGTGAAGAAATACTTCCTTCCAATTATAGAAATGGTTCCACAGTTTTTAGAAAATTTAACAGATGATGAACTGAAAAAAGAAGCAAAGAATGAAGCCAAAAATGATGCTCTGTCAATGATAATCAAATCTCTAAAGAACTTAGCTTCAAGAGTTCCAGGACAAGAAGAAACTGTAAAAAATTTAGAAATATTTAGGTTAAAAATGATTCTTAGGTAAGATGCTAGTCCTAATATAATATGTCACTGGTGATATTTTTTTCCACACTTCTTACATTAAATTTTTCTCACAGGTTGTTACAAATTTCCTCTTTCAATGGTAAAATGAATGCACTAAATGAAGTTAACAAAGTAATATCCAGTGTGTCATACTACACTCATCGACATGGTAATCCTGAAGAGGAAGAGTGGCTCACAGCTGAAAGAATGGCAGTAAGTGCTCCTTTTCAGTGAACTTCATTGCATAAATTTGGTTTCTCCTTTGTACTTTAACTGTAGAGGTAGCTCTGTATTGTGAATCCAGCACACATTGTTTATTTTCATATATAGTGTTAGAAACATTAGGCATCATGTCCTGGTAATAAAGCACTTTAGAGTAGCCTTTCTGTGAAAAAAAGCTGCATTTGTGTCAAAGCTGCTGTTGAGAATTACTTTTCAGTGCTGCTAAAATCATGGCTCAAAAATGGATCATTGGATAGTGTGTTTTTCATATAGAGTTTTAAAAACCCAGAGAAATCTAGATAAAACAAATGTGTTCATTTGCAACTGCAGTGTTGCAGTAACTAGAAATGTAATGGTCATTTAATTAAATATATAGTCTGGGTTTGGTGCTTCAACTTTTTCTCATCAGAGTTCTAAGTCCTCTGTTTCTCACATTTCAGAAGCTGGATGCTTCAGTACAGAAAGCTCTATAGATACCACATTTTTGTTTTAATCAATACTTTTGTATTATGAATACTGTTGCTTGAATGTATGTATAGGGAGGTATGAAAATGAGCAATTATAAAACTAAAATAAGAACTATTTTCTCTCAATTTTTGTGAAATCTAGCTGTGTTAAGTGATTTTTACACTGTTCTGCCCCATCTTTATGACTGGCCACCTGTTGTGAGGTTCGTAATCTACAAAAGGACATCTGACAAGAAAAAATAACTGCAGTTTTGACTTTTTAAAGCAGTAGGAGGAAATAGGTCTCTTTTTTACACATTTCCTACAGTTTGGCATCTCATACAAGACCTGTGTTTTTAACTGCAATTGCCTAGATTTCATTATTTCATGAGACCAGCTTGAATATTGTAAGTCTGATCAAGGACAGTGTTGGAGGTGATGATGCTGTGGGTGTTTGTTTTCTCTGTCAGTGCTCAGAGCACATCTTGCTTTGCTTCACTTGGAACAAAATGGTCTGACTGTGTCAGTGACACCACTGAGAAAATTGCATCTCCTTAAATATGACTTGAATATTTGCCTCTGGTTCAGTTAGAAACATTTAAAAACCCTAAAAGTGGCAGTACTTAAATAATCTTTTTATATTTCAGACCTTGCTTAAGTCCTTTTTATGGGATCTGCTGTAGGTGTACCAGTAGAGTTAGACATGTCATAAACAATTTGGTTTTGATACTTAGTGACTGTGAATTGGAAAATAAAAATTTTGTTGCTTGAATAGAAGAGTTTACTCTTCTTCACATTGGCTTCTTATGTCTGAAATTGTTTAAACATTATCCAGTAATATATTGGATTATTTTAAATGGTGATTTTTTTTGAGAGAGAGGAAATTAAAGATAAAAGCCTTTCTGTTGTGCTGCATCTTTTTTAATCTGTAACAGGTTGGATTTTTGTTTTGTAGTTTAAATATTAATGATGGCACCTGAATAATTTGAGATGGCACTACTTTCTTTTTATATTCAGGAATGGATCCAGCAGAACAACATTTTATCAATTGTATTAAGAGATAGTCTTCATCAACCTCAATATGTAGAAAAACTTGAGAAAATTCTCCGGTTTGTCATCAAAGAGAAAGCTCTCACTTTGCAGGATCTTGACAACATTTGGGCTGCACAGGTAAATAATTCAGCTGCTTGTCTGCTGCTGCACGGGAGGCATCTCCTTGTGTGTTGTGTGGGGAAGAGAACCTGGGCTGCTTCTGCTCTGTGTTAGACAAAGCCACAGAAAATTTGAGGTGAAATGGTGTTTGCTTTTGGGGTCTTGGAGTTTAAAATTGTCATCTGAATTGTCTCTAGTGGAAGGGATCAGCCACAGGTATATATAAAGCCTGAGGGAACAGTTCAGAACATGGTGCAGAGATGATCTTTTTTAAGTATTAACAAACCTTCAGCATTGAGCAGAGGCATGATACAGAATAGCTTAGTATTTAAAATGCATGGAGAAATATATGTTGCTAATCTCTGAGTTCCATGCAGTTGTGTAAGATTTTCCTGGGCAGAGTGTGATTAGTAAGGCTTATTAATGATGACTGTTCTAGAAGTTATTTAGCTGCAAGTTCTTTTCCTTGTGTTGCAATAATGATTTTTGAAAAGTTACCAATTTTGCAATATTGATTTTTTTACGTACATGACTGGGAAGATGGATTTCCCTAGCTGTGGGCTGCATGATTCTAATACACAGACTAGGCAGCTGGAGAGACAAAATCATTGAGAATTATCAAGTATACAGAAAATTTAAAAAAAGAGGATTGAAACATAAATGAAGGGTAGTGAAACTCTGGTTGTACAAAAAAGTCTTCAGGCCAGTCCTTCAAGTGTGGGAAGGCCAGCTCTGGTTTCCAAGGCAGGGAGGGAGGGCTGTGCTGGTTTGGGCAGGGACAGAGTTACATTTCTCCATAGCAGCTTCTGTACTAACTATGTTATCTGAACTCTGAGTTTTCCCACTTTCCCCCTTGTCACTCTCTTCCCCCATGGAACTGTGGGGTGGAGAGCTGAGTGAGCAGCTCTGTGGTGCTCCTTTGCCAGCTGGGTTATACCCTGACAAAGGCCAATACAAGTTTGGTTACTTTGGTAACACAGTTTACATGTGTTCATGCTGTTCTGAGACCAGAACAGTTTGGCTTAAATGGACTTAATTTCAGGTTATATTTATATAAGGGAGATCCCTGGTGTTGCAAGTAATTTCATCATGCCTAGGCTTGAGTTCCAGCATGGCAGTAAGTGCACAGGCTGAAGCTCAATACAGTCTTTTCTTATTATCCCAAAGTCCTGTTAAGAAAATTTCATCATGTAGCAGAGCAATACACAGATTACTTGAATTAAGGTCTGGGATCATACTCTTAGTATTTAGCTTGCAGTCTGTAGATCTTTTCACACTACAAAATACCTGTGAGGGGAAAAAAAAACCCGAAAACCTCAAAACTTTGAGAGGTTAGTTTGCTTTTAGTAGGCCTCTTTTACCTGTTTTAGAGCCTCACTTTTAATAAGATGAGAAAAAGTCTGAAATTTGGGAAGAAAAGTCTTCCAAGCAATTATCTTGCTCCTAGTGCTATCCAGTAGGACATGTGGATAAACTAGTGTCAGTCAAGCTTTCTACCCTTCCAGAAAAATGTGAATACATTGTGCAACTCCTAAAAAATGGGGATAGTCCACCTTAGCAGTTGAAAAAAAAAACTAGGAGTAATTTCAGAAGGAATGTTCCATGCCCTTAAATTCCCAGCTTGCTCTGCTCGCTTCTTATGCTATGAAGTAGGTGGCTGTGCAGTGCTCTGGCTGTAATTTTGCCCTGTCCTTTTTTTGTGTGAAAGTAACTTATTCAGGTGGATGGTTTCACTGTGGCTTCAGCCATGGGATTATAATGGACTAAAAAATTAGGAATACTAAAATTTGCTAATACAGAATGATTTTCACCTACTTCACTACTCCCTGTGTATAGTAGTTTTTAGAAGTTCTTATTAAATGACTGCTCCTGAGAGCAGCTGGGGCATGAAATTCAGTAGTGAGGAGTTGATTTACTGTGTAGCTTTATATAACAAGCTATTTTAGCTTGGCCTCAGTGCAGCAGTGGGGGGGTTTTGCTTTCAGGCTCAAGCACTTGTGTTGCTGCCTGACTTTGGAGGCTCAGCCTGCACCTGAGACACTTTAGTATTACTAAAAGTAATGCAATTATGCTGCTTTTGCCTTTCAAAGGCAACCTAAGTTCTAATTTTATTGAAGTGTTTTCATGTCTTACAAAGGCAGTGCTCACAATATAGGAGTGCATTTGATTAAAGGAATAATGTTTTAAGTTTCTAAATGCAGGCATTAAGTTGCAGGGGAAGATCCAGCTGTACAAAATACAGAATGGCAGAGGCTGAGGTCTCATGACTTGTGTTCTGGAGTGTTTAACTGGAACTTCACAGGCATTTCCCTGTTCCTGTGCAGCAAGCTGGCAGGTCACACACCAGGTTCCTGACTCCTCCCACTGCCTGGTTTTGCTTCCCCAGACCCTTCAGTGCTTCACAGCTTCCCCAGATCTGTTAAAAACCTCCCAAATCAGGGTTTTTACCTGCTTAATTCTTGCTTCCCCCAGGAGTTGGCCGTATTTCTGTATTATAGAGGCCCTTTCTGCCTTGCATGCATTCAGTTTTTCTTCCTATCCAGGAAATGGTCTGGTAGGAGGAAAAAAACTACATGATGTTTTCCAAAGTCAAGTGGAATTATGGTTTTAGTAATTTCCCCTCTTGTAATCTGACCCATAATGTGAAAACAAACATTGCTGCTTAAAATGACTTTTTTTAAAACAAAAATTTATGACACCTTATAAAGAATTTAAGGCACAGCATGTAACAAAGCTATTAGTCTGGGTTTGGTTTTTAGTTTTGGTTTTAAATTACTGATGGAAGCTTTTAGTAGGAATTGAATTTCAAAAGTGCTTATACATGTATTTTAAATAGTGTACAAGATTAATTACATCAGAATGTGTATTCTAGGTATTTGTTTTTTATTTCTCACTTACAACAAAAATTTCTACAGTATATCAGCTATTGGTTCTCATAGTCGATATTTGTTGGTTTTGACTGCAGATGTGAAGTACAGGATGTGTTTTCCAGCCTGGGCAGAAAATTTTCTTCATGCTTGGAGTTAAATGGAACTAGCTTTTTTTGCCCTCATTGTCTTCCTCCTTAAATGTCAAAATTGTGATGTACACCACACTCTTAGTTAAAACTGTGTCTAGTGTAAAACTCAGCATCTTGTCCTTAGTTGTTTCATTGCTGGATTTGTAACTTTAAAAGATGCTGGACTTCAAAATATTGTCTGGTAACGAGTTGTTTGTAATAAAAGGCTTTAGTTGTCTGTGAAACCACTAACACAAAGGAGGTACTTCAGCCTGAGAAACTGGTGAAATACTAAAAATTGATTTACACCTTAAAATACCTCAGTGAAATTCAGAAGTGGATTTTGAGTAATTTGTTATAAAAAAACCCCCAAACCATAAAAACCCACACAAAGCAACATAAAAATACCAGTTTGCAAGTTAAAATACCCTTTTAGATTTTACTGTCCTCTGTCCCAGTTTGATTTTGTAGCAGGAACAAAAAAAATAAATATTTTGATGTTGCAGTATTTATGGTCTAAATAAATACTTGTGTGCACACATACAAAGCACACTTAAATACTTACACTTAAAAGGGAAATCTAAATATTGTGAATTCCCAGTGAAGTATTCAGTTTGCTGTGATGCTCCCACAGCATCAGCTTTTTTGCTGGTCACTTCTAATAGTCTTCCTTATAAAAATTATGTAGAATGTTTTGCTGCTTGACTTAATATGTATTTTTGGTGGATTCTTTTTCTTTTCTTCCTGACAGGCAGGAAAACATGAAGCCATTGTAAAAAATGTACATGATCTCCTTGCAAAATTAGCTTGGGATTTCTCTCCTGAACAGCTTGATCACCTGTTTGATTGTTTTAAGGTAATTTTGTGTTTTGACTGTATTCAGGAAATGGGTTGTGAGGGTGTGTGTAAATTTGTGGCTTTTTCACTGTTTTTCTCCTCTTTTAAGATTTGCTCAGTTTCTGTGTGTTAAAACACATCTTAATGTGTAGAAACAGTTTGAAATATTTAATTCTAGAAAGGCTGTTCTTTAATGAGCACTCTTTGTGAGATTTTCTGTTTACTTCCTGTCTAAAACAAAGGCCTCTTATTTTTGTTTAGGAGACAGTTTTGTTTTCTGGTTTGAACACTTCAGGATAATGCAGGTCTGTGAAGCCTGTAGTATTAAAGTTACATTTAGCAATCTGAGGAATATAGAATTTTCCAAATAAAATAAGTTACTTGTCTTAGATACCTTTCTGCATTTGTTCCAAATTAAGAAGTGTTGGTGATTTAGTAAATTATGTTTTTCTCCTGGCATTAGAGTAGGTTTTGTCAGGTTTACTGGGCAGTGCTACTTTTGATCTTTTAAGTAGAGGAGATCAAGGACTTCCGTTCCCTGCTCCCCCAACTTCCTCTTTATCATGTAATAACTTTTCTCTATTTAGCTTACATACAAAATGAAACAGTCTCAGGAAGATAAAGTTGAATGTTTATAAACACACAGTGATTTGTTTGAAATGACAAAACAACTTGTTTCTGAAAGTTTATGTTATTCACTGGCTTTTATTTGCAGCTTCCAGTAGTGGTGCTCTCTGGCTTGTTTTACTGTTTCACTTTCTGGACATGATCTGCTTGAAAATGCAAGCCAGCTTTGTGGACTCTATTTTCTCTTTTTAGATAAATGCATTATAGTCATATATTGGCTTACATGCAATCTGTGCTTTGTTTAGTGTGGTCCTGTAGTTTGGTGAATGTGTGTCTAATGTTCAGCTACTTAACCCAGTGCTCAGAAGTGCTGTGTGTAAACTGTTGTGTCTGACCTCGAGATGGATATGAAGTGATGGCATATTGAAAACTTCTTCAGGGGTTAATGGAATGCAGGGGCCATGTGTTTCAGTCTGATTCAGAGGCATGAATGATACTAAAGTTTTACTTATGTAGTGATTATAAGTTACTTAAGAAATCTTTTAAGTGTAAGCACTTTTGTAAAAGCATTTAAAAGAAACAGCTGAGCCCACTCTGATTGTTGGTGCAGTTGTCAATGGTAATGTTAACTTTTACAAACACATCTGTGATGTTTGAATAAAGAGTCCTCTCTTTTTAAGCTTCAAGGTGAATATGCTGTAGATGTAAATATAATACTGAAGAGAAGAGCTCTTCAGTTGTGTCTGGCTTATGTATTGCTCTAATTTGCTATTCATTATTAATGACAGGAATTAATGGGAAAGTTCTTTATGTAGTTGCATCACTTTATTGTTGCATTGTTTGTTAACAGCGCTGGTTATGTGTGGAATTTTTAAAAAAATACTTTTATAATATTTTTTTTAAATCCTGCCTTAGGCAAGTTGGACGAATGCCAGCAAGAAACAGCGTGAGAAGCTGCTGGAGTTAATTCGTCGCCTTGCAGAGGATGACAAGGATGGAGTGATGGCACACAAAGTGCTGAACCTTTTGTGGAATTTGGCTCACAGTGATGATGTGCCAGTTGATATCATGGACCAGGCTCTCAGTGCCCATATAAAAATCTTAGATTACAGCTGTTCACAGGTGAGTAAACCAGTATGAAATCAGTCTCTGAGTTTCCTTCCACTCCCCACAAAAATTTCAAGCTATTTGGTAATTTAACAAAAGTGTTACTTATATAAATGTGGATGGTTCTATCAACGTCCTAGTACTTTTAAAATGTTGCAGGACATATTTTAATCAACACCATTGGTGCTTTAATGGGAGAGAGAGAGTGTAATACATCAGTTTGCCTGTCTTGTTGTAGTTGGTGATGTACTGTAATTAGCACACTGGAAGAATTGGAAAAGAACCCTACCTAGGGAGAAAGGAAAAGCAACCTCCCTCCCCACCCCCTTTGCTTTTTCCCAAACTTCATGCTAATTTGTTTCAGTGGGTTTTGTTGTTGTTTTTTTTTGTGCCAGTAAGTCCTTATCTGTTGTGTATGTTAGAAAGGACCTAGCAAGATCCTTTTTATACTATTATACACTCTCCTTCCCTCCCCAAACTTCTGTGAAAGTCTGTCAGAGTAGTAATTAAATGTGGTTTGAAATGAATCCATTATTCATCTTGTTAAGAAACAGTTTCTCATTGTTTTATGACAGTGAGTAGAAATAAATGGAAGAAGAAAGGAAATTATTTAAACACTTGTTAAATAAGTAGTGCTTGAGTGCAGGGAGTTGGTAACACACTGGTAGCTTCTGCCAGTGTGTAGTGCTGCTCAGACACCTCTGTTATGCTTTCATGCTTCAAAACTCAGGTGATCCAGTATTTGTTTGACCTTTGAGTGCTCCATGTTGGACACAAAGAAAGGGAATTGGGACAGTTGTGCAATATGCTTGATTTTGATGATAAACTTCTGTTCTCTAAGGATCGAGACACACAGAAGATCCAGTGGATAGATCGCTTTATAGAAGAGCTTCGCACAAACGACAAATGGGTCATTCCTGCACTGAAACAAATTAGAGAAATTTGCAGTTTGTTTGGTGAAGCACCACAGAACTTGAGGTAAGAATGGGATTCAGATAAAATTTTGTCTGTTGAAAGTTGGATGGGCTGAAATCAAATTTTTTTTTGCAAGAGGTCTGGAAAGTCTAGGTAAAACCATAACCTGTGTTGGAAGATGGTCTTGAGTTTGTTCTAGTGTGTATAAATAGTGTCTAAAAAATCAGACACCTAAGTTTGGTAAGAGAGCATTAACTGCATCTTCATACATGTTTTTAATAATTTTTATGGTAATCTAGTGGAAAATCTGGATTTCTTTTACTGTTATTAATGGAATTTCCTGCCTAACAATGGAATTAGCTTACAAAGCATAAATATGTTTTATGTGCCTGTGTGGCTGCATGCACACACATACATACACAAACATAGCTACCCATGCTTGTTCTTTGATGATAAATTCTTGCAGGTCATCTAGTTCAAATGCTTAAAATCAAAGGTAGCTTTCTGATCTGGCTGAAATTCTCTACAGATTTTCTCTCCGAAATGGAATAGATTAGAAATAAATTAGAAATTTTTTTATGGGGGTGAGGGGGTTTGTTTGTTTATTTTGTCGGGGGTTGATTTGATGTTTGTTTCTGAAAGGAAGAAATAATGAGAAGCCATTATCAGTTTGAACTTGTTGAAGTATACATGATTATTTTAATTATTTTTAATGTCTTCTCAGTAAAAAGACTGAGTCCCTAGGAGTATTCGTATTCACATCAGAATTTTTACATACTCCTGAAAAACATTGTTGGCTTATCAGTGCTGCACAATTGCTTTGTTTTAATTCTTGTAAGCAGATAAAGTGTTCAAGTCAATGTTGCTATTACAGTCAGCTCACAAAAAGGATCAAATCAGGGAAAGCTGAGGAAAATAAGCTGCAGTTTGCACAACACTCTCGTCTTACTGATAGCATTTTCAGGAGCTGTGATAATGTTGCATTCCTGGCTTCTGGAGTTCTGTATATTCATTTGGTTTGCAGCATACTTTTCAAAATTTTAATATATTTTAATTCCTTGCAGTTTTTCATTAATGAATGTTTGAAGTTTATCCAAAAAAGTCACAGTTACCTGTCAATTAGCAGAAAAGTCTGTTTTCTGTGTTGTGGATTCCTTAACCTTTTTCATGCTCTAAGATCTAGGCAGACCAAGCTACCTGCTTATTCAAGTTGAATACTTTTAGCACAGTGCCTTAACAAAGATATTTCCTTTAAGTAATTAATTACTGAGGCACTTCAAGCATTCAAGGCTCTGATTTAGGTTTCTGCTCCAAAGTAATCTTGGGAGGAACTAAACTTCTTTTGATTGTGGAAGTGTAGGTTTCCTGTATGGTCTATGTACAATTAAATGGTTTGAATGTCTCTTCTCTTTTTTTTTTTTTATCTGACCATATCTTCCTCAGATTTCACAGCAGTCTGCATTGCAGTACGTAATAGCACCTTATTTTTATGCTGAATTTGAAAACAAATATGTCAGGAAAGTGAACTTATAATTAAAAGATTCAATCAAGGAACTTAACTTAAAATGCTTTGTTAGCAAGATACTGTTGAAGGAGTTGTTTTAGTCAGGTGGTGTTACTGCCCAGGTGACTGGGAAATGTGCAAACACAGCTTTGAAATAATCAGTGACTTTCCACTCGTCTGAGTTTTCTCATAACTCTTAATATTGATACAGTTTGGAAACTGTAATGCATGCATACAATACCTCTTCCTATCAGCTTCCCTTATTTGACTTAAAACTTTAACATCCTTCTAGAATTTGGAGTGAAAATAAGTCCAAACAGGTATTTGTGACAGCTGCCTCAAAAACATGTCACAGAGCACATATTCTTTATGCTACTCTTTTGAGGTGGGTCAGCTGACTGCCACTGCCAATGGAAAGTTCAGTCCAGATCAGGAAGTGCTGCTGATTCTTGGCAAAAATCTGTATAAATTATCTTATGCCATTGGCACTGTAGAAATTCTTTTGAGGGGGAGGTTTTAATTGTTGCTAGTTATTCATGCAGTTGAACAAAGTGATGAATTGGTTATACAATTGCTGTGGCAAAATTTAGCTCCCTGATCACAAAGAAATGCTACATGTATCAGGAAGTTCAGCTTAACCAGAATTGCAACAGAAAATAATATTTATGTAAGTACAAGGACTCTTATTGGTGCAATGATGCTTATTAATACTTAGGAATAGTCACCTTTATTACTCATAATATTGACCTTTAGTTTACAAATAATCATCATAATTCTCTCTGTGTTGGGTGGTAGAGCCTCCTGTAGACCAATATCAAATGCTTAAGTTTGACCTGTATCTACCTGAGCAGTAGAAGACCAATCTCTTAAATTACTTGCCCAGAGAATTAACTGAACACTGACAGTTCAGTGGTTTCAGAGTGCTTTAGGGCAACAATGATGCTTCAAGTCACTTTTTACCCTAAGTAGTGGAATTTGTGGGAATTGGTTGCTGCAATTTAGATTTTTCATCTGAATAATCTGCACTCTTTTAGTGGTACATAGCATTTGTTCAGTTGGCACAACTGTCATCTTCAAAAGCTGAGTTACATATGTAGTATTATATTGGGTGAGTTATATGTGTAGATAAATAATTCTTTTTATTCCATTTAAATTGTTTGGAATTTTGCCTTTGCCAGTTTGCCAGTATTTTTCTAACAAATAAGCATTCTAGCTATGTCCTTTCTCATAATCCAAAATACTTTGTTATCTCTTTAAAAATGTTATTTTCTTTTTTACACATTGACTTTTGGTATGCATTGAGTATAACACAATGAAAATACGAGTTCTGCTGTTAACTTCAGTTTTTCAAGCTCCTCAGTTATTGCTCATTAATGAATGTCTAGTAACTAATGTGTAATAATATTAAAGGTTAAATTATTGTGTCCCAGGGACAATGTCATATTAGTCTAATCTTAGATGCATAAGGAAAATTTTAATTGCATGTAGACTTTGTCTTAATGCTAGGAAATATTCTAGAAGCTCTTGTCAATCAGCTTTTTTCCTGTGCATAAAGACAGTCATTTTGCCTTTGAGTCCATCCTAGCAATGGATCAAAATAATGTTGGAAGTGTTGCTCACAATCACTGTTAAAACTCAGAGCACATAATTCTAGTTATTTCAATCATTCAGCTTTTCAAAGTCATTGCTAACCAAGATGGATCCTTGTGCATGTACTCTTTGTGCATGTGGCTGAGAAAGGAGAGAAATAAAAGATACCTAACACAGAACATTGTAGTCTTGTGCTGATAAAGCTTTGGTTTTGCTGTGCTGTGTGAGATTGATACAAATGCATAATATTATGAATATAAATACACACTCTAATATCTTTGATTCCACAAAGCACCCCAATCTTGGTTCTGTTTGTTCCTTTAGTTGTTTGCTCATATGTATTTCCCAAATAATCAGTGTTTCTCTTTTCTGTTACCCTTTGTGAATACAGTTCCCTGTCTAGAGGTAACATCTTGGGTAACCACTAAAATAAACTTCCAGCCTTTTGCTGGATTTGCTGCTGCTTTATTCTCATAAGGAGGTTGGTGGAGATGGAATGAAACACAATTAGAAAGTTTCTTAAAGTGAAAACAGAATATTTTGAATCTATGAAGTCCTCTATGTTTTCTTTTTTCATGCTTCCATCCGTTTTGTTTTCTGTCTGAGAAATGTCTGGGTATTTGAGTGTTTTTCAAACTATTTTAGAAAATTTTGCATGTTATGAAATTTAATCTTCTGAAAACCACAGTGCTTAGCAGCCCAAAGTCTGTTGGTTGCAGATAACAAAATTACTGGCAGGGTGTTGCTGGCTTCTGTCTTTTAAACCCAGATGGACATTGATCTTTGGCCAATAAATCAGTTTATCTGTGCTGTTACATCTACAATGAAATGTGGTTATCAGCTGCAGAGATCACTGTCAGCTGATGCTGGAGCTGGGATTTCTTGCCTTCCCCACTGTTCTGTGAAGGTGTGGAAGTGCTGTGGGGTGCTGTAGGCCATGTGGTATGGACACCTCTTTCCCAGGAAGGGTGGAATTCCTACCTGTAATCCACTCAGCTCATTCTGAGGTCTGCTTGTTTAAGTGTTGAAAGAAAGGAGAACAGGTTGGAAATCAGATCTTTGTTTCTTTAGGGCAGGCTGTGGGATCAGCTGAACGGGAATGAGAAATGCTGCTCTTCCCCCTGACACCCACTTGTTTTCTGTTTTTCTCTCTTTGCTGTGGAAGAGCAGTTCTGGTTTATGCAGCCAAGATCAGTGCTCTGATCTACAGCTGCAGCAGTTGAGAAATTGGAGAGTGTTCTGCAGAGGTGATGAGTCCTCAGGCTCTAGAATCTGGTAGTGTTCATGGCATGTGGGTCTTGGACACAAGCTCTGTACTTTGCTTCTGTCATCTGAATATTTCTAGTGTTGTTTAAGAGAAGCATTTTTGGTCAGGTCTTTATAATACACTTAAATATCAATCTAATTATTTATTTGGGATATTTCCTTTCTTGAATTTTTCTAGGGGCTTTTAGGTTATATGCTCTGTGTAACAGGTGTTTTTGCTTGTACCAACATTTTCCCATAGTTATTGTTAGGAAAAAATCAATACTATTTTTAGGGGTTTTTAAAGTATTGAAATAATTTGTTGGGTTATTGGCTAGTGTACTTTAACTATGGTAATGAGTTTTGCTTGGTGTTTTAATGTTAAATGTAGAAAATAATATCAGATGGCTGTGGGAGAAACCAGGGTTATGCATATTGTAGTTATACTGTAGTTGAAGGTCTACTGTGCATTTTGGGCAGGTGTTTATTTATCTTCTGTCTTGCTGCAGATATTCTCCCTCCAGGACACTGAGCTGCTCCCATTGCTCTGATGCTTTCCATACATTTTGTAACCATAAAATCCTCATAAATGACCTGCTTTAGTAACTCCTAAGAACTGGTGATACATCAGAAGATACAAAAATATTGTCAGAAACTTAATCTGTGTTCTGTTTGAGATATTGTAGGAAAATTTGGATCTTGCATCAAAGATTTGTCTCTTAAATTGATTTCTGAGCTATTTGATGCAAAGCTTTCTCTTCCTCTAACACTTGTATTTTAATTCCAGTCAAACTCAGAGAAGTCCCCACGTGTTTTACCGACATGACTTAATCAATCAACTTCAGCACAATCACGCCCTCGTCACACTGGTTGCAGAAAACCTCTCTGCCTATATGGAAAGCATGAGGCAGTATGCTAAAGGTGAGTTTGAACATCAAAGTTGCTTTGTGGAGTATAGGAGAACTCCAGTTGAAAATGGAGTTAAAAGTAAACTCCCATAATAAAATAACGATTGAGTTTATTTATTTAATTTTCAAGCATCTGTGGGGTTAATAGCCTTTGCGTTGACTGGGTAAGAAAAGCTTAAATACTAATATTTTTCTTTTTTATAATTGAAAATGTGTGTATTACAGCAGAATATGAGAACATGGCAGCCATTGTTTGTGTGTGGATTGATAAAAATCATCTTGCCCTACTTAGTTTTTTTTGTGGAAGGTTCTAGTAGTAAACTTGTAGTTTTGAATTTTGAAGGCTCCTTTGACAAGTTTTTTAATCACCTCATTTTGCAGCCAATATTTGGAATTTGGCAGGGAGAAGGACTTCAAACCACAGGGATACCATTTCATTTTCCTGTGTAACTCCCATGTCTGTTCAGGCTCTCTCACTATGTTTGTTATTGGCAGCACATTGTGTCAGTATTTTTGTATTTTAGGCTACATCCAGCTCTTTGCTGGTGAATTTACCCTCTTACTCTGGATTAACTTTTAGCTGCTGAGGTGGAAGCATGGAAATTAAGGAGAATAGTGGGCCAGGAAACTTGGTACACTGGACCACAGTTCTTGAAATATAAAATTACACCAACAGAAGTGAAAGGAGGAGATTTACACTCCTCCTTCCCCACCACTGACTTTACTGACTGGAACCAAGGACTGTTCTACCCTGGCCTCATATCAGCCTGGCAGCCTTTCTGTTGCAACTCAGAAATAACACAGGATGTTCTGCAGGGATTCAATGTAGGTCATTCAGGGAGGACAGGATATTTGCACATGGGAGAGCTTGTAGCTACCAGTGCACAGGAAAGTGGCCTTTCTGGAATTCATGTGTTTTGGAGTAATTTTTATAAATATACATATATATATATAATGTATTTTCTATAGGAGTTATCCAAAATACATGCATACATGGACTTGTGTAAATAATGGTGCTCTGTGAAGATGGTCACTTCAGCAAGGTGTAGGCCAGTGAGAATAACATTCAGTTAAATCTACATACTACTATATTTCTCCATTCAGGAGTACATGGAGTGGTTTACCCTAATTTAAGTACCTTAACTAATTATAACATTGCACTAATAATGTTAAAATAATACTAAATTATTTGGTCTGTTTTCAGTATTAGTGTAGGAACTATTTTTAATTTATCTTATTTTTTAATTTTCAAGCCAAAAGGTTGTTGAAAATACTGTTTACATATCAAATTGTTGAGGGCAGAAGAATTAGGCTGATGACTTGCATGATTCTTTTCCTTTCCCAAAAACCCACATTGCCTTGCCCCTCCCCAGCTGTAGTGACTCAGTTAAGCAGTGATACAAACATCTTCAATGCAGTAGGAATTACAAGTGTGTAAAGGGTTTAAATTTAATCTAATTACAAAGCAATTAAAATGCTCTTTCTTGAGATGAAGCTGCTGTAGAACTTCTCATTTGTATCAGAGTACAGAAGCAGAAGAATAATAGTGTGGGTTTTTTTATTAGGCACTTTATTACGTTATTAAGGGCAACCAGGAGATCTTCCTCATGTTCCAGATAACTGTGCTCAGACTGTAATCCACAGCTCCTGTGCAAAAACTCTTTAATTTTCAGTTTTATATACTAAATAGAGCAGAACATAGAATACTGTGATGTTTGTCTTCCATGCCTTCATGGAAGGGGAGAAAATATGCCAGGGGGCTACATAAATGAAAGGGAATAAATGAAAAGGGAAGAAAGAAGATTATGCATGTGAAATCAGAAGGAACTGGAAGCTGTAGAATTAAGCTTGGCTGGAGAAGGTGAATGAGACAGAGGGGGAAAATTCAAGGCAAAGATACAAACAGCACAGGTCATACAAATGCCATAGAAATAAAAAATCCAGTTGTAGACAGATATTCTTGGCACTTAACACTGCAATTGCTATGTAATTTGGATATTTTAAAATTCATTTTGAATTTGCCATATGTTTGTTTTCCTTGAAGTCTTCCCTAGTTGTGTTTGGTGATGGAAAGCAGTGTTTCTAGTCTGTTATTCACTAATGCATAGTGTTTTCTGGGATACTCCCCTTTAATATGTTTGCCCTTTTAGGATTAAAGGGAAGCCTATTCTATATTTCTGAATTTTTTCCATGCTCTGTGGTTTTTCCTTCTCTTGAACTCATCCTTTCCTTCAGCTCTGCAAAGTCCTCCATGAGATGAGACAACTGCTTGTGGATTTTGTAGTCCTGAAGGAGGTCACAGTTTCATCTTTTCAAAGATGTATCAAAGATCTTTTGAAAATTTTAATTCTCCTTTATCTCTCTTTTTCTGCAGTAATAAAAAGTCCAAAGTGTTAATGAAATGGTTTTGTAGAAACTGTATCATATGATCTTCTGTGTGTGTTTATCACTAATTATACTTAAATTTTCAACCAGCTGTTTTCTGCTCCAGTGTATAAGAGCAATTTTTAAGGAGATTACACTTTGACTTGCTGTGGGATGTACAGAGTGGAAAATAAATCTGGGAGATGTAGAAAGAATGTGATAGAGAAAATATTTAGGGAAGTAGAATTTTTTTGTAGTTCAGAGTTTTTCAGAATTCTGAAGTACATCTGCACTCCCTGTCTGCAGCTGGCTGGATTTGAGTTCTCTTGTCATTGCCACTATTGATGTTGTGTCTGTGAATTAAACTTTAGTCAGGAAGAAAAAGCCCAGGTAGTTCCCACTGTGAAAATAAACCAACACCAGCACCTCCCCCTCAACAAATGAAAATCAAACAAAAAACCCACCCTCAGCACCCAACACTTCAAGTAGTCTATTTTAATTTCTCTGCAATATGCTTATTTACTCTGATTTTTTTTATGCTGGAGACACAGCATAATTTTTCTGATGGAGACACAGCATATTTTACTTATTCTTAAATAATTTTTGTTTACATACTTTTATATTATTTCTTCAGATTCTTTTCCACATTTCTCCTTTTGCTAATTGCTCATTTAAGATCATTTCATGGAAATTATGATTTAATTTTTAAGGATTTCTGAGGAACATAATATCTTCAGTTTTGCAGACATTAATTAACTACTGGTCTTCTGTTTCCTCTGCCACTCAATATTTAAGGTAGTGTAGCTTTTACACTTGGATATAGAGAGGAGTATTTATCACAATTATTTTTCTCTTTATTTTGAAGCACTGATGTATTTATTTTTGCCCCTGCCTGATGTAATAAGAGATACTAATTTTCAGCTCTGAAGATAAATTTTAGTGTTAGTCTTGATGTTGTCATGAGATGGTCTGCCATGGCTGGGTCACCTTAGTTAAAGGCAATCTGTACATCTTTGCAAATAAAAATAAAGCATTAATTTGTTTATAATGGAGCTGTCACAATGAATGTGTCATGATGAAATACTGCTGATACAGATGAAGGTAATGCAAGTGCAGATCTAGATTGTATCCCTTTAAATAAAAAAATCTAAACAACAGCCAACCACCAAACAAAACCACACCAAAATTTTGTTCTTGTGAACAAAATTGCTGTTTGTTAAGAAAATATTATTATGAACTTTGACAAAATGCAGGTAAAAATTTGACTTCATGCCTTACTTTCAAAAGATGACTTCCGTTTCGAGCTTGTCAGTATTACAAGCATTTGGGGTTTATGTTTGGAAACTTGCAGGACATAAAGTTGTCTTATACTTTATTCCTCTGAGTGATGTTGTGTGCATAGCTGTGTATAAAGGTGGTAAAGAAATGGAGTAATGATTTCCTCTGGAGTGGAAAAAGCCTGAAAACAGAGAAATGAAATTTTGGACAAGATGCTGTTTAACAAAACTAAAGCATCCTCAGGAAAAAAGCACTGGATAATTGAGTTATATGCTTGGTATATTTCTATTTTCAACTGACTTCTGACTTCAAACTGACTACTTGAAAATAGGAAAAAATTATATGAATAAGTAGAGTGCAAGGTCATAATTGTTCTGTAGCACTTTCACTCTTCTGAACAATGAGCGCATAATTGTTGATTTGATTATAGACCTCAGGAGTCTTTGCCTGTGTTTAGCATAGGAGAAGCATTAACTGGGGGCTGACTGCTGAAAACTCTTTTCACACACCTCACTGAAAATGTTCTGGGCTTGGATTATATTCAGAGTACCAAGTCTTCAAACACCCCCTGTCTTCTGGAGCCAGCATCACTTTTCTGGGTGTGTTGTCTAATGAAGTGTTGTATTTGCAGAGCATGGTGAGTATGATCCTCAGACTGTGAGACCAGGAAGCCGCTACAGCCACGTGCAGGAGGTGCAGGAGCGACTGAACTTTTTACGGTGAGCTTTACCTTGAACGTTTCTTTAACTTCTTTAGGAATATTTTGAATGCTTTTTGAAGAAATACAATTTGCATTTCTCTCTCTTCTATAGCTTTAATTTGTTTTGTTAACTTCTTTCAAAACTCAGATGCAAAAATACATAGAATGTTTTTGGTTTGGTTTGTTTCTTTTCCTGGAGGGCTTTTATGCTGCTGTTGGATATATGAAATAAAGTTTATTAGACTATTTGGAATCCAAGGCTCTTATTCTGCACTAAGATTTGTATTTTTCCCTGTCTGTGTGCAGAACCTTACTGACTGAAATACAATGTGTGATGGATACAGTTACATTCCTCTTGGGGTAACTTAGTTTAAAATTTAAAGTATTCCAAGTAGGGATGTGGCCCTGTGTCCTTACTTGTATCACACCAGAATTAAATCCATGATCATAAACTGACACATACTTTCCTCAGTCAGTGATGATGTGTTGGCAGCAACTGAGCCCCAGAAAGAAAGCACAATAAAAAAAATTATTTGGATGATTTTGGCCAGCTCCTGTTGGAGTAAAATGACAAAGCCTAAAAAGCATCAGGAAATCTGTGCTCATCATAGAGCTGCAGAATGCTGATACTTTTTAGGCTGAGTCTCTCTCAACTTTTTCCTACTTGGTTTTAACTTTGTATTAAATGAGTAAAAATACTTGAATTGTTATGTTTGAATTATTTCTTCCTTATTTTGTAAAGGAGATTTTCTTTTACTTTTTAAAATTTTACTGAGAATTTTCATTAACTAAACTGAAGTGTTAACTGTTTAATGAAATTATACAATAGCACATGGATAGCACACTTAATGTATCACCCCTGCATGTTCCAAACTGTAACTTCCTTAGATTTAAGTTCACTGTTTCTTAATGTAGAGAAATTTATGAAATTCCATGGATGTCAAATGTAGAATATATGTAGCAATTTCTGAAAAGCAGTGCCATAACTCAGTCCCTAATTTCTTATACATAAAAAAATCTAATAATAAAAATTAATCTAAAGAACTTTGATTATTATTTGTTCCTCCTGAAGCCTCCTTAGTGTTAGCTCTCTGAATTGAAGTTCTTAGTAATTGTTTCATAATAACACAAATTAAAAACTTGCTTAAATAAAAGGGAAAATTTCCAGTTCATTGATTTCTGCTTCTGGCTCTGCTCCATGCTATTGATACCTTTTTTGCAATTTTACTAGATCAGGTCTTAAAACATAGTGAATCATTGCAGAATTAATTTTTTCTCATATGTCGTTACCTGATTTTTAAACTAAATAGTGTGCATTAGGAAGTGTGCATTTCTTTGTATATAAAATGGAAACAATGCTTGGTTTTTTTGTGTATTTGGATTTGATTGGTCTTGATTCATTCAAACTTACTAAGATATCATGGAGCTGATTATGAGTGGACTGATGATGTAAATGAAGTTCTCATATGTGTGATATATACACGTATAATGTGCATATCCAACTTTGTACTTTTTACTGAATTGTAACTCTGGCTGTGTATTAGACAGTGCTGTTAATTGTCTCTTTGTTTTGCTCAAGATTTTTATTGAAGGATGGCCAGCTGTGGCTCTGTGCCCCTCAGGCGAAGCAGATATGGAAGTGTTTAGCAGAAAATGCGGTTTATCTTTGTGATCGCGAAGCCTGTTTTAAATGGTATTCCAAACTAATGGGGGATGAACCAGACTTAGACCCTGACATTAATAAGGACTTCTTTGAAAATAATGTGCTTCAGCTGGATCCTTCCCTATTAACAGAAAATGGAATGAAATGTTTTGAACGTTTCTTCAAAGCTGTGAACTGTCGAGAAGGAAAGCTTGTAGCAAAGAGACGAGCCTATATGATGGATGACCTGGAATTAATAGGATTAGACTACCTTTGGAGGGTGAGTTAATTGAAGGAAGCATCTGAAAGGTTAACTGCTAAGACTTTCTCGGTCTCTTTATGCTTTTAGTAATGTGCCATTTATTAGTAATGGACTGAAATTACAAAAATCTGCTTTTTCCAACTAAATTCATGGCTTTTGACTCCACTGCCTTCCCAGCAAGTATGCAAGTTGGTAACTTTGCAGACTGATGTTAAATGGAAAGTTATTTGAAACATAAGTACATTTATGTATGCACATGAAATTAAAAATTTGTCAGTACTGTTGAAGAAGAGAAGATCCTTCCAGGTGAATTATCTGTAGAGTTCTCTTTTTTTTTCACATGCACATTATAATGAAGCTTTGTTTCCTGCACTTCATTAAGCTATTCCATGGTATTCCTTCTAGTGTGGTAAACTGGAGTGATTCTAGATCAGACCAAGTGATTGCTGATTTGATTCTTCCTCCTATAACCACAACCTTTTGGCTAAGTACGGTGGTTTTCTAGGATCTATAGATTCCATATAACCATCTGTTCTCTATGTATAGAACCTTCCTTTTCAATAGGAAGGTTGAAGCTTCCTGAAGCTTGCCAAATCTGTTGGTGAAAACCATCAGTATTTAAACTGTAACCTAATTTTTTCAGAGTATTTCTAGTTCTCAAGAGCTGCATTAGAGCCCACTATGGTGCCCTGTGACATGATTATCATGGCTGTGTTTGTAAAATGTGTACAGCAGCAGTCTTCAGTAATTTTGGTTGTGGCTTTTTGAAGGGTTGGGTATTTTAATCCTGGTGATAATAGTTAAAACCAAAGTAGATCTCAATTTTTATACAACTAAGTTCACATCATGTTTGTGAACAGAGTCGCCACAGAATGTTAGCATGTTTTAGTTTGGGGAATCAACTTACTCTGATCAGCAAAACTCATGAGGGTTGCCTATAAAACCTGCTGTCAGACCTGGTGACTAGTAATTAAAGTTTAGATTATCAGGTTAGAAGCAGAATTCATTTGCTTGTCTCCTTTCCACCCATTCAGAGCCATTTAAATACTTTAAAATTCTGTCTTGTGATGCAGATTGTTGAGGTGTCTGAAGAAGTTTTCTTATTCTCTGAAACAAGAGAAAATTTGGAATGTTATGTGAACATGAACATAAACACTGCTTTTACTCTGTTTATAGAACATCAGCCTTTTTTGCCGGCTCTGAACTTCAAAGCTAATTAATTATTAATTTTTCCTCATATAATCATCTTGAGCCTAAGTTTTATTGGTTGTGTTTTCTAACTAAGTGTTTTAGTCCCTTTCACCTCATAAAATAATTAGACATGTTGTTGTGTTGAGATTCTTATGTAGCAGTTTTGGTTTGCATTTTTACACCAGCAAGTTTAAAGAGATGTAAATGCTTTTTTTTCAATTGTGCCAGGTTGTGATTCAGGGAAATGATGACATTGCAAACCGAGCAATAGACCTTCTTAAAGAGATCTATACTAATCTTGGCCCAAGGTTACAAGTTAATCAGGTAAGAAAAAACAAGAAGAATGAATGGAATAAAAATAAAAATAGTCTTTAAAAATAGTTTTCAAATAATAGTCTTAAACATCAGTTTGGTGATATTTTTGTAGTTGAAAGATTTGAAAACAGGAAATAGTTTCTGTGTTTAGTCGGGTGAGTCCAACCATCAAATTATGGGCAGATGCAGAACTAAAGTTTTTTCTCATATTTACAGACTGAACTCTCATTAATTTTTCCTACTAAGTTCATCTGCTGTATTTGCTCTTATTACTCAGAAAACAGTTAATGTCATAAGAGGAAGGTCTTTTGTTGCACTGCAAATTGTGGCGCTTACTCATATGAGTATGTTCAGGGGCTGGGTCTGTGGGGTGTTGTCACAAGCTAATGTAATCTTTTTTTTCTGGCATGCCCCTTACAAAGGGTCACTGAATTTCTGTGTAGTAGTCACGCTGAGGTCTAGCAAATCAGATGTTATCTCCCTGCATTAATATTTGCCAGGAGATGGTTCAGTGGACAGAGAAGAGATGCTGGGTTTCTGTAAGGGAAAGGGATTTCATCCACAGGGTCCTTGTCAGGCTTGGGTAGTGGACCCTTGAGAACCTTGTGAAGTTCAATAAAGCCAAGTGCAAGGTTCTGCAGCTGGGTTGGGGCAATCCCAGGCACAAATACAGGCTGAGAGATGAACAGATCAAGAGCAGCCCTGCAGAGAAAGACTTGGGGGTGTTGGTTGAGAAGAAGCCCAACATGCACTGGCAGCCCACAAAGCCACCGGTGTCCTGGGCTCCATCAACAGCAGCATGGGCAGCAGCTCCAGGCAGGGGGTTCTGCCCTTCTTGTCTGCTCTGGTGAGACCCCACCTGCAGTGCTGCATCCAGCTCTGGGATTCCTAACATGGGAAGGACGTGGAGCTGCTGGTGAGAGTCCAGAAGAGGCCATAAAAATAGTCAAGGCCCCTTCCAACCCAAACCATTCTGTAATTATGTGACTGCACAAAATTAGTGGAGGAACATTGTCCTTTGGACAATCTCCAGTTGATAACTTGCCAGATGTATTTCTAAAAACTGATATTCTACTTGTCTTCAAAAACATTTTCATAATCTTCAGAGCTGCCAGTCTGCCAGGTCCAGCACAGCTGTTCTAGGTGGTGAATTCACAGCCATTCAAGCTGTATTTTCCTGCAGTGGCAGATGGCTGAAGGCTTCTCTCTTGCTGTAGGTCTGGGCTTACTAAGCGTGCATTGATCTGTCCATCTGCACATGCTTAGCTCTGACACTTCCAGAAGTGCTGGATTTACATGCTCACAAGAGTTCTTTAACATAGTCTGAGAAAAGGAGAAAGTGAAAGTTCAATTCAGTGTTTTGGGTCCAAATTTTCACTTTTTCTATATACAGTACAGTTATAGCTGCTGATAATGTGAGATTATTGAAGTGCACACTAATTTAGAGCTATCTATTGGTGGGAGTTGCTGGAATAAAACAGGTTTCTTGAATAACTTACCTGGTTTGGTTTTGGGGATTTTTTTTTTCCTTTATCATTTTGTCATTCTTCTGAAAAGATGGATTCTAATATGTCTTGTAATTACACCAATTTCTTAATGTAATTAGGTAGTGATTCATGAAGACTTCATTCAGTCCTGTTTCGACCGTCTAAAAGCCTCCTATGATACTTTATGTGTGTTGGATGGAGACAAAGACAGCATCAACTGTGCAAGACAAGAAGCAATAAGGATGGTGAGAGTGCTGACTGTTTTAAGGGAGTATATAAATGAGTGTGACAGTGATTACCACGAAGAGAGAACTATTCTACCTATGTCAAGGTATGTGTGAAAAAGCAATATCATTATTTTGATTTCTGTTAAACTAAACCAGTACTATTATCCTTGGCATTTTTACATTCTAAAGGGTTTCTCTTCAGGAAATGGTTTCACAGTGTTTCAGGATTCCCTTTTCTTTGCTAATGTATGAAACTGTATTTAATTTAAGTTTTTTTGCAAGATCAGGCAAATACAGGTATATATGAAAGGGGCAGCAGGCCTAAAAATAAACTTGGTGGTTTCTTGTATAACTAGCACAACGTACCTTGAGGCACAATTGTTTTGGATACAATTCTTTATTTCAGATAATTACTTAAAAGCATTACTGTTCTTTACATTATCATTGGCAAAACTTTTTGTTTCTCATAGTCTTATTATACAAAAACATGTTGTAAATGTATATATTCACCTTCCAGAATTGTTTGTATATATCTCAGTCCTACTTTGCAAGATTAAATTTTTAATTATTTTTAAGTGAAATATTATATAAGCTCCTCACAAAGAGGGGAAGAACAGAACCAGTACTTTGAAGTATATTTATTTTCTGTACACCTTCACTGTTCTTATACTTGTCCTTGAGTGAAAACTTAGCTTAAATCCTTGGTGTCTCTATGGATTTATGATGCAGCTAACATATTTTCAAACATGGTGGAGGTTTTTCATCCACTTACTTTAAATGACCTTTTTGTCAAAAAAATTGAAGCAATTTCTGTTTCTTCATGGTGTATCAGTAATTTGCAGTGTTGCTGCAGCTTTTTTGCTGCATATATTGATTGACTGATGAGTCCTAACAAAGTTTTCTTTTTGATTGTGCATACATCTTTTTTTTATGGGCTGCTTATTTGATTAGACTAATCTTTCACTGGCCTTGTTAGCAAGGAGCTTTATGAGGAGTTTTTGCCTTTTGTTACATGGGATTAGTTTGTTGGGCTTATCTGGGCACATCTTTCCTAATGAGCTCTCTGCCATTCTGTGGAGTGTGATCACTGCTAATGTGAAACCATTTCTTCCTTTTTTGACCACTTCAAACTTTCTTGAAAAGATTGTGATTTTAAAAACTGGACTTCTACCATAAAATTTATAACAGTTTTTGACAGAAGGCATTAAGGCTGATTTTGACAGAAGGCATTAAGGCATTGGCAACCTGATGGATTTTTCTGATCTTGGTGTATTTAAAGCTTGAGTTGCTCTGCAAAGAGCAAAATGTCATTGCCAGTCTGACTGATTAAGCTTTGTTTGTGCTTTATGATCAGGAAGTTACAAGACAGAGAAGAGATGTAGAACTTTATAAGAGACTTCTAAAATTTCTGTCAGTGTTCATAACCTGATTGTAAATTTGACCATATGATTAATGCATTTGTACTAGTGTGGCTTCTTCAAAGATTCTGTGTATGTTGTTGCCACAGTTGCTGGGGCTTTCACTAAATCTTACACTGGAAAATACCACATAAAGATTTGATGTTGAAATGCCAGCTGCAAAAAATATGGGAAGAAAAAGAATTTATTTCATGAGGACAAAAATAACTTTCGCTTTTCTGTTTATTTTCAGGGCTTTCCGTGGTAAACATATCACACTTGTGGTTCGTTTTCCAAACCAAGGCCGGCAGGTGGAAGATTTGGATATTTGGTCTCACACGAACGACACCATTGGCCAAGTGCGGCGCTGCATCCTCAATCGCATTAAAGCCAACAGCGCACACACAAAAGTAGAGCTGTTCATTGGGGGTGAGCTGGTGGATCCTGCAGATGACAGAAAGTTAATTGGGCAGCTGAATCTCAAGGATAAAACGGTAAGTGTTGCAGGCTGGGTATTTACATCAATTCAGATGTTCCTTCCCTTTTGTAAATGCTTGAAAAGTATCGTGCATGGCGTCATTTATTTTTGTGAAATAATTCCATTCTTTCTTCTTATATTATGCCATTAACATTTTATCAGATGCTTATTTGGTAAAGAATCTTAATTTTTGGAGATATTAAAACTGTAATTGTGTTTTTCAGCTAATTACAGCTAAGCTTACACAGATAAATTCTAATATGCCCTCAAGTCCAGATAGTTCTTCTGACTCTTCAACTGGTTCTCCGGGCAATCATGGCAATCACTACAGTGATGGTCCAAATCCAGAAGTTGAAAGCTGTTTGCCTGGAGTGGTAAGCATGTTCTGAAATTACCAGTTCAAACATGGTTTTTCTTACACTTTGTCTTGGCTAACAATTTTTATTTATATATTTTTTTAATTTGCTTATTTTAAGATCATGTCACTGCATCCTCGATACATCTCTTTTCTTTGGCAAGTTGCAGACTTGGGCAGTAGTCTAAATATGCCACCTCTTAGAGATGGAGCTCGTGTTCTTATGAAGCTCATGCCACCAGGTAAAACTTAACTTGATCCTTTTTTTCATCTTGTAATATGCTGTAAAATAATATCTCATCTGATACATAAAAGTGAAGATAGGGGAGTATTTTCTACTTTCTGGTAATGTATTGGTACTGTAATTCATTACTGTTATCCTAATTAGGGCTGTAAAAGATTTCCCAAGTAGTTATTATCTGCTATATGAAGCTGCATAGTTTGCAGTTGGTACTGGGGTTAATGCCACAGTGTATTGAAAATGGGGAGCATTGTATTCTAAGGTGTTTTTGTAGCACTGCTTTAATAGGAGCACTTTTGACTGTAATAATCATTGGGGAACACTCTGTAGTCTGATTTTGTCTGTAAGTTTTTGCAACAGTTCTGAGACACTTAAAATTTTTCAGATTTATAATTATAAATACTGGCCTGTTGTGGAGTACTTTTGCTGCAAAATGCTTATAAGTTGTGTTTTTATTGCAGATAACACTACGGTCGAGAAACTAAGAGCAATTTGTTTAGATCATGCAAAGCTTGGGGAAAGCAGCCTTAGTCCATCCCTTGATTCTCTGTTCTTTGGTCCTTCTGCCTCACAAGTGCTGTACCTAACAGAGGTTAGTGATGCTTTGCCTGTTCTTAAAAAATTGTCAGTTCTCTCTGTGGCAGTCCTGTCTGTAACATTATGGAAGCCTAAGATCAAATTCTGGTTTGAAATTAACAATTGAAAATACTGAACATAAACGTGTATGACCAGTGCTGTCAAAGCATTGCTTGTGTAGTATTGCTACAAATTCTCATGGTCAGTCATTCTGTGTCCAAGCTGGTGCATTTCCATTAGTTAACTCTGTATTTTCTTCTACAGGTAGTTTATGCCTTGTTAATGCCTGCCAGTGCACCTCTGGGAGAAGATGCCAGTGACTTCCAGTACAACTTCCTGAAAAGTGGTGGTTTGCCTCTTGTGCTGAGCATGCTGACCAGAAATAACTTCCTGCCAAATGCAGATATGGAAACTCGAAGGGGTGCCTACCTTAATGCTCTAAAAATAGCCAAATTATTGCTAACAGCAATTGGATATGGCCATGTTCGAGCTGTGGCAGAAGCTTGTCAGCCAGTTGTGGAAGGCACGAGTACAATTTCACCGGTAATATAAATCTTCCTTGCTGCAAATAGCAGTGTGCTCTGTGTTTTATCATGTGTGCAGCAGCATCTCCTTACTTCTCACTGACACTCTGTTCTTTGAGTGCATTGCACATCAAGGACTCAGGGTACTTTCAGATAATGTTTTGCCATTCTAAAAAAGAGATCAACTTACTAAACAAATCCTATTTCTTGGTGACTTTAAAAAGTTAGCACTTGCTCTGTGTATGATTTTCAGTGGTTTGCATGATTGTCAGTACAGGTAACTTCTCATTTTTAACTCTATTCATCCTTCTGGACAAAGTGTCCAGCACACAGCAGGATAAACACATCATGTGGTGTGTGAGCAGCTGGCTCACAGGCTGGGCACAGAGGGTTGTAGGGAATAGTGACAGAGTGGTGACCTGTCACAGGTGGGGCTCTGCAGGGCTCCATCCTCAGCCCTGTGCTCTTCAACATCTTCATAAATGACCTGGATGCAGGACTGGAAGGGATGCTGAGCAAGTTTGCAGATAATACAGAACTGAGAGGAGCTGTTGATGCCCTGGAGGGCAGGGAGGCCTTGCAGAGGTCTCAGCAAATGAGAGGAGTGGGCAATCACCAACCATACAGAGTTCAACAAGGGCTGGTGCCAGATTCTGCACCTGGGGTGGGGCAAATCTGGATATATGGACACACTGAGGAATGAGATGCTGGAAAACAGTGACACAGAAAGGGACCTGGGTGTCCTGCTTGATGGCCAGTTCAATATGAGCCAGAAGTGCCCTGTCAGCCACGAGGGACATCTGTGTCCTGAGGGACATCAGGCACAGCATCACCAGCTGGGCAAGAGAGGGGATTATCCTGCTCTGCTCTGGGCTGCAGCAGCCTCACCTCGAGTGCTGGGGGCAGTTTTGGGCACCATGAGATACAAAACTCTTGGAGAGCATTCCAAGGAGGGCCCACAGGCATGCTGTGAAGGGCCTTGAGGGGAAGCTGTGTAATGAGGTGCTGAGGGCCTTGCTCTGTTCAGCCTGGAGGAAACTGAGGGGGGACCTCAGTGCAGTTACAGCTTCTTGTGAGGGGAACAGGAGGGGCAGGCACTGATCTCTGCTCTGTGGTGACAGTGACAGGACCCAGGGGAACGGCCTGAAGCTGTGTCAGGGGAGGTTTAGGTTGGATATTAGGAAAGGTTCTTCCCCCAGAGGGCGGTTGGGCCCTGGAACAGACTCCCCAGGGCAGTGGTCGCAGCACCAGCCTGGCAGAGCTCCAGAAGTGTTTGGACAATGCTCTCAGGCACATGGTGTGACTCTGGGGATGGTTCTGTGCAGGGCCAGGAGTTGGACTTGATCCTTGTGGGGCCCTTCCAACTCAGCATGTTCCATGATAAATGTGAATTCCCCATCTGTGAGGTTTCATCTTAAATAGTTTCTTTATTTATAACCTGTCCTCAAGAATACACAGAGAGCCCCACTTCAGAGCACTTAATTCCAAAATACTGAGATCCATCTCTGAATTGGAGAAGTACATTCCCCTTAAATCTCAAACATAAGTACCTGTTCTTGTTAGCTGCATCCATTAGAAGATGCATAATTAATTATTTTTCAAGTAAATCAAAACTCTTAATGATTACAAAGAAGTGATGAGTTATGTCTCATGTTAGAGTATAACAGGAATATATTAATGCACCCTGTTTGCCACCCTGTCTTTCATCTATTTAAAATGAGTACATTTTACTGCCCTGTTTTCTTTCAACAATTATTTAAAGGGCAGTTTGGAACACACATTGCATCACTTGAGTCTTGAAGTATTATTTGAAACAGACTTAGACTGACTTCTTAAGAGGTAGTAACATTTGTCTACAGTTGCTGACTTTCACTATTTGGAGTTGCAAACATCTGATTTAATAATAACAGATTTGTTGGAAAAAACACTGTTATTCTTGCTGTCACCATCATCCTCTTTGAGGGACTTTTGGTATTTTTTATTCCCTTGGGATGCAGGTGGGATTTGTTAAAATTTTCAAATTCTCTTACCTTAAGCATAAGTACCAAAGCATAATTTCTGTCTTGGCTTTCCATCAGTATTTAAGAGAAGTAGGCAACCAAGGTTATGTATCTATAGTTTTCAGTTATTGGTCTGTTGCTGTCACTAGTACCTTTAAAATTGTTACTTTCTTCCTTGTTTTCATAGAAGGTTGAATTAATAATGTTAAATACAGTGTTCTGGTGCACAGAACTGATTTACCCCATACATATTGCTGTTGATCACTTCCAGTAGCATCCAATAGGTGAGGGACTGTGGAAGCTCTGTTAGTCTTTAGTGCAGGCTTTGTAACTTTGCTCTCTGAATCAAGTGTCTTAGAGAAGCTGACAGAGCAAGGGATGTGACCAACACCAGACCTTGCCCAGCAGCCTCACAGTGTGTCTTTTGAGATGGGCGTTTTGAATGAACCGGTACAGAAAAACGAAGAAACTCTTCTGTTTTAATTTGTAACCGCAGTACACCATCTTTTGTTTGTCTGTGAGAAGGAAACACCCATTTCAGGTTTTGTCAAAACTATGGAGCCCTGGCAGACTAACGAGAGAGGGATCTATGCTCAAACCAATACAAAAAAAAAAAGATAAAAACTTGTCTTGCTGTTTCTATTTTGAAAATATTATAAAAAAACAGGAGGGATCATTTAGAACAGAATTCTTCAAGAGTAACTTTAATATTAAAAATGTACTTCTGTATAATAAAAACTGCAGCCATATTCTGTCTGAACACTCTTACCTAATCCAGAGGGAGCCCCCGTGTTTGACCCAACCTTTCTTTCCCACATCTACTGAAAGGGAAGGAGGCATTGTAACAGAAAAAAATTCTGTTAGCTTGAGGTAATCTGATCAATAAACAAGCCCCCAAACCTAATAAGCTTCGAGCAATGCCTTTCCTTTCAACTACTTGTACTCTGTGATTGTCCACTGCAGCAGCATAGTGTCTGCAGGTGTGATGGTATCTGTTTGAAAATGAGGAGGTTTATTTATGTTGGCCTTTGCACTAAGTTTTCCTTCCAAGATCTTATCTACTTCTATCAAACCTTTCCAAGTAAATTTAGATCTTCATATCTTTTTGCTTTTTTTTCCCATGTAAAAGTAAGTATGAGAAATACTTTCTTCCAGATAAACCAGGCTACGCATGACCAGGCAGTGGTGCTACAAAATGCCCTACAAAACATTCCTAATCCAACTTCAGAATGCATGCTGAGAAATGTAGCAATACGTCTTGCACAGCAAATATCTGATGAGGTTGGTGAATTCCTTTCTGTATCACCTTTTTCCTTATAGCATCTTTTCTATTTTCTTAATCCTTAAATTTGTTGCTTTGTAAGACAAAGATTTTCCTTTTAAAATGTTTTAGGTAATGATCATATGAAAGAGAAAAATCTCAAATCATTGCCAGTGTGTCTTTATATATTGAAGATGCTTTAATGACACAAATGAAAACCTCAGTAAGGCTAAACAATGTGCTTTGCAAACATAGTGGTCTTATGTGTATGGTGTGGCCAAAGCCCATTTGGATCTGGAATGAGGAGTCTTGTTAGAGAACATGTCAGTGAAATCACTGAGTTCAGCAGGAGCTAAAATCACAACTGCTTTACCTTCCTCTTCCACCTGCATCTGGATCCCTTGGTTTCCAGGGTGGAAGCCATAAATACAGTGTTTCTGTACTGTATAGCATGTCCACAAAACCATCCCCAAAACATTTCTGAGCTATTTAGATAGAAGGTATTACTGTATCCTCATCTTGGTGTTGACAAGTTTGCTATCCCTTGAGAACAAAGGGCAGTGTCTAAAGAAAGCACAACATGCTGCAATGCAAGACTGAGCCATCTGCCTTCCCCCAGTGGTGGTTTTGCATCCATAGGTTTAAAATCAGCCAATTCCACTCTGATTTAATCAAATTTCTTCTATAGAAGAAGTATCTTCTGAGGTGAGATGTGAGGAAAGGTTTTTTAATTCTGCCTTTGTCTTTCCTAGAGGCCTGCTAATAAATAAGTAATTTTTCATTCACCAAACACATCAAGCAAACAAAATCTGAATGTGTTTAACAGTAGTGCTGTGTAAGATTTGTCTGTAATTTTATGCAATTATGAATACTGCTGTAGATCTAAAATTCATGTGTACTGTAGTTGCCTTTGAAAGGTTTTTTGCCTTTTCATGTTTTGATGGTCAGACTCTTTACAATGGATCTCAAAATTAAAAAAAAAAAAATCTGACATAGTTTCCATAGGCCAGAGAGAAGGCTTTAGCACAGAGAGGAATAATTCACCTTTTTTAAAAAAGTTGATCCTTAAAGACTTTGAAACTACAATGAGATAAAAAAACCCTGTTGTTTTTCTTGTGGCTCTGTTGCTGTAAGGTTCCTTTGCTTGTGACAAATATAAAATACCTTTTATTTTTCTTGGAAATACTGTTAATGTCCGTATCAGTTCAAGAAGGCACATTGTTCAGGTTTCCTGATGCAGATACCTACCTAGCTCAGCTTCTTAAGAGTCCCCTTTTTTATTGTCTGAGCATTAGAAAAATGAAACTTGAAATCCATCTGTCTGCCTTCTGCTTTTAGAGATTGCCTATTTTTTTTGATTATTCTGTTTTGATCTACAGACTTTAGATAAGTTTGGTAGTTTTTTTGAAAGTTGATGTGGAACCCTAAATAATAGCAGTTGGAGTGTGTTTTGTAATGTGTGTATATCAGTAGAAACTACTGGATGTTAACTCAGACCATGCACAAAGTACTGAGGAGTGACTCTGCATTCCTTTAGTACATGAGCTGTGTTCTTATCCATGTTCAACCCTCTGTGTCTTGAACATGCAGCAATCCCTCTACAGAATGATCACATACTTGATAACATCAGTGTGTTCAGGCTGGCTATCAGCTAGCACAGCATGGGGAGAAACCCTAAAATAAGTTCAACTTTTTATGTTGCTTAAGAGGCTGGCTGCCTTCCAGATGAATGCTTGGTGGTTTCTTGGGGTTTTTTCCTAAATAAAGAAGGTTTTAGCATTGAAATTGGTAGTTACTGCTAAGTCTTAGAACCAGAGTTGCCTACATCCTACTTTAAAAAATTAAATTTTACATAAGTGAAGTATAAATACTCTTCAAGATACATCATCTGTTTTCTATTTAAGGAAAAAAAAAATCTTTGTTTTAAGATTTTAAATCTTAAATTTTCTGTGAAATACATTTGTGGGAATTTAGAATCCATTGCAGTGTTATTTGCAGCTGTATTTTAATGTTGCTTTAGTTAATTTCTCTTTTTTTTTCAGGCTTCAAAATACATCCCTGACATCTGTGTTATCAGGGCAGTGCAAAAAATTGTTTGGGCATCAGGTTGTGGATCAGTTCAGCTGGTTTTCAGCTCGAATGAGGAAATTAGTAAAATCTATGAAAAGGTAAGAATTCCTGAACAGCTGCTTTTCTGTATTACTGTTTGTTTTTGTACAAAAGGGAGTGGGTACAAAGGGTTGACCTGGGCAGGTTTAGAGTGTGATGAGCTTTTAGGTGGCTACAGTGATGTGTTTCAGAATCAAGTATATCATTGTCATAGCACAGCTTAATTTTCTGTTCCAAATTCCTCTCCTCAGTAACCGGTGAATTGTAACTTGAATCTGGTTGAATGATTGAAGAATGCACCAGTTCTGTAACATGTTTTCAGCCCAGTTAGATTCTGCATCTAAATAAGGAATAAGCATTTCCTGCAAGGCTAATTTGTCTAGTCTTCAAACTTAAAAGGTCTGTTCTGCAGAAGTGATTCAAAGCATATGTGCAGTCTAGAATGAGAAAGAAGAGCAGTGATGTGAGAAGCATTGGGAAAAAAGATTTAATTGCTAATTCTGTATGGCTTTTCTTCTTTTATTAGTGGGCTCACGTGTGGTTTACACAGCTAGTTTGGAGTTGGGAGTTCTGTATCAGTAGATTATCACACATCTTGTGATAATTAATGTTGCTCACAGTTACAGGAAATAACAATCTGGATTTGGACAATGACTTAAAAAAATCTTCCTATTTATATCTTGTAAAATCAGGTTTAGTACTTATCAATACTTGCCTGAGAGTGAATGGAAAAGGAATATGTAGGGAGGCTTAATTCTTGATGTGTTTAAATGATCAATTGAAAGAAGAATATTTACCTCAGCAAAATGCAACACCTCTCCATTAGCTTTCATAGGGTTATAATGGCATCTGCTTCTACTGCTGTGAGCATGACTTCTTCATGAAATAAACTGGGCCTTGGGGTTTTTTTAAGGTAATACTTCCATATAAACCATGGTTTAGTTTGTGTGACAATCCAGGCATGAGAAAATAAACTATCTCTATACATGGGATGCTTTAAGAGTAGTGCACTAGAGAAAGCATACCTAAAAGAAAAGAGACCTAAATTTGCTTTTTAAAAATTCTTCTGGGTAGAAATTGTAGAGTTAAGTTCTGTAAAAATATTTTGAGATAATGGAAGTTTTAAAAGTGGTGAAATTCAAGCTGTATGTTATTGATCATCTTTCACATGATTTTGTGTGTTTTTAATTTTTGGGCTTTTTATTTTTATTCTTATTGACACTTATGTGGACATCTGTAATAAATGTCAGCTGCATTTGGTTTCTGCTATGCAAAAGCGAAAATAAAAATTGAAGGAGAAAAATTGGAAATTCAAAAGAGGAAGAAATTGTAGAAGTAATAAGAAGGGGAAATACAGTTCCCTTTGTTAACATAGCATTAAAACAGAGGAAAGTATCCTAGAAATAGAGGAATATCATGGAATGAAAGACAATTTAAGAGAACTGTATCTGGTTATAGATTAGAGGAAGCAATTTTGATGATGGCTTTATAAAGATGGAATATAGCAATGTACAGACCCCCAGCTCTGGGTGCCCAAGTGCAGGGAGGTATTTCACTGAGTGTAAAATGCACTTTGCCTTTCTCCTGGGTCCCTGCAGCTGTGCAGAAATGACTTTCCCTTCTAACCAGGGCTTCACTGCAGAGCAGGTGAAGTTCTGGATTTGCTGAAGAATTCTGCCTTTGCTTTCTGATGTTGTGTCAGGACTGCCACATCCTCCTGCTGCAGTGCAGTGACTGCCTTTGATTTTGTAGTTATTTTGCATAGACAAAATAGTGTTTGCTGCCAGAATGAGGCATATTTTGGCCTGTTCACAATTAGTTCTCTCCTCTGCATTGTAATCCCTTCTTTCTGCCTAATTAATCTTGATACCTTTTCACATATAAAACAAATATTTAGTGCCTGTAGTTAATGTGAGTAACCTGCACTCATGATTTATAAATGATAAATTGAGACCTTCTCACATTCAGTTTCTTTGGAATTTCTTGAATGTAATTACTTCTAGATGGAGAAGAGGGTTTACCATTATTCTCAAAGTATTTATTTTGAAAGAATATACCAAAATCAACTTGGTTAATTCAAGTGTTTAGTTTAAGAAGTAACCCGTGCACCAATTAGAGGTAATATTATTTTCTGTGTCAAAAATCATGACAGCAGCTATGTTTAAAACTTGAACTTAAACTCCTTCATCTTTCTGAAAAATAACAAAGTGATTAATAAATTCTAGCAGTATTAAAAAGCTTTTGGTCAAATAAGTTGTGAGTGTCAAAGCCTTGTAAAAGTGAATTGATGAATTAATTATACAGCACTATAGTGGTAGTTTAAGTAGTAGAGTTTAAGTAGTAGAGATCTCCAAATTTTAAATGCCATTTTTTGAGTGGTAAAGAAAAACAAAACAAAAAAATCCCAAACAAAACCCCAGATGCATACCAAGAAAAATTCACAGCAGTACTAACTGTAACTGTTGCCCACAGTTGTCCTATTTAACTTCTGTCTTCATAAGTTCATGCTTGGAATCCTTCAATGAGAAGCACAATTCTGGAAGTTCAAGTCATCCCACACAGTGCTTTGGCTCAGATCTGAGTGCATAAAATACTTGGCACTGATAATCATTTAGTATACAAACTGTGGTTTGTGTTTGTGTTTAGTGATATACCTTGGAGCCAGTTGGGTTTCTTGGGATTGTTTTCTGTACCCACTTTGTGCACTCTTGTTTGTTTTCACAGACAAATGCAGGAAATGAACCAGACATGGAAGATGAACAAGTTTGCTGTGAAGCCCTGGAGGTGATGACCCTGTGCTTTGCTTTGATTCCAACAGCACTGGATGCACTCAGCAAAGAGAAGGCGTGGCAGACATTTATTATTGATTTACTATTGCACTGTCACAGCAAGTAAGTTTTGGTCACATCCATTATTTTACAGTTCATAATAAATATAAAGCCTAAATGCAGAGCAGTGGCTTCAGCCCATCTGAAATTGTGATGTGAAGTACTGGGTGTTTTCAGAAACCATCCAGGTGGAAAGTTGTTAATACGTTATTAAACTTGGTTGCCAGTGCTTTGATCTGTTACTAAAGGGTTAATTTTAAATTTTTAAGATACTGTTGTTTCATTCGAACTTTTCTTTGAGAAATGACAGGGATCTGAAATTAGTGATGTCTTAAGTTTTTCAGTATGTTTTAAAGGGAGTCAGATTATGGTGCTCTCAGATGAATGGGGTCAGAATTTGAGCAGAATTTGTGTTTTGGGGTTTTTGACTTCTGGATATACAGATTGAAAGATTTTATGTTTAGAATGTGTACTTTAACAAAAGGATCAAGTATCATCAGAGCATCTCTTTACAGTGAGCTCTTTGCACACATTGGTGAAACTGGAGGGTTACCAGAAATACCACAAGCTTTATTATTTTGCAGCCTGTGGTACAGGGTGTTGAATTTTCAGTTTCACTGAAGCTTGCTTGTGTCACTCATTGTATGGAAAAATAGTTCATACTGTCAGTACAAGAAGCTACCACTTCTCTCATATGCCTATAAAACTAGAGATAAACATGATAATCTCACTTAGAATGGTGCAACTGTTCATTGTTACATGGTAAAATAGCATGAGCATGAGTGGAAACAGAAGATTGCTTTGTAAATTACGATGGTGAAGTTGAACTGAGCTGCTGAAAAGTTCTCTTCTGAATTAATGTGGAAACAAATCGGTGTTTGTGGTGCAGAGAAAGTTTAGCAAATACCAGACAGAACTCTGAATATCCTTCCACAACTATTGTTCTCTAATCTCCTGTGCTCAATCAGAGAACAATGTGAGCAAAAATATGAATGTGAGAAAATGTTTTTGGTGCACCATAAAAGACAAAGACAGAAGGATGACCAAGTTCAGATCTCACAAATAGAATCTTTCCAGAAAAGATCACATGGATTGTTTGTTCTACAGAGTTTGGCTGGGACTTCTGTTTCCTCAGAGCAATAATCATGCTATACCTCTAAACTGAGAAATGGAATGCAAAATGTTTAATACTAAATGCTAGAGTAGCTTTTCTCCTACAAAGTAATTGATTTTGTAGTGGTGTTCTCTGAATGCAAGACCACCTTAGTTAAGAGGAGATAGCCAAACAGTCCTAAATAATCCTGGAACCCAGAAGTCTTCTGCTGATCTCTGCAAAGTGTTTGGTGGCCACATGTATGAGGCCTAAATACATTAAAATTCTTTGTGCTGTAAAGCCATGGCACTTACACCCACTGAAGGGACTGTCTTCTATGAACTGAACAGAAACCTGGAGCTCTCAGAAGGGCACGATTCAGATTGCCAGCCTTAAGGGAGGTGCTTGACCTCCAGCTATTCCTCCTGCTGAGCGTGAGTTCATTGTGCCAGCTCTGTGCTGTCATCATGTGTCTAAAACAGCATGAGATGCCTGTGCTCAGGCAGCTGCATCCCTCTCATGATTCCTTAAGAGCTCTTAGATGGTTTCAGCCTCACAGAAATGTAATACTTGTGTTCAAACACTGCATACTCAGAACCATAACAGTGTGAGGCATGTCACATTGGTCACATTTGTTACTGTAGGAAAATATCACCTTTGTCTATTTCATTCTGCCTTCAAGTGCACAGAGCTGAGGAGTGTCTATGTGATGTGTCCCGAGCAGTTGAAGGATTGTATCTTAACTTTCTGTGAGATGTTCTACAAAAACATGGGCTCAGCAATCAGACCCCATCAAATGTCAATTATTGTTAAGAACAAAACAGAGCAGCCCCACCCTACAGTCTGCTGCAACTCAGAGCAGAGTAGGAGAACTTGCAAAGATCAGGGAAGGGTGACAAGGGAGATCAAAGCTCTGCAATGACTTCCATCTGAGGAGCAGCTGAATAGCTGGGGGCACTTCATACTGGAGGAGAGATGAATGGTGGGAGGAGAATACCACAGAGACCCTTAAAATCAGAAGTAGCAAAGGGAGAACAAATGGAGAGCTGTGCTTCTTTGTGTAAGACCTTCTTGAGCATAACATTTAAGCAGTGCAAACCTTCAGTTTGGAAATGGTTTGAGGGTTCTTTCATGAACTTGTCCAGTGAGGACTATGATATACTGCTCTTGGTAGTTTTCTTGAACCACAGATTGTTAGAAGCTGAGAGAACATTCTGGAGAAGTGTCTCTGCATGATTCCTTCTTCTTGTGCACTTTGCTTTGTGCATGGTGACAGAGATGGTGCTCAGCCAGGGGCATCTTTGCTCTGACCTCAAGGTCATCCTTATGTGGCTTTGAAATCACAGTTAGACACACATGAAAAAGGTCTGAAGGGAGAAGGATTCTTTGGTGTGCTTTAGACCCTGACTCCATGGGCACAAAACAGAGATAGCCACACTGAACAGACACTGCAAAACTCAGTTTTTCATATGTTGAGATACTTCCATAAAATCATTCATTCAGCATTCATTTGTAGTCTCTTCCCACACAAAAATAGTTGCTCCTAACAGTTTTTACAAGGCATACTGCTCAGACAGTTAATCCTACAACTTGAAAGAAAAGGGTTTGCCCTAATTTTTTAAATTTTTTTTTTTTTTTTGCTGAAGCTTATCCATTTCTGCATTACTCTAGTGATTAGATTAGATTAGGTTCTGAGGTGAAAAATTTCCTTTAATTATAGCCACTTGAATTTTCAGGAGGGTCATCATCTCTCACATCCTACTAATGATAAATTTTGATCAATTTAGAGATCCTCAGCAAACTGCTGCAGTGACACATAAAAGCAGTTTTACTGGAGTAGTTCTGGTTTGTACCTGGTTTTACCAGGTACAGCTGGTGCTTGATTAGGAAAAAAAAAATATTTAGGATTGCAAATTTTTGCGTTAAGCAATATTTACTGTCAGTTGCAAAGGTGTAGTGGCTAGGTGTTTCTAAGTTTCTTTTTCTTTTACCTTTAAATATTTGATCTGTGGAACAGTTTTGTAATACAATTTATGCTTCTGAAATTTCACTGCAAGGAGAAATAATATGATGGATAGGGAATAATTAAACTGTTCATGTTTCCTACATTATGTTCAGTTTTAGAAAATGGCATTAAGCAGATAAACACAAATTTAATTGATGTCCTGTTTGAATAGGGAGGTTGAATTTAATGTTTCTATTCAATTATTTCCAGAACTGTTCGTCAGATGGCACAGGAGCAATTCTTTTTAATGGCAACCAGGTGTTGCATGGGACAGAGACCTCTCCTTTTCTTCATTACCCTGCTGTTTACTGTTCTAGGGGTAAGTTTTCAGAGATAAAGTCTTCAGTATGGGAATGTATGTAAAAAGTAATAGGACAAAATACCTGCAAGAAAAGACAAATTGTTATTAATAACAGTCACTATAATATAAATTGTTTGTGACCTACAGACAAGCAGCACAGATGATTTCTATTTGAGCTAGAGCAGGGGAAAAGGGACTCTTTTGCATTTTCTGTAAGAACATGAACAGGTCATGGCTTTAATGTCTGCATTTGATCTTTGGTGATTGCTAACCTCTAAGTAAAAATCATTAGCAGGTTAGAGAACACCTGCAGTTAGTGCCTTCTCCTACTGGTCCTGCCAGGACTTTTCAGCTCATGGCTCTCTTGAACATTTGATCATAAGTTTTGATTTGGTTTTCTTTTTCCCATTCAGGTATAGAAATTGTTACTAAAATAGTTGAGAATTCATTCATTAGCAGCTAAATACAATTTTGAACTTGCGAAAGTTTAAACTTACACTTCTTTTCTTTTACATTTACTGTGAGATTTAGGGGAAATACGTTGGTGTTGCACTGTAAGTAGAAGCACTTATGAATTCTTTGCTTTTGGTTTGCACAGAGCACTGCAAGAGAGAGAGCTAAGCATTCTGGAGACTACTTCACCCTCTTAAGACATCTTCTTAACTATGCTTACAACAGTAATATTAATGTACCCAATGCTGAAGTGCTTCTCAATAATGAAATTGACTGGCTTAAGAGAATCAGGGTAAGTTTCAGGATCAGTTTATTCCTGATAATTAGGTTTTTGCTGCAGAACTGTAAACTTTCTTGTGAACTGCAGTTCTGAGCTTAATGTTTGCTGTTTGGAGTATCCTAACTTTCTCTTAAATGACAGGATGAAGTAAAAAGAACAGGGGAAACGGGTGTTGAAGAAACGATCTTAGAGGGTCACCTTGGAGTAACAAAAGAGTTGTTGGCATTCCAGACACCTGAAAAGAAATACCATATTGGTTGTGAAAAAGGAGGTGCTAATCTCATTAAGGTAAGTTCAAGTTTTTTGACTTCTGGAAAGGGTCTTTGTGAGGTTTTGGGGGGGATTGATTTTTGGGGTTTTTTATTGTTTGTTTTTACCTATAAATAAGAAAAAAGAAGCGTCACCTCTTGTGGGTTGTATCCATAGAAACGCTTTTGATTTGAGTTAAATATTTTCTTTTAAAAAAATTAAATTGCGTGTTTCATTCATAAAGTGTATTTAACATTTTCATTCTTCCTTAAGTACTGTATTTAACATTTTAATTCTTATTCCAGTACTTGACCAACATCACACAAAGGTAGTGAGATACAGTCTCACTGTACAGGACTGCTTTCCTTCATTAGCTCTGTAATGGCTTTCCTGCACATGTTCTTAATTAGTGCTATTAATGCTTAGGGCAGGTTTGAACAAATGCATCACATCTCAGCATCTCTTTAATCAGACATGTTTTCTTTGTACCTCTGATATTATAGAGCAGGAGTATTGGTTTTTCAGCACTAATTGATAAAGGGCTTTGTAGATAATATTGGTTTTGCAAAAGAAATTTTTTACCAATCAAGAACAGTACAGTTTTATTTTTAACTTGGAGTGGGGAAGTGGGTTTGCAAGGAACCACTTTAGAATGGAGTTCTTCTGTCGTAAGTTTAAAAGCTCATTATGCTATTGGTCTCAATTTTTACTCTTGTTTTTTTTCTTAAGTACCTCTCTGATTCTCAGACACTCATTTATGTAATAACCCTTATAAAATAATTTCCATGGTAACCCGTGATTTATTGTCTTTTTTTTCAGGAGTTGATAGATGATTTCATCTTTCCAGCATCCAATGTTTATCTACAATACATGAGAAATGGAGAATTGCCTGCTGAGCAGGCCATACCAGTGTGTAGCTCACCAGCCACTATTAATGCTGGCTTTGAGCTCCTCGTTGCACTAGCAGTTGGATGTGTGCGAAATCTCAAGCAGATTGTAGACACGTTGACTGAAATGTATTACATAGGTACAGCAATCACTAGTATGTAATACTTTTTAATTATCTATTTTCTACTCTCTAATGTATATATCATGTACAGATTTTGTTTAGATTATCTGCTGAACCAAATGCTGAGTTTTTTAGTTCGTGGTTTGTTTGTGGTTGCTTTTAATGTTGCAAAATCAGTTTGCCAGGGTAGGCTTTATTTGTTTTTCTTTATGCAGTAAATGTACTGATCTGCATTCCATGGTCACATCCAAATTCCAGCCCAAGTCACAGTCTGACCCTTCCTGTCCCAATCTCTCCTCTTTGTCCATACCAGCTACCAGGAACTTCATTCTGTCTGTATCTTATACTTCTGTCTCATCATTTCAGGCTCTTGCTAACCAATCCCAGAGGTGCTAGCCTCACCAGGTATCTTCAGCTTTGTTTTAGAGCCAGTTTCTTGGTTGCTCACCTGGTTTGTCATCATTGCCCACACACAGACCCAGGTCCTCTGTCCTGCTTCTCTTTTTAGTTCTGAACTCATTCTCTGCTTGTCAGAGAGAATAGTCCTTTTCAGGCTCCTTTTTGGCCTTAGCACAGCACAGCTCTGCACTGAAAGAGTTTTCACTCACTGGAGAAAGTGATTGCTTTCTGTTCAAAAACTTGCAAATGTTAGTGCTTCAAAAGCCAATAGTCACATGAAACTGGGCTGATTTTCACAAGGATGACAAAAGGCTTGGTTTTAGCACAGATTATTGTTGTCATAAAAAAAGCATTTCTTAAAAATTATCAAGCAGGAGGATATTTTCTCCAGCCCTAAAAGGGACACTAAAACCATTCTGCTGTAATAATAAGAGGGAAAGGGAATCAACAATCACCAAACAAAATCCAAACACCATCAAACCAAGGAAACCCAAGCTCATATGGTGGGAAAGGCTGGGAGAGTTGGGGTTGCTCAGCCTAGAGAAGGGAAGCCTCCAGGGGTACCTCATTGTGACCTTTATTACTTAAATGTAGTTTATAAGAAAGATAGAGAAAAAGATTTGTACCAGGGCCTGTAGTTACAGGACAAGAGGCAATGATTTTAAACTGAGAATTGGACACAAGGAAAAATTTCTTCACTATGAGAATGTTAAGACACTGGAACAGGTTGCCCAGTTGTGGATGCCTCATCCCAGAAGTGTTCCAGGCCAGGTTGGATGGGGCCCTGAGCAGTCTGGTCTAGTGGAAAATATCCTGGCCCATGGCAGGGGGCTGGACAAGATGATCTTTAAAGGTCCTTCCAACCCAAACCATTGTGTGATTTAACAGATGTTTCAACTCATAGAGTTGGGCAAAACCATAAGCAACTAAAAATAGTACCCAAAAGTGGAAATTGTCTGCTGCCTCTCAGAGTGCCAGAGCTACTTGCTTGAATGGTGCCGTCAGTGAGTCACTTGAGGTTTTTCAGTCTCTTCTGTTCAGTTCCATCTCAGATACATAAATTAAAAGGGCAGCTTTATGGTTTTCCCCTCTGCCTCATCCTTCTTTCTTCACCCTTTTCTGTTGGGAAGTAGTGTATTTCTTATCACCTCACAGTTAGGGGGATTTCATGGCATTCCCTTCCATTCAAGTGTTTGATAAGCACAACAGAACACCAGATCTGTGTGGTGTGTCAGACAGAAAAGAGAACAAATGTATGAACTGTGCATGCTCTGGGATTCATATACCAAATCTGCTTGTAAATAAATATGCATGCTCTCTTATATCAGAATTATTAATACCAAGTTTTTTGTGTTAAAACTACAGACAGAACAAGAGGTTAGCTTAGGTGATCATGAATGTTCTCAAAGAGATGTGAGGGACCTGAAAGAGAAGATCAGGAGGAAAAACATATATATATCAAGTTATATAGAAAGCATTTGCTAAAACTGTTTCCCATCCTGGCAAAAAAAGTGAGGCTTAAGTGAAATTCTATAATTTTTTGAAGGATTGTAAATCTTGTGAGAGTACTATAATTTTTAGAAGGTTTATAAATTGGTTATATATTCTGTACTCATTCAGCCGAATTCTTCAGCTAAGAAACTTGCTGGTATTGAGGAAAGGCTTCTGTTTCATATAGAAATAGACTAAATTTTTACCTGGCCACCTCTTTAGTTATGCAGTAAAAGAAAATGTTGTAATAAGATTACAGATAGAACAGTGCTTCACAGAAGTTGTGTTAATTTTAGCAATTATAAATTGCAGTGTGATACAGACTAACAATAATCTTATGCAACTGCCCTTTGTACTGCACTGATGTTGTCTTTGTTTTACAACAAACCAGTTCCCTGAGCACTCTCTGCTGTTTCCTCTTAGCTTGTGAAGCACTCACAGAATGGGAATATCTGCCTCCTGTTGGGCCTCGGCCTCCAAAGGGATTTGTGGGACTGAAAAATGCTGGTGCCACTTGTTACATGAATTCTGTCATTCAGCAGCTGTACATGATTCCAGCCATCAGGAATGGCATTCTTGCAATAGAAGGCACAGGCAGTGATGTAGATGATGACATGTCTGGGGATGAAAAGCAGGACAATGAGGTAAATTTAATTATATAAAATTGCCTAATCTTTAAATTGGAATTACTTTTTTTTATGAAAAGGTTGTAATAAATTTCAGTTGCTGATCAAACACTTTGATTTCCACTGATACCTGTGGGGAAAATAGAATAATATTTCATCCTTGAATAAGTTCACTGCCAGAGGGGCACTTTAGAAGATCCAGGTTGGCAGGGTTTGCAGAATTCCTCCTCAGGCATTTCTGCTGGAAAGCACTGCACCTTATTTCAGCCACCACAACTTTGTTAATGCAAACCAAGACAGTATTTGGGTTTTCAGCTGAGTATGAAACACCTTAGATTGTCAAATTAAACAAAGGATAAAACTAACTAGGAGACAGCTACATATGGAAGTGAATTCCACAAATTTTCTGCTTTTCAGAGCAATGTTGACCCACGAGATGACGTGTTTGGTTATCCACATCAGTATGAAGATAAACCAGCACTGAGCAAAACTGAAGATAGAAAAGAGTACAATATTGGAGTTTTGAGGCATCTCCAAGTAATTTTTGGCCATTTAGCAGCTTCCAGGCTACAGTACTATGTACCAAGAGGGTTTTGGAAACAGTTCAGGTAAGTAGAAAATTGAGTATTGATGTTGGTTCACTGGATCACTGAAGTGCAAAAAAACTAATCATAGTAGAATGGCAATGATGTAAAGTGTAAATTAGCTGAAGTTGTGCAGCTTTATCTGCCCTTTCACCACTCTGTAGAAGTCTGTTAAAAAACTATGTTTACAGCAGAGTGGTTCTTTTGAATTTTAGCAGTTTTTGATAGTGAGACTTTGAATTAAGTGTAAAGTTATCCACAAGAGCTTGTTTTCACTTATCAGAAAGTGTCAGGGACAGAACAACAGGTCATGTAGTACATCAAAAACCAGTAGTCTGGCTCTTCAAGGGGGAGGGGTTAGGAGCTTGAATCATATATTTTTTCAAAAAGAAATTGTTGGCAAACAAAACAAAAAAAATTTGACAAAATATGCTTTCATTTTCAGACTCTGGGGTGAACCTGTAAATCTTCGTGAACAACACGATGCTTTAGAATTTTTTAATTCGTTGGTGGACAGTTTAGATGAAGCTTTAAAAGCTTTGGGCCATCCAGCAATGTTAAGTAAAGTTTTAGGAGGGTCCTTTGCTGATCAGAAGATTTGTCAAGGATGCCCACATCGGTAAGTGTTGAGGATTTTCATCTTTTTTTATAGAAAAACAACCCATGTTTGTGTCCTTATAAAAGTGATTAGAGTCAAGAGTGGGCTTTTTGTGGGGGTTTTTTAAGCTAATAGATTTTGCTACCTTATTTTTTCTACAGCTGAACATTGATTTGTCTACAAGTACTTAATCATTATTGCTTCTACTTCACAGATTGATTGTGAAGCATTGTGTATTGATCAAGGCAGGAAAAGATTATGCTTTTTCACATGGAAAGTGAAAACAATTGTAGGGACCAAATGCAATGTAGAAAATTTTAATACCTGGCCAGCAATTGTTGCTGTCTTTGGTTTTCCATAATGTGTGTTTAGAGTTGAGCTGAGTAGGAATCTTCAGTTCCAATGAGTAAAACTGTTCATACTCACCATGTCACCTGTAATTAAGGTCAGTGGGGTAGAAAGTTCATCTTTTTCTGAAGACTTCTGTATTTGTAGGTACCTTTAAATGTGAATGCTGAAATTCATTTTTGCAGAAGGCATGTAAGAAACCACCAATGCCAAATCAGACTGCAAGTCTGTAGCTCACTGTTTTGATGATGGTTATTAATGAAGGAATAGAACTCAATATTGTAAAGTTGTAATTCTCCAGACTTTTTAAATTATCTCTCTTTTTGTGATGGATGGTTAAAATTGCCTGCAAAATTCAGGATGGCTTAATGATTAACTTTTTCTTTTTAGCGTTTGTCTTTTTTTTAATATTGTGTTTATTTCTGTCACTATCAGTTGGCCTTCTTACTGTTCAGATCATCTATGACTCTTTAACACTACATACCTTATACCTCTGTACATTGCCATTGCAAATTCTCTTTATTTTGAAAGCTGATCATTTCCTTTAGCCTTCAGTTAGCAATTAAAATACTGGAATAAAATGACACAAATGGATTTTATTGTGGTAATCTTTCAACTTCAATTGATCTAATACATGAATAAGAATGATTTGTAAAGTGAAGATCTGAGGTTTCATGGATTACAATGAGTGACTAGAAGTGAGTTGAAATACTGCAAGGTAAAATGGTAGCACTGATTTCACCTTATATGCAATGGGTAATTAAATGGCAGATCCAGACCAGAAGCAATGTGAGTTACCATTCATTCCTGATATTATGTATTATCCTGAAGTATTTCTGTGTTTTTTGAACTCTACTGGATTTGCATAATGTTAACAAAAATGTTGTTTAGGGAGGAGGGAACTGATAGTAACTAAACTGTGGATTTGTGTATGGCAAATAAAAGCTTGTCTATATTTTTTTGTAAGCTATTTATTGGATGAATGAATATTGCTGTTGGTTGAAGAGTTTTTAATTATTTATTTATTCAGCCTTTGAATGCTTGATTGCATATCAGGGAAACAAGCCCTTCAGGGTTACACTGGAATAGATGTGGCTTTTTAAATTTATTCATCACTTCTTTATTTTAAAAACAAAAAGTTGCTTCCAGGATGTATCAGCTGGTTGTCTCTCAAGCATTGCTGGCTTATTGCTAGAGATTTGTTCACAGATTATATTTAGAACATGATGTCAAAGCCAGTCATAAACATTCAAATAGGTTTTATGAAGATGATGATTCATGGTTTTTTAGATAGAAAATAAAAAAGCTTTTGTTGTTTTTTTTTTTAAACTGAATTGGCATCTGTTTTGAACTATTGTCTTTAGGTGTGTTTTTGTGTTTATCATTTAATTCCTGACCATAGAAATAGTGTGCAGATACTGTAATGTAACTGTAGGAAAACTGCTGCAGTGAAAAAGAGTTCAGTTCTTTTACTGCTTACACACTGTAGCACATGTAAAACATCAAAAGTTGAACACATTCCTGCCTTTCTCATACATTTACCTGTTCATTGCTAGGTACGAGTGTGAGGAATCCTTCACAACTCTGAATGTAGATATAAGGAATCACCAAAACCTTCTTGATTCTTTGGAGCAGTACGTCAAAGGAGATTTATTGGAAGGTGCAAATGCATATCATTGTGAAAAATGCAACAAAAAGGTAATGAGTCCTTATATTTTTAATTTGTGTACAGCTGTGATGTTACAGCTGTACTAAGTTCAGTCTTAGTTCATGTTTGGGGAGAAAAATCATCCTTTCATTACTCAGTTTGATATTTGGTGAGAGTGTATGAATGGAAATTTGAGGACTGGTAACTGTTCATGTCCTTTTTTAGGTGGACACAGTGAAACGCTTGTTGATTAAGAAGTTGCCTCCAGTTCTTGCCATCCAGTTGAAACGATTTGATTATGACTGGGAAAGGGAATGTGCAATCAAATTCAATGATTATTTTGAATTTCCACGAGAACTGGACATGGAGCCTTACACAGTGGCAGGTGTAGCAAAATTGGAAGGGGATGATGTGAATCCTGAAAATCAGATAATACAAAATGAGCAGTCAGAAAATGAACACTCTGGGAGCACAAAATACAGACTTGTGGGTGTACTTGTGCACAGCGGCCAGGCCAGCGGTGGACATTACTACTCCTACATCATCCAGAGGAATGGTGGAGATGGTGAGAAGAACCGGTGGTACAAATTTGATGATGGAGATGTGACAGAGTGTAAAATGGATGATGATGAAGAGATGAAAAACCAATGTTTTGGGGGAGAGTACATGGGCGAGGTGTTTGATCACATGATGAAGCGAATGTCCTACAGGCGCCAGAAGAGGTGGTGGAATGCTTACATTCTTTTTTATGAACGCATGGACACGATAGACAAAGACAATGAACTCATAAAATATATTTCAGAAATCGCTATCACCACTAAGCCCCACCAGATTAAAATGCCCTCGGCCATCGAGCGGAGCGTGCGCAAGCAGAACGTGCAGTTCATGCACAACCGGATGCAGTACAGCCTGGAATATTTCCAGTTCATAAAGAAGTTGCTGACTTGTAATAGTGTCTACCTGAACCCTCCTCCAGGTTAGTATGGTAGTGTGATAATCATGGATTCATTTTTTACAAGAAGAGTTTTGCTTTGTGTGGCCAAGGATTTATCTAGCCAGTGAAAATTTGGTGTGTCCTGCTTTGAATACTCCTGTCCTTCTGCAGTTAAACACCTCTTGTGGAGTTGTTCATCAGTGGTAACTTGCCACAGTATTTAGCAAAAAATACTTGGATAAACTATCAGCTATTACTCAGGTGCTGTACTAAATCAAGTTAAAATACTCAAATTAGAGGGCTCTTTTTTTGAAAACAGTTCTCAAAGGTGAGATGCTGAATTTGTGAAAGATACATGTTAGCCTCCAGGTACCTGTATTAAAGCTTAAGTTTTTGAATGATACATTATAGAAACTAGAGGCTATTTTGATCAAGTTTCTCCTAAAATTGGAACACCATATCAGACAAAACAGTAATCTGAAATCAATTAAATTATTAAAAATTGCTTTTACTTTGTCTACATGTGAGTATTCTGATTTTTCTTTAGGACAAGATCATCTGTTGCCTGAAGCAGAAGAAATAACTATGATTAGTATTCAGCTTGCTGCTAGATTTCTCTTCACCACAGGATTTCATACAAAGAAAATAGTCCGTGGCCCTGCTAGTGATTGGTATTTTGTCTTTTAACAACAATTACAATTTTGGAAGTTTGATGTCTGTTAAAAGATCCCATTTAGATACATGGTGAAGGTGCACGTGGAGAGGGGGAAAGGTTTGAATAGAAAATACTGGGAAGAATTTGAGCCTTGAAATACCCTGCTGATCTGAATAGCTTCAAATTTAATTTTCAAACAGAGCTTAACTCTTGTCTTTTAAAAAGAGTAAAAGAAAAGAATCTGTCACTAGCACAGAACAGATTATGTTTTCTGACAAATTCAGAATGGTTTTTACATTGTTTTAGTAGTTTTAAACAAAGCTCTTTACAAACCATTGTTGCAGCTTATATTTGAATTCTGTTTGTGAAACATGTATAATAGTCTTTGAGACACTGTTGGCAGAGTACTTTATGTATATTGCTATAGGGCCTGTAATTCAAATCCACACTGTGACACACAGTCCCATCTTATTCATTTTAGTCCTTCAGCTGGGTTATTCTCTGCTGGGGAGAGGAGTGGGGGTTACTGCTGGTCAGATTGGAGAGAAAATCTGGTATTCGTGGCCAGTAGTTTACCAGCTACTAGTAAGTAGCTGTGTAATAATGGCAAATTCATACCCCCAGCAGCAACTTCCACAGTAGCTTAAGTTACTCCTTTTAATTTAAGGGATCAAGAAGAGTTCAAATATTCCTGCTGAAAGGACAGAGTAATGCAAGGCCTTCTCTGAAACAGATATTTTAGTCTTTGGGTATTGGTTTTTCATTTTATGGGGTTTTTAAAGGTCTCTAAATGAGACTACAAATTCTTGTTAGGTTACATATTTAGTTGTGTGTTGTATATGAAATCCACCTGTGTTCTCTGCTGCTCACCCTCTCCCTCAGTTCCAGTACAAAGACAGTGGTGGCTGCCAACATAAGACCTGCTTTGAGGAGTAGTTAGGGGGTGTAATGCTGTCTTAATTCTTATAGGTGATAGAAGTAAAATTGGTTAGGTTTTTATTTGACGTTCGGTTTTTAATTGAAGGGTATGTTCCATTTCTGATTGCTCATAAGAGTATCACTAAAAGAACTACAATCTAATTAAAATCATTTTGTGAACAAAAATGAGTGGGTATCACCTTTAACACATATTTTCTTCAAACTGTGCAAAAGAACATGTCTGCCAAATTCAGAAATGTCTGCATTTGGTGCTGACTGTGCCCTCTCCTGTTGCAGGTATGATGCCCTGTGCATCCTGCTCCGGCACAGCAAGAATGTACGTTTCTGGTTTGCACACAACGTCCTGTTTAATGTTTCAAACCGCTTCTCTGAGTATCTCCTGGAATGCCCCAGTGCAGAAGTGAGGGGTGCATTTGCAAAACTTATAGTATTTATTGCACATTTTTCATTGCAAGACGGACCATGTCAATCACCTTTTGCCTCTCCTGGACCTTCCAGTCAGGTATTTAATTTTCTAATGAAAAGCTTTTGAAATTTATTCTTACTTCTTTGTTATAAGCATTTAATGTAAAGTAAACTCTGGAGCAGATGCATCAGTGTTGGCTGGAAAACTGTGCAGCCCATTTGCATTATGAAACAGGATGTAACTCAACCAGTTAGACAGTTGCTGTCAGAGGGTTCAGTTTTCCCTCATTTGCAAATCCCTGTGAAGGCTCAGTGAGACCTTTGAGCTGGGAGTGTGAAATCTGCAAAAAAAAAAAAGCAGTGGTTATTTTAGTGATTTAATGTCTAGGGAAGTGAACCCTTGCTTTTATTTAGAACTGTAAAACAAACCCCCACAAACAAACACGCTAACCTGAAAACTTGCAGGAGTTCCCTAACTTTTAATCCCATGTATCTTGCAACAGTGAAATTGTCAAAAATTGTAACTTAGTGTAGGAGTAGACAGTGAATTGCCTGATTTTACACTCAAACAACAACAACAAAAAAAAGCCTACATCTTATTGTGATACTTGTGATAATAATGTTAAAAAGATCAGCTTTTTTGAGCGTTTGCTTTGTCATGTTTTAATGTCTCTTTTTGCTTACATGATCCCATTTACCTTCCCAGAATGTTTTCACTGCTGTGTCCAGCAAAAGAATTTGTTAAGAGTTAAGTTGAAGCTCCATAGGCTTAGGAAGTGTTCTGTGTTGTGAGGTATTTGACATATACCTGAAGAGGTGATTGGGTTGTCTTAGTCTACAAAGTTAATAGTGGAATTGCATGTGTGTTTCTTGAGTATTCAGGCCTATCTGCTATTGGAAAAAAGCCCAGTTAAAAGTTTCTGTAACTATAATTTCTTGGACTTGCATAGTATTGATGGGAGTCTTACTCCCTGTCTGTGTCTTTTTGTCTGCATGAGACACTCAAGACCAGCTGCTGCCACTTTGGAGCTTGTATAAATCCCATACCTTGTAACCAGTTCTGTTCTCTGTCACAGTAAAAAGCAGAAACTAAATCAAGATATGATAGATTCAGCCACTAACAGCAGAACTTGTTTCTCTCTGTAGGCTTATGATAACTTAAGTTTAAGTGATCACTTACTGAGGGCGGTACTGAATCTTCTGCGAAGGGAGGTATCCGAGCACGGGCGCCACTTGCAGCAGTATTTCAATCTGTTTGTGATGTATGCCAATCTAGGTAAGCAAATTGCTTTTACTGACAGCACTGTAATAAACTGGGGCTTTATTGATGATCCAGTTACAGAGATAACAGCAGGAGGATCCAGTTTTCCATCCTTAGGCAGATTGTTATAGTTATGTGTCATATAAATGCTCCCTGGCATCTGTGTTCCTCCTCCTTGGAGTTTGGGGCTTCAGTCTCCCTGTCATCCGTGGAACATAAACATGAGAAGCTTGGGGCTGTAAAACAGTATCCTGCTGAGAGAGGATGGGGGTGAAACTTTATAAAATACTTGACTGTTGCTGTTTATCAGCTCATGCAGGAAGTAGACAATTTGAAAGGAATTTAATTTCCCATCTCCAAAATTAATCTAGACAATTGTGTTAATTTAATTACAACTGTAATGCCTGTTGCTTTCATATACTTTGCCTACCAAAGCATTCTCTGTCTGGCAGGTTTCTGTCATGACACCAGAGTAGAATTAGTGTCATGGCAGAGAGGAGAGATGCAATTCTTCTGCTCCATCTTCTCTTTTCTTCTTCACTAGCTTTTCATTGTCAGTGCAGATCAGGCCTGTGAGTGCTCTCCTATTCCAAGGCCAGATAGGAAAATAGAATTTTATTTGTGAGTCTGATCATTATCACAATCTACCCTGTAGAGATAAACCTGGAAGTACCAACACAGTAAACAGTTGTCCTTGTCTCACTACTGTTACCTGAAGGCTTCTGTATGAATGTAGAGTCCATTCAGCAAAAACCACAATAACATAATTTCTGCATTTTGTGGAAAAGATTAAACTGTCTGACATTTTGAGAAATCAAATAGTAGATTGTTCACATCAGAGCAAGTGAGAGGTCAGTTCTACAGAGGATGCAACTACAAAACTGTCTAGCATAATCAGAAAAAATGCCATTATAAAACCACTTACACTCCTCCTTATCAGAAAAATGGAAGGTAAAGCCCAGTTGTATTTTAGAATAAGACAGACTTGGAAATGTATGAAAAATCATTACTTTTATGCAAAATAAGCAACAGAATGCAAGAAGGGATGTAGTGAATTTCCTGGTGAGTACTTGTGTAGTACATGCATGGTATTCTTGCAGTAAAATCAGATGTAAGTTTGGATTTTTTGGTTTGGGGTTTTGGAGGTTTTCTTATTTATTTTGTTGCTTAATTTACATTTATTACATTGTGTGGCACAGTTAAAAATGTCTTAAGTTTGTGATTGATGTATCTAGGACATAATAGAAAAATAAGAAAACACACTGTGGGGGTTGTTTTTCCTATCCTGGGCCTCACAATAAAAGGATTAATTTATTGTCCAAAAGACTTCTCTGAGGCTTTGCTATTAACACAGATGCTACTTGTGCTTAGCTTAAGTGCTAATGAGCACTGTGAAGAAATGGTAGTAATTTACAACTCTCCTTCAATGTGATTTTTCACCTGTATATAATTTTCTTCTGCATCCTGATTGATTTGATTTTTTCCCCAGAAGGTATAAATGAGGGTTTAATAGAAGCCAAGAACTAAAAAGTTACAAGTCATGTAAACTCCTATTATTTTTCTTTTAAAATATTCTAAAAATATTTTCAGTGCCAGAAACAAATTTTTTTTTTCCATTCCCTGCCCCATAAAGGTGTAGCAGAGAAGACACAACTTCTGAAACTAAATGTTCCTGCAACCTTCATGCTTGTGGCTCTGGATGAAGGTCCAGGCCCTCCAATTAAGTACCAGTATGCTGAGCTGGGGAAGCTGTACACCGTGGTGTCCCAGCTGATCCGCTGCTGCAACGTCTCCTCGAGGATGCAGTCTTCTATTAATGGTACAGTGAATCCTCAGTTTGCTTTAGATCCAGTGACTAAACCAGTAAATGTCTTTTTGTGCATGTTTAGCTATTATTTATAAAGTGGATCAGCTGGAAGAATGTTTTCCATTTATGTTTAGCAGCTCCTTTCATTGAAAGAAACAAATCTGTTTGTTGTAAGCAAAACTGATTTGTTACACTAAAAAGACCAAAACAGAAATCTGTTCTGTATAAAATTACAGATATTTTATACTGCTTGGCTTATTCCTTAAAAATATAGGGAAATAATTAGTAAAGTAGGAGGCTGTTCATTACAAAGTAGCAGTGCTTTGAGAATAGTTCAAGCCCATTGTTGACTTAAGCTATTCTAAAAGCATTACTATTTTGTTACTATTACTAAAGAGTTGTCCAGAAGATGTTTTTATCCTGAAAAACAGATGACAGAAATAATCTGTACAGGAAAAGCACCACAGCAGGTTTTGAGATAACTGATAGTGCTTAGCACTGAAGAGATGTTGCATTGTTTTGGCTCTTGAATATGATTTGATGTTCACACTCAATAGAGCAAACAGCAGCCAGCGCTTCAATTTATGAAGGATAAAGAAACACTTAGAAATTGATTAACCACAGTGTAAATCATTAACATTTCCAATAGCTGAATAGAGTGAAGTTATTTTTGAGGAATGGTGACAGGATATTGGGCCATGTGGACTTTATAGCCTGTATCTGTACACGTTCTGCTAAGCATATTTTAGAAAACCTAATTAGAAATCTGTAGAGAAGCTATTTAATGGGAAACTCATTACAGCTTGATGTGTCAGGCTATAAAGTCAATAGGCTAGACTGTGCTGTAGTGAGATTAATGAACTGAAAATTTTATTGTGCTGTAATAAGCTTCAGAATCATGTGGCAATTTTGGTTGGAATTTTTTCCAGTGCATTACTTGAAGCTTAAACTGAAAAGGTAATCTACCTTTGAAAAACAGTTGTATATTCAATATATTAATAATATTATACTAAAAAATATTATTTTTATAAACTTTACTTTGACTATTAATTATTATTATTATTTACATAATAAAGTTATTTTTTCTTCAGCTTATGAAGCTAGAAAAGTTCTCCCTAGTCTTCTGGGCATCTTCAAGCAATAACTCAAAACACTGCTAAATTTAGGAACATCAGGAGCAAATCAACGGTCTTTCACTACACAAAATGAAGCTGACTAAATAAGATACATTAATTACAAAAGCATGTTTATTCTCTACACTCCAGAGATTCAAATGGGACTGTTCTAACATAGATACTCCCCTGAACACTTTTGCATTGTCTTGTGAAGTAGACAGATATTATGTCCCTAAAATATGGCTTGGGCTGTGTTACACAAGCAGTGAAGTAGATAAATGCAGGAGATAAGAGGATTTCTCTGAGAAATCTCAGTGAATTCTCCTCTGGCATGTGAATATGTCTCCAGCTGTTCTGCTTTGATTGTCACTGCATATTCTTATCAGAGAGGGAGAAGTAGCTCTCTCAGGCAGTAAGTGTCAAGCTTCACAAACATAAAAATTAGTTATTTCTTACTATTTTTTTTCAAAGAAAGTCAGCTGTTAAAGGGGGGGGGTGGTTTTTTTCCCTCTGTGTTCTTTGATGAGTTACACCAGTTTGTATTTTGGAGTATCTACACTGAAGGTACTTCAGCACCTTTTAATCTGTAATAACTGTTTATTCCAGGTAATCCCCCACTTGCCAACCCTTATGGTGATCCTAATTTATCTCAACCTATAATGGCACTTCAGCAGAACGTAGCAGACATTCTGTTTGTGAGAACTAGTTATGTAAAGAAAATTATTGAAGACTGCAGCAACTCTGAAGAGACCATCAAATTGCTTCGTTTCTGCTGTTGGGAGAATCCTCAGTTCTCTTCCACAGTCCTCAGTGAACTACTTTGGCAGGTAAAAATAAAAAGCTAGGAGAAAGATGGGAATAAAAAGATGAATGATTCTGAATTTATATGTGAGCATGTTGTACTAAATACTGAATGGGTGCTTGATAAATAAATTTCCTCAAGATGGCATCCTCTGTCAGTATTTACAGTCTTAGGTCTGTACATCACACTGGAGCACTGTGGGAAGTGCTCTGTGAATTTAGGGAAGCACTCAACCTTTAACAAGTCAGGAAGGATGTGTTAAGGGTGGAAAGTAGACTGAGGTGGTCTTTGTGTATTTCAAGAGCATCTGCTAAAACTTTCTGTCATTATTCATGAAAGAGATTCATAGATGACATGAAAAGTTGGAATAACTTCCTTAGATCTCCCTTGTATTTATTTCAAGTATGTTTGTTAAGTCAGGTTTTTTTACAAGTCTGCAGAACTTTTTTGGCTTCAGACTCAGCAAAGAATCTTTGATACTGTCTTATAATTCCATTGTAATTTCTGTAAGGTCAGTTACACTTTTCCACTCCAAATACAATTCTTTACTTCTGTTAGCCCCTCTTTATATTTGCCCTTTTTCTTTCATTTTCAGGGACATTTTTCTATGTCCTTTTGTTTGACACTTGAAAGATTCATAATACAAATCACTTCATTGATATTTTGCTGGCCATATATTTTACATTCTAGGATAACCTGTGAAACCAAGCTTTGTACATACTGCCTAAAAGTAGCAATATCAGTGAAAAGTGCCATTTTAAAATTTTTCTTTTCTAAAGGTATTTTTAAGGTACTTTCTTCAGCATGTCATGCTTGGGGCTTCAGATCAACTGTGTCAGAAAATCATAAAGACACATTTTTTCCTTTACAGAACCTACTGTATTTAAAAACAAATAAAATTAAATTGCAAACCACAAAATTCCTGACACAACCAACACTTTCTAGAAAAGAAGTGTTGTATCTAGAAATACCCTTTGAATTACAGTAAATTTCAAATGAATTGTGTTCTTGTATTTCACTGTGTAAGCTGTCTGCCTCAAGAAATGCTTTCTTGTGTTCTCTGCATTTTGACATTTTAGGTTGCATATTCATACACATACGAGCTTCGACCTTATTTGGATCTGCTTCTGCAAATCCTGTTAATTGAGGACTCTTGGCAAACTCACAGGTCAGTATATACCTGTACTTTTATAATTCAATATTGTTCTGTACAGGTTGTTTTTCCAGTGGCTCTGTTGCTAATCTTTTCAATATATTTGTTTTAAATAGGTATTAAATCAAAATTCACAGATAAAGCAATTTTTTGTGGTTTTATCTGAAATTTTGAGATAAGTACAATTTTTCATATTCCTTCCTATAGAGAAGTTTGCTATAAAGCCAAGATTTTTCACATAGAGAGAATATGCTGTTTAGATTAAACTCCCTGGTTGAACTTCTCTGTGAACTGCTCTGCTTTCATAGAAATGTCCCCTTGAGGTGGGTCAGCAACAGCCTGGGCTTGCTCAGGAGCACATCAGATGTAGGAGTGGTACCAGGACACACATGAAGTGTGAATGTGGGAGAAAATAATATTTCACATTTGGGTATTCTCCATATGATCACGTTTCAAGAGAATTGTAACTCAGCATATTACATATTAATCCAGTTGAAAACCTAATTTTTGTATGTCTACAGAATAAATATTTTGAAAGTTATTAAAATTGTAATTTCTGCAAATGCTATTTCTGAGAACAGTCAGTTTTTCAGAAGTTTAATACAGAAGTAGGTGATATAGCACAAATGTCATCAGTGTGCTACCTGTCAGTGTTTTACAATGTCACTGTTTCATAATAAGCAGTTTTAGGTAGTGTGGGATTTACTGAATCATTTCCAGCTCTATCTCATAGGACATTTGAAATACTTTCAGTGAGAGCACACTTGCTGGGTATGGGAGTGGACTCCTGTCTTTAGCTGTGGACGCAGACTGCTCATTTAGAATGTTTCCAATTGCCTGGGCTTATTTTAGGAGGGACTCAAAGGAGGTGCTGGTCTGGCTTAGCCACACTCCAAAATATAATGACTGAGTTGTAGGGATTTTCTTTATGGGATTTGCTATGCATATATAATGCAGTTAGCTTATATTATCTTCTTGATAAACAAATTATTCATGAACTAAGTCCACAGAATGCTGGAGGACAGGCATGTTTTAATAGATATGAAGTAAAACAATGGATTTTTAGGGTTGAACAGCAGGTGAGAAATCATGGAAATGGTTGTTTGGGATAATGCTGTATTTGGAATAGTGGTGTATGAAGGACATGGATTGTTGTGGTGTGGCTTTCCTAGAGAAGTACATCACTCCATGTCCCATTGTCAGGAGTAGCACTGCTCCATGGAATTGTGTTAGGCTTCCACAGAGGGTATTAAATGGCCAGCTCCAGTCATCCACTACTCACTGCCACTTCTAGCCATGGCTTGCAGTACTTGTCTCTGCCCTGTACTTGGTTTTGCTGTGATAATCAGAGAGTTTAATTATCTCATCCAGTAAAAAAACTCCAAAACCCAACAAACAACCACAAAACAGTGAAATTGTCCATTGTAAATGGTGTCTTGTAACTGCTGGGAAATGAGTCTGATCTGACCCTGGGCAGTGTGCATCCCTTGGGGCAGCTTGTCCTCTGGTACTGCAAGATCACTGCTGCTGGCCCTTGGCATCAGACCCACTCTCTTAAATTTCTCTTGATTTGACAGGTTCAAGTGCCAGGTTTGGAATGGTGCAAGTGCCATTAAATTAAATTAATTGAAATAAAGCTCATCATTGCCTTACAGATGGAGCCTGGGCTGACAGCTGCCAGGGATGTGAGGAAAGAGGGCAGTTGCTTTCCCTGCCATGAGTGTAGCTCTGTGAGACACCAGTGTGGGTTCTGTGCCCCTCTGACTCTTTTTCAAAGCCAAAAGTGTGTCAGTTCTCAGTTTTTGCACAGTTTCAGGGTAGCAATGAATTCCTCTGCCCTGTTGTAGAGCAGAAGGCACAGAAACTGGGCTTAGTTCCAGGGGATGCCCAAGTCCCTTATCCCGTGCACAGATATATGTACCACTCATTCCCCTTCAGAGGAGCTGCATGTAAAGGGTGTCTTTGAGAAACATAGCTGAGTGTAAGTAACCTTTCTGTGAGGATTTAACTGTTCCAATTCTCTGAGGACCTACTGGGTTAACAGGGCTGATTTGTAAATGCAGTAGATACTTTAGTAATAAAATTGAACTGTTAAAGTTTATTACTGTGACTAGAATTAATCATAATTACATTTTTTATATATCTTGTTCAGTTATATTTTTAGCATGTTTGGTAATTTTTAAACTAAGTTACATATATGACATGCCAGGTTAATTTTCTGATTTTTAAAAAACCCTCTTGACTAACACCAGAAGTCAGAACATCAGCTGTCCCTTTTGTAATTACATTGTATATAGAGCCTTAATTCAAATGCTAAAACTCTGTAATACTGAAAGTTTAGTCATTGTTTTGGTTTGGTTTTTTCTAGGATTCACAATGCACTTAAGGGAATCCCAGATGACAGGGATGGACTCTTTGACACCATTCAGCGCTCGAAGAATCATTATCAGAAAAGAGCTTACCAGTGTATAAAGTGCATGGTGGCTCTCTTCAGCAACTGCCCTGTAGCTTACCAGATCCTTCAGGTGATACCTTTTATTCTGTTTCTTGCTGCTTTTTTTCCCATTTCTGTGATTAAAAAAACCCAAAACAAACCCCACCATTATTCCGTTTTTAGCCCCTCAATTAAATTAAAACTTCCAGGGACAGTTCTTTTGAACCTTCTGTATGAGAAGGTCATTATAAGGGATTGAAAACAATCTGGTTAAATTCACACTCATTTGCAGTTGTGATGCAGCTGCAAATCTGCAGACTTCATTTCAAATTTGAAGTTTTCTTTGGAGAAAAAAGGATATTTGTGACTCCTTTAAACAGCAGCAGATCGGTTGGTGGTCTCTGACAGCTGATGTATAGGAAAGGAAAAACACTTCTGTTTGCAAGAACACAGGAAATAATTGTGATTTGTTCATTTTCTGTCTGCAGAGCAATGGAGATTTGAAAAGGAAATGGACCTGGGCAGTGGAATGGCTTGGAGACGAGCTGGAGCGTAGACCATACACTGGCAATCCCCAATACACCTACAATAACTGGTCTCCACCAATCCAGAGCAATGAAACATCAAATGGCTACTTCCTAGAGAGGTCACACAGTGCTAGAATGACTCTTGCAAAGGCCTGTGAACTCTGCCCAGAGGAGGTAAGGAATTAATTTGACTTTCAGTTCAGAAATTGAGTAAAATACTTCTGTAAATAATTAACCTTAGCAACAGTCTCCACTCATTTAAGAGGTAACACATTTCATGTGTACTTTATAAGTATGGATTTATATTTTAATTTTTCAGTTGTTATTACTGTTTCTGTAGACATTTGTCTCTTAGAGTATTAGCAGTATAAAATTGAAAGTGACCATTTGAAGTAGATTATGAATGGGTCTGTATTTCCAGTAATATATTGATAGAGGGAATTTTTATTACAATACAAGCTATAGGTGACAGGGTGGCGTGGAATTTTTCTCTGAAGGTCTAAAACATGACTCTAGCATTTCTCTGAATGTCTAAAGCATGACTCTAGATTGTCTGAAACAATCATTTGCATAGGATTGGTTTGAGCTAGAATAATTGTAATATGTTTTTAAGGAGTAAATTAAATGGGGTGTTTCAAACTTTAGGAACCAGATGATCCTGATGCCCCAGATGAACATGAGTCTTCTCCACCTGAAGATGCCCCACTGTATCCTCATTCACCTGGTTCCCAGTATCAACAGGTAAAAGCTCTGAGTTGAACTATTTATTCAGAGTTTCAGGTTTGCTTTTTGTTTTAGTATTTATGGTGACTTAAATTATAGGTATTTAGCCAGAAGCATGTTATTGTCAAATACCGTGTTTAGAGGAATAAAGGTACAGCTCCATTTCACCAGGAGCAGTTTCACCATCAGAGCTTCAAGTAGGAATTTTATCAGATCAAGGATTAATCATGCACAGAAAGGGCAGAGAGATTGATGTAATCACAGCCTAGAGCATACTGAATTTAGATTCTGTTGTTTTTCTTGACATTGATAATATTTTGTGAGCTGCTTTCTTGTTTTCAAATATAAGATCAAATCTCAAGGCCTGAATTTGGATAAGTGGAAGACTTTTGGAAAAAAAGTAGATGGCTTTGTGGCCATGTAACTCGTGCTATGAACAGTGATCTCAAAATTTTAAGTACATATAAAATCCAAATCTGTTTTTATGTTAAATGGCTACTTTGTTAATACTTTCCAGTGGAAAGCCAGATCTGGAAGAAATCATAACCAGGGTCTTCTTATAGAATTGACTAAATTATGGGATCCCTCACTTAGTAGCCATATTTTGTTCCAATTCATTTTGTATATTCCAAATCTGCTAATTTAATTTCCTTTCCTGCCCAAATCCATTTTCCCCTCCATCTTGCTTTCCTTACTTGATGTTCTCAGCAGAGCAGTTGGTAAGTCATGCAGATTTCCCCACTCCTTCCTGAGCTCCCGAGTTCAGACACATTCCATAACCTCACCATTGCCCTTGTTATGTGTTCACTTTCTTGCAAGAGACAGCATTTCTCACTAACACACACCCAATCCTCAAACTCTTGGTTTCTCCACAAACTCTGCAAAACAGTAGATAAATGAGGTGGTTTTATTTGCCAGATCTGTGTGTGACTTCTTAAATTGGGGCAGAGCATTTGTAGAAAACTGCTGGTCTAGGTTTCATTCAGTTCTGTAACATTGAGGTTTCCCCCTTAAAAATTAAAGTATGCAGCATAAACACAAGGTTGCTTTTTCCATTGTTTTAGGGAAAAAAGTCAAGCTGGTTGAATCTGTTAATAAAATATGTGCACAGTGTAATGTGGCAGCACATAGGCAACCTCTCTTGGTCTCCTTTTTTCCTTTCTTGCTGCTTTTGCTTTGCATGTAATTGTTTGTGATTCAAAAGCTGGGATTACTGTTTCACGTGATCCTTTTATCTTTACAAGTTGAAAGTTTGTTTCCCTTGTGTGTAAATTTGCCAGGTAAGTGAAAGGTGTGACTCAGAGGAATGAAGCAGCTGGGATGTGTGTTCATACCATGTGGGTACACAAGAAGTTGGTGTGCTTGAGGACACTTCCCAGTGGTCTGAGTGGAGAGGGGGAAAGCAGGGAGTCAGGAGACAGCCCACAGAGTTAAATCCCTTTGAAATGTGTGTGCTTTGTTGCAGAATAACCACGTGCATGGACAGCCATATACGGGCCCGGCAGCACACCACATGAACAACCCTCAGCGAACCGGCCAACGAGCACAAGAAAACTTCGAAGGCAGTGAAGAAGTGTCCCCGCCTCAGACAAAAGATTAGTGAAATGCACATAATCAATTAACTTGCTCCATCAAGACTGTGCACCCAGGCCTTACAGTCCAACTTTTCTCTGTGTCTGGCTAATATTTAAAACTAGAAAAACTATTCCTAATCAACATGGAGTGGAGAGTCTATTCACTGTCTTATCTGCAGAAAATTGCTGTCAATATATAACCCGCCTGCAGTGGAAAGTGTATAGTGTTTTGTAATAAATGGCCTGATGCTAATGTGTAAATGGCAAAGGTGTATATAGTATATTAATGTTTGACTGTTAATTCTTGAGCAAGAAACATTTTTTTTTTTGTCTTGATGAGACTCACAGATCTACAAAAACAAAAAAATAATTTCTTGATATATCTGCTGCGCTCTGCAACCAGTGTTGCCTGCCTCATGGCAGTTGGATCAACTCCTTTACGAAAAAGCCTATCCATGTCAACCACAAAAATAGTTTCATGTTAATTCTTTGCCACTGGAGTCGATTTTACTATGAGCAACGTAATGGCTGGTAACCTTTTAATTATTTGGTTGATGTGGAAAATTGGTGATGTAACATTGTTTCTAGATCTTTTTTCATTGCCTTTTTCATTCTGGTATTAGGTTAATCACTTTGAAGCTATAGTTATGCTGTAACATTTAGCATGGCTTCACACCAAGTTAGTGTAGCCAATGAGGGGAAAAAAAAAAAAAAAAACAAGCGTGACAGCAGTTGTCCCAATGTGACAACTGTATTGCTCAGAACTTCTTCTTCTTACACCTAGACTATAAAATGGGGAGGGAAAATGTGACAAACAAGTGGTTTTCAGTTTCACATATGTTCCTCACATCTGATGTTTGACAGTTCTCTCTCTGGGTGGGATAAAGAACACTTAGTTTTCAGTAATAGGAATTTAAAAGATTTAAAACAAATATGCAAAAATTTGCTATGCCAGGATGCCTGGAGCATAATAGACTGTATTTGGTGTGCTTGTTTTGTTTCTTTGGTAGAGCTTATTAGATAAACTTCTAACACTTTCCTTCTACTGCATCCCAGTGAAGTGGAAGTCAACAAAATCACAGAGTACTTGTGAGTGCCACTGCACCAAGTTAACTTGCTGGTTTTCTGCTCGTTCACAGTTCTACTTGAAAGCGAGAATTGTCTTAGCTCTTTATCCATTATACAGAAAATCTTAACATTAGAAGCAGGGTTTAAATATAAAAGAAACTACTGGTTAGTCAAATACAATTCTGAGGTATCTCTATTCCAGAATAAACATTTGTTTAAAGACTTAAAGAAACGCATCAGTAAATACTGTATTTAAATGAAAATTGGTAACTTGAATGTGTGTAATTTTTTTGGAACCTGTCTAAAAACCAAATACCCCTGCAAAACAGATACAGCCCACCCTATACTATTTAAATATTTTGCTGTTTTATTTTATAGAAATTATTTTGCTGAATTCACAAATAGAATTTGATTTAAGAAGAATGTTTTGTCCTGTGGTGTGTGTTGTTTTTTGGGGTTTTGTTTTTTAATGGACTGCACAGAAAGGTGAATTCTGTGCAGTGGCACTATGCTGAATTCTGGAACAACAGTCACATTGAGATTCTGTGCACAAAAAAAAAATTGGCCCTCAAGAATAAAATAATCAGGACAATTACACTGTAAAAGTTTCTTAATGTGATTTATCTTGTACTTTTTGTATGTTTTTATATATACATATATATATTTAAGAGCACAAGCTTGATGGTGTTTTTTACAAATGAGTTGATAGAAACAAAGCTGCTTATCAAATTAAAGGTCTGTAGTTTTGAAATGAACAATGGAAAATTCAGTCCAAGTGCATTCTTAGGCATTTAGTGTAACAAGGGAGAGACACAGAAGATTTTTGAATATGCTGTGTAGCGATGATCACTTTTATGCTTCCATGTTTTTCCTAGTGCTCAAGTTAATTCAGATTTTCTTCATAGTTTTTTAGTAATACCATTTTACCTGGATTTAGTACATTTGGATAACGTGTTCCCATTTATGTTTGGGGATGCTTGTTGGAGGTTTTAACTACAAAAATTCTACCCTGAGTTCTCAAGTTGAAATATTTATTTGGACCAGTAATTGTTAAACAGGCTATCTCAGAGGCGATTATTACGTATTTTGTACTATATAGGTAAAATATATAATGTGCTAGTTCAGCCTTGCCAAATGTGTTTGCTTTTAATAGTGCAATGATTGTAGAGACATGTCAAACCTGTGACACTTTAAGGCTGTGGCTTTCTCCAGCCATACCCAGCCCTGCCCCAGAATTGGGAATGGCTGCAGTGGCAGTTGTTTTCCAGGCAGCAAACTGAGGATTTTGTGCATCTCTGTGACATGAAGAAGGGTAAACCCATATTGTTTGCTGCAGCTGTTGCTTTTTTAACAGGCAGCTCCAGTGTAAGGTGCAATGTTTTCTTCACTCTGGGCAAAACCAGTTTGAATTGTACTTCTTAACAAATACTGTACAAGCAAAACGTTTGATATGCACGTTTCTGTCGCAGCATTTTGGCAGGGGACTCCAGGCACTGCGCCTGGCGATACCTCCTTGGTGATGGCACACTCTAAAGCAGTACCCCTCAAAGTGCCTAAGATTCCATTCCCCCATCACTGATTTCAGTCCTGTTTTCTGTTTAAACAGTTTCTAGGGAATCTCTGGTCTTCCATAAAATGAGCCAATAAATAGTAAAGCAATTCCTCGTGTTCCTGGCGGTGTAACGTGGAATACATAGAAACTGAAAATCCATGGGTGATGTTGAGTCAGGGTTAGTGTGTAGTTTGACCTTGGGGGAAATCCATAACCTTACTGAGCAGAATTTCTCCATCTTGTACATTTGGCTTGTGGTTGTTTAGTGACTAAATTCAGCTTTTAACACTTGCTACTGCCAGTGTTAAAAATAGTACAGCCATATATAAAAAGAATTCAGTCACTGTTTGTGTATCAGTAAATGTACTATGTTTTGGTCACAGAGTTGGTCACCTGCACCTGTGTTACCCCTTTGACAAGAAGGAGATGGCTCAGGGTTCTGTCAAAGCTTGTTTGTCCTGCAGGACCCAAACTGGTGGGAATGGACAAGCAGAACAGGACTCTGCTTGACTTGGAATTTTTCACATTATTTTCCCAGCTGACTACAAGCTCTGAAGATTTGAGTTCTCTGTTTTTCAAGCTTGTGCATCTTGCTGAAATCGAGCCAGAAAGAAATTAAATTCCCCCATTGATTTTTTTCTTTTATTTTTCTGACTGAAACTTTAGACAACATGAGAGATTTGTGTTAATCATATTTGCTATTATGCCTTCTCAGCCACTCTGTTGTGCCTAGCTTGTGTGTTTTAGCATATGTGTCATGAAAAAGCACTTACAGTTCCAAAATTTCCTGTATATTTCCTGAGATCCAGGAGAGAATGAGATTAGCCATTCTGCCAAAGCTAAAATGGGCAAAAATTGGCTGCTGTAGCAATTTACTTCATTTTTGATTTCAATAAATTTCGTCTACCTCTTAAGTCTTTTGCCAGAAATGAATAGGCTGATGAGCTGTGTCAGGGCAAAGTGGCTCCATGTTTTTGTTGGTGTGAGTTCCAGTTACTGGGCATTGCAGGGAAGCTTTCAGTGCAATGAATTTAACTAAAAATGAAGATTGACTGTATAAATTAGAGGAAGAAGTAGCCTGTTGGGGAATTTGCAGAGTAACCAATTAAGTATTTAAATATCTTAGTTAAACCTTAGTAGCCCACACTCTCAAATCCCCATTGAAAGCAAATTCTCTCCCCCATGACAAAAGACACACCATTATTTTTGGGAGGGTGAGATGCTGATGCCAACCTCACATTTCTTAGGACAGGTGTGGGATTTTCCCATTTGTGGCTCTGCTCCAGCACAGCATAATCAGACCACAGTGATTTTGGCTCTTTGTCTTTTCACTTTTCATGCCCTCCATCATGTTCATGACACCACTTTCCCCCAGCCAAAAGGTTTGGGAGTGAAGTTGCAGCTGCCCTGCCTAGAGCCAGCCAGAAGAGGCTTTCTGGGAGCAGTGGGAAGTGTCTGGCACAAACCAGGAGCTGCACCAAACCTGGTGCTGTAGTGGCAGAGTGGAGGATCCCAGCTGCTTCCTCCTGCAGCATTCCTGCTCTCCTTGCAGGTGTGTGGTGGGAAAGGTGACTCCAAACCTCTCTTTAGAGCTCTGAATTCTCTCCTGGCTGGCAGCTGGGCTCACAGTGAGCTGTGGGTGCCCCCTGTGCCATTCCAGGCTGTCCCTGTCCCTGCCCAGTGGGTGCCATGTCAGCACAGCCCTCCTTGTTCCAGACTGCAGGAAGGGCTTTACCCCAGCCTGAGCACTGTCCCTTTTCACACTAGAACTTCCTAAGGTTCTTACCACGAATTTCCTTTTATTCCTAAGGGATAAAAGTCTCCCCTGGGCTTTAAGTGTCCAGTAACCATTCCTGTTCATTATTCACAAGAGCAATGCACAGCCCCACCCTGCAGTGTCTGTCAGGGTAGGCTGTGTCTGGAAGGGTGCTGACAAGAGATTCCAGCATTAAATTCAGACCTCTCCATCCTGCACTCTGATTTTCTAACACAAGTTGTGGTGGATCCATGGATTTCAGCAGCATTTGTGCCAGTTCAGTTGATCTCAGCACTGTAAGAGTGGAAGTTGGTGATGTGTTGGGGTCAGGCCAGCTCAGTCAGTGGGTGGCACACAAGACAGAGCTCTTGTTTGCAGACAAATCAAAACAAGCACGGGGGGAATCAGTTTCTGAAGGAGAAAAACACTCCTGAATAAGGGCTAACTTTTAATCAGATTTTTAAATACCCAACTCTGTATTTTTTAGCTTTAGAACTCCTTGAAGCCACTTTTTGATAATAAAACTGACCTACAGGCTGTTTCCTTGGAAGAATTTAATATAGCCTTAAATCACAGCAGCACAATTCTGAAATGACAGGGTCATTGTTCAGTGGTCAAAATAATGTGCAAAAAAAAGTCTTCTAGTTTTTAACCATTAGATAACCTTGAGTAAAGAAACAAGAGGAAAAAGGTTCCATGACTTCATCCACAATCTGACCATAGCAAAACATCCAGTGCAGGGAAATAAGATCATTCCCTTCTCTGTTTCTATAGTATTCAAAGTGTCTGATAATGTTAAATTTTGTTCTTAATTTGCAACTGCTGTTCCAGTAAGTTGGTGTATTTTACCCAAAGTGGTGTGAGCTGCACAGTCTGCATTTGCAGTGATGTCCCCTTTTAATCCACACCAGAGCAAAATGTTTCAATGTTTGGTTTTCCCCTCTAAGCTGTTCCCTGATCCACATTTCTGCTGTGGTGTTGCACTGTCCCTGTTTTCATACAATGCCCAGGGCTGGATGAATGCTTTCCAAGTGTGGTTTCACCTGAGCCATTAAGTGAGCAGTTCTGTTCCTTTGCTGTAGTGATACCTCTGTAGGTGCAGCTTTTAAAGGTATTATTGGCCTTTTTTGTAGCTTTATTTATTGAAAAATGCTTCTTGTCCCTCACTCTTAAATTCCTGTCCATCATTTATTGTGGTTCTTTCTTACAGAGTTTTTCACTCTGGGTTGCAAGGATCATTTTTATATTCAGTATTTTTGTATTTTCTTGGAATCAAATCCCTTCACTTGCCATGATGGTTGTTTACCTACTGTTTTTACCCACACCTGCAGTCCTGCTGTTTGCTGCTGCAAGAAAAAACCCCCAAATTTGCCAGGCAGCCTGGAGCCTTTCACAGTGCAGTAGCAGCAGCCACAGCCTTGACCAGGTGGGCTTTGTCATCTCTTAAAACTTCTCATTTATGTGGGGTAGGAAAGCTTTGTGCTACTGATGGCAGTCTGGAATTCTAATAGCATGTAGCTTACTGGTTTTCTTTGGTTGGTTGTTGTTAGGGGTATTTTTTCCCTTCATTTTCTATATTGAACAATTCTACAGGCGAATAAAAGCAGTAGGTTTTGCTGGAATCTACTCTGGAAAAGAAGGTTGGACACTTAATATACTTGATTGTATTTAAATATCTGGTAGGTGCTTTAAAGTCCTCAGAAGGTCTTCTGGAAGCAAATTCCAAAGCTTAGAAAAGTGAAGATTAGTTCTTCAGGACTTACTGATACTCACCAATTCTGTCTGCCTGCTGTGCATGACTGAGGACAGGTGAAGCAGCAGAAATGGGAATATTTTGCTGAAGGGAGAGGTCGTGCTGTGTGAAATCCCTGGGGAGCTGGAGCTGTGCTTTGCCTGGCCCCACACACCCTGCTGAGCCTTTGTGTGAGACCTGTCCTGAGCCACAGAGCAGCAACTTCAGACTAAGTAGCATGTAAAGCATTTTCTACTCTTCTTCTTCTCTAAGATCTGTACCAAGTGTAATCCTCTGAGCAGATAAAGGCAGGGAGGGGGCTGAGCGAGGGCCTTCACAAGCTGCTCTGTGAATCCTTTCTACCTCTTGTTCACTGCTGGGAGCGGCTCCGGCCGTGCGGGAGCTGCCCCGGGCCAGGTGAGGTGCACAAATACCTGGTGGGGCTGTTTGCTGGGCAGGCACTGCAGTGCTGCCTCCCTGGGGATAAATGGAATTGTTCGGGGTACCTGTGTTTGCATCCAGGTGAAGGAACTGGCGTTTTTCAGGGGGCACCGTGAGGACTCTCAAACATTTCTCCTCCCGTGTGAAGTAGCATCAAATCCTCTCACAATTAATGTTAAAATCACGCAGCAGTCGCAGGGAGGGACTTGGTTTTCCAGCTGTGTTGGTGAGGGTTTAGAAAGGGAGATGTGGGGATGTGAAAAGCCAGGATTCTGCAGATCAACCCAGGTGTTAATCTAGAACAAAAAAATGTTACTGATTGCTACTGTGGTTGTGTGTAAGACTGAAATGCTGAACGAGAACTGTAACCCTCCCACTCCGAGTCTGAGAGAGACCTGGCATTGGCATTCTGAACACTTCTGCAACCTGAACCAAAAACTGCTGTGGGAATGTAGACTTACCATAGAGCTGTGGAAGAAAACTTCAATCGTGTCACTTCTCTCGGTCTTCAGAGCAGTCAACATGGTTTTGATGTAGGTTTTAGATTATGTATATATAAATCTGATTGAAGTACCAACAGCAAACCATAAATAAAATGTGGACTTAATTGAAGAATGGGCTAGTGGAGGCCTCTTGTGTTGAATTTATTAAAATACAATATAACCAAGTTGTTGGTGGAGGAGACTGGCTGTGATGAAGACAGGGAATAAATAAAACTGGAGCTGAGCCAAGTTTGCTGCTGCCTCTGCCCCTCCTGTGCACCCACAGAGTGGTTTGATGGTGCTGTGGTGGCTGGAGATGAGCTGGGAATGCTCCTGGCATCGCCTTCGTGCCTATGAGGGCCAGAGGCTCTGGGAGTGGCAGCTGCTGCAGGGACAGTGCCACATTCCTGTCACATTCCAGGCCCAGAGGAGCTGGTGCAGTGCTGGGGAGCTGCTGTGACCCTGGGCCTGCCACCTGCCCCTTGCTTTGCTCTGCCAGAGCCAAGGGCCATCTCCCAAAGGAATGTGAGGTAGGTCCAATGCAGAGCTACTGGAAACATCTGGTTCCCAAAGTTTGCTCTTGAAGATGTGCAAATGGAAGTGGAGAACAGTGGCAAATTTCTGGGAATTTGTGGTACTAACGTGAAATAAAAAAACAATTTAAAAAGGACATTATGGAAGCAGGTGACACAAAAGGTTCCAGCTTGGCATGAGGAAGAACTTCTTTACAGTGAAGGTGGCAGAGCTCTGGAACAGCTGTGGAGTCTCCCTCTGGAGACATTCCAGACCCACCTGGATGCACTCCTGTGTCACCTGCTCCAGGTGACCCTGCCCTGGCAGGGGGATGGACTGGGCAGGCCCCAGGGGTCCCTCCAACCCTGACACTCCTGTGATTCTGTAACACCTGAGTTTGTCCTTGGCTGTTCAGTCAATGTCGCCCATCTTAGTGGATGTGAGTGTGAATTCTCTGGACAGCAACATGGTGGCAAAACTGAGAATTTTGGGTACACTCTGGATGTATCCCAACAGATCAGTGGGGGTAGGGGGTTGCTGTAAACTGGGAGAAGAAAGCTTTTGATAAAAACAGCAAAAATGTTAAACAACTCCCACAAATGTTTCTGTTCTCACATTTCTCTCTGAGAATTTGTTAATGTCACAGGACAAAAAAAGCCATTTTTTAATTTAACCTCTGTGGAGGCTGTAAAGATTTATTGATCATCTGACTCCCTGCAACCTTTTAGAATTTGGGCTCCTGTGGTTTTTACATTAGCCGAAAACACAGCCTGAAGCATTTCCCTTGTATTTGATAGATAACTTACCTGGTAACTTCAGCACAACAGTCAGGATCATGATCTTGCTGCTGGAGCTTGCTTCCCTCTCTTCTTTTTGCAGAAACTCCCTGCATGGGTTTGCTCCGGCCTTTTTTCACCTCACACTGTTTCCTTGCATCTCCCTCTGCAGTTGTTCCCTGCCTGCCCCAGTGTGTAGCAGGCTGTGGGTCCTGCAGAGCTGCTCCCCTTTGATTTCTCAGAGCTGGGCAGTGGGGCTGGGAGTGGAGCTGTGGAAAGCCCTGGGGCAGGGACCTCTATCGCCGGCTGGGGTCCATGTACAAATCACAAATGGGATGGGAATGCTGTGGAACTGCCTTGAGCTGTTTTATTTTCCAGCATCAGTCTCATTACATGGTTATGACAATGGGGAGATGCCAGCAGCTCACATCCCAGGCAGCAGACCAAGAACTTTATGTTACAACTCACTTTGTAAGGTTTTTGACCAATCACACAAAGCAAAAGCACATTGACAGTAGCACTATCTAAGCACTATAAGCACACGTACATTTGGTTAAAACAATGCTGCTTATTTTGAATACCATACCTGCTTGTGAGCCTTAAAACACAACGCACAGAACTCCATTATTAAGCTTCAACCTTCCTAATATCTTGCTAGATAAACTTTTCTGTCGCTTAGGGAGTTATTCGAGACAAGTGTTAATACACAGACCATTGTTCTATTTGTCCTTGCTTTCTACTTTTTAAATAATTTTTATGCTGACCTATCTCATGGTTACTGCTTAGCTCCAATCACAGTTCTACTGTCTCTGAGGCCTTTTGCAGTTTTCCCAAAACCCTCTGATTTTGTGGATTCCCACAACCTCGGGGTGAAGTGACCCTCCCTCCTGCTTCCAGGGGGTGTTGGCAGGGACAGTGATGTCAGTGAGGGTTCTCTTACCAGGAAGGAAGTTGTGATACCTGTCCATGTTTAGGTAGCACTTGGTGCTTCTCAACACACCCTTAAAAAAGTGTAAAGAAAATGCTGTTTGCTCTGTCAGTAGATGGGAATCTGAAGCCCTTCTAAATGGAGGCTTTAGTGCTTCACTGGTACCTATCCTTTTATTTTTTAAATTTTTTTTCTTTCAGCAGACAAAGCCATATACTGGAAATAACCTCTGAGAATTCTGCGGGAACACTTAACATCTTTCTTTAAAACAGTTTGCTTCATTTCAAGATTTCTGTAACTGTGCTAATCTTTATGTGAGGAGGTTTAATAATATAATTATTATTATTATCGTTTTACTAATGAGCATGGCTTTGGTTTTTAAATTTGACTGTATCTATAGTAGCTCATGTCTTCTGTGCAGTATTGGGGCTGAGAATTAAGATGCTCCTCCATGAAGTGAAGTACCCTGGATATAAACCATACAAGCAAATCGACTGGGTATTCTGTCATGATGCTACAACAGTTGCTTTGAGCAGGAGGTTGCTGATTATGATACACAATTAAAGCATAATTACAACACATTACATAATTACTCCCACAGCAGGGGGGTTGGAACTAGATGATCTTCCAGGTCCTTTCAGCCCCAAACCAGCCCATGATTCCATACAATGGCAGTGGGGGTAGAAGGGCAGGACCACAGAAGGAGCCGTGTGCTTTCTACTTTTTATTTTCATTTACATTTGAAAGTGGTTTTGTGTTGGAGCTGCCTCGGTCGAGCCCCTCCCACCTCAGGGCCAGGTTTGTGCTTTCCTGTGCTCAGCAGCTTCTGGGGCTCTGCCCTGTCCCTGCCTGGTTCATTTCTCATTCCTGCAGTGCAGATTTGGAGGGAGCTCTGCCCTGCGCAGCCCAGCCTGAGCCTGGTGCTCAGCCCACAGAGCACAGGGACTGGCCCAACTTCAGCCCCATTCTCATTTTCTGCTCAGGGCTTTCACAGATCCTCCCAGCCTGAGGTTAAGCTTGATAAACTCACCTGCATATTTTTATTGGTATTTTTAAAATTCTTATTGCATTGTTAATTGTCTTAACTTCCTCTGTTGTGTAAACTGCTGAAGTTCACCTCAATTCTACAACTTAAATTAGACCTTTGGTTTAGAAAATATATTTCAATTTACGTAAATTTTTCATTGAAGGTTGGTTTCTTTAGAGCCTTTCATTGTTTGTTTTATCTTACTCCCTATTCTCTCATGTTTCTTTTCACAGACTTTTAGCACTGGAGGTGTTGGGACTGCAGGAGCATTTTGAGTCTTCTGGTCACTTGCCAGGATCACAGTGGCTTTTCTGAGTTCCACGTTCATGTTGGCAACAGGAGACTGCACTGGAATAGTGGCTGCAACTGGAGTTTGGTGAAGGGAGAACAATCTTTGCAGTCTTCATACTACTGTGTGAATTTAGAGACTTCTGGCATTGCATCCTATGTGTTTACATTAAATGCGTTTGGAGCTGCATTAAACCCTGTAATATGGTACTTATTTATTTTTAATAATTTGTATTAATTACTCCCTATTCATGGGCTTGGTGCACTGACCCTGTGGCTGTGAACACTGGTGGGCAGTGCCAGAACCTGGAACAGCAGCAGAGGCAGACAAGGGTCAGTATCCATCTCCCTCTTCCCAAAAAACTATGCAGCATCAAGAGGCCCAAATGTGATTGGGAACCTTGATTTTCTGTGGGTCCTTTAGGTGCATTTAATGTTGTGGAACATTCAATACTTCAGCTGCTCTTCTGATGGTGTTTGGGAGGAGTGTTTCACTGACTGTGGGCCCTGTCAGGAGAGCACAGGAACCCAAGAGCTTCTGAGCTCATGGCAAGAACAGATGTGAACTTCAGACCTTGATGGAACTGGAGCAATATAAACAAAACTCCCCCTTGCTTTGCTTTTTCTTCCTGATGGGCTCTGATGCCTTTCTCCAGGGTGTGGTTTGGGATTTTTAAATCACCTTTCCCTCCTGACACACATGGGCAGCCCCAGCACTGGATTTGTGTGTGGGTGTAGAAATGACTTTTCCCACTTTGCATTCTACTGGGTTCCCATCAATGCAAGTCATTCCCATAGAGGGAAATCTGGTCCTTGGCTCAGACCCCTCCAGCACAGCCAGAGCTGCTGAGGTCAACAGGAGCCCTGGCTCTGGGTGTGCTCAGACATGAAGCTGAGCCCCGTCTGCCTTCAGTGATTTCTCCCTCCTAAGGCCAGCTCAGCAAAGCTGTAAAAGCAATCTTGCACTAAACCCCACTACTTTTCTCATTGCATTACAGAAGCTGGCTTTTCACAGGACAGCTGTTCTTAGGAGAACACAGCTTCCAAGGGGACATTGATGCTACTGCCCATGTTACTGCAGGACCTTGGAACAGCCCATCATGCTCCCCAACCTGCTAAGGGGAGATGTTTAAAGTTGTCTCCCCTTCCCAAAAACTGATGAGGGGCAGTCTGTGTGACACCTCGAATTTTTGGCACCTTTTATTTGGCTTGAGCCTCACAGATCCAAAAGGAAGCTCAAACCTTGCACTGAGAGCAGCCGAAATACTTCCCAAATTTGTAATTCAAGCTTCCCCTGACCCAAAAGATGAACATGGAAAACCATTATTGTCGCTTTGATTTTTTTAAGATTTTCTAAGCCTTCTGATGTTGACATTTCTGTAGCAAACTTTCTCACACACTTTATGTAAATAACTCATTGTTTTGCATTCCTTTATAGAAGACAAATTTGATGGACTGTTGGTTTGTCCAGTGTCATTAGAGAAGTAGCACTGTCACTCTCCAATCCACTGTCACTTTCAGAAAACTATAGGTTAAGAGTCAGAAAATAAACTTCCCTTTTTTCTTCACCTTAAGAACAGCAGTATGTGCTTGTGTTCTTTTGTGTCCTAATTCTGTTAGAGGTTATGAATTTAGGAAATTGAGCATCCTTTCAGCCAGATTCCCAAGTTTAACCACAGATTACCTGATTGCTTTGTCAGGCCTCAGCTTCCACAGAACCAGGCCAACATGAACACCACACCAAGGCACCAGAGCATCCACAGCAGTGTTACTCCAGCCTGCAGGAGCAGCTTACAGACTGCAAGCGCTGGCTGAGAGAATCCCTGCTCTGCAAGGCAAGGGGAAAAACCCCGAATCTGCACTCACAGCTTCCCGTGCCGAACACGATCCCAGCTTTACCCCCTCTGCAGCAGCAGAGACACCAGGGACTGCACACGGGCTGTGTTGTACAGGTTTATTGAGTGGCCCCCAGGGGGGGAGCTCAGTTCTCCTTCTCCTGCACGGTCTTGGTGCCGCGCAGGCGGCCGGTGCGGCGCGCGGCGATCAGCCCCACCTTGCGTCCCGCCGGAGCGTCCCTGCGGATGGTCGAGGGCTTCCCGATGTGCTGGTGGTTGCCTCCTCCGAACGGATGCTCCACAGGCTGCCCGGGGGGGAAGCAAGACAGCAATGTAACCACAGAAACTGGTGCTCAACAGAAATCGAAAGGGTCAAGGGGACAAAGAAGTAACTACTTCACTCCTCACGTGGTGCAGTCACCATCGAGTGCTGCTAACTCACCCCGTGGCTGCACATCTATGTGGGAAGTTTCCCTCCCAGATGCATGCCAGGTTCCTCCCAATATTCCCCAAAGCTTCCCTGAACTGTCAGAGGGGACAGGGATGGCTGCAGCCAGACTCACGTTCATGGCCACACCACGGACTCGTGGCCAGCAGTTCCTCTTGGCCTTGTACTTGTGGTAGGCACGGCCGGCCTTCAGGATGGGCTTGTCAATGCGGCCTCCCCCAGCCACGATTCCTGCAGGGAGGGACAGCAATGGTCACACCAGCGCCAGGGAAAGCCAGCACCAACACTGACATCAGCTGAGCTACAGCCTTCTTTCTGATCCAGCACACACGGACTGAGCTCTCTTCCTAAAGCACTGCCACTTTTACTGCAATGATTTCCTGAGCAACATTAAGCTTTTCAATTGAATTATGAATTGAAAGAGCTCAGGGGACTGCGAAGAACTTTGAGGTTTAAATACCTACTTGTTTCATGATTTACTGAGTCAATTTTACTGGATTAACACACCAGATTACTCATTTTGGTGTCTTCCATGCAGAGGCAGGCAAGTGTCACCAGCAGCCATCTCAGCTGTCAGTCAGGTGCACAACAAACCTGGTGCAGCCTCTGCTTCTTGGCAGTGGCTTTGTCATTCCTTGTCAGACCTCCCAGAACACTCCACCCGCCTTACACCACCAACAGGCTCCTTCAGTGCACCAGAAGCAGGAAATCAAAATGCCATTTCCCATGTTAAGTCCTTCCCCAAGAACTGCAGCTTTTACAGGCTGAACAATGAACATTGTCCTGAGGACAATGAGCATCTACTTTTCTGTCCTCTCACTAAGTCAAACCTCCAAATTTAGGTTAGCAACATGCTGAAGTAATGCAGGTGTAAAATACAAGCCAGGCACCTGAGCACACTGTCCAGCCTGCACATGACACTATTTTCAAGGTGGTTACTAAAAGTGGGACCTTGCTGGGAAGATTCAGTGACAAGCACCCAGTGACAAGTTCACAGTGATGGCTCCTTACCCACAACAGCTCTGTTTGCAGAAGAAATGACTTTCTTGGAGCCTGAGGGCAGCTTCACTCTGGTTTTCTTGGTCTCGGGGTTGTGGGAGATGACGGTGGCGTAGTTGCCGGAGGCGCGCGCCAGCTTCCCGCGGTCCCCTGGCTTCTCCTCCAGGCAGCACACGATGGTGCCCTCGGGCATGGTGCCCACGGGCAGGACATTGCCGATGTTCAGCTGGGCTGCAGAGAGCAGGAGAGCAGCCACAGCTTCACTGGGGGCTCTGGGGTGGGGTTACAGCCCTGCTGAACACGGGAGGGCTGCGGCAGCAGGGTCCTGCACCCCGTCATCCCAAACTCCAGGAGCTGGGACAGCCTGCCCGGCTCAGCCCAGCCCAGCCCAAACCCCAGCCCCAGCCCAGCCCCAGCCCAAACCCCAGCCCCAGCCCAGCCCTGCCCACCTTTCTTGCCGCAGTAGACGAACTGGCCGGTGTGGATGCCCTCGGCGGCGATGAAGAGCTCCGTGCGCTTCTTGAAGCGGTACGGGTCGCGGAAGGCGATCTTGGCCAGCGGCGCGCCCCGCCCCGGGTCGTGGATGATGTCCTGTGGGAATGCAGAGCTGCTCTAGGGCAGGACACGGCCCCTGCCTCCCTGTGAGGCTGGGAGGCCCTGGCACAGGCTGCCCAGAGGAGCTGTGGGTGCCCCTGGATCCCTGGAAGTGTTCCCAGCCAGGCTGGACGGGCCTTGCAGCAAGCTGGGACAGTGGAAGGTGTCCCTGTCCATGGCAGGGGGCTGGAACTGGATGGGCTTTAAGGTCCCTTCCAGCCCAAACCATTCACTGATCACAGGACAATGCCTGGGTAAGTGTGCTGCTTGGAGCTAATCCTGTCTGAACAGCTTTATTCCTGACATTCTGCAGGAATCCAGTCTCTCCATGTAAGAAATCCACTTTCACTTTGCCCCACCACCTTTGGGCAAGACAGAGCTGGGCACAGGCAGAGACTTCTCCCTATGTTTCCTTGGGATTGAAGCATTTCTAAAAATCAGCTAAAACAAAGGTTTTGAATGTCCTAAGTAAGAAAGCACAACTTATTGTTTCTTTCACACTTGAAAAAACATGTGCACTCTGCTCCTGATGCACACCAGGATTAAAATACCCAACCATGCATTTACAGACTACAGACAAATGACTCTGACGCATCTCTAAGATGTGTTTGGTTTTTAGGACAGCTCACAAACTGTTGGTGTCCATTCCCAACGTCTTTTCAGCCCTGTTGGCCAAATCTCCTGTGTAGGACCAAGCTCAAGTCAAACCTGTTACCCACCTTCTACCATCACCTCAGTTGGGTGAGAGTGAAGAAAATTCTCTCTACAACAGAACATGACCATGCTGTAAAACACTGGAGGGCTGCTCAGAGCATCCATGCAGCCAGTAGCACTGCTGGCACTCCACAGTCCCTGACACCCAAGAAAAAGTTCCTACAGCACCCCTGAACCACTATCACACACCCAAATACAGGTACTGCCTTGCTCCTACTGCTCAAGACTAAAATTATGGCTATCACTTGGCATTTACAAATATTTGATTTTTTTTTTTATATGCAATTAACTACATGGGAAACTCCCTAGCCACGTTACCTGAAGTACAGGGAATTCTTAGGCAACATAAAACCACTCTGCTGGAACTGCTACTCTTAGCAAAGCTCCAGCAGAAACCCTATTGCTGACCAAGGATGCCTCCTCTGCTGAGATGTTCTCATAAACCTGGGAGACTTTAACTTTACAGGGAATATGATCTATTTAAAGCAGAGAACGCTGGATCGGGACCAGACGGGATAAGGCCCGGCCAGAGGGCCGCGGCAGTGCCGGCAGCGCAGGGGGAGCGGGGCTCGGCTCCCGGTGCCCGAAGCCCCCGAGCAGCGGAGCGGGGCCCGCCCGTACCTTGACGATGCCCTTGATGTAGCCGTGCCGCTCGGCGAAGTCCACGGCGCGGAGCTTGGCCGGGCCCTTCCTGTGCTTCACGTGGGCACGGAACACGGAGCCCGCGCCTTTCCTCTGCCCGCGGATGACGCGGCCCATGGCGCCCTGCGGGGACACGGGGACAGCTCAGCGACACCCGCGGCCCGCTCAGCGGCGCCCCGGCCGTGCCCCATCCCCGCCCTGCCCCTTCCCGCAGCCGCCCGGGCGCGGATGGCGGCGGATCCGGACAGGGACCGCGGCCGCCCCGCTCCGCTCCTACCTCACTCCGGCCTCCCGGGGAAAGAAGGAAGGGCTGACGTCACGGGCGCGCCGAGACCCTTCCGGCGCCGTGACGTCACGCGGGAAGGGGCGGAGCTCCGGCGTTCCCTCAGATCCTCCGGGACAGCGGGAGAGCCCCGGGAGGGGGCGGGCGCAGGGAACAGCGGGTACGGGAGCTCTCGGAAGCGGGCACGGACAAACGGGAGCGCTCCGGGATCCCGACAGGAAGGGTCAGCCGCTGCAAGGGGCTGGAGTTCGGGTGCAGCCGTCAGTTTATTTACTGCACAAAGGAACACAAACAAAAACGTTGCGCGCGGAGTTGTCGCAGTTCCCACACCGTGATTTTACAGCGTTAAAAGCAGCGGCAAACAAAGCCCTGCCTGAGACACTCCAGGATGCGTTTCAGTGGAGAATATAAACAAAACCTGTACATTATATGAATATAAGTAGAAAATAGATGGTTAAAAATACTCCCTAGCAGGGATTGCTGTCTCCGAGCAGCGTGGTTCCACGGCAGGCCCCGCGGGGACCGGGGCTGTTCCCCCTCGCTCCAGACCCGCGGGTCCCGATCCAGGCTGGAGCCAGGGCAGTTCCCATCCTGAGTGTGAAAAATTCCAATCACTTGTTTTTAAAATTTTAAGAGTTTAATAGTAATAAAATGGTTATAAAAATAGCAATATAGAGTAATAAAAATTTGGACAATTAGGATTTAGGACAATACGAGACAATAAAAACAAAGAGTTATGGACAGTCCGGGTATCTCTGGGCAGCATAAACCCGAAAAAGGACAAATGTTAACAGAGGATTAACCCTTAAAAACAATAGTCTGTTGCACATTCATACATCTCATACATGATGCATAAATTCTATTCAAACACAGGATTCTGTCCGGTCAGTGTCAATTTCTTCCTCTTTATTCTGACGGTGTCTTCAGAGCTGAGCAAGGCAAGAAGAACTCGTTAAGAGAGCAATGAATTCTCTTTCTCTGAAAGATTTAGGTGTCCTGTGGCTGCTACCTTGGTGCGAGTCCTCTCTTTAAAAAAGTATCCTACATAGCATAGTTTCTATTTTAACATTATGCTATAACCTAAAACTATATTTAACACACTACTTAAGAAAATTAATACAGCATTACTTTCTCACACAACACATATAATATTCATTTTAATATTTGCAAAAAGCCAATCATAAAATACGCATTTTTCACACTGGGGCAGTGCCCATCCTGGTGTTCCAGGACCCGTTTCTCTGTGTCTTAAAATGCTCCTCCAAGCACTGCGAGGGGCCAGGGAGGAAGCGGGGCAGAGGGGGCTCCACTCCTCCAGGGCTTTCCTCACACAATCACAGATTGGATTATGCTGGAAAAGATCTCTGAGTCCAACCTGTGACTGACCATCACCATGTCACCCAGCCCATGGCCCTGAGTGCCACATCCAGGATCAGCACGGTGTCACCCAGCCCATGGCCCTGAGTGCCACATCCAGCCTTTCCTTACACACCTCCAGGGGCAGTGACTGCACCACCTCCCTGGGCAGCCCATTCTAATGTCTAATCATTTTTCCTGTGAAGAAATCCTTCCTGCTGTCCATCCTAAACCTCCCCTGATGGATCCTCTCCTCCATCCCTGGTTACCTGGGAGAAGAGACCAGTCCCCACCTGGCTACACCCTCCTGCCAGGGAGCTGCAGAGAGCAATAAGGGTCACCCCTGAGCCTCCTTTTCTCCAGCCTAAACATTCCCAGCTCCCTCAGCCTCTCCTCACAGGACTTGTGCTTCAGCTCTGTTCCCTTCTCTGGGCTCTCTCCTGCCCCTCAATGCCCCTCTTAACTGAGGGGCTCAGAACTGGACACAGAACTCGGTGTGGCCTCACCAGCACCCACAGGGGGAGACACATTTAGTGTAAACCTAAAACTAGGAGATCCCAAGCCTGCTGTCCTGGGATCCCACATTAACAACTAGAGACCCCCAGCTAAGAGCTGCCATGCCAAATCCTTCCCTGAAGAGCTGACCAGAGGTGCAGTTTGTGGGAGGAGGCTCCAGCCACCTCAGGTACAGCTGGATCTGTAATAGTCACACTGCATTGTGCAGTTTAAGAGCTGTAGGTTTTGGGTGAAGAAGTAACTGAGGATAAAACCCCAGCAGGTGCTTTGAGCTGCCTTTGCCAGATTTTAATCAATATTAATTAGGGCATAATTGAGAGATAGAGCAAAGCAGAGGTAATCATCTTAGTGCTCCTAATCAACTTGTGCTTCGCCTGGAAGGGGAAATGAAAAGTGCCTTAGCACCAGATTTTCTGCATCAGAGGCCACTTTTCCAGAACAGGTCACTGCCAGTGACCCAATTCACTGAAGATGGATTATTTAACTTTATTTGACTCATTGGAAATTAGGAACAGCTCATCAGCCCCACACATGCCATTGTTCCTCTCCTGCAGCAGAAAAACCTACACATGCACCACATCTGGACAGGTGAGATTTCCCACCACAGTCTTGCTGGGGCTGGTGGAACTCACCCTCCTGCAGGATGCACAACCCCTTGATGCCAAGGGCTCAGAGCTGGGATCCTTGTCAGATTCAGCCCAGGTAAAAGGATTAGCATGGCCAGGAGCCCACCCTGCCCATCTGCTGGAGGTCACTGTCCCTCACACAGAGAGTGTGACAGCTGGCCCCATGTGACAGCTCAGTGCACCGTGGCAAAGTGCCACTCACTTGGGTGTACACTGAGTTTGTGTTCATGCTCAGTGGGAACATCTCAAGACTTTGATTTCTGGTTCCTGTGGCAGCAGAAGTCTGGTTAGCTTTTGCTACTAAATAAGACAAGAGACAGATCTCTAAGGAACTAGATAGGAGCCTGAATTTCCAAATAATGCCCATAAACCCAGCAAATTACATTGGTCACTCCTCTTTCATGTCCTTAGTAAGGACTTTGTAATCATGTAAGAGGTAGTTGTGTAATGATTTATTACACTCATCAGTTTCATTATCCTCTATCAACTGTGCTTTGTTTTAATTTTATTGTTATTTAATTTGTAGTGCAGTGCTGTAATCATCTATGAAGCTGCAGCCTCTTGATTCTGCTGTGGGCTTGGGCAGCTGCCTCCCTGCCCAGGTACTGCTGCAGCACAGAGGGTAAGGCTGGAGCTGGGATCATCCCTAACTCCTCCCTGCCAGCTTTTGGCTGCCCTGAATATGGGCAGAAATGTGTGTTCCAGAAGAGTGTGAAGAGTTCTGAGTTCATCATCATCACATCAGAGGCTATTCCAGCCTTTCCTCCCAGTAGTGCTGAGTGGTTGTCACCTGTTTGTGTCACCACAGGCTGTGTTTATGCACACCTCAGGATCAGAGCGTGCTGCTGCCCAGGGCCCCAGGGCTGGGATCATCCAAGCTGACTCTTGAGTACTTTTCCATCAGAGAAAACCAGGAGGAGGCTGTGAACAGTATGCATCTAGGTCTCTATGCACTCCAGATTCCTTAGGATGCACACATGAATGCAAAACCCTGAAAGCCTCCATGTTTTCTAGCCTAGATGGCATTCAGAAATCAGAGAAGAAATGCAAAGAGATGGCAGAACTGCATTAATGATGATGTAATTTTATACCTGATTTCTTCTTTTATAAGAGACAACATTAATTAACACTTTCATCATCAAGGAATAACAACATTGTATTACCTGGCCCATCCAAAGCACAGACTGAGCTTAAAACAAAGTTAATTATTTACTTTAGCTGTGCTTTCAGAATTAATGGAGCCAAAGAAATGCAAGCAAGTGGTTTACATTGGATGGTAATTACAAAATACTGCCCAGGCTGTCAGAACAGTGTGGCTGTGTTGTGCCCTGAGAATCTCAGTGACAAAGAAATGCGAGTGTGGGGCGCTACCAGAGATCACAATTCTCTTTAACTTTGAGGAGTGGAGGTGATGCTGTGGTTTGAAAGGAGGCCCCCAGGCCCTGGGCTGATGCCACCTCCCAGATCCAATCTGTGGGACATTTCCCAGCATGTGGAGGAGGTGGCAGTGCCAGGCTCCAGCAGGACAAGCCCATGCTGGGCAGGACAGTGTGAGCCAGGGGCTGCTGACAGCAGAACAAAGCAATGCAGGTGTTCCTGGCACTGCCACCACCTGCACTGCTGGGCAGCAGCTGCTCCCCTGCAACTTTCAGCCCTGAGATTTTTGCCTCCAGGACATCCTCTCTGGCAGCTGTATCCTGCTTTTGGCTGGAATAGAGTTAATTTTCTTCCCAGTAGCTGGCACAGGGCTGTGTTTTGGATTCAGCATGAGAACAACGTTCACAGCAACACCTAAACCATCAGAGTGTTAAGCAGTGCTTACTCTGAATCCAGGACTTTGCAGTGCCTCGTGCTCTGCTGTGAGGAGCTGTGAGGGAGCATGGCCAGGACAGCTGCCCCAGGCTGGGCAAAGGGACATTCCTCACCACAGAGTGAGGTGTCCACATGAACTGGGGCTGACCAGTGCTCAGGGACAGGCTGGGCAGTGGTCAGCGGGGTGAGCAGCTGCACTGTGCATCACTTGTCTCTCGTGGGCTTTATTCATCTCTCTTTTTCCTATTATTATTGTTATTATTTTTTACTTTATTTCAAGTATTGAACTGTTCTTATCTCAACCCATGAGTTTTGCCTTTTGTCAATTCCCCTCCCCATCCCACAGAAGGGGAGGTGGGAGTGAGTGAGCAGCTGCTGGTACTTAGTTGCCATCTGGGATTAAACAACAAGAAGCTGCTTTGCTTTAAGACATGACAGCCTTTACCAGTCTCCCTGCCTCTCTGCCAGGAGTTCCAGCTGGTGGGAAGAGGAGCAGAGGCAGGGCCACCGTGCTGGAATTCTCTGGCCAAAGGCCATTTTCCACCAGCACTCAGGCTGTGCTGGAGCTGGGAGAGTTTGCTTATCTCCCTGAGGATTCTCCAAGCCTGGAGCAAGCACAGGGCTGTCTGCTGACCCAGACACATCCTGCACATCTGCACAGATCAGGGGCTGGGGCTCTCAGGAAGCCCTGGCCTCCCGTGCCTCCCAGGCACAGGAATCCAGATGGAATCTGATGGTGCTAGGCAAAATAGGGTGTGCTTCCAAAGCACGGCTGCAGCATGTCACAGCCTGATATTTTGGAAGCAGCTTCATCCTTTGGCTGCTTCAACTGCAACTGCGAGCTGAGCTGGCTGAGTCGTGGCCCCACATCCTGATTCCAGGGCAGTGACACTCGAAGCACTGGCACTGCTGGGCAAGGCCAGGCCTTCTGTCTCCACAGCCACTTCCAATGCTGGAGCCCATCCTTCAAGCATCTCCCCTGGCTGGCAGATTTGTTGGGATAATAGAGAAAGGATAAAAACAACTCCCCTGATTCTGGAAGGGCTTTGGCAGAGCCGTGGGTGCACCCGCATAAATGCACAGTGGGAACAAGTCAAGGGTGTGTTGCTTTAATTAATCCTTTCATGACAGTCACAAGCTAATTTGCTGAAGGTTAATTGCACTGTAAATAGCAAAAGGGGTGGTGTTCTGCTTGCAACAGATGGCAGCCACCAAGAAATTTTGATGAGATTGATGTTTGGAAAAGGGGAAGAAACAGCAAGGCTTCTCTAGGACCCTGCCTTGAAAGGGAACTGAGGAAGGAAGTCCTTAACTCTGTGCATCTTTGAAAGGGGAGGAAATAAAGAATGGCTGAAGTGTTTCCTCTCTGGGAATGGTATGCTACTAGGAATATAATTCTGACCTCCTTTAGGTGGGCACTTACCTCTGTTTATGGTTTTAGTGACCTCTTGGGGGCTTTGCCTGGGATTAGGAACTGACACGTGGCCTGCTGCCAACCTGCAGCGTCACAGCTCCAGTCTGCAAAAATAACACACCTGCTAATCCCTGCAAACACCCTCGGGGAGATCCTATTGCTGCTGCTCCAGAGCAGGCTCAGGGGAGTCACCTGCTGCCACATGGCCAGGGAGGGGCCACACACAGCAGCAAAAGGGCCAAAGCCTCATCTCCTGCTCTGCATCCAGAAAAACTCCTTGGGGTCCAAGAAAGCAATCCCAGACTTGCAGTGTTCTGTACCTAAAAGCCAAGGAGCCCTTTGTGGGGACCCCCATGCAGCAGCCCCTCCATAGCACTCTCAGCATCCTGGCAGGGTACAGGCCACTCAGCACTCCTGGATTTCCAGAGAGAAAAATCCCTCTCCAGAGACACCACAGGCCTCCATTCCACTGACTGCTCCCAAAATAAACACCTTTGCTCTCCCCAGAGGAATTTCTCCTGAAAGGATCAGCTTCTGTTTGCTGTCTTGAAATAAACAGTCTCCCTCAACTGTACCAAGTTCCCTAGCCTGTCTCATTCCTAAACCCTGGAGGGAGTTCCAGGGAAATTACTTGAGCTTTCCCTTCTGCTCTTGCATGAAGCAGAGGAGGTCCCATGACAACCACTCCATCATAATTGCAGCTCTCCTGTAAATAGAGCACAGGGTGACCTGCAAGGGAACCATGCTCTTCACAGGGTTTCCTGTGCAGATCATAATTAGCAAGGCAAGGATTTAGGTAGAAGAACCCTTGCTAAGTGACCTGCAGGCTCAGCCCGTGTTCCCTTTTGAGTTACTGTTGTCATACACCTGGCAGCCCCATGTACACTTTGGCAACACCTCTGGAATTCCCTGGGCTTGCCGAGGTGTGGCAAAGCCTTAGCCTGGGAGCACAAGAGGCTCGGGCTGTGCCAGGGCAGGATTTATCACAGAAACACGGGATAAAATCGGAACAGTGTGCAGAGGGAAAAAGCCATTGAGGGGACTGTCCCCCCTTGTCCCCAAAGGGCGCTGCCAGCTGCCCAGCCCAGCTCCAGCAGGGAATGGCTTGGCCGGATTCCTGTGATTCCAGGCAATGACAGCCCGGGTTCCTGGGACAGGGGAGACCCAGAGCTGGAAATTCCCAATCAAAACGAAGCAATTTGCACCTCACACACGGGTTCAGCGCTGCTCATTAATTAGGTTCTGGTGACCTCTAGAGGCCCTGAGCCCAAAGCACCTGATTTCTGCGGGTCTTCCCTGAAACAATGAGCACGAGAATTCTGCTCTATTTTAGTTCCAAACCAAGATTCACTTTAGCCTTAGCGAGGAAGGCATTGAGGAACAGGAATTGATTATTATTCTTTTCTTGTTGTTCTTTTCCTCCCACTAAACGTGGGAGTCTCAAAGCCTGCACAGTAACTGTGATAAATATTCACATTTTTAAAAGAAATTTGCTTTGTGTATCATCAGTAAGAGAGGAACTACTTCTCTCCTGTATCTCTAACTATATATTCATATCTAATCAGTGATCCTGGAAAAACTGCCCACCTCTCTGGTGAGATAATCCCATTTCTTACAAGTGTCTAAATTGTGTGGGGTTAAGATCCAGGATTGCAGAGCACAGCCTTTGGTGCACGAGTCCTTGCAAGGCAGAGCTCAAACCCTGTGCTGGTTGTGTCAGGCTGGAGCAGGACCATCTTTTCTGAAAAATTATTCTCAGCTGCAAGCAGGGGAGAATTGACAATCCCCCAGATTCAGGGCCAAGCAACACTGTATGTAGGAAAATTACCTTCTGCCTGTATTGTAAAATAACAATCAAATTGCCTGCAGGGAAGAGTGATGCAAGAAAATGGGTAAGAAAATAAGTGGTTTTTTACTCATACATCTGGATTAGCTTATTTTTTTCCTTAATGAGATAAACAACAGGGGCAGCTCATGGAGAAGGGGAGAAATCCACTGAGCCAATCTTCTGTCCTCTTGAGCAGCTGAGATACAGGATTGAAACCATCCCAAGGAACTGAGAGAATTGGAAGGAGAGATGGAAGAGGAGTGAGACCCTGGCCAGAGGGACGCTGGGGAGTTAACTGAGAGAGGCTGAAAGCCTTGGAGAAGCTTAGCAAGAAACAGAAAATCTGGAGGAGGTGAAACATATCTGCAGCAATGCACAACTCTTCAGCAAACTTGCACGGATGTGTGGGAGACCTCCTAAAGATTTCTAATTTAAGAGCACCCAGCTGTACTTCCAGATTTAGCTATTAGCTGGTTTTCCTACGCAACACCCCCCCCCCCCCCAGAAAAAAACAAAAAAGGTTTTTCTCCTGGCCTTTCCTTAAGGACCTCCTACCAACACTTTAATGGCAACATTTGTTTGGTGACAACATTCCTGGAGGCTACAGCCAGGGCAGTTTGTGCATCCATCTTAGTAACCAAACACAATAGCACAGGATTCTCTCTTGCTTGATAGAAGTCTGTGTTCCCACAAGACAGGGGAAAAAAGTGTATGTTTTGGTAATAATTTGTTGTTGTTGTTTTCTTATGGCATAATGATGGATAAGGTTTTTGAAAAAAAGAAAATTTAATTATTTTCTTGGGGGGTGTTTTCTTTCTCGCATTCTCTTGCTTTGTTCTTCTCCTTTGCTGGGTAGGCAATAGAGCTAAAGGGATTTCATGCCTCAAAACAGAAAGGAATTCTGAGCTACTGAGGGGAATTAAAAATGGAGGAAGGGAGAAAGGTTTAAAAATTGATTTAAAAAGAATTTTTATTCAGACTGTGTAAAAACTCTTCTGAGATTGATTGAATCAAAACTCCTGAGAAACACATGGGAGAAAAGCTCACTTTGTTAAAGACCTGCATTCTCCTCTATCTTCTAAGTGCAGCCTACAAAACTAATTTGATTTTGTTGGTTCTCCGAGAAGTTCTTTAGCAAGAGAAGGCTGGGGGGGTGGGAGGGGGAACCTCTCTTTTTTGATATTTGTGAGATAAAAAGAAACCCAAGCTCTGAGGCCACTTGCATAAGCTTTGTAAAGCTCTCTGAATTAAAACAGAAAAAGCATTTATTTTGTAGTTGCCAAGAAATGCTGGCTCCATAGAGTGCACAAGCGTGTTTAATTTACACAGGTTTGTTGGCTGGATACTTTTGATCAATAGTATCACAGTGCTAATCAGAAAATGACAGGTACTTTTCATGTGGACTTTTTCTGGGTAAAACTTTTGAACTTTTCTAATCTCTCAACTGAAAATAAGGACAAAATATTGCTCCCACCTTGCCTCCAAATAGTGGTTTTCCTTCCTTTTTTCAGAGATAAGAGAAAGAATAAAAGGAAGGAGGTGAGAAAGAAAACAAACATGAAATGGGAAAATAGAGAAGTAAAATTCCTCCTCCCTCCAAGTAACTGTCAGGGGTTTTTTTCCATTAAATATGCCATTACATTTAGGATTTCCATTTCCAAATGGGAAAAAAATGTGACTGGCTCCAAATATAAGAACAATGCTTGGGGGCAGGCCTAAAGTGAGCAATAAATCAGAGCAGAAAATGTTTTGCTTGGGGAACACATCATGATTAGATCATAAATAATCCTCTTTTCTTCCATATGCACCATAAAGTAAACACAGCTGTGAGCAGGGGCAGATGCTGGGGCACAGCCACGTTTGTGTGCACACACAGAGCACTCATCCCCTTCTCCCAGGGCAGCTCTGGGACAGCACAGGACAGGAAGGGCTGTGGCACAGGGGATGAAATGGTGCCAGCTGAAAACCTCCTTCAACCACAGCAGCACAGCCAGGCAAGCAGGGACATGTCACCAGGAGGACGCCACCCCTTGGCAGCAGGAAACTTAACTCTGTGCCTCAGTCCCTGCACTAAAATGCTGTTTTCTTAGTAATTGTGGCAGTCACAAAATATTTCTCTGTGGCAGGCTCATATAATGGAGGAGGCTGTGCTGAGAGAGAGCCTTGCCAGGGTGTCTTCCCTGTTCTCAACCCAGACTCAAGTACAAGGTTTATTTTCTCCATTTTGGGCCCTTTTGCTGGCCTTGCAGAGTTTGCCCTCTTAGTAGTCATGGTGGTACTTTCTTCTCCTTCTCCTTCTCCTCCTCTTCTTCTTCTTCTTCCTCTTCTTCTTCTTCTTCTTCTCTTCCTCCTTCTCCTTCTTCTTTCCTCTTCTTCTTCTTCTCTTCCTCCTTCTCCTTCTTCTTTCCTCTTCTTCTTCTTCTTCTCTTCCTCCTTCTCCTTCTTTCTTCTTCTTCTTCTTCTTCTTTCCTCTTCTTCTTCTTCTTTCTTCTTTTCTTCTTTCCTCTTCTTTCTTCTTCTTCTTCTTTCCTCTTCTTCTTCTTCTTTCCTCTTCTTCTTCTTTCCTCTTCTTCTTCTTTCCTCTTCTTTCTTCTTCTTCTTCTTTCCTCTTCTTCTTCTTCTTTCTTCTTCTTCTTCTTTCCTCTTCTTTCTTCTTCTTCTTCTTCTTTCCTCTTCTTCTTCTTCTTTCTTCTTTTCTTCTTTCCTCTTCTTTCTTCTTCTTCTTCTTTCCTCTTCTTCTTCTTCTTTCTTCTTCTTCTTCTTTCCTCTTCTTTCTTCTTCTTCTTCTTTCCTCTTCTTCTTTCCTCTTCTTCTTCTTCTTCTTCTTCTTCCTCATCCATCTGAACATTTCCTTAGTAGTTTTTAGCACCTAGAAGTGAAAGGGTTTTTTTCCCCTAAAGACCCCCAAGGAAAGGCACCTTCACTGTCTCCAGGGATGCTTCCAAAATTCAGCACAGGCGGGCCTGGGGTGACAGGCACAAGTGGGAGCAATGCTGGGACAACTGCTTTCCCTACCAGACCTGAGGAAGTTTCCAAGATTAAAACAATTAATTTCAAAGCAAGTCTGAGGTATCTAGAGGGGTCCTGTGTGAGCCAAAGCTCTTTTGCAGGGAGAAAAGCAAATCCATCCACCTTCCAGCAGAACTTGCTGGGATCTGTGTGGCAATTTCCTCCCTCTCAGATCTTCCAGTGAATTTTTCCATGACAGGGATAATCCAAGCTAATCACTTCCATTTGACCCAGTTTAATCACCACCTTCCCCAAATGGAGTTAATAGGCACTTAATTCTAAACAAGTGAGGAGGATGGTTCATGAAAGAGCTTGGAAAATCACTCTTCTGTTCCTAACACACTCTTTTTTTTTTTTTTTCTTCCTTTTTAATTTGTTACCCAGAGTTGGTAACTTCTGAGGCCTAAACCACAATACATCTTGAGCTCACTAAGCTAAAAATACTGACTCACCAATCACAGCATACTAATGAATCCTCCACAGGAAAACTAATCTGTCATTTCCCTTCCCACAGGAACATGCACAAGTGGTTAAATAGCTAAAGATTTTATACAGCCTCTCTGCCTGTTCCATTGTGCACTGAGATCTTGATTCAGGTACTGGAGGCACACATTTCCTTTCTTTCAAGAATTAGTTTTTGGCATATTATTCCATGTCTGTCATTCTGCAGCAATACTAATTTTAATTTTGCTTTGCAAGTATGACAGCATTCATAGAGTCTCTGCTTTTGGGATGGTTCTGGTTTTATTCTTTGAGATACATGTCAGGAAGCGGTGGGAGCAGGGGGCTGTGCACAGCAGATGGGCAGTGCCCTCCCTGCCTTGCTCCAGAGCCAGAATTCTGCTGCTGGGATGGGGGTCCCAGATGGGGCTCCTAAGGGCTGTTATGCACTCAGGGCCCTGGAAACTTCCCAGCAGGGCAGCAATGCTGTCCTGATTAAAGCCAAAAAATGCTTATAGGTGTAGACTATTCTGTGTTCTCAAAAATTCACTTTTGTCCCATCCTCTTGAAATCTGTAAGCAGAAATTTGCTTTTTCATGACTGCTTATTTTTTATTCAATTGCTTGTTTGGTTAGAGTTCAAATGTGGATCTTTGAAAGTGTCTTCACTGCCTGGAAAAATCTCCCATGCAGTGATTGGGGCCCCAGTGGATTTACACAGCAACAACCTAAATTGGCTGTAGTCTTCTCATTTCTCACTGATGACACCTTCACCCTCTCTGCCTTCAGCACCAAGGCTGTTGTTCCACTGAGGAAAGGACCTTGGATCATCTGTGGTGGAGTGCATTTGCTCAGGGCATGGGATCTGCAGTGAGTGGGATCTGGAGATCACACACATATCCACCAGGAGGGCTTCCCTGTGCCCCAGCCACACGCAGGAATCACAGCAGTGCTGGCACTCAGTCTTCCTACTGAGTAATTCCTGGCTTCCTGCTATTGAAAACATGTCATTCATGGCAATGTGGTGGTTTAAGGCACAGTCTCAAATAGCAGATGTTTACCTTACCAGCCCAAGACCTCTTGTGTAACACTCCTGTCTTGCTCCAGGCCAGCAGGAGTGAGGGTGAAGGATTTGGGGGCAGCTCCAGCACTTGTGCTGGCTGTGTATTCTTGCTATTTCCCATTGCTAAAGAATGGGAAACTGTGGAGTTGCAGGGCTGGGCTCTGAAAAACGACTATTTAATAAACAAACAAACAAACAACCAAACGAGGCATGATATCCCCAGGAGCACTGTTAGCAGGGAAGTGGGGTTGCTTGCAGAGCCTCACTGCCATCTAGCATGTGAGCCTGGTCTATATTTAGCCCTTTGAAACTTTCCAGATAAGAATCCTCTTGATGTGAACTGAAACCTTTGACCACCACAAAATACACAGCAAGGCTCCGTGTCCCGGACAGCCCTCACAGTTTGTGACTGAATCATCGGGTTCCCAGCCTAACACCCAGGCTGCAGCAGCCCCAGCACACAGGAGCAAACACAACACGTGTTGCTCCAAACCTGACAAAGCAGCACTGGGATTTAGGTCAGGCACGGCAAACAGGAGTTACTTGTACGCTGCACCTGGCTCCCGTTCAAACACAGCAGAGCCCGATGAATTCTCACCAGCCCGGACATGCAAAGCGGCGTCTGCCTCTCCCCTCTGCACTGCGATTTCTGCTCTGCCCCACCAGGGCCAGGCACAGCAGTGCTGCTCCTGCCCCGCGTGTGGAAAACGCCAACCGCTTGTTTTTGAAATTTTAAAAGTTTAATAGTAATAAAATGGGTATAAAAATAGCAATATAATTAGAGTAATAATAATTTCGACAATTTGGATTAGGACAATATGAGACAACAGAAACAATGAGTTATGGACAGTCCGGGTACCTTTTCTGGGCAGCATAATCCTGAAAAAGGACCCACGTTAACAGAGGATTAACCCTTAAAAGCAATAACCTCTTGCACATTCATACATCTCATATATGTTGCACAAATTCCATTCAAATACAGGATTATGTCTGATCATCGTCAGTTTCTTCCTTATAATCCTAACGGTGTCGTCCTGCCCAAGTGAGGTGGGAAGAAGTTAATTTCTCCTGATAATGGAGCAATAAATTCTCTTTCTCTGAAAGATTTAGGTGTCCTGTGGTTGCTATCTCAGTGCAAGTCCTTTCTTTAGAAAAAAAGAAATAGTTTCTATTTAGTATAGTTTCTATTTTAACTTTTTTTATAACCCAGCATAGTTTCTATTTTAACATTTTGTTATAACCTAAAACTATATTTAACACACTATTTAAGAGAATTAATATAGCATAACTGTCTAACACAACACACATAATATTAATTTTAATATTTGCAAAAAGCCAATCATAAACCACAAATTTTTCACACTGAGCACAGGCTGCTCAGGTCACTGCTGGCACGGGGCAGCTCAGCCTGGCCCCCTGCACGGCCGTGACCAGTGCTCTGCTGGACATCACCCCTTCTGTGGCTGTCAGGACTCACAGGGCATTCAGCCTTCACCTGAAGATGCTGAATTCACCTTTCACCCTGCTGGTCCTTTAGCCCTTGTCTCTCATTTCACTGTTCCTTTATCCCTTCCCATTTTCCCCTGGCTGCTGTCACTTCCTGGTGGTAGGAGCAGGCTTTAATTTCCATTCCACAACTGGCAGAGGCTGTTAACTCTGGATTTGTAGAGGCTTCAGTTTCTAGTATCTTAACTCCTTGTTCACTGGTTGTTGGAGTTGAATTTTGTCCTTTCTTATCTTTTGGCCCATCTCAAAATCCAGAGGATTCCACAACTCAGCGCAGCTTACTTTAATGAAGTTATGGACAAATAGCATTAATCTTTCAATTAATATAAGTGTTATTATTCCTCAATAAATGCATGGTTACACATTCATAGAGATTATATTTACTTACATTTTATATACAAAATAGAGAATTACAAATATCACATATAAAATATGATGAATTTAGCCATAAAGAATTTCTTGGCTTTGCCAATCCCTGATGGAAAAGAAATTCAATCAGGCTGAGACTGTAGTAACCTCACCTACAAATTTAAGCCCGACTTGGTGGTAGGAGATTACTTTTTATGGGATCACTTGGGATTAGGTAGCATCTTGAATATATTGTCAGGCTGTACCAGAGACCAATTTAGCATGGCTCTATTTGTTCTTCAGCTTCTACTCAAAGTTTAACTTGTGCATGCCTCAATCTTGAAATTATTTTAAATGTTCTATTAAAAACATATGAGAGCGAGGCACAGTCGACCGCAGATTGACTTCTCTGAGATATGCCCTGAGTGCTGGGGTTCCTGAGCAGCTTCCAGGCTGTTCTGAGGGAAACACAAAGTTGGATCCTCTCTATTTCACCCATCCTCCTTGGCCTCTGCACCTGTGTGCTCTGGAAGGCCAAGATCATAGGATGCAATGGCTCTGGTCTTTCCAATTTTTCTCTGCTCAGTGCTTTAAAGCAGTTAAATAGTGGGGGTTTTCTTCATGTTTCTAATTCTGTGTTGGTTCTCAAATGCTTGGGTATCCCCTCCTTAGCAGCCAGAGTAACTTCCCAGCCCTGGAATTTTCAGTGCATGTCTGGAATTCTGGTGTGGAGCAGAGAATTTGTACCCTAATGGTCCTTGTATGCTGCAAGTGTTGATTTGGACATAATACCTTCTTGCCTTTTCTCCATAAATGGTGTAATTGTATCAAATCCTGATGGATATTTTTGGTGCAGATTCCATGGGTTGTGGCTTTTTTAAGCAGCATTTAGAAGTGGGACTCTGAGTTCTTCATTAGGCAGTGCATTGTCTGTAGAGTTGCCATACATTAAAGGAGCTGGAATAACAGTGGTGCAATATCCAGTTTCACCCAAATGAGGTCGTTGAGCAGGATCCAGGTCTGTATCCACAGAAGGCAAACACAGTATTTAAACAGCAACAAAGCCTTCGATTTATTTCATTATTTACTGAGTGCTGCCATGGTGCTTGGTGCTACATAAACATTCCCTGCCTGGGGTTATTAATACTACCAGGCACAAGCAGGTTCCAGGCTCAAAACACCTTACAGGAGATATTCCCCAACAAGAGCTTTAAGCACAAGTTAAAAGGACAAGGTATCCACAGAGGAATCCTATTAATGAGATTTCAGTCTTCAAAAACAGCTGTGTGTTCCAGTAAGAAGAAATTCACATTTGAGGACCCAGCTCTCCACCCATCCCATGGAAATGCCCCTCATCCCTGACTATGCCCTGTGGAGTGTGTGAGTGATGCCAGTCTGGCCTTTTCTTTGTGTGATAAGGAACATCCACCCCTCCAACAAATATGGAGAACTAGCAGGAGATCAGATTTTGGGGCTTATACTGCATAATGATCCCATAATTAGGGAGAATTGAGAAGGTTCTGGCCCTCAGACTGCACAGCTCTGGAAATGCTGGGGAGTCCCTGCAGGGTCCCCAGCATGTGTGACCAGTAAAATGGAAAATGTTGCTCTGGAGGAAAGAAAGGACTGTTCAAGGGCATGTCTTTAACTCCCATAGAAGGACTAAGTGAGACAAGCTATTTGGAGGCACTCATCAGAAGAAAAAGGAGTATTTTACTTCAAGATAACTTAAATGCATTATAAATTCTTAAGAAAGGCTGGAAAATTGTTCTTAAACACATCAGGTTGAAATAACCCCAAAGGTATACAATTCCTTGATGAAAACATCAATGAGCATTAAGAACACTGTGTATGCATGCTTAGGTCAGTGGAGATTGCATCTTATGTAAGGCCATCTAAAAGACAGAGCTCTCACAAGAATTACAAATTATTTGGGGCCCATGAAAATCATCCTGGTTTTAATTACAACATTAAAGACAAATCCATAAAGTTGTAAGTTCTGCTGGGCATGGCAAGCAACCATTATAAATCTGGACAAGGGATCACACAGAAATTGTAAGTAATGGCTGTGAGAGATTTCAGTACTAGCTATTTTTGTCTTTAGAAATGGTTTTCATTTCAAAAAGTCATTAGCACTTGTGCTCAGCCAAAACTTGCTCATAAGACTAAGCAGGATTTCTTAACATAAACTGTCCTTAAAAGGACACTGTCAGCTTCCAACTAGCCTGTTTTTAAGAAGAACTTTCAAGATGTTTCAGTACATGAATCCCTGGGGTGATGCCTGTCCTTTTATCACAGTACTTCACCTTTTTTTTTTCTCTCTGGTGCTTTACCTTGCCCTTTTGCAGCAACAAAGGCACCACAGGAGCTCAGGGAACCAAAAAATAGGGAGGTAAAACTGAGAGCCTGGAAAGGACTGTAAAAAGCAGAAAACAAGCCAGAGGAGCTAAACAAAGAACTGAAAAGGTGTATCTCCTTTTTTAATTTTCAGTTTCAGATATTGTTTGCAAAAGAGACAAAAAATGTCAGGTAGTGATGTCTCTGTATTTTAAAGTTTACTTACAGCCAATACTGCAAATAAAAAGTGGAAATATGGACAAAATTTAAAATTCTCTTCTGATATTAAGATGGCTTTGAAAAAAAAGTTTTTAAAAGACAAATAATCAACCAAAGCAAGAGTTCAGCACATTTTAGAACAGGCATACAATAGAGTTCCTCTGTCCTGAAATTTGTTATGCAAATCATAATCAATGATACAAACCAGACATTTGTTATGTATATCATGTCCAATGTCATGATAGAGATGATAGTTCAGTGGGTACAGAGGGGCAGACTGGGAGAGGAGTCCCTCAGATCATCAGACAAGAGTTATACAACTCTTCACTGCATTTTATTATATTGCATTTGTGTCAGCAGCCCTGTCCTGCCAGTGTGATTTGTATATCTGGGCCCTTCCTCTTGCTGAGACCCAAAATGACAGCAACAAGAATCTTTGAGTAAGGCTGGCACTGGGAGGCTGGGGCCTGAGCTGCTGGAACAGGGAGCAGTTGAACAAGATGGAAAGTTCTCTAAGGCTAAAGGTCTAGAGTTTAACCCACACTGATTCTGCCAGGTTTATCCTGCCCTGACTCATTTTTAATCAGTACCACTCAGCAGAAAACTCCCTTGATTTTCTGATTCTAGCTGTGCTGTCATTTGCCCTGGAGTGTGACAAGGATAACTGTGTGTTTGTGCAACTTTTGGTGATGACTTCTTGAGAAGTTATTTGCAAAGATGGAAAAACCCTGACTCTTCCTGCTCATTGGGATAGTCTAGATGCCAGAAATTTTGTGACTGACTAGACAGAAACTCATAAAATGGGCCTGTACAATAAGAAGTATCAACTATTATCATGTGCTGATAAATAGGAATTCACACCATTGAAATACCAGCCAAGAATCAGTTCCAATGAGAGTGGAAGGCAGAGGTGGATGAAGGGGTAGAACTGCTGACAGTGGGGCAGATACATCTGCAGTGTAATCCTTTCCCTTCTCCTGACCCCTTTTTTAGGAGCTCCATTCTCAGATTCCAAAGTACTCTGAAGCCCAAACAAAGGCTTCAGCTGGATTCAGGTTTGTTGCCCCTCTGCAATGAACCTGAATCCAGCTGAAACCTTTGTTTGGGTTTCTCTTACCTTCTTCATTGGCTTGAGAAGGGCTGCAAGGAGAGCCCTGAGGGACAGCCCCAGTGAGCCTTGCCCAGCCCAGTGCCAGCTTTACTCCAGATGAAGAGATCTGGAGCTGGTAATCCAGATCATCCATGCAAAATGAATTCCCTGCATAAATGAGCATGCACATGAGCTGTCATTACAGGCTCCTACCACGTAACTTCAGCTGCCTAACACTGAACACCCAGCAGGGAAGAGCCCCGTTGGAGGTGCTGTGTGTCCTGCTGACTCAGCAGGATGACGAACCTCCTCCCTGGTGCCTACAGCCAGCCCGGCCATGCTCCCCCTCCCACTGTGCCAATCCCTCCCTAGGCATTTTCCATATACAGCAGGCAACTCACATGCTGCATATACATCACTCCTGGTGCCTGCTGCTATCCTACAGACAATTATAAAATTGTTATTTGGAAATGGCAGAGCTTCTTAAAGAGACAGCCTGCTAAACCTTGGGATGCAACACTTCTTTCTATGCTTTCTTCTTTCCATTTGTGTTCTCAGCTGCTCTTGTCCAGCATTTGGCACTGCTCTAAAATTGTTGTGCTAGAGGGTTTAAAAAAATAAGACAACCTTCTCCTGTGTTTTATATAGGTCCATTCATGAAGACCAGAACCTTCTATCCTGAAACAGCAAAGAGCTAATATCCCTGAGATACTCTACTGTTCTACATCTGTAAAAAAGAAGCCAAAGCAGACCTAAAAGAATTTAGTATGGAAAACATATTCCAGCTTCAATGACACTCTGGGGTTTTGTTTAGGTTTCTTTATTACGATGAGTCACAGTATGTAAACTTCACATGCAGTTACTGAAGTCATGTGTCTGCCTTATTTTAGCTTCAAAAACAGCAGCAATGCCAACATCCTTTGCTGCCTTTGAGACTTGAGAAGTCCTGAAAGCCAACAATGCTATAGTCCTCTTGTAAGCACTGTGTTGCTTTTTCACCCTATGGCTAGAAAATAAAGGGGATGATTCTCCAGGTGAGCCTTCTCCACTTCGGGTGCTCCTTTTGGAGCATTGGTAATGCTGGCTGGACTCTGCTGCTGTCAGCAATGGAGGGATCCCCATTTGGGATGGTCTGACAAAAGGATGTCTCACTCTGTCTCTCTTGCCTCAAGAAGAAGTGAGCCACACAGAGGTGAAACCAGCAGAGTTGTTAGTGCTGGAAGTTCCACTGCAACTTGCACTGCTGGAGTTGTTCCAATCAGAAGTCCACTTGGGGTGAGTGGAGTCCAAATCCAACTCGCCATCTCTGTCCTCACCTTTCAGCCAGGCCCTGCAGGAGGCTCAAACCAAGCAGAGAGATTCCCTCAGCTCCCATTGCCAGGTGAGGCCTCTCCAGCCCCATTCACACACAGACACAGCAGATTCCCCAGCTCAGTGAGTGCAGTGCCCATCCCTGCAGGTATAAAAGGGCAGCATGCAGCCAGCTATATAAAGAATGTTCTTCAGATGGGTTATGTATAAACTGCCTGCTGGCAAGGGTATCAAATGAAGGTCGAACATCAGAGACCTTTAGGCCATTATGAAATATGACTCATGGATTAGTTAACTGCCTGTCAGATTTTCCATTATGAAATTTAACCACAGCCCATATCTGCACAGCAGCAACACCTGTAGAAGGGCAAACAAACAAGTGGTTATATATGCACTCGCACTGAAATGGGTCAGCAGATGTGCTGTGGTATCAAAAGAATCTTTTTCCTTATTAATGAACTATTAGCTAAAGAACAAAAACGAGGGAAGGGGGAGAAAATGCTGTGGGAGTAAAAAGCCATTGTTTTGAAGTTCCTGTTTGCCAAAAAATCTGCAAGATAAATCTTCACAGTTCAACTGTATCAGATGAATTAACATAAAAATTTCCCTCTGCAGAATATCATTATTATAGCCATGATGAATATCTGTGCTTCCTAATCCAAGCATTTGCTTTTCATGAGCAGAAGTCAAAAAGCAGCTATTCCTGTTCTAGAAAATTACTATTTACACACTAAACTAAAAAAGAATAATGTAATAAATTTTGTTTCTGAAAATCAGTGAAAATATGTAGCCATTTGGTGAAATATTTAGCCATCATAATTCTCTCAGCTGGTAGTTTGGAGGTGGCTGTAAATTCAGAAAGGCAGAAGATGTGCTCTGAAGGTTCACCATGGGAAGTGGGGCTTTTGACCTGTGTGTCACTGGGTTGACTCCACAGGTGAAACTCAGCTCACCTACTTTTAGATGTCTTCTGTGTCTATCGATGCACTTGAGCCTGTTGCCTTGTAGGCAATTTAAAGGTATGTCTTATCTGATCTATTTTAAATATCTACCTTAGGTGAGATGATTCATGACTTCAGTGTCTTTTTCTTGCTGTGGCTGTATCAGGAGCTGGAGGGGACTGGCTTGGCTGCAGAGCCTTTCCTGTGGCCAGAGATGAACCCTGCCTGAATGCTCTGCCCCCACAAGGCCAGCAGTTTATGTGAAATGAGTTGTTAACACAGCTCCTTGTTATGCAATGGTTTGTCCATATCACAAAGCCACCACCACATCTGGCACAAATGAATGCTGAAACAGCCTAGAGGCTACTGATTAAAGAGGAAACCTGAGCCACTTTGATGGATTTCATCATTACATCCTATTCTTGCCTCCAGAGATGTTCCAGATCACAAGGTAGGCATGGAGTTCTCACTCCTCCTACCACTGTGGCATCTAATCTGTGGAGACATAAGTCTCCATTTCTATGCCTGTCAGTCCAGCTCATTCCATAAACACTACATTCATTTAAATGCTAAACTGCTGCTCTACAACAAGTTCAGAAGACATCAACTGTAAGGCACAACGAAAAACAATTCAGTCTCAAGAAGCAAAGTCTGAATAGGGTCAAAATAGCAGCATACAAATACATAAAAAGCAACTGCAAAGAGGAAGGAAATAAACTATTCTTCCTGTTTACTATGGAGACTTAAGTTACCCCACAGTGAGGTGACATACATCAAGCTGTGCAGCCTCTGCTCACAGCTGAACAGCAGCATTTTTCCATCTTTTAGAGCATGGAGAAGCCACCAGGAGCTGCTGTCTCACAGAGAGGCAGCAGCAGCTCCCATCTCACTGCAGGCACTGAGCTGCCTGCCTTGGAAAGCAGTGGGAGGGTTCCAGCTCCACCGTGTCCGTGGGTGTCTGAAAGGAGCTGGGAGCCCTTGGCTCACCAGGCAGCTTTTCAGTCTCAGCATGCAGCAGGGGTTCCTTCCTCACAGCTGGGAGCAGTGCCTGTGGTGATGTGACAGCATCCTGGGGCCCTGCCCCTCAGGAGATGCCAGTCAGGGCTGGGAGCCCTCCCCCAGTTTGGGGATGCTGTTGGTATTCTGGAGCTCCAGTCTGATGAGCATCACCCAGAGTGGATGGATATATTTAGTCTTAAGGCAGTGTGATGGACTAGATGTCTCCAAAACCCTTTATCTTTAATTATTTAAGTGGAAAGGTTGCAATAGGCACACTGAAGCCTGAGCTAAGCCTCTTACAAGGGAGTGGGCCACAGCTCCAGCTGTGTGACCTGCACTGCTGACCAAAGCCAGCCAGAGGGACAGGGTGGCCTTTGAAGACCCATCCAGAAAAAGAGAGACTTTTCTCCTGACAGTAGATTTTGAAATAAAACCTGTCCTTCAGATGGCAGATTCCTTTTCTGCTGCCATCTGAAAGATTATGCTTCTGGGTGCTCCTCTTTACTACTCTTTGCTCCTCTAGAGAAAATACTCCTCCAAGATGGTATAAACAAGGTAGAAAACATTAGGAGAGGTGGGGATGAGGGAGGAAGGGGAAGAAATGATTTCATTTAAAACAAAACCAGAAATAAAACAGGTTTCACTCAGACACATTCCTATTCTCACACTCACAAGAGCAGCCACCAGGCACCAAGCCAGCATGCTTAAGCCATTTAACCAAAAATCCAGGCAGTATGAAGCTTGTGCCCAGGTAATGGAAACAGAATCTGTGTGATGCCATAGAGAACACAAGGGATGCCAGCTCTGAAGTGCTAGTTTATTCCTGGATAAGTGACTATGCACAGGGTTTGGGTATCTTTTTGTAGCTCTTTGGAACTGTCAGTATCTCCACCTGTCTCAGCTCTGGCAGTTGTCAGGACTAATCACATTTTTTCCACATCTGAATGCCCTGAGAGACAGCAGGTCAATGCCCTGTGGTCTTGATGACCTGCTAACCTGGTGACATTAACTCAGGCCACCAACCTTTGTATTACAAGTCCCTACATTCCCTACACCCCATTCCCTTGCTGGTAATCCTTTCCCTGCCAAATGACAGAACCAACACTGCAGCAACAGGGAGGAAAATAGGAAGAAGGACTTTCTTTCCCCTTTCTCCCAAAGACCAGCGCTGGCTTTGCTTCATGGGCTTCATGGTTTGTCCTTTCAGATCCTGGCAGGGCTGTGGGGAGCTGGGGGTGTCCTCAGGACCCTGAGAATCCCATAGGCATTTCTGAGCTGTCAGAGTCACCCTCTCACTCAATAAGGAGCAACACTGGGCATTCCTCTGATGGCTGAGGCCACTCTCTCAACCCCAGCAATCCTGGCAGCTGCACCACACTGCAAAATATCATTTGCAAGAGTCAGACCTTGCCAGGTGCTCACAGCTGGCAGCTGAAGTCAAACCCCTGCACACAGAGGGGAGAGCACTGGCAGGTGGTACTTGGTCAGTGAGGCTCTGAAGGGCTTTCAATGAAAACTCTAATGTTACATTTACGTTACATAACATAGAAGTTGCACTTGGTATTTAGAAATGGTAATTAGAAAAGGCTCAGAGAAACTGAAATGAGAAACATTAGTGCCTCCTTCAAAGGATAACTGAGGCTGATTAATGTAGGAGCCATCTTGACTGGGTGCCTGTTTTGATTTAGGCAATTATGAGCTTACTAGTTCAAACCAGTTCACAATGAGAATGTGAATCCAAGATTTACTGATGTGCCTCTTTCCTTTCTTCTTGCTGCTATGAGTTTCTCTTCTTTTGTCTTCATCTTCTCTTCTTTGGGCTCGCCTACAAGAGAAAGGCACACTCGTAAATTTACAACCTACTTGTAAACCAATAGTTGACTCAAGGCATTCACTCAAAGAGGGGCAGTAGATGGATACTCATGACTTTGCCATATAGAACAACATCATACTGAAATTTTTTTTGCAAAGAACTCAGTTTTTGATAGCTACATGAACAGAGTGGAAGGAAATACCTTGCACAGAGGCAGCAGTCCCTACTTCTGTCCTGTGAGTGCTGTGGATTGGGCTGTCCTGGTAGAAAAATGCTGCAGTGGGCAAGAGCTGCTCCACAGCCCAAGCCAGGGCAGCAAGAGCAGCAGTCACTTGGTGTTGTGCTACCCCTGTCCAGCAGATTGTGGCTCCTGCAGAGATCAGGACCATGCCCCCAGCCTTTCTTCCCATTTGGAGCTTGCAATCTGCAGAAGGAGCTGCTGGACTCTCTTTGTTCTGATGGAGGAAAACTTATTGCTTTGCAAGTTCTTCCTGCTCCTAATTGACCTGATCTAACCTGAAATAAGCCATTTGTATTCCTGCAGAGGAATACCAGGGAGTCCACGTGGCTTTTTGCCCAGGTTTAACTTAATTTCTTTAAAGCAAACTGCAAATTAATAGTAGTGTAACTTTCCTGTGCAGGCAAGCCCTTAATCTAATTGGAACATGTAAAACAGCATTTGGGAAGACAAAGCAGAGCATAGACTTGGAGAGTGAAGGAGGGAGGCAATACAATTTGGAGTCCAGTGGGGATGATGCAGAAATTTGAATGCAGAGAAATAAAAATTATTAAAGTTTTTAAAATCCAAGCTAGCAAGGAACCTAGGGACATGAAAAAATAAGAGCCCAACTCAGAAATTTTCAATGTTCAGAGAATTGCCACATTCTCTCCATTCATTCTTCCACTTGTCATTTTAGTCAAAAAACATTCTCTCTTCCATCCCCTAAAAGTCTGAGTCCAAATTCATGGCTTCACTTTCCCCTGTGTCTGATCCTCATATAACAAGACTGCTCGTTTTGAACAACATGTTCGAGAAATATGAACAAAACTATATTTGTACTTCCTCAGTTCTCACAGAAACCTGTGACTACTTGATCTTGTCACTAAACCATCAAAAAATAACAACAGGACTTCAGTAAAGAAAGGAAAAAAAAGAGAGAGAGAGAAGCCTTGAGTGCTGCCTCAGATAAGGACTAGTGTATGTTTGAAGTGACTAAATCTTTTGCGTGTGTCCTGCTCTAGAGTCATAACTTGTAAAACTTCCTGATTCTGTCTCTCAGCTGAGAGTCCCTGCTTTCTGTAAACAGTCTGTTGTGGTTTTTCAGACAAGATGAGAATTTCTTTGAAGCTTGAAAACAAACTCCAGGCATCTCTTTGGAGAATAATCATGAATCTGCTCTTCACTAAGCCCCCTGCAATTGACTGTGTGCATTCCACCTACCAGTCTGGGAACATGGAGAGACAAGGGAAGGGGAGCCAGCAAGGCTTGGTGGCAGCACACTGGCCAAAGGAGGAGCAGCTCTTAATCAGATTGCCTTTAATTCTTCATGTGAGTTAAAGGCATTATGTGCTAAGATTGAGGATGGAGGTGCACTCAGCAAAGGCAGTGATACAACAAAGTGCTGCAGCACAGGGGAGTATTTTGTAAGAATTTTGTCAAATGCTGTCCAGGCACAGTTTAGTAATCACTGGCAATGCCAGTGAGAGGAACCACTTGGTTCAGTGCAGCAGCTTTGCCCCACATACTGAATAAGATTCTGCCTTTTGATGCTGAAAAATGTCCACAGAAATTCAGGAACTGATCTGATGGAACATGTGGAAATTATGCTGCTAAAGACAGATCTCTGATATAAATGAGAGATATTCACTGTTGACTAGAGATTGTTTCCAAATCCCTTTGCTAATTTGTGGCTGGACAATGTTAAATTTCTGTTTTGATTACCCTGCCATCTTACAGTATGAAAGACTCACAAAAATACAGTATGGGGTCCTAGCCTCATAGGCAGCTGTGTAGAACAATAACCAGGTCTTCACTACTGCTACTTGAGAATTACATCAACAGTAGGATCATTTTTTTATCACACTCTGGATGTCTGAGCTGTTTTACCATTAACAAAATACCTCCTTTCCTTAGAAGTGAGTCCAGAGCTGTGTACAGTGAGAAATCTGCTTGTTAAGATGTTCAGCAGTGTAGGACCTGTTGATAGTTTCAAAGCGGATAAGGAAACTCGTGTACACAAGGTCAGTGTCTGTCTGCATTGGGTAAAACACTCTAAAACTCAGATACAACTTCATAAACACACTGACTTCACAGCACACGTGGTTGGTGGCAGTGGCTGATATTGGCTTCCTAACACAACCTCCTCAAGACTCAGAAAGTTGAATTTTGTGCTGTTTTGGGGCTTTCAGTGGAGCCTTTCAGAACCCCTGCCAGATGGGGCTCTGCAGGTGAAGGAATACCAGATTTTGGAACTTGCTGGGATTTAAGAACTCAGTGTCCAAGCACCTGGCAGTGTCAGCTTTTGAGGAGTTTTGGTTGAGCCCATTGGCAAAATCTTGCTGAGTTTAACATGAGCAGAGCTTGTGAGGACTCTGGTGTTGACTCAAGTGCTCATGATCTGCTCAGCTTCCTCCAGGGAATTGTGTCTGAGTCAGCTGTGGGAGAATTAAAAGTGAAACTGAGAATAGTCCTGCTTAGTGCAGATGGCAACTCAGAGGGAAAACTGATTTCTGCAAGAACTGACTTCCCTGGCTGCAGGATCAGGGTTTAAATACTTCTAAAACTGCAAAGGATTAATTATTGTCATTTTCTAGTGCATATGAATTATCACAAAGAACGCCCTTGTTTGTAAAACACTGCAGACCTTGCAGGGATATAAAGGAAACTACAGAATTGTTTAGAATTGCCTGCAAAGTTGTAAGAAGAAAAGGAATAAAAAGTATTACTTAAAACCTGCTTTCAAAAGAAACAAAATTTGGGTCTGCATCCAGTAATAGCTTCTTAACAATACAGAAATCTTTTCCTTTTAACTGTCAGGAAGCCTGAATGAAGAAACCTGTGAGCTTTTAGAGTATATAAATAGGTGCACCTGGGGATGAAACACAAGCATAAATCTTTAACTCTGGAGCTGTAGCTGGCTGGAGAATTGTAATGGAAGGTGAAAGCAGAAAACTGGTAAATGTTTTGTTTAAGACCAGAGCATCATGGAATTCAGTGGTTTGTTTGTGAGGAGCATGTGTTGTCCATTCAAGGACTTGTTTATGGATGTTTAAATCTTAAATGTTGTTTAAACCCTGTCTCATAGGGTTTAATTTCTGCATCAGGAAGACTTTGGCTCTAGAGCTCCAATTTTAAGGGCAGGAAAAACCTAGGCAGAGATGGGCTGTTTAATGTGTGAGTACTGTGGAAAAGTTCTGTCTTGTTTTTAAATCCCATGATGAATCATCCTTCTGGAGAATGGATCTTCCCTGTGGTTTTCTTCTGGGAAGAGGCAGGAGCCTGAGGAGGAGGAGGGAAATGGAGGAATAATTCCTGTGTGAGGATCAAGGGCAGCCCAACCCCGAGTGCTTTTCCCGGTGCCCTCACAGCCCGGCCGTGTCCTGATCCCTAAGCAGTTCATCACTGCTTTTACTGACCCAAATTTAAGGAGGCAGTTTTACTATTCTGTGTCAGCAGGCTGGGAGGGAAGGGAATGGGGTTATTTGTGTATTTTTTTCCTAGTAACAGTTCAATGTTAACTATTTGATGCTTAGTCTAAAAGTCCTGATGAATCCAAGTGGGGCTATTTGTGAAGGCAGAGACAGCTGGCATAACTGATACTACAGGGAAAACACGGACAACCCTTTGGCACGTCAGTGTGTTTGATGGCTGAGGGGCTGGGAGAAAGAGCTGATGAAAATGTACAGTGACTGCTGGAACCCACCAGCAGTGTGCTGGGGTTAGCGGCTCACAGGGCAGTAAGCACAGGGGACGGTCTGAGCCCTGCGGAGCCGCCGGTTGGCGTGTCCAGGCCTGCTCTGGGGGCAGGCGGAAGAGGATAGAGGCCGGTGTATTCCGGGCCCAGCCACCCCTCCTCCCCGCCGCGCCGCCATTACGCGCTGCGCCACTGCCCGCCGAGGGGGGAGCGACAAGATGGCGGCGGCACCCGCCCACGTGACCCAGGGCCCGCCTCCTTCTAGCGGCGCCTGGGCCGCGCGCGCGGTGCTCTCTCGCGAGAGCGGCGAACAAAAGGACAGCGCGGCGCAGGCTGTATGTTGGTGGTGGTGGGGGGGGGAGTGTGTCGTGATCTCGCGAGAATTTGCCGCCGCTCTCCTCCCGAGGAGAGCCGGGCGGGAGCGGGGGGAGGGGAAACCTCGCGGTACCGCCGGGAACTCGGCGCGGGCCCGGCGCCCCGAAGTCTCGCGACAGCTCCGGGAGCGCGTCCCTCACCAGGCGCTGGGCTGTGCGGAGTTCTCGCGATAGCCCCGGGAAGGGAGGGCGGCGGGGGGGGGCGGTCGCCGTGCGCGCTGAGGTCAGCGCGCGCGGCCGGGCGCGCGGGGGGCGGGGCCTATATAAAGGCCGGGCCCGCGGCGGGGGGGGCTCAGTCAGGGCAGCGATTCGTGGCGGAACCAGTGACACCCACGGCAGCGACCTCCCGGCCCAGCGGATCCCCATTTCTCGAGGCGGAGCGGGACGAGCCCGAGACCGATCTCTCGTTATGAGTCATGTGGCGGTGGAAAATGCCCTCGGTCTAGACCAGCAGGTGAGGGAGGAGAAGCGGAAAGGCCGCTCCGTTACCCGGAGGAGGCGCGCGTCGGAGCTCTTGGGGCAGAGAGGGCGGCGGGGACGGTCGGGAATCCTCGCGCGGGGCTCCGGTCTTCGCTCCCCGGCGGCGGTGTCGCAATTCCCCCCGCGGTAACCCCCACCTCCCCCCCTGCGCGGCCTGTTGTGGCGCACTCGGTCGTTGCGCAGTTAACGCTGTGCGGCGGCCCCGCGCCGCGCCGGGCCCCCCCCGAGGGGGTGCGTTGTCCCCGTGGCCGGGGCGGTGTTGCGGGGGTGCGGAGCCGCCGGTGCCGCCCGGCCCGGCCCCGGTCCCGCTTGGGCCCCGTGGCCCCCGCGCCGCGCTCGGACCCGCTTTGTGTGGGAGCGCCGGGAGCGGCAGCGGCCCCTGGCGGCCGCAGCGGGAATTGCAGCGCGGGGGGAGGAGGAGGAGGAGGAGGAAGGGGCGGTCAATGGCCGCCATTGTGCGGGGCGGGGGAAGGGGGGACACACACGACACCGCGCTTTGTGTGACGCCCCTTCCCCGGGGAGGCGGCGCTGGCGGCCGCCTTTGTTCAAGCTCCGGTGCTGCCGAGCCCGGTGACGCAGTTGGGCCTGGAGTCGTGTTGTTCCGCACCATTTTTTTTCATTTTGTTTCTATTCCTGTATCCCCCCGCTCCCTCCCGGCGCTGGGCGGGATCGATGCTTATCTATGGTTATCTAACCCTCGGGCACGGCGGCAGGGGCAGGAAGAGCCCCATCTGCCCGAGGGGCAGCGCTCGCCCTCGGCCTCATCCGCGAAGTAGGTCACGGAGACGATGCCGCCCTCCCCTTTCCTCTCCCTTCTCCCCCGCTCTCCCCCCGCGCCACACGTGACGGGCGCCGGCAGCCGGATCAGCCGCTCCCGCTGCGCCGGGAATCCAGCCCGCAGTGCCGCACTGAGATGGCGCCGGGGCTGCGCCACCGGGCCCGGGCAGCGCCGGGGAGGTGTTGCCCCCACCGCGGGCATCCGCTGCGAGGGAATTCATCTATCGCTTCTCGCTGATCGTGGAGAGCGGTCTTGACCTAGTGGAGAGCCTGTAAAGTGCTGTTAAAAATAAGAAGCATTCTTGAGCGCTGCGTTGATGATTCGATCGACTAGAAAGATGGCATTTTAAGTGGTAGCTTTAAAGAGGATGTTACGATGGCAGCCGCGACAGAATTCTTAAATGCTCATGCAGCTGAGCGACGGAAAGCACAGTGCAATGGAGTATTTGCTTTCGACTAATTCAGCTCATTGGAAAATACCTCTGCACAATACGAAATTTATTTTTATGTAAACACGCCTTATTTTTCAGATACACGTTTATAATCCCTGCCATGCAGGAAACTGTAATAATTCGGTTCTTGAGCTTTATCGGTTTCCCGCTGCTTTCTGCTGAAACGAGTCCATATTGTGTTTGACTTAACACCTCTGAGCGCCCCACCAGCACTGCGTGAACTGACGTCTTTTGGAAAACTTTACTGTGAGACTGAAGGCTATAAAGGCTATTGGTTTTTTTTGGAAAAACAACCCAAAAAATTATGTTTGCCGAAGATGTCGACAGACATCACCTAATGTTTTGGGAGCAGCAGTTGCCTCGAGCGTGAAGACTCTAATGTCTTAGTAGCGTTAATGCAGCTGAAAATACCTTGAGTCTCTACAAGTAAAGTGCCCAGTTAAATTGACATTACTTCTGCTGAAGTTTCTGTAGCAAAAATTGTCACTGACCCAAATCCGAATGCAGTTGACTGAAATAGGCTGAAATTCAGTCTATTTAAAATGGCTCTTTAGCCTGCAGGTAGTGTGAAGCAGAAGTCTGTGGTAGTGATTTGGTGGGTGTGAGAGACTCTGCTGGCCTTGCTGCCCGTGTGGGTGTCTGTTTATTGGTGGGAACAAAAACATTCAAGATGGTACAGCCTGAGTAATAATAAGAGACCTGATTTGGCACGATATAAAAAATTTTTTGCAGTAGCTTGTTCTGATAAATAAAAGGGTTCTTTTGTATCGTAGCATAAATTCATGGTACAACATGTTGATACTTGTCTTATTTCTTCTAGTTTTCTGGTCTAGACTTGAATTCCTCAGACTCTCAGAGTGAAGGAAGTTCTACAAGCAGTAAGTACATGCAAATTATCAAGCTTACAAACACACTTAAAAAGTGGGGGCTTGCAGCTGTGAAAAGCAGTTCCTAAAGCCAAAGTTTACAGAGGCTGATGAGGAAATAGGTTGCCAGTTAAGCTTGCTTTGAAAACACTGTTTTAGATAGAACCACTTAATTTTGTTGTGGTACAGTGTGTGTGCACATTTCTGAGGCACTTAATTAGCTTGAGAGAACTCAGTGTTCCAGTCCTGTCCCAGATTTTCAGTTGCCTCTCATCTGAGGCCACTGACTGTAGTAATGTGGTGATTTGTCTTCCTAAAATACCAGGTGTAGAGCAGGAATGTCAGCTCTGCGATCTCAATTCACTGGATAGAAAGTGATATTGATATACAAGGCTTAAGTATGTTAGGAGGGGAGAATCTTCCAGGAATTCACATTCAGCTTGTGGCTGGTATTTTCTCATTTGTGTTGCTTTAGCAGACAGATGTTTCTGGACTGTAAATGAGGAATGCTATTCAGAGGCAGTTTGTTGTGGCTTCTGGCTTGATCTGAGCTGAATGGAGGGGATGGGTGAATTTAAAGGGAAGGAAAAATACTGGTAGTAGTAGTGTGAGTGCCAGTACTTGAATGTCACAGTAAATATCTTGAGCTGCTCAAGTATCTGGCACCAGCCTAAGCCTTGAGGGGTTCTAGGAAGGCAGGTTTTGTTGTAGACCCTGTAACACCCATAAATGGGTGTGGGATTCAGTCAGAGGAGCACAAGACATCTGTGCCTCAAACCAGCTGCCTAAATGGGTGTGCAGGAACCTTAAACTTCAACTGAGAGCATGCTACCAAGTGCTGTGTTAAATGATTCCTGTTAAAAATGCTGCAAGAGGCCTTGAAGGCAGATGTTTTTACTGAGCAGAAGCTGTTGTTGACAAGATGAGCATTTGAGGATGTGCTGACCCCACGGGCCTGTAACACTGCCTCTCTTTTGTCCTCTAGAAGGCCGATACATTCCTCCTCACTTGCGGAACAGGGAGGCTTCAAAACAGGGTATGTATCACAAACACTGGCAACACTGAACGGCTCTTGCATCCCCAGGAGCAGGCTGCACAGGTTCTGACAGTACTGCTTGAATGCTATTACAAACACTGCTTAACTGTCCTCTGCAAAACATGGCAACTTTATCTTCTGCTTTTAGTGTGCTTTTCTAGATCCTTCACCCACTTAAATCCTAAGCTCAAGTTCAGTATCTGACTGATAAAATACCTTCTGGGTCTGTGTAACAATTAGCTGTGATTGATGCAAGATGGAGTCTCCCATCTTGCTGTATAATCTTGAGTATTGGTCTGAATGGATTTTGTGGGTACTGGTTTTTCTGCTAGTGACTGTGTTGTGGAATTTACAATCAGTTGTTTAATATGAACAAACAGCACAGTTTGACTTTGTAAATGCATCTCTTTACACAAAGAGGTGTTGTCCTTGTTCAGCTTCCTGCAGTTTTTATGGAGGCCCCTGGGAGTGCTTGCAGAAGGAAATGCAGGCTCTTGGTGAGGCAAACGAGAAGTACATGACCTGTTTTGGTCACATGTTTACATCCGTGTTTATGCTGAGAAACGGTCCTTCCATCTTTTTGAGTCTCTAAACAGAACAGAACACAGAAGAAACGTTTCTTGGACCACTTCAGTGAAGTAAACATGACCTTTCAGTGTAAGAGCCCAAGGGGGCAGGTGCTGCAGCACGTGTAGTCATGTCTGGTGGCTTGGGTGGATGTGAGAGAAACATTTCCTCTAACACCCATTGAAATGCACCAGAATGCAGCAGCTAAAACACTTCCTGCAGTACTACAACGTAAAGAATCGAGTTTTGTGGCATGAGAGGACTTGGATCTCATCTGTTTCTAAAGCAATAAATTTTCACAGATTCTTTTCAATCCTGCAGGAGGAGGGCTTCCATTATGAGTGGGTGGGAGGGCAGTCATTATATGATAATGTGTCTCACAGTGCTTTTTGTCTTGCCTTTGTATGCTACTAGTGGGTGTTTTGGTTTTTTTTTTATTTTTTTCTTTGTTTTGGTTTTTTTTTTTTTTTTTTTTTTTTTTTTCCCTGGGGTTGTTTGTTTGGGATTTTTCTTTGGTTTTGTTTGGGGTGTTTTTGTTATGTGAAAGAGGTATAGCCTGAAGCACCAAGTGATGAACAGTGTGTTAGCAGAACTTAATGTTCTGGGAAAAGGAGGACTGGTTGGCAGCCAGTTCAGTGCTCTTGTTCCCAGTCACACTGACCTCAAATATGAGCAATCTTGCAAGAAACTGATTTTCCAAAATCTGAGGATTGTGCAGGTTTCTTGAAAGCAGGGAGCAGCTTTAAGGTGCTTGTGAACATTTGCTGTTCATAGATTTCTTGTATGATGTTTAGTACCTAAGTTTTGTGGGTAAAAGATGCAGTAACCTTGCGTTCTACCATGACCTGTTTTGGGTAAGACTGGCATTGTACTTTCTTGTGCAAGAGCAGAGATCAGACATGGCAGTGTGGGTGTGATTACATAAAGATTTTCTAGAGACTTCACCTTGCAAAAAGGTAAATAGGTCATGAAACCGTAATCTGACCTGTGGCTTTGTCCAGTTAATAGAGCTTTGCCTGCCAACTTCCCTTGGTAAACCTAATGTTCAAAAATTGCCTTTAAACCTGGCTGAGTGCTGTACCACTGGCATCTTCCTGGTTCCCTGTGACAGGGTTCATAATTGCTGAATAGAAAAGTTCCAGTTCAGCGCCCTGTTGGAAGCATCATGAGTCTGGGCTTGTAAAGCTGAGCTATCTTGTAGGATGATTTGAAGTCTGTTCTGCAGTTGTGCTTTCATCAAGTGATGTTTGCTTCTGTTTACATAACTCAAAGATTTCTTCAGCTGCGTTGGAACTTCTGAATTTTGAAATTTGGATGATCTGTGAAATTTTTAATGACAAAGCTTGGACGTGAGGCAGCAACCTTGTATGGTAGTGTTTAAGAAAATCTTCCATTTAGCTGCAGATCTGTCCCACTAATACTAATCTATTGGCTTTGTAAGTGGGGAGTAGGGCAGTACAGAACTGCAGGAAATAACAGCCTGCATAAAAATAATGTTCTTAGGTTACTTAATGGCAGTTCTGTTTCTGTGGCAGCTCAGTATGCAGGGCTGTCAGGCCTGAAGTGTCTCCCTTCCATGAGCTCAATTGCTAATACTAAAGCTTGTTGTCATTTAAGTTTCTTCTTAAACTTCCTGGAAGCAGCTTCTGGATATTTAAACTGTAATCTGATCTATAGTAGGTCAAAAACTAAATGTTAAGAATTCACCCTAAAGGTCTTATCCTCCCTAAAGGAATCTATCATTCTGTTTCTCCTATCTTAAAAAAAACCAAAAGACTATTGCTACTTTATGTGGCAGGTTTTCAAGTGAGCTGGCAGTGATTAGTGTTACAAAATAAATGTGAATGGAAATGCTGGTTGAGGGAGATGCATTGACATCTGTAATGCTGTTCGTAGGTGCAAGGAGTACAGAGCTGCTCTGGAAGTTGATTAACTTAGTGAGTTCTTATCCCTGCTGTGAGGAAGATGTGCTGGATGGAATCTCTACAGGTTTTTACTTAAAACCAAAAGCATTTACATTTTGAGGAATTTCCTGGTAGTCTTTCCACAGCATTGTAATCATTCTCTTCACTTCAGAGAAGTTGATCTCTGGTCTGTTATGGGTTTTCTCAGGGCGTTTACTTCCAGTTTTAATTTACCATTTGATGCCTGAAATTCTGACTATTATGCCTGTCATTTACTTAGAATTGACTTGTATGGCCTGGTCCTGTGTCCTGTGCTGATCCACAAATAAAGTCAGAGTAGGAATGCCAGACTGAAGGGCCTGGAATTGGTGAAGCAGGATGTGCACACCTGTCTTTGGTGTAGAAGTTGCTGTGCTACCTTAAAGTTATGGCAAAGTACCAGCTTCAGACATGAGTTATTTATCTGCTCTAATGAGCTAGGTGAATGAGGCTGCTTTGTAGGCTATTTGGAATGTAAGATTTTGACTCTGAACTTCTCAGGCTTTGTAGAAAATGTGAAATAGTGTCAGTTGAGTTTTTTCACTGTTATGAAATTACATCTGTATCCCTGAAGATGGCTCTCTCAGTACCCATGGCAGTTCTGTTAGATCCCTTGGCAGGATGACATATCCAAATAGTTGTAGTGGCCTGAAAGTTACTCAATAAAATCTGTATTTAGCTATCTTTTAAACAAGCCAAAATAACCTTATTGAAATTAATATCTTTAAGGACTAATACTGCTTCTTAAAGCACTTTGGGAGTCTTGAAGTGCATTCCATGATCTTGTGTGCTAAAACTTCATGGATGGATTATTTTTGCTGTCTGTTTCAGTTACCCAGACAAAAGAGTTACAGTTATCACAGTAGTTTTTAAAGTTCCCTTGGGACCAGTACATTTCTGGATTCTGGGTACTAGAATTCTTAATTAAAAAACAGAGGTAAGGTGAATGGCACTCTTTAGAGAACATCAAAAAAAGTAGGGTAATTCTGGTAGCAAAACCTTTTCAGAGAGACTGGGCCTAGAACAGCCCCTTTCTTTGGAATGAATTTGTTCTGTGGTTGCTGTTATTGTCTCATGAATAGGTCTGGACTGGTTTTGTGCTGTGGAGCTGGCAAAGCATGCTCACAAGAGTGACATTATTTGTTTATCTGTTCTGTTATTTAACTTATTCTCTGCTGGAATCCCATAGCTGAGATAAAATATGTTACACAAAAGTTGGGGAGGTTGGACCTCTGAAAGAGAATTTATAATTTCTCAGTCCAGTACCAGAGCAGGGTTTTAAAGCTTCACATTTCTGCTACCTCATAGGCCCTGGTAGCAAAATAAAAGTGAGGGTTTTTTACTCTGGTATTTGCAAGCTGAGGTGCTTTGTATTCTTTTGAGTTAACATACATAAGTAGTCACCTACTGTAGGCAAAGGTAAAAGTGCTGTGGAAAAATACAGTCTGGGTAATTTGTTGTGAAGAGCTCCAAATACCTTCTCTGAGTGTGGTGCTGTTAGTTACAGTCTGTGCAGATCACATTGCTTTGTGTACTTGCACTATTATAAAACATTCTAATCTCTGTTTGGATTTCTGATATCATTTATTTATCTGAGAGGCCTTGTTAACCTCCACAAATGTGTAGTCAAGGATTTGTGTTGGAAAGATGACCATAGATGAGGCTTGGCAAACTTAGCATCTTAAAGTTTCTTCTGCTACCCAGCTTTCCAGGGTAGGCAACTGAAATACTTGTTCTAAGGCAAGTGCAGGTTTTTAAAAAAACCCCAATGTACTTGTACATGCAGGGAGAAATTTCAGTTTGGATGGGTGATGAGAAATGCTCAGTCCCTTGCTGAACTAGTTTTGCATTCATGCATCTTCTATTCATGAAGGAATTCAGTCCTAAAGATCTCTCAGTGAAGGCTTCCTGGACAGAGGTGTTTTTTCTTGTGAAAGCCTGTGCTGTGCAGCGTTAGGCTGACGTGCCTGTGTGTGCCAGGTTTCGACAGCGGCGGCTGGAGCTCCAGGCGAGACAAGGATGCCTACAGCAGCTTCGGCGCGCGCTCCGACCGCGACTCCAAGTCCAGCTTCTTCGACCGCGGCACCGGCTCCAGAGGAGGGAGGCGAGTACCTCGTGGTCTGGGTGTGCACACAGAGTCTGCCTCAGCTCTAGCACTGCACTTGGCATCTTGATGTTAAAATTAGGGTTCCAGGTGTGAGCAGCATGAGGTAGGAGGAGCCTGGGAGGGGAGGAGAGAGGGAGAGAACCTTGCCTTGAAAGCTACGTGACTTCAAGGATGGGCAATTTGCATGTTGAAGAATGTGCCCTGTGGTCTGCCACCAGCCACTCACTGCAGCTGTAGTGCCTGGCTGATTTCAGCATTCACCAAAGAAGTGCTAGGTGGGTGGCTGCTTCCAGGAGAACCGTGAAGAGCTGTTGGGAGCACACACAATACATCACTATGGATTTTTTTTTTATTTCAATATTTTTTTTATTGTTTAAAAAGTGTAGTTAATAAAACTGGGTGAGACTCTTGCAGGTTCTCTGCCTTACTTGAGCAGTCTTACACACATCATGCGTTGTATGCACAAGTGTGGTGAGAGTGACCTTTACCGACTACTTAGTAAAGCTGACCTAGTCCTGTATCCAGACTTTTCTCAAACATGATTTACCAGGCCAAAAACTAAACAGTTGAGGTAAGGACTTCTTCCACCTTCTTTCCAAGTCAGTAATACAGGTGAGCTCCCTCTTTATGCAATAATTATATGACATAATGGAGGTATTTGGCCACATGTGCGGTGGGGGAATAAAGGAAGAAATTGCAGCCCTGGAGGGTTTTGTCTGGACATGGGAAAGCTGTGTAGAATGAGGCAGAGGAAAGGGTGGGGGGAATACAAAATAGTGCTGCTTAGGAGGTTTAAACAGAGCTCCCCACAAAGAAATGGCAAAGACTGAGCAACTTGGATTGCAGCTCCACTGGCAGATGGCTGTTTACATTTGTTATGCTTAATCAAATAAAACTGGTGGTAGAAAGTTCACTATGTTAAGCTAAACTGAGCTCTGAAATCACAACAAACTCTCCTGTCTGACACAGAAAAATGTGACCTGGTCTGATGGCCAGGACTAATTTCTGTGCTTAGGTCAAGAAGCAAGTGTAGGTAACCTACTGATTCTGAATTGTTGCACAGTTGTGTGTGTAATACACAGAGTTGTAATACACAGTGCTGCGTTGTTATGGCTTTGATTGTGCATGTCAGTGCCCCCTGTTGCTGGGAAGGGTGGTCTGATTCTCGTGCTGTGTTTAGATACGAGGAGCGTGGCAGAGGCGGGGACTATGACCGGAGTGGCTTCGGCAGATTTGACCGTGGCGGCGGGAACAGCCGCTGGTGTGACAAATCCGATGAGGATGACTGGTCTAAGCCTCTCCCCCCGAGTGAACGCCTAGAACAGTGAGTCATGGAATACTGACTGATGGGGGAGGGTCATTTTGATAATTCCAGCAAGTAAAAATACTTTCATCTTCTGTTTTTAGGGAACTCTTTTCAGGAAGCAATACTGGCATTAACTTTGAGAAATATGATGATATTCCTGTTGAAGCAACAGGCAGCAACTGTCCTCCACATATTGAAAGTGTAAGTATTTTTTTAACAGTCTGTTCGGCTGATATATTTAGTACTGACTGTTTTGCATGGGTAGCTTTGATGTGTTGATGTCTGGAGTTTAAGGAGGAAAGGAAACATTGTCTTCCCTTCCTACAGCTAAGCTGTTTTGCAGAAGAGGGTTGCATATGATGAACTAAGTGAAGAAATTGTGTAAGCTTTTTCAATTAGCGCTCATAGCTTAGTTTTTAACTGTAACTTGTCCTTAAACAGTGAACCTGTAAAGAAGTGGAGGTGCTGATTTGGGAGCAGCTGCTAAGGCATGGGCAGTGTTAGGCTAAGCACAGTGTGTGTGCTAGTGCAGTCTGCACTTCAGGCTTGGCTGGCTTCTTAAGAATTGCTTAAAAACTGGACTAAGTATCTATGTGACTCTGTAACTTTTATAGGCAACTTCTATATGAAGGGCTGAAACAAGAGGTACTTAGTAAATTACTTGTTAAACTGAATGTTGTGCTGCATGGTGTTTGAAGTGAAGGATTCTGATCTTACTCCTTTTAAATATCTTACAGTTCAGTGATGTTGATATGGGAGAAATCATCATGGGAAACATTGAACTCACACGCTACACCCGTCCCACTCCAGTCCAGAAACATGCAATACCTATTATTAAAGAAAAGAGAGATTTAATGGCCTGTGCTCAGACAGGTAAGTCAGTGACTCTTTGCTGCTTAGTCACAGTAGAAGTGGGGTCTTGTATTACTGCAGGTAAGAGCTAGAACCTCCTGTGCAGTGTAGAAATAGTTGTGTGTTGGAAACTAATTTTAGTTTTGGTCTTGCATCTGCTTTAGATGTGTCTTGACTAGATTTACTGTGTTGGTCCTGAGACATGTTCATGTCTTAAACCACATTTGCTTCAGGGTTTTGGGCTGCTGAGGGTGCTCCAGTGCCACAAGTAGCAGCCATAGTCCAATGCAGGTGTTACTGGGAATGTGCTACTGATGCAGGGTTAGTGCTGTAGTTGACAGTAACTCTTAATTAATACTGGCTTGTGTTTTACTAGGGTCTGGGAAAACAGCTGCATTTCTTCTACCAATACTGAGCCAGATATATGCAGATGGTCCTGGTGATGCCTTGAGAGCAATGAAGGCAAGTATTCAAATACCCACGCCTGGGAAAGCAATGACCAATGTCATAGGTTTGGGGTTTTTCCCTCCCCACATGAGCTGATGTGTGCTACTGAACACAATAGCTGATCTTGAATCTTGTCATCATTTTGATATGATAGCCAAGCATCTCAGCTTGTTAAAGACTTCAGGTGTTTCTCTTGAAAAAATCCAAGCTGTGGATTACTTTTTTTCCTACCTGAGGAGTTGGATGCATAGCTGTCCAACTTTTTTAAAATAAATGGTTTTGTTGTTGCATAAGTTTAAAAGACACTTCCCTTGCTACTAAAAGCTACTTGGTCACACATCTATGTCATAGTAATTTCAGAATAGGAAGTAACTGGCTCTGTGGCTGTTACTTCTCTGCTGCTGAAGTTTGAGATTGCAGTGCTTGTTGTAGAGATCAGAGTTGTGCAGCTCTTGCCATAGTTACCCACAGCTGAACCTTGGGCACTGTGATAGAGCTGTCTTCAGGGGCAGTGCTCAGATTGGCTCTCAGCCATGCTTTGTCTTTCTTAAACTTGGTGACCTTTCTTAAATATTGCCTATAGTAGCTTTTTTCTTTCCCTTTGTGTTTTGGATGCTCATGCCAAGGTTTTTTTTTTTTTTTTCTTCAGGAGAATGGGAGGTATGGGCGCCGTAAGCAATATCCAATCTCACTGGTCTTGGCTCCCACTAGAGAATTGGCTGTGCAGATCTATGAGGAAGCCAGAAAGGTAGATCTAACAGTTTATTATTATAACATAGCTCAATTAGAATTTTTCTTGGTGCTAACTTCCTTTGCTTTGCAGTTTGCATACCGCTCCAGAGTTCGCCCCTGCGTTGTGTATGGTGGTGCAGACATTGGCCAGCAGATCCGTGACTTAGAACGTGGGTGTCACTTGCTTGTAGCAACTCCAGGACGACTGGTTGATATGATGGAGAGAGGAAAGATTGGACTGGATTTCTGCAAGTAAGTGTTGCTTGTCCATGTACAAATGACTTAAAGCAAGATACAGTTAAGAACCTCAGATTGTAGCTTTTGGGCTATGTAAACATCTGGTTGAGAATTTGTAACCCAGTGCAGACACCAGAGCACAGCTTACAGGACAGTGTTCTGAAGATGGTTTTTTTTACTGCTGTTTAGGTACCTAGTCCTTGATGAAGCTGACAGAATGCTTGACATGGGGTTTGAGCCTCAAATTCGTCGAATTGTTGAACAAGATACTATGCCACCAAAGGGGGTTCGTCACACCATGATGTTCAGTGCTACTTTCCCCAAGGAAATCCAGGTATTTAACGAGACTTTAAATACTTAAAAAGCTCATAAGGCCAAAGAAATTTTGCCTTTAGAAGAAGGGAAAAAGTATGATTTGATTTTGATTTATTTTTTTTCTCTCCTCCTTTCTAGATGCTTGCTCGTGACTTCCTTGATGAATACATCTTTCTGGCTGTTGGCAGAGTAGGTTCTACATCTGAGAACATCACACAGAAAGTAGTATGGGTGGAAGAGCCAGACAAACGATCGTTCCTGCTTGACCTGCTAAATGCCACAGGTAAAGAACAGTTGCAGATAAGCAAATAAGGCAAACTGTAGAATAGGCAAATCTAATGACTCAAGCAATAAGAATTTCTGCTGATTAGGGGAATGAAAGGGTATTTTGTTGACATGCAGTGAGTGTATTGCACTGGTTAAATGCCAGTATCAAGCTGATGTAAGGATGTCTGTTAATAAAAAAAGGAGGGAGGTCCCCAGTGATGCTACTTTAGAATAAACAGGCAGAGAATTGAAGCTGCCTATTACCAGGTTATGGAGCCTGTATTTGTCTATGCAGCTTTTCTTCTGTTAACCTGGACTTTAATTTTTTTTTAGGTAAAGATTCCTTGACTCTGGTGTTTGTGGAAACTAAAAAGGGGGCAGATGCTCTCGAGGACTTCCTGTACCACGAAGGCTATGCCTGCACAAGTATCCACGGAGATCGCTCCCAGAGGGACAGAGAGGAAGCACTGCACCAGTTCCGCTCTGGCAAGAGCCCCATTCTTGTTGCCACAGCAGTAAGTGAAATGTGTAAAACTCGAGCATGTGAGCCTGTTTCTTGGCCTGTAGAGTGAGTCTTGAGATTTGATTAAATCATTTAACCCCTAGGTAGCAGCAAGAGGATTGGATATCTCAAATGTAAAGCATGTCATAAACTTCGACTTGCCGAGTGACATTGAGGAGTACGTCCATCGCATTGGCCGTACAGGCCGTGTAGGAAACCTTGGTGAGTATCACCTGGGGTATCACAGACAGCACTTCATACCTAAGCTGACAAGTGCAGTCATATAGGCTGAGTAATACATTTCAAATCAGTACTTGAGAGAAGCCTGTGAGCTGCTTTCTGTGACCAAAAACTGGTCACTGCTGTGTATCCACTGTGGAAAGTTTACCAGTTCCTTTGGGTAATGTTCTTAGTGCCATCAAAAGACTCCTACTACATGTAAGCCTGGTGTCTGCTGTGTCTGGGAGTGAACATGATTTTGTGACTAGCTGTGATGGAGTAATGGTCTCCAACAGCTTTCTCTTTAAGTGATTGTAGTGTTTTCAGTCTTGGCTGTAAGGAACTGGAACGTGGAATGGGTTTTAAGTGCTGTGGTGTACTTGGATTGTGTGGAGCCAAAACTGAGTATCTCCTTCAGGTCTTGCCACTTCATTCTTCAATGAGAGGAACATAAACATCACAAAGGACTTGCTTGATCTCCTTGTGGAGGCTAAGCAAGAAGTACCATCTTGGCTGGAGAACATGGCCTATGAGCAGCATCACAAAGGAGGAGGCAGCCGTGGGCGATCTAAGAGGTAAGAGGCACAGCTTTGGCTAGAGATGGATATTCAGTCTGTCAAGAGACAGTTCTGTTCTCAGTCTAAAAATACTCTTAGAGGATGATAAGTGCAGTATAAGCTGAGCTTGGTGTGTGCCAAGGTGATAGTGTCTGTCTGGTTTTGTTCTATCTATTCATAAGGCAGTTAACACATAAAACCTCTTCTAAGCAAGCAGCTTAGATGCAGCTGAGATAAAGTGATGTTATCAGAAACCATTTTAGAAGTGTAAAAGCAGCTATAAAACACACAAATGCGTACCTCCCTGTGCCAGAGATGTACCTTAAGCAGTTGCTCTAATGTTTAGGAGAAGGTAGTGCAGTGCTTCCTGACAAAACCAGGAGAGAAAAGAGAATAAAGGTGTGAGGCCACTTTTAAAATAGTTTTTCTGTGGAAACCTGAAACACTAATACAAACCATTGTTTACTGGCTTACAGGGGTAGGATCAGAGAACACTTTCTCTTAATGTAGTGAACATGATCCAACCACACTTGGTTTGGTGCGAGTTTTGTTTTCCATTTTGCAGTATGCTTATAAAATACTTACTGTGTACATCATGAGAGACAGTCATAAATGCATTTCTTAAACACTGAGGTAGGGTTGGAGGCAGAGATTGCACTGAATCAGATCTTTCCAGGTAGCCTTGGGATGCTTGTAAAATGTGCTCACCTCAGCAGTGGCTGTTGTCCTGCTGTGGCTGGTACCCAGGGTCAGAGCACATCACTCTGTGTGTGCAGTGCTCAGAATGCCCCCTGTTTGACCCCAGTGTTTGTGTCCTGCCCTCTGCAGCAGTCGGTTCAGCGGAGGCTTCGGAGCCAGGGACTACCGGACGAGCAGCGGCTTCGGCAGCAGCAGCTCCAGCAGCAGCCGCTCCACCAGCAGCCGCAGCGGCGGGAGCGGCAGCAGGGGCTTCGGAGGTGAGACGGGCTGGGCAGCTGCACACACAGGGCTTGCTGGGGTAAAACTGGGTGTGATGCTGGATAAGAGGTCATCTGGTGCTTGCCATGCATGCAGTCTCAGCATTCTGCTTGGATCTAGTGCAGGTTACCTGATTGATGGTTTGATGCTACCTGTCTTTCCAGTGTTAATGTTGTGCATTTGACAGTACTGCTGGGTGGGGTTCTTTAATAGACAGCGGATACCTGGGTCGTTTTCTTGTTGTAAAGGTGCAAATCTTTAGAGTTAATTAAGCATCACTTTCTCTTGCCTTTCATAGGTGGTGGTTATGGAGGCTTCTACAACAGTGATGGATATGGAGGAAACTATAACTCCCAGGGGGTGGACTGGTGGGGCAACTGATCTGCTTGCAGCAGATACCCCACCAAACAAGCTAATATGGAAACCACATGTAACTTAGCCAGACTATACCTTGTGTAGCTTCAAGAACTCGCAGTACATTACCAGCTGTGATTCTCCACTGAAATTTTTTTTAAGGGAGCTCAAGGTCACAAGATGGAAATAAAGGAACAAGTAGCCCTATCTCGAAGGTGGTTTTGAAGACTCTTATTGCTGTAGTCAGGATTAACTCCCCTCCCACCCATCCCCACCCAGAAACTGCATTTATAATTTTGTGACTGAGGATCATTTGTTTGTTAATGTACTGTGCCTTTAACTTTAGACAACTTTTATTTTGATGTCCTGTTGGCTCAGTAATGCTCAAGATATCAATTGTTTTGACAAAATAAAAATTACTGAACTTGGGCTAAAATCAAACCTTGGCACACAGGTGTGATACAACTTAAACAGGAATCACTGATTCATCCATAATATTACAAAGAAAAACTTATGCGGTAGCCTGCATTAGGGCTTTGGTATCTGCAGATTTGAAAAATAAAACATCTTGAAGCATATCAATGCAATTAGTTTCTAATGTGGCAAAACTGTACTAAGTTAAAGTTCTGATTTGCTCACTCTATCCTGGATAGGTACTTAGAACCTGATAGCCTTTAATAAGCCATTCCAGTCATGATGAGATGATGTATGGATACATGCATACATTAAAAGCACTGTTTTTGAAGTTAATGCAAGTAAATACAGCAATTCCTTTTTCAATATTTAGGCAGATCATTAATGTGAGCTAGCCAAATGTGGGCAGAACATTACAGGGAACGTTTAAAGGTCTGATAACTTGAAATAGTTTTTAGGAGAATTCATCTATTTAGACTTTTTAAAAATGCCTGCCATATGAAATTGAAATGGTAGAATGGCTGACCATGGCAGTGATTGGTCCTCCGTAAGGGCCTGACTGAATTTTTGGTCTAATAACGCATGCTAGTGTTGATGTTTTTTGGTCAAGAGGGTATGAACAGGAAGAATTATGCAGCAGGCTTTATTTTAATGCAGATTCACATTACTCTGTTCAAGCTGCGTGGAGATGTTAAACTGGCTTACTGTAGACTTTGTAAAATGGCTCCAGAAGAGTAACAAACAAACCTGAGATCACAGAGGTTGGAAATGTACATAAACTGCACAAGGTTTCAATTCTGCTATTAAAGTGCAGTTCTAGTCAGTTTTAGTTGCATAGGTTTCCATTGTATTTATAGTCTGTTATGCTAAATCTGGCCAAAGATAAGTATTGTCCACCAGAAAAATGCCTCTGCCACTTGGAATTTCTGTGCTAACTTTGCGGCCAGAGCATTTAACAACTAATCTACAGTGGCATAGGAAAATGGCAAAAATCTCCTAAAGTGCAATAGATTTTTTCAAGTGTATTGTGCCTTGTTCTAAAACTTTTATTAAGTAGGTGCACTTGACAGTATTGAGGTCATTTGTTATGGTGCTATTTCAAGTCTAGGTTTAGGCCCTTGTACATTTTGCCCATAACTTTTTACAAAATACTTCTTTTATTGCACATTCAGAGAATTTTATATATGTCTTGTGTGCGTGTCCTTAACTTCCAATCTTATTTTGTCTCTTGGAGATTGAACGCAGCTTGTTTAAGGAGAAGGAAATAGATTCTAAAACTTATTTGGGACCATGGGAATGATAGCTGGGAAGAAAACTATTTGCACACGACAGATTTCTAGATACTTTTTGCTGCTAGTTTTGTGTAATATTTATTGAACATTTTTGACAAATATTTATTTTTGTAAGCCTAAAAGTGATTCTTTGAAAGTTTAAAGAAACTTGACCAAAAGACAGTACAAAAACACTGGCACTTGAATGTTGAATGTCACCGTATGCGTGAAATTATATATTTCGGGGTAGTGTGAGCTTTTAATGTTTAAGTCATATTAAACTCTTAAGTCAAATTAAGCAGACCCGGCATTGGCAGTATAGCCATAACTTTCTGATAGTAAAACAAAAATTGGCAACTTAAAATTAAACATGCCAAGGTTTTGATACACTTGTCTTAAGATATTTATGAAACACTTCTAAACACTGATGTGAAGTGTCCAGATTCTCAGATGTTTGTTGCGTGAGTTTTGTTTAGTTGTGTGTTTTTTTTTTTTCAGTGAATGTCTGGCACATTGCAATCCTCAAACATGTGGTTATCTTTGTTGTATTGGCATAATCAGTGACTTGTGCATTTTAGCAAGTTTTATCAGCCAGCAATATTTTCAGTTCAGATACAAGGATTCAAACCAATATGCAAGAATGGATTTAAACTTGCTGAATGTGAAAATTGAACTTCAAGTCACTGTAGGTTTAGAATTGCTTATTGTATTAGTTTAGATGCTAGCACTGCATGTGCTGTGCATATTCTTGATTTTATTAAAATAAAAAAGTTGAACTGCACAGTCTATTCATTTGTGAAGCGTCACTCCTGGTTTCTGAGCTCTGTAGCCCCAGCAGTCTCATTCACGTGCAGCTCTGGAAGCAGGTGACTCTAGTGTGGCACATGTCAGTGTGGTGGCAGATGGCAGCCAGGCTCAGGGCTGTAGCTGGAATAACCTAAAAATGGCCTGTGCCCCACAATGCAGGGCTACTGTCAAGTGTCAGGTGGGACAGACAAAAACCACCTGGGTTTGTTCATTAGGGGAAACAGAGTTAGGCTGTAACAACTTCATTAAACCTTGTGGAATTGGGCCTGGTTCCTCAGCCCCTCACTGCTCATCTCACAGTTGTCCCTCTGAGTTTCACAGGAGTGCCTTGTAGAGAGCCTTAAGTTTTGAGGTCATACTTGTTCATTGTTCCTAGGTATTGGAAAGCCAAAATGAGGTGGAATATTGGAATATCCAAGGGAGTAGACTGGAAGGAATAGATTCAGGTCTTTCCAGTTTCTTTGAGGTGAGATAAATTTGCTCCATTTGAGAGAAAGTGATTTAGGAATAGCCTGGGTTTGGAGTTTGGTGCTGAAATGACTCTAGAAACTTGAGATTTTCTGGTGAGTAAGGAAGAGGGTGGGGGAGGGAAGAAAGTAATGCCTGGGACCTCTGATCCATAGAAATGTGATGCAGGTGAATGGCATGGGGTAAGGACTGGTAAAATGTGATGTGCCCCTGCAGTCCTGGATCCATATTGGAAATAAAAACCACCCCACCAATCCAGTAGTGTGTATGGGCCTTGGAGAATAATGGAGAGGATGGAGGTGACTCCCAGGATAGCTTGCTGGAGCAGCTGCACTGAGCACACTGACTGGACCACACTAAATTTACCTGCTTTAGACTCACATTAATTATCAACCTCATCATGCAGGGCTTTGTGTTGTCATGCCATGTCCCTGGATGTGCAACATGCACTCAAATACCTTCCTAAGGCAGTTCTCCCTCCCCTGTGTGTATCTGTAGAAATACTGGAACCACGCTTAGGAGATGGGTGTGCCAAGGGAAATGTGCACTGTGGAGGTGGCCCGTGGGATCTGGAACTCCAGCTTTGAGTGTGAAAGTTTGCATTTGGTGCTTTAGCTTAGGTTTGTCCCTGGCAGAGTGCAGGAGTGGCAGAGGAGTCATTTGGGAGCCAAATCCCCAGGAACACAGGGCTGTGAGCAAGGCTCTGCACTGGGGCTTGCAGAGCCGGTGGAAGGGCTGATGTAAGGCAGTAATGGGCACAGAGTGGGTGAAAACCAAAGGAGGAGGTCTGGCCCTCAGGAGGGTTGTTCCTGCAGACTGGAATAAACCATTTACCTCTGGAGATGGAAGTTAGGCTGGGGAAAAGGCAGAGAGATGAGGAGCCTTGGGACACCAAAGCTACTGGGGTAGAGAAGTACAGAGCATGTTCCCACAGAGGTGAGGTTTGTATTTCAGTAGTTCTTGACATACTGGGCAGCAACATTTTTACCACAGTAAATAAAAGATTTGGGAAGAGATGGGTGAGATACCCTAAATTGTAAAGAAAAAGGCTGTGAAGTTACATGGTAAAAATGGTTATTGATTTGTCTTTGTGAAGCTTTGTTGTGTGGGACGTTCAAAACGTGCAGTAAAGTCAGTCTTTGGCAATAAATGTGCATGTGCCAACAGTGGCAGAGGTTATGGCAGGAAGGTTGTAGTAAATCCTGCTCTTGGTTTGCCAGTGAGGTCACTGACCTGTGCAGATAAGGAGAGGTCTTGAAACTTAGACTAATGGTGACAGGGGTGGGACTTGGATTGATGTCCTGGTGTGGAGTTCATGGAAGTGGTGAGAGCAATGGGGTTACCAGAGAGAGTTGGTTCCTGTTTGTTTGGTGTGAGGATTGAGCACAGGAGAGGCAGCTTGTACAAGCAGGATGCTGCTGGGGCTGTGGCAGCCTAAAGTTGCCCTATAAATCTCATTAAAGCTGTGTGTCTGTAGCCTTCCAAGTTTGTGAATCCTCATCCAGAGCAGTGTTCAGTGTTGCTCATATTAATCAATGTGTTCATGAAATAGCCTGCAGTCAGTTACTACAGACCACACTGAATTACAGATCCCAGGTGTTGGTGCTCATTCTTGGGTGGAGGGGAGCAAAGGATGGGTCAGGAGTTCCACTGTGCTGTGAGCTCTCTGAACTTCAGTGAACCTGGCTGGGAGCTGTCACACCAGCACTCAGACCAACCTCACAGCCTGTCAGTGGGTTGTTTCTGAGGGGTGGATTGCCAAGGCTGTTGGGGTGACAGTTTCATGCTGTGCTCTCTGTCTTGGTTACCACTTTGTGTCAGAAAACAGCAGTACAGATCCTGTCTGGTTCTGCTAGCCCTTGGCTGGTTGCTTCATGGAGTCAGTGGCCTTGTGCACAACATGAGTAGCAGTTGTGTAAGCAGTCCCAGGAAGTGGGAAGTGGTTTGTGTAATTATCCTGTGCTCACAGAAAGATGACCCTTAACAAGCTGAAGTCACCTGCTGGTGGTTAATGAGGCAGGCCTGGAGCAGAGCCAAGGCCAGGAAAAGTGTAAGTGATGGGAGGGCTTTGCTGATGAAGAGCTGTCCTTAGCTCTTTCCTGGCATTATTTAGGGAAGGTCTGGAAAGGCTGTCAGTGCTATGGACCTGCAAGTCTGGCCTGCCCATTTAGGATAAGCAAATTCTGCTGTGTATTTAATTATTAAGGGCACTGCATCTCCTCGGAGAGTTTTTGTAAACAATTGAAATTCTGCTCTAAACTGCATTCTAGCAAGGGTAGGGTTTGTTCTTTGTCCTGCCACTTCAGGGGAAATTCACCATCATCTGATTTGTCAGCAAAAAATGTTGCTGCTAAAGGAATTGCATGGTTCAAATAAACATTCAGTGTGTTCAGAGCATAGATTGCACTGGGCCTGATTAATGTGCAAGTTTCAGTAAGTGATGCCATCAAATTTGGTGTGATGAAAGCTTTGCTCCCACTGGGCTTTCATGCAAACTGGAGTTTGTCAGAGGGACTACAGGCTTTGCAGGAAAGGCTGAAGTACAGCTTGGAGCAAGTGTTGGCTTTACGTGCTTAGATACTCAGTGCAGAGAATGAAACTGTTGCTTCAAGGTGGGACCTGATTACCAGGGCTTTTTTCAGAGGCTGAAGGGTTTGTATAATCTCCTTCAGTTGATGACTCACTGGGAAAGAAGGAGTAGTGATAAATTTGAAAAGGAAGCAGAATAAAAGGTTTGGCAAAGACACAAAACATCTGCTCCCAGCTGTGCTGCTGCTCTGGGTTACCTGGGGTCAATCACATCGTCATGCTGCAACTGTTCTCTTTGTCTCTTGTTCATCCTGTCAGTGCAAAGACATCAGCTTTTTCCACCAGCAATTGCAGCACCAATGTCCAGTCTCATCTGCCATCTCACCTGGAACTTCTAGATTCTACTAGAAACCAGTAATTTGCAGGTACATTCAGCTTAAAAAATGACAGCCCAATGAGAGCATAGGACACCCTGGCATATTCCTTGATTATTCTACTCTTAACAAGAGAGGAAAAGAGATTTCTGATAGCATTTCTCAAATATTTGCCCTAGTTCTTTCTAACCCAACTTCCGTTGTTTACTTTTTGTTTCTACGTACTTGTTTCTTCTTGCAGTCAAAACAAACATTGCTTCTGATGGCACTTGAGATCTCAGAGGCTCATGTGATTGAAAACATTTCTTGTGCAGCAAGGGAAACAATCTCTCAGGGTTATTTACAAAGAAGGAACAGCCAGGAATTAAGTGGACTGGGACTCTTAATGGAAGCAGTTTGTTAAATACCACTTGTGTGCTGAGCTTAGTCAGAGATTAGATCCAGGTTAAGGGAAGTGTTCTCTGAAGAAATAGAAAAACATTGGAGAGCTGAGAACTGGCTTATGGAAACAGAGAACCACATTGCTGATCTTTTCCAGCTCTCCATTTATGCATGAAGAAGATATGCCCAGGAGTCTCTGGGTGAGAAGACTGTACTTAATTATGTTGAATTGTGTGAGTCTACAAACATAGCAGGATCATGTACTTGAAAGCTTGCCTGAATTTTGTGACTGTATCAGCTGGTCTGAGGAAGGATGCAGCCTCTTCTCACAGCTCCTTAAGCAGCTGAGGAATCTGGTAATTAGGCTACTGTTAAATCACAGTGTGCTTTATGAGAATTCCCACAGGGACCCAAGTACTTGCCTGTTTCATGTGGTAAATTAAAATAATGGGCCCATTGCAACCACTGGTGCTTCTGCAGAACTTCTCAGGAGTAAATCTCAGCCAGGTTTGGAGGAGGTCAGCCTTGCCAGGAAATGGGGAGACAGAGCAGCCAAGCAAAAGGCCAGTGGCCGAGTTAGTGTGGAAGCCCAGCTCTGCTCTGAGTGAGTGACCCATGTGGCTCTGACACACAAACATCAGCTTCCTCTCACCATGACCTGGGGCTCTGGGGGCAGCCCAGGCTCCTGCTCATAGCATGGGAACTGCACTCAGCCCACAGCCACTGCCCTTGCCTTGGGACTCATAACCCTTTGGGAATAACTCCCTTGGAATGAGAGTTCACCTTGCAGGATGAGCCTTGTGGTGGTCACCAGGCTTTTAGGGGGTTTTCTGCTGCTGCTCTTTGGTTTAGCACCAGAGTTATTTACTTGTGCTTCACTTGCTATAAAACTCTGAGTTGTTAACTCTGAAGTTTTTAAAGGAGTTAATGGTGATTTTGAAATGCCCTTGACAGGATCCCATCACAGACTGGTCGTAGCTTTCAAAGCTGCAGTCCATGACAGCATCCCCAGAACTCACAGCAAATGGAGCTGAACTCTCAGTGCCTGCAGAATTTTCTGGCCTGGGCTGTGCTCTAGGATTATGAATGTCTTAACAAGCTGGAAGCACCAGCACATTGTTGTTGATGTTGTTGACATCTGGTTGTTGATGTATGCCAATAGAATGTCTGTCTGGTAACAGCAGTCACTTCTCCAGGGTCTTGTGAACTCAGTGGAGACTCTGGGATGCACCAGAGGTCAAACCATGCCCTTTAGTTTGGAAACTGGAGTCTCCCTCCCATGTCAGGAAAGGATCATAGTACTCTGACCAGTAGTCAGAATATTTTAATATTATTGGCACAGGTTTTGGTTTAGGAGTCTGATCATCTTTCTTAACTGAAGCCCACGTGGACAGTCTGCAGACACCACGTACAGGTTCATCCCTACCTCAGTTTCAGTTCTTGTGCTGAAGACATTGGATTGGAGATGGATCTTGCAGCAATGGAAACATCTGAAAGCAGTTTAGGTTATCAAGAAAACATATCAAGAATTATGTAAATTAATTATAAATTAGGTTTAAGGACAATGAATTTGTTTCCACACAGATGGTTCAATTGAAAACCCAAATTCTTTTTTGTGATGCACTCAACCTTGGCTGTTGGAGTGGTTTTCTATTTGCAGTCACCAGATTCTCTATGATTGTGCTGTGCTGTGCTGGGTTTTATATCCATCAGGGTGTAGGTAGGGTGTTAAATTGCCAGCCATGGAGCTGGAGACCCCCACTCATTTACTGCTGTGTGTTTGTGCCATTTGTCCCCCTGGCTTGAAACCATTTTGTTTTCCTTCTGTCCTCCCTGACTCTTTCTACTAAGCCCAGGAACTCACACTTTCCTCTGAGTCCCAAACACCTGCCCTCATCCTTCTGCACCAGGTAACCCTTCCTTTTTCCCCAAACTCTGCCCACCATCTGCAACCTCTGCTTGGTTGGGGTAATTTCAGAGATCCACCTGCCTTCCCAAAGTCAGAAATTTCCCATGCTGTTGTTTCCCTGGATGTTCCTGCTCCCACAGCCCTGCTTCTAGAGGAACAGTTTGCAGGGCTGCTCAGGCAGCATCTGATCAGTAATAGCTGCAGGAATATGGCTGTGCAAGGCTTTTCTCAGCAGATTTGTTACTGTAGGTTATTTAAACACTGCTCTGCTGGGTCACTGAATTATTTCAGCCCAGAGCAGTAGCTGGCAGAACTGTAAATGGATATGGCTGTCAAATTTGCATGTAGTCCTCAAAAACTGCTTTATGAACTACTTGGTATTTGAATTCTCATCAGTTCAGGAGAAGATACATCTGCTTAGGGTTTTTTACTATTATTTTACTAGTAGCATAACAATTACAAGAATGCAATGGCTGATAAATCTCCAAAATGAGGAAGAGGCTGCTGGTTTTTATTTACATTTTATATTTAATTTTGTTTACTAGAGCATGCTGTGTTATTAAAATTAGACCTGGATGAAATGTTTTTCCTTTTCCATGGAATCTTTCAACTTTAAAATTAAAAATTTTTCTCCTTGCCAATACAGATCAAAATAGCATGTCTTTGATGTAACATAAAGTCTGGGTTGTTTGATGGCTTTGGGCTTTGTTCTACTGCTTCCTTTATTAAAAATTGCAGTAAAATGGTTTTAGTTTCTAAATCCAATTCTCAAAACACACCCTTTTAAAGAAGGGTAACATTTTGACAATTCTGAACCAGTTTTCACAGTGCCCCCACCTTATAAATGTTTTTCCAAGTATCAGCACTTTCTAAGAGCCACAGAACAGTTTTGTTGAACAGCTGCTGTCCAGCTCTGTGGTCACTTCATGTCAGTGTGTGACACCATTTTCTTTGTCACAGTGTGACTCAACATCTGCTGTGCCTGTCACCAGTGCAGCCTTGGGTGCTGTGGGTTCAGGTATTGATGCAGGGTGACCCCAGTGTGGGGAATGAAGAGTCTTGACTCCATGATTCAGAAGGCTGAGCAAATGCAATATTAAGCTGTACTATATTACATTATACTAATTCTATACTATACTAAAGAAAAACCTGTGACCCCTTACAGACAGTCATGACACAGCTTTGACCCAATTGGTCAATCAGTCCAAACAACTTTCAGCAGAATCTAATTAACAAATCCCTTTTGGTAAAAAATCTCTATAACACATTCCACATGTGCCAAACAACAAGAACAACAAGTAGAGATAAGAATTGTTTTCTTCTCTCTCTGAGCTTTCTCACTACCTTCCCCAAGAAAAATCCTGGGAGAGAGAATTATGTCTCTCTGTTCAAAAGGTATGTAAATGCCACATTCAGGGCTGTGTGTGGGTGACACCTGGCAAGAAAAACCTTATTTTAGCTCCAGTGAGCAGCAGGGTTCCTGTTTTGCTTTGCTATTCACTGTACTGTTCTATATTTTCATTTTACAAGGTTAGCACCAATTTACAAATGTACAGCCTCAGCAGTCTATGTGTTCAGTATGTGGATTGCAAAATAGATCTGATTTATAGCCCCATCCTGGTGTCAGAAATGTAGAGAAACTGTCTATTGGATTTTCAAGAGCAAAAGTGGTCCTTTAAGCTCTGGGTTAATTTGTCTCCTCCTGTGCACTGTGCAAGGCTGATTCTGCTGAGGCCAACACCAGTGTTACAGCATCTCTATTAATGCTCTTGCAAAGCACTTTTCCAGGCTCAGAAGAGACATTTGATGCAGTATTTCCAAAGCATCCTGCCTCTTGCTATGCCTTCACTACTGTTTTCTTGAAAGGAGTTCCCTGCAGGTGCTGAGTGGGAAGAAACCTCAGCAGCACAACTCTGCTGACAGCTGCCCACAGCCCAGCACGGGAGGAGAAGAGCACCAAGGCCAGGCAAAAAAGAGATCAGAAGGGCACCAAGGCCAGGCAAAAAGGGAAGAGAAGAGCACCAAGGCCAGGCAAAAAAAGGGACTTTCCTTAGGGAGACTGGGCCAGGAGAGGTGTTCAGTGGCCTGCCAAACACACCAGTGTCAAATTCAGGGTTTTTGTTGGTTTTCATACAACAAAAGGTTTCCCCTTCCCTCAGTGTTACTGGGTGATGCTCTTTGCACACTAAATAACAACTTCAGAGTTAAGTGAACAACCCCTCACATCTTTTCATGCAATAAAGAACCCTGCTAGTGTCACCTGTGGGCACTGGGCACAGTAAAGATCCCTGCTAGTGTCACCTGTGGGCACTGGGCTTTGGCTACCAATGGGCCTGGCTTTTCCCCCCAAAAATGAAAGATCACAGAATCTTTGTGTCCAGGAGGTCAAGGCCTCAGCTGGCTTGTGGCAGAATTGCAAAGCCCAGTGAATAAAATTGCAGTGCTGCCCTTCAATACCCAACAACTGCAGGAAGACACCTCTTAAAGGGACCCTTGGGGGTCTGGCATCAGCCTTCACATCTCTGTGGGAGCAGCTACAGAGATTAGACCTTTTTGCCCCACCCTGTTCTATTAAAAGGTTGCCCTTTTCCCATATCTCCTGTCCTGGATGTCAAAGTAACCAGGAGGAGGAAAAACACCATTCCATGTTTCCTTGTGTCTGTAGCCTGCAGCATCCACTCAAACCAAGCACTTTTTGGAAACCATGCTGGATGACTCTGCTTTTCAGGAGGAAGTTCGTTATCTTATCAAGGCAGGAAATTGTATTTAGGTAGTAAATAAAAATTTCAGAATTCTTGATTTCTGTCCCCTTCCTTTTCAGTAAATTCCACTTTGGTTTTCAGAGTGGCACCTTCTCAGCTTAGTGCTCTTTGTGTCCTCCTTTCTCTTCTGCCTTCCTTTACCTGCTCTGTTTCTTTCCTGGTGTCTGTCTTTACCCAAGGCAGCTCCAGCCAAAAACCCTCCCCTGATTTTTTTCCCCAGTCCATGTGCTAAAGCAGCCCTGGGTTAAGCCATGAAGGCAGGCAGTGAAATGTCATTGTAAGATCTTGCTCCACTTGGGTTTTGGCCCTTTCAGAGCTTTGCCTTAGAGGGCAGGAACATCTTTTCCTTGCTGGAAACTGGAATTCCAGACCATTGCAGGGTGTGCCATGGATCACAGAGGGGGATTTCTGAGGTTCCTGGGGTGCTGCTTCTGCTGTGCCTCCCAAGGGTGAAGGTGACAAGTGGGACCATGGGAACCTCATGAGCTTCAACAAGGCCAAGTGCCAAGTTCTGGGTTGGGGCAAGCCCTGACTCCTGGATTCACCCTTGCTTTTGTCATTTTCTTGAAAGGAAAGTTCCCTGCTCATGCCTAGTGGGAAGAAATTTCATCAGCTCTCAGCACTGCTGATGGGGAGCTCCTGGTGGGCAGCTGAGGGTGATCCCTCCTCTGCTGTGCCAAGCGCTCCTCTGAAGGAGGGGACATCCTCTGCTGTGCCAAGGGGCCTCTCTGAAGGAGGGGACATTCCCTGCTGTGCCAAGGGGCCTCTCTGAAGGAGGGAACATTCCCTGCTGTGCCAAGGGGCCTCTCTGAAGGAGGGGACATCCTCTGCTGTGCCAAGGGGCCTCTCTGAAGGAGGGAACATTCCCTGCTGTGCCAAGGGGCTCCTCTGAATGAGGGGACATTCTCAAGCCTTGATGGCAGCAGGTGCTCAGTCATGGGGTTGGCTCTGGCTGCCCTCAGAGAGGTCTGCAGTGGGTCTGACACCCAGGGGGAGGCAGCTCAGCCTTGCTGAGGAAATTGCAGCGTAGGCTTTGCCCTCCAACGTCAAAAGCAGAGAGTGGGAATGAGATCAAAGCTTTGGATGTTCCTGCTTTTAGTCATGGGACAGATCCCAGTCTGTGTCCTGGTCTGTGCGCCGTGGGGGCTGGCTGGAAGCAGCAGAGACGCTCAGGGGGAGGAGGAGGATGGCAGCTGTGTGTGCTGGCACTGGTGCAAGCTGGCTGCTGCTGACGCTTGCAGGCTGGCAGGAGGATGTGCTTGATCAGCTTTGTGGGCAGGGAAAATGTCCTGGATCAGTTCGTGCTGGCAGGAGATGAAGTGAGAAAAATACTGAGGGCTGAAGTGGTGGAAGTGAGTCCTTCCCTGGTTTTCCATGCAGAGCATTTCACAGGCCCCCTGCTCACAAGGTACACACCACATTTTTCTTTTTAAAATCACTAAACTGATCCTCTCCATACAGAAATTATCTGTTTCCTTCTCATAGTGGGAGTTATTTAGCCATTTAACTTAGGAGTGGCTGGTGTTGCCTTTTATTCCCATTATCCCCCTTGAAGTTCAAGTTTGTGTTTCCTTGCACTCAGAGGTGAGGAAAACCTTGTTTCTCTGAAGTGACACCTCTGACCCAGCCTGATTTAAGCTGTGGTGCTGCCCTCAGATTTAGCCTGGAGTGGGCTGTACTTCTCCTTCTCTCCCAGCAGAAATTCCCACTCTGGTTCTGCTGGAATCACTCAGGGGTCCTTGGAGTTCTGGCCTGGGATAGTGCTGGGCATGGCAGAGTGAGCAAGCAGCAGCTCAAATGAGTGTGTTGGTGGGTTTGATTTCTGTTGCTCTTGTACATTGTGTCACCAGTGACTTTCAGAGCACATTTTCAGGCATGCTGGGAAGCTCACCTGCAGGATAACATGACAGTGTTACTAAAGGAGCAGGCAGGAAAGAAACATGTTCAGGTTCTTGCAGATCAAACTGGAAAAGAAGCAGCTAGGGAGTGAGGAAATGGTGATTTCAGTACAGCAGAGAAAGGTGTCAGGCTTGGCTGGGTGGTTGCTGATGGGCAGGAATGGAGGGCAGCAGTGTCAGAACATTCCTTCTCCTGTCTGCTCAAGTTTCCAGGGCCCAGCTGGTGCAGGATGCATATTTGTACTGTGGAGTGCCAGTAAACCAGGCTAGAGAGGAGCCAGGCTGACTTAAATAACATAAAACTACTGTCCTTTGTGGGAGACCCTAAAAATCCCAGGGATAGTGCTCAAGACCCTTTTGTGTGATGAGAAATTAATTCAATTTCAAATTCAACACCATATAGCCAATAGTGAGCTTAATTTATGCTTCAATTTCTAACATTAATCTTTAATTTAGCCCAGTGCCTCTTCATCTAGCTGAGAGCTGAGCTTTTGATTAAAGATGCTGCTCTTCAAGGGCTGGAGCCCCTCACACTCTGCAGTCACACAGAGCAGATGGTTACCCAGGGGAGCAGAGACAGACCTGTCTGCTCAGACTGCTCAGTCTGTTCATAACTCATAGCTTGGGGATTGGAAACTGGATATTCTATTAGTTCTGGAGCTGGGCTCTTAAACAGTGCAAGAGCCCTTCCTTTTTAACTGAGGATAATTCAGTTGGAGCTGGACAAGGATTTTGCATGTTCAAATACAACTTTTCACTCTTCCCTTGCAGCTTTCCTGTTTTGGTGTGCAGTCATATGTCAGTATGTTACAACTGTTCATGTTCTGATGGACTGAAGCAATTTCAGGGGAAATCTGAGGCCCCAGAGCACACAGGGGTGTAAGGCAGAGAACTGCCCAGGTCCCAGGCTCCAAACTTCTTCCATCTCTTCCATTGTCTCTCACTTACCTTGTTGCCAGGTGCTTTGGTTTTAACACCACAGAACTCCTGCACAAACTCCTTCTTGGACCATCTTTTTCTACCTCATCCCACTTTGTCTCCTTTCCATTATTTACCTCCTTTGCCCAAATGGGAACATAAAAGGGTTGGGGTTGGGTGGGACCCTAAAGATCACTCAGTTCCAACCTTGCTGCCATGGGCTGGGAATTTTCCACCAGACCAAATTGCTCAGAGCCCCATCCAGCCTGGCCTTGAACACTTCCAGGAGCAGGAAATGCACCTCTCTGAGCAAACCTCTCTGGGATCCTCCCTCTGGAGGGTAACAGTGTGCATGCCAGGACTTGTGGGACAACAGGAAACCTGGGGAAACTCATAGGAAAGCAGGAACCCAGGCCCAGGACATCTGTGATGCTCCATGTTTGTACAGCATCTAGGGAAGTAGCATCTTATCTGAATTGCCTTGCAAATCCATAGGATTAGCCATGGGAGCAGGGAGGTTTAGCTGTGTAATTCAGAGTGATGCTAATGAGAGTTTAGAGAGGGCATTTCACAGTGGTCTCTTAGGTCTTCTTCTCTCCTGGTCTCACCTGTGAGCTCTGAGAGTGTGGCTGACAAACTGTAACCAGAAGTCACAGACCTGAGCAGAAATCCCTGTCTGGGGAATAACCAAGCAGTGCTTTACACTTTGCTGTAGGAAATTCAGGGATTAGCTGAGGCTGTGTTTTAAACCTCCCCCATAAACAGACTCCAGCTGTGGCAGCCCTGGGATCTGAACCCTCTTGCTCCAAGCTGCTGTGCCAAATTAGAAACAGGCTTTTTCCTGGGCTGGCTTTGTCCTGAGATGATCTCTTAGGTTTGTGAGTGTGTTCTGACTTGGCAAAACCCCAGTTGTTTAAAATATTCATGGAGCCAGCTGTGAACCTGCACAGGCCCATGGTGTGATGGGTGACCACAGGAACCTCTGCAGAGCCACAGCACTGCTGGTGTGGGGGCTCACAGCTCCACCCAGGCCATCCATGAACCCTCATCACCCCTGACCTGTCACAGCTGAGAGATGGAGCTGCAGCTTCTTCTGGGAGATAAAAGACAAAAGGAAGTAAAATCCATCAGCAGCCTGGAAATGCCTTGCAGTGTTTGCATTGCAGCCTTCCATGGGCAAGGCTAAAACAGGACATGTCTGTGCCCAGCTTAACAGGGGCAGAGTCCTCCAGTGACCGTCCTGGACTGTAAACCTCACACTGGACCATGGTGTCTATTCACAGGTATGGAATCAAATGTTTGGGCCAAAAGGCTTTCTGCCAATTTGCTGTGCAGGCCATTTGATTAAATCTCATTAAATATCAATATACGACTTTCCCTTTGATGGGAAAGAAAGGCCATCCCTTACAACAACTCCTCTGTAGTGTATTTGTGACAGCACAAGTCAGGCAGATAAATAACAGTGTTTGGAGGAAATTTCTGTAAGCTGCTTTGTGAGGTTACAATAGCCAGTGCTGAATTTCATGTGTCATTTGTCCAAGTGGAGCCACTGCTGTGTCCCCCTGTCTCACACAGCACCAGGCACTGTGCCTGGATGGCTGGGCACCAATGATGCCACTTCTCTCATTCAGGGATCATTATCTGCAACTCTCACTTGGCCTTTCATGTCAGCCCCAGGTAGAGCACTGAGTTTTTCCAGGCTTATCAGTGGATTAAAGCTAGCAAGAAAGTAAAAAAAAACCCAATAATTTCTTCTTAGCTAGCTTATGATAGATAAAGGAACTCTGAAGTATTTCTATTTCTCCCCAAATAGGGAACTGTTTCCTGCCTTTCCTCTCAGAAGGATATGGCGTGGGAGGTCTCAGAAGTATTAAATTATTTTTACTTATTCAGGAAGACAAGAGTCTTGGAGCCTTAATAGAGACATATTTTCCTCTTAACGCTTCTCAGACATTTGAGCTACATCAGATTTAATGACACAGGAGTTTTATAGGGGCTGAATAAATCACTACTTTTGCTTTTCCTCAAGTGACATGCTGGTGATAAAGCTTCTGTTAAAGACCTGGTAGACCTTTCAGGGAAAAAACAGCATTAAAACCTGACTGAATTCACTGTGTTTGAAACACAGCAGTAGAAAAACATGCCTCAATTACATAAATGTTACTGTTCAGCACAAGAATGTCAAATGTGCATGAGGTTCTTGGAGACCTTGGTTATATTCAGTAAATATATTCAGTTACTAGTGGTAACTTGGAAGACACTTGGGAGCAGGGGAGAGAAGGAGGGATCGCTGAGCAGAAAGCTGACATGTGCCAGCATGGCTTGGCTGGCTGCAGCTGCAGCAGGGAGGCTCTGGCAGGTCACAGCACAGTTTGTTCCCCCTGATTTAGGAGCCCCACACTCTGAGCATGCCCCGGCTTTGCTGTGTTAATGGTTCCAGTGCCCAGGAGTGTGTGCATATCTCACCAGGGATCAGTGTATCACCAGTGTCAGTCATGGGGCAGCAGCTCTGTGCATGCACTGCTGCATTCCCACCTGCTCAGAAAGGCTTTGCTTTGCAGAATGCAGAGCCAGGGCTGTGCCACTGCCTTCCAAACGGGCCCTGAAGGAGCAGTCAGCAGCCAGAAAGGGCACAAGAGCTTCTCCCTGCTGTGGGCAGCCAGAGCAAGCTGTGGTGCATTGCCAGGTGAACATTGCACCCTGCATTTCCAGCACAGCTCAGCTCAGGTGCTGTTAAGCCAGGGAGAAGGAAAATAAATAAAGCAATATGCTTGCATGTGCTGCTAATACATCACATCCTGTTTATTGCATAGGACTCTTCCCACACTATTAATAAAACGTCCCTAAGGTTTCAAAGGGGAAAACTCAGCAGCTGCTGATGCAAAATGACAAAAGCAGAGTGATGATGCTTTATACCACACATAGACCAAGACTGTAAGCTTTATTTACATGCTGCAAAGCTGTTTGCACAAGGCCTTACCCACTTTGGAGCATGAGAAGTCCGGTGGTGAAACAATTCAGTTGTGTTACAAAATTAAAAACCCTTCTAAAGACTTAAGGCATTAAGTGCTCTTTGTGTGCTGCTGTATTACATTCATAAAATACCCAAGCCTGGCTCTAATGGGCTGTAAATGAACTCTGGGTGAAAAATATATCAAAATAAAACTACAGGCAGCCTGGGAAAATGCCTTCCAGGTTCCTCATAAAGACTTCATACCAATTAGCAAAGCCAGTCCCAGAGAGCACATAACAGGCCTTTTACACTGGGCCTTGCACATACTGGGATGTTACTTTAATTTTTACAATATCAGTATTTACACCAGCTGTGGCTTTAGAGAAAGAAATGCAGGATTTTCTGTGAGAGCAAGGAACCGGTATCGTTTACAACTGAAGATAAACAAAATTGCTACTACCAGGAAAATGGGAAGTCAGAGCTGTGTGGGCTGAATTCTGTCCTTATTTGGCTTTGGGGAATTATGTGATTTTATTCTATGACTCAGAGTTGTTTTTACAGCATTTGCGTCACCCAGAGAAGTTGAATCTGCATAAGACCCAGCATGTTCCAGGAGAGAATATTTTGTTCTGTAATGTGAACTGGCTAGCAGGCACTGACAGGTCTCATGTTTAGCTTTATTATTATTGTTATTGTTGTCATTTAGGCATAAACTGCAAGATGTCTCAGAGCTATCAGTTTGTGTTACTGCAGCAAGTACGTGCAGTATCAGGGAAAATCCTAATACTTGGAGAATCGTTTTACAGATCAGCAGCAGTGAATTCCATTTGCTTTCAGTTTGCCTCCTTTGACCTCAGTTCACATGTGGAAAAACACAGCCTGTGTCTGACGTGGATAATGTAACTTCCCTGCTCTATTCCACCCGGATCTCAACGTATTATTTCACTTGCAGAGCCTCACCCATTATGGGTGCCACAAATCAGCCACTGCCCTGAAGTGCAAATGCTTGTGTTTTTCCATCCAGGAGGCTGGTTAGAGAATCTGGCACATAATGCTGCAATGAGTTGGCAGAACTGAAAGTAGGTGAGCTCAGACACTGCTCTGAAGAATGCAGCAAATCCAAATTTAGGGCTCTGGAGGCTGGATCACAAGAGCTGCAGCCCTGTGATACAAAGTGCTGATCTGATACTGGCTCCTTCTGCCTGTTCAGATGTGCTCGAGTGTTTCTGAGAAGTTATTTTTGTGCTGGCAGGCTTTGTGAGAGATCAGGTGGTGTCTGCCCATGAGGCTCTGTCTTTCTGCAAGGCTGGAGATCATTTCTCTTCCTGCAGCTGGCACGGAGCTGTCATTAAAAGTCTGACACTGCTCGGGCTAATTAGCCAGCAGTGAGGATGTGCTGCACCCAGCCTGGGGCATCCTGGCAGCTCTGGAGGAGCTCACCCCCATCCATTGCTCAGGACAGAGGAACAGCTTGGGCAAGGCTGAAATCCAAAGCAAAATGAGTTTGTTTTCTCATTCCCAAGGGTGGGACACTCATCTTTGACCCCTCCTCCTTTGTGGAGGGTGCTGGCATTGGACTTTGACTCCAGTTCCCTCTGCTGCTGCTTTGGCACCAGGTTTGGGCCCGAGGGTGCATTGAGGTCCTGAGGGCCATTCCTATAAAGCAAACTTCCTTCTCTCTCACCTACTAATTTTTTAAAAATTTTCTTGAACAGTGTTTGGCTAGTGGTCTGCTTTTGTCTTTTGGCTTTTGGCTTTTGCTTTCTGGTTGCTCAGGTTTTGCCAGGACAAAAGGGTGAGGCTCAGCAAGGTGCAAGCATCTCTGCAGCCTGGGAGAGGGAGCACTGCAGTAATTTCCTGCTCTCTGTCTCTCCCCTTGTGTCCAGAGGAGAAGAAAATGAAGCCTGACATGATTATCAGATAGTTCATTAACTGAATCCCGTCAGAAGTGGTCACTCTGCAAATTCTTGCTCATTTAATTCCCCCATTTAATTAATTCCTCCCCTAGAAATTATCAGCCTACATTAGAGACAAATTACCTGTTCATTTTCCATTTGATAATTAGTGCTCTTCTAGGCTTTAGTTAAGTTTTTTTGCCTTGTGTCAGATTTGATCAAAAGGAGACACCTGAGCCTTTGATTTGTGTTCCTGCTAATGTTAATTTAACATTTCCCCTTTTATGCATGGAGCTCAGGCTAAGGCAGGGTCTCACAATGCCCAGGCACCTCCTGCACAGAGGGCTCCCTCCCCACTTCTGCTGGGGGCACTTTGCATAGGCCTGGGAGAGACAAAAGACAAAATAACCCACCTGTGAAAAACGCCAATCACTTGTTTTTAAAATTTTAAAAGTTTAATAGTAATAAAATGGTTATAAAAATAGTAATACAATTAGAATAATAATAATTTGGACAAATTGAATTAAGACAGTATGAGACAATAGAGACAAAGAGTTACAGACAGTCCAGGTACCTTTTTCTGGGCAGCACGAGCCTGAAAAAGGACACATGTTAACAGAGGATTAACCCTTAAAAACAATAGTCTGCTGCATATTCATACACTTGATGCATGATGCATAAATTCCATTCAAATACAGGATTCTGTCTGGTCATCCTCAGTTTCTTCCTCCGAATCCTAAAAGCGCCTTCAAGGAGGGAAGAAGTTCAGTTCTTCTGATAAGAGGACAATAAATTCTCTTTCTCTGAAAGATTCAGGTGTCCTGTGGCTGCTGTCTCGCTGCAAGTCCTTTCTTAAAAAAAAAATATCCCACACAGCATAGTTTCTATTTTAACATTTTTTATAACCTAAAACCATATTTAACACACTACTTAATAGAACTAATACAGCATTAGTTTCTAACACAACACATATAATATTCATTTTAATATTTGCGAAAAGCCAATCATAAAATGCGCATTTTTCACACCACCCCAAAAATAATTCCAGTGCACCACTGTGACCTTTGCAGCTTCTGCCCTGCCGGTGCCCAAAGCCTCTGATTGTTGATTTTTATCTGCCAGGGCAGTGACCTGCAGAGGGGTGGCGGTGCAAGGGCTGCATGGAGAGCTGTGATGGTGGATGGGGAATTCCTTGGGCTCTGTCTCTGCCCCTGAGGCTGCTGCTGTGTTTTATCTCCAGATTTGCTCTGTGCAAAATGCAGAAGCTGCCCAGGAAACAGAAGGCGCTGCTTCCCCCACCATCCCCCCCGGAAATGTTTGCAAATCCCTTCTCCTCTTTGCTGTGTGAGGCTGCTGGCGTTATTTACTCATTTCACTGCACAGTGTCATGGTTTCAACAGGAGGGGGGGGATAGTCCCCTTTTGGTCCCTGCTGGCCCATGCCTTCTGTTGGTGGGACACTTCTCTGGGGAAGGTGTGGGGTGGGTTTGGCTCTCCTGGAGCTTGGGGCTCTGCTCCCCAGGCAAGCACTGAGAAAGCTGCTGGTTCTCCAGCCTGCGGCTGGTGTCGCTGATGGTGCTGATGCTGAGGGTTTGCTGTGCTGCACAGTTTGTCCTTGCACCCTCCCAGGGCAGGGGAGAAAGGCTCAGTTCAGGCTGGTGTGGGACAGAGCTCAGAGCACTGGATCAGAGCACAGGGCTGGGCCCCCTGCAGGAACTCAGGGCCCTGAGCAGGGTCCCAGCCACACCTGACAGAGCCTGCTTGGACTGGGCTGCTGGTCATGCACAGGCATGAGGGACAAAAGGCAAACACCCCACAGATTTTGTCATGGAAAAGTGATAGGCATGTTGTCATGGAAAAGTGATAGGCTTGGATAAATAAAATGTTTAGATCTCCTTCAGGTGCTGCCTGGGCCTCAGAAAACACTCGTGATCAAACATTCAGGCCCAGAACCTCGAGGGTGTTTCAGCATCCGCGCTGCTGGCATTCCCTGATGTACACCAAATCCTTTTTCGGTCTCTCAGGTGTGAGTAGAGCCACCCAAACACAGGTGCTGCTGCCTGGCACAGCTCCAGAGCTGCAGGTGTGGGTCTCAGGCAAGGTGTGTCCAGATCTGGGCTTTGCTAGCACAAGCCAACCTCTCTGTACTGTGTGTCAGTGCCCAGTTGTGTGTGCTCTTCTTCTCCCCACCCTGAGCTCAGGCTGGTGCTGCAGCCCTTAGCTGGACACTCTCAAGCACCTCACAGCCAGCTTGAGGCCCTGGTGGGGTCCCCCAGACTCGATGGGATGCTCTGTCAAGGCACCCACTGAGCATCTTCCCCAAATAATGGTCTGAGAGCATCCCAGCTTGGTGCTTTCATTCATTGCTTCCACAGTCTGCTCTTTATTTTGCAAATTTGAAACTGCACCCATTGCAGCCCCAAGCAGCAGGGTTTCCAAGAATTTCTGTGACACTGCTGAGTCCATTGCTCTGGTGAGAGAGAGACTGTAGAGGCTGTCACCTGGGTGGCTGCTGTGAATGCTCAGAGTGCCAAGGAGAGAGAGAGGGAGGATGTTTTGGATGCCCCAGAGGTGCTGCCCTATATGGCCCAGCAGCTCCTTCCCCCTCCCACACCCTTAGGTATCAAATGTGTCTCCCCTGTACAGCCCAGTGAGGCTCAGGGAAGTGTGCAAGTGCTGCTGAAATCAAAGGGAAACTATAATCATGGTGAGAAATTCTGGGTGGAACACAGGTTTTTTGAGGGCTGTTGTACCTTGCAGAGCCCTGGTGTGATTTATTTTTAATGCTGAATGCCTGGCCCTCCATTGCATTTCCCACCTGTGTTGTTTGCACCCTCATTTATTTGTTTCCCACCACACAAGGAGGGCAGACACTCTCTATCTCTGTTATAACTCAAACTGGGCACAACAGCTTGTTGCTGCACACTCATGGCTAAGAAGCTGTTGTGGCAGAGCTTCTCTGGCAGGAGCACAGAGGGTTTCCCCCACCTGCCTGCATGAGCCCAGCACAGCCTGCACCCCTGGATGCAGCCCAGAAATGGTAAGGGATGAGCAGGCTGTGGTGCTGCTGTTAAACTTGCAGGAGTGGAGCTTTCTCTTCCCTTGCCAGTTGCTGGGTTTGGGACTCAGCACTGATCCCATCCAGGAGTGTACTTGCCCTGCTGCAGAGGAGGTGCATGCTCTGCCACCATCAATTTGATGTCTCAGAAAAAGGTGCTGAGCTCCTTGTCCCTCAGGTAATGTCACAGACATGGTTTATGAAAAATCCTTTCCTTAGGAGTTTTCCTCCTGAGAAGCTGGGAGGCCTCAGGAACAAAATGTCAACAATGGTTATCTGCTGCTGTGGAATGCAACAGGTGCATCTGTGATTGGCCTCATGTGGTTGTTTGTAATTAATGGCCAATCACAGCCCAGCTGTCCAGACTGTCTTGGTCAGTCACAAGCCTTTGTTATCATTCTTTTTCTATTCTTAGCCAGCCTTCTGATGAAATCCTTTCTTCTATTCTTTTAGTATAGTTTTAATATAATATATATCATAAAATAATAAAGCAAGCCTTCTAAAACATGGAGTCAACATTCTCATCTCTTGTCTCATCCTCAGACCCCTGCGAACACCACCACAAGGTAACCAGGCCTTCTGCAGCTGGCAGGAATCAGAGTAGCATGAGCAGGAGTGCTATACTTCTGTGATCCATAAATACACCCCAGCATGGGGGATCTGCTGTCTTTGCCATGTCATGGCTGTGGGGGCTTTTTTTGGCAACAAAAAAAGGGTTGGTATGGAGGAGGAGGTGCCAAGCAGCCCATAAAAGCACAGGCAGGGAAGGAGTGGGAAGCAGAATGTGTGGGTGTAAATGTGAGCTTATCTCCTGCAGTGGCTGTTCCCCTCCCACCCCAAGTCCTGCTAGCTTTAATCATTTTAGACCCGTGCAAAAACTCTGCATGTGTCAGGTGCAGGATGCTTGAGCAGCTGCCTTGCTGAGCTGCAGGATCCAAACCCCTTGCACTTGGGCTTTGTGGAGGTGGCAGATGGGTCCCAATGGCCACAGCTCCTGTCCCCAGTGACTGCTCCATCCCCCTCTGGTGTGTCCTGGAGCAATGGTGTGTTTCACATGTGGGCTTGATATATTCAGAGAATGCATAGCCACTGCATATTCAGTAAGGCATGATAAGGTCATTAAACAAATCTTCCACATCATCTGTGAGTGTACACTGCTCTAACATCCTGTTTAATGTGCTGGTTATTGTGGTATTGAAGTTTATTCCTGATCTGATGCTTTCCTCCTTTCCTGCCTGCCAGCATCTTTGACAGACAACAGAATTCTGTTTAGATCTGTACCAGGTAATTGTGTTTGCTTGTTGCAGTGCTTCTTGTTACTTTGCATTCAGAAGTGTTTGTCAGGCAGGGGAAAGTGCCATGGCAGGTGGAGTAAAATCACATTTCAGCCCAGCTGTAGCCCCCAGGTCCTTTCCTCCAAGAGTCCCAGGGCCTGTGGTTCATTTTCCCAGGTATTTGACCTGGCTACAGAGCAGGATCCTGACTTAAATGCCTGAGTTTAGCAGAGACAGGAAAAGTGATGAACCTGACCCAAATATTGGCTCCATACAGGGGTGAGAAGGTGGCACAGATCCTGTCCTGGAGGTGGGAGAGATGAATTACCAGGAGGTAAATAAAGTGTCTGGTGAGTCCTGGGAGGGCTGTTGGCTTGGATAATGTATGGCCTGTTGTGCCTTTACTGCAGAAAGGCTTTTTCAAAAGGTGTTTGCAGAGCTGTGTTCAATTCATTGTGCACTGCCTGGATGTGGCTGTGGAGGAGTTTATCAGGATGAATGGACCCAGGAGCACTAAGGTGGAATTAAGCAGAACTCACTGCCATGTCCTTGCCTTCCTGTGTGCACTGTGCAGCTGCCCATGAGATCACAAGGAGCTGCAGGAGCCTGTGAGAAGTGTGGCACAAGGACTTCAGCAGGTCATGAGCAGCTCCCTGTCACTGTCCTGGCTGGGAGTGGGAGCTCCAGACAAAATTTACTGGAGAAACCCTGCCACTGAGTCATGAGGTGCAGAGAGCACTCCCTTGCTTTTTAAAGAGAGGAGCCTGAAGGTGGCTGGATCCAATCTTAGCCTCAGACTGTCAATAACTCATGTAACTTTGACCTGCAAAATTTAAAGATGGATTTAAAGATGGCAAATCAGATATATATTTATATAAAACAAATATATAAATAAATTATATAACAAATATATAAATAAATATATAAACAAATTATTTATTATGACAAATGATTAGACAAAAGATCTTAATCAGAATTACTAACTACACAGAATAAAAGCTGAAACTCCTAATAGTTATATAGTATAACATAGTGCACTAAATTAAACCAATTGTATTAAAGGTAGCAAAAAGAAACATTGATGTAATTCACCATACCAACACTGAGAGTGGACAGGTCTCTTTCTCTTAACATTGAGGAGCCACCTTGAGGGCCATCCCCACTCAAGGGAGAATCTCAACACACTGTGCGAGAAGGGGTACCTCAGAAGAACCTACTGTATGGAAAGTGGACTGGATTTTTAGAGTGTAGAGCGGCTGACTGTCAGTCATATGCCTGCAGGTCAGTTTAGCAGCTTATCTGCCAAAGCTTTGCCTTACTGTCAGCATGTTGATTTGGGCTTGGTGTGCCAGACTGAGTTTCAGCATAATTCAACACCAAAACAACACATAGGACCTCTTTCAATCCACCCTGATAGATTTGCAAATAGAACATTGTCCACTGAGTTCTTGACCACATTCCAGGTCAAAGCATGAGGGAGTGTGGGGGGAAATCATCCTGCTGCAATTCCACAGGATATAAATGACCCCCCAGATGGGCTGGAGCACAGCAGAGCAGCTCCCCACTGCTGGAAATTGCACCAGGAGCCCACACTCCCCCAGGGCTCCCTGGCTGTGACTGCCCACACCACTGCCCACCCTTCAGCAGGGAGGGCAGGCTGAAGGCCCAGGCGCTGCCAGTCTTGGACATCCCCATCTGCTGTGGGACATGGGAGCAGCAGCTGCTCCTTGGATGCACTCTGGACACTGGTGATGCCCTGCTGCACAGGAGGGCTGCTCAAAGGCAGGAGGGAGGGCAGGGCTCCCCTCACCCTACAGAGGAAGAGGATGCAGCCCTGTTCAGGCCTCAATGGCAGCAGTTTTTCCCTGAACAGAGAGCCCTGAGCACAGCTGGCCAGTTTAATCAAAGCCAAGAGTCACAGAGTGGATGTGGGAAACATGGATCCAAGTTTCTTTTCAGTTCTGATTAATACAGATCTGAGCCCAGCTTTCCTCCCCTTCCCTAGGACTGCTCTGGGTATTGAGGGGAGTTACCCAGCAGCCCAAATGGTGTTCCTTTTCATCGCTGCATCCTTACACATGTCCTGTAGTGGGAAGCAGGGACTTGCTTCCATGGCAAACACCCAGCCCCTCAGTGCAGAGTAGCCCTCACTGCTCCTTTCTTGCTGGAAATGTTTCTGTTTGATCGGCATGGGAGAGACATGAAACCACATCTGCAGGATGGGCTGGGAGAGACTTTGTGAGCTGATGTAAAATCCAGTGGCCTGGACAGACATGGAGAGGATCTCTGTCCTGCTCTTAGCAAGCAGTGGGAGGATTTGACCTTGGTGGAGCTGCCCACCATGCCCAGGGCTCCTTGTGCTCTTTGTGTGGGGTCTTACAGAGCTGCTGGCAGAGGTTTGGGCTGGCAGATGAGTGCACTGGCTGTGCTTTGCTGTGCACTGCCTCTGCTTCAGGCTGCCTACCCTAGAGTGTGCTGTTCCCTTTCAGAAATGCTCCTGCTGCAGCTGCTCCTGCAGCACGGCTTGGCCAGCAGGCACCACCTGGGCTGGGGCTGAGACCTGGTGCCCAGCTTGACTCTCTCTTCTTCCTGCTGCTTTATTGGCTTTAATTCATCACTTTCCACGTGGGTTAAGTTGCTTTTTGGTGGCTATTTCTTGCCAAGTGCTGCTGCTGCTAGCTGCCTTGTCTCATCCACAGACCAGGTGGTGAAGAATTCTCCTGCAGGATTGCTCCTGTGAGGCAGTTGCTGTGCCTTTGGGCTGGGTTTGGGCATTGTGAGATGCTCTCAGTCCACAGTCAGGTGTCCATCAGAAGCTGTCCCCACTCAGGCCACTCTGTGATGGCAGAGATGATGTGTGTGTCTGTGTGTGTGGTGGGGACATGGCTCAGGTGGGATGGTGCTGTGAGCTTGATGCCCTCCTTGCTGAGGATACACAGGGAGGACTTTGTGGGGGGAACCACAGCAGCTCTTCTGTCCAAGGGATGTCTTGAAGTGGTGTTGGTGTTCTGCAGGGGTGGGAGCTGGAGAAGGTAGCCTGGCAAGGACATGGCACAGCACCCTGAGGGGGCTGAGCCTGCTGTGAGGGAGCTCTGGAACTCAATGCCTGGGTATGGGAACCCAGGACATCCCTCTGGCTGTCCAGGACAGCCAAGACCCCTGCCAGGGGGCTCAGAAGCCCTGGCACAGAGCCCAAAACACCTGTGGGTTTGGTTATGACCTGTGGAGCAAATTACCAACCTTATATAGAGATCAGCAAGCCACAACAGTTTAGGTAGAATAATAGTGAAGTTATCATGAGGTGGAAAAGTAGATTTTGGGGTTTTTGGTATGGGGGTTCAGGAGGCAAGATGGAGGGATCTGGGTGTGCCCAGCCTTTCTCCTTCTTCTTCTTGGCCTCCATCTTCTGCTGTGATGCTGGCACTTTTGGATTGGTTTAGAGTAGAAGCTCACTGTCTAACATAGGTGATGGGTACTGGAAAGTAATTGTAAACATTGCACATGTAGTTTTTACTATAAAGACATAACACTGCCCCAGGGGCAGGGAGAGTGCCTGGAACTCCCCTGCTGGATGGACCTCGGCTGGACAGGAGACAGAATTTTGTAGATAAGAAACAATGAACAACCTTGAGACTGAGAAATGAAGGGTCCGGATTCCTCCTTCAAGCACCGGGCTGGGAAAAGAGACTTTTAACATTCTCAGGGTCACTCTGACCAGCTAGAGGACCAACACCTGGGCAAAGTTTGGTGGCCTCAGTCTACACACAAATAAAACTCCAGCTTGCAGACGGAAATCTGTCCTCTCTTCTGAGCAAGGGAAAGCTCTTCCACTCCTTGCTCTCAAAACCCTGCTTGGCTCCTCAGCTGCTTCTTCAATCTCCTGTGAGCAGCCACATCCCTCGTGTACCAAGTGCTATTTCTGGTGGCAGTGCAGGCTGTGCTGCAGCTGCAAACCCCAGCACAGCCACACTGGCCATCCTGTCTGCTCACAGCTCTGTGATCCTACCACAGGACACATCCTCCCTGCCCAAACTCACCCCAGCCAGGGCTCTGTGACCATCCTGTGTGCAGCCTGGTCGCACAGGCAGTGCTGACAGCAGGAGCTCTGCCAAGAAACGCTGAGGCAGCTCCTGCAAAGGTCACCCTGGTGATTATGAGCACAGCAGAGGCTCAGATGTGACACAGCTGTGGCTGGGAGATGAGGGGAAGCGTGCTCTGAGCTGTGCCTGCTCTTACAGGAGCTCAGGAAACCAAAGCCTGCGGAAGGCAGAAGGGGCTCAGGCGCTCACCCAGCACTGGTCCCATCAATGCAAGCAGCTGGTAGAGATAAAAACCAGGGCAGTGAAGATGTTCAGCCCCCAGAGTCAGGCAGCAGCTCTGCTCCTTCACTGCCCAGCACTTGGCTGGAAGTGTTGGGATGTGCAGTGCTTGGGTTCCAGCTCATCCAGCACTGGTGTCACCAAAGCTGCACGTCCTTGGCTGTCTTGCCATCCTGTCAGAGAAAGTGAGCCCTGCTGAGGGCCGTGGTGGTGCCCACAAATAAGTGGCCAAAGTGGGTGAGATGAGACCTGTCACCTCCAGTTAGGTAAAATGAGTCCCACCAGCTCTTCTTGGACAAACTTGGGAAATAACAGGAATATTTTAATATGCAACAAGCAGTCCCCAGTGATAATTGAAAATCATATCAATGTACATTACAGATAGGAGCTACCTACAGATCCTTAAGTCACCATCATGTTAAATACCCCTGGCCATGAAGACATGGGCTTTTAGAAGCAATCTTTGAACTGAGTCTACACAGGATTGCCCTGCAAGGCAGACTTGTCCTCACTGCCAGCTGCTGAAGCTGTGCCAAGGTTTGTGTCCCCACAGCACACACCTCTGTAGCAGAGAGGGTTCCTTCAATCAGGACCCAATTCTCCAAATTATTTTGGTGGAAGATCAGATATAAACATCTATTGATTTTTTTTCCAGTGGCAGCATATCTGTGCAGCTTTCTGCTCTTGCTCCACTGCTTTGTTGACCACTGGCTCCTCAGAGTTTCCAGAGATTAAAAAGAGCAGGATTGACCATGAGAAGGAACTCTTGGTGGCAAAAAAAAAAAAAAAATATAGCAGCACAGGGCTGCAGTAACACAGTCTGTAGCTTCTGACTCTGCTTCCAGCCTGGCAGCCACAGCTGCTTCCCAACACTGAGCATCTCTGGTGTGCTGAACCCTCAGCATCAACCAGCCATGAGCCATGCTCTAAATAATGCTGAGATGTGGTCCTGAGCCCAAGTTTGTTTCTTTGGAGAGCACATGCTGGTGTCCTTTATGTACACTCTGGTATTTAAGTTTTCCTACCTAAGATGACAAGAAACTTCTTCTTTCACGCCCCTTTCTCACATTGTCATGGCCTTTCGGGGCCAGGGGTTATCAGGAAACGAGTCAGGAGTCACCAGAAGTTCACAAGAGCACGAGGTGCCTGCTTGGTGCACCTGCAGTGCTCTGGTGAGGCCACTCACAGGGCAATGATCTCTGACTTTCCTGGAAATTGGGACCCCATTTGCCTCCCAATCCCAGCTCCCCAGCCTCCCCCAGCACATGCTGAGGTGTTCTCTGTGCCAGGGGCTGGAGGTGTGCAAGGCTGCTGCCCATGGATGGTGCAGAGCAGCACAGGGCTGTGAGCTGTGCAGCTGCTGCTGGGCAGGAGGAGCTCTGGCTGTGCCAGCACTGCTGAGGCTGGGGCTGGGAGGGCTCCTGGTGGGGCAGGACAGGGGCTCTTCAGCTGTTGGACCTCCAGCCACAGCAGGGGATGCAGAGTGGGGCTGGGCTGGCTGCAGTCACTGCGCTGGGGTGTGTGGGGTGGGTGCTGGTGGCACAGCTGCTGGCAGAGGCTCCTGCAGGAGCAGATGCTGTCTGTGCAGGGCTCTGTGAGGCTGCCTGCTGCAGCAGCTCTCTCAGAGGTGTTCCCTGCCTGCCTTCCTCCCTCCAGCTGCTGCGGCAGCATCACCTCCTCAGCACTGTGGCTGCTGATTCTGCAGCAGGCACCTACTGCCCCTGCCCCCTGCCCCCAAAAGGGGCTGCTGGGGTGCTCACAGTCCATCAAACCCACCAATCCCCACCCCACCAGCCCCCAGCCACCTGCTGTGCACAGCAGAGGGTCCCAGTGCCCTTCATTGGGAATTGTGTTGGTCCTGCAAGCTGCTCCTCTGAGGGAGGTGGTTCTGCTGATCATAGACACAATTCCCAGGGCTCAGTGGTCCTTCATGTGCCATCCCTCCAGCCCTTCTATGTGCACATGGAAAAAACAGTGAGGCACAGGGGAGCCCCAAAAGCTCACAGAAATGGGAGATTTTGTGCTGCAGACCAGCCCCTCCTTGTTCCCTGGGAGCAGGTTTAGTGCTGCTGTGCAAACCCAGCTGCAGGTCTAATCCCTGTGGAGTTGCCAGCTGCTCTGACACCAGTCTGTCCCCAAATCCCACACACCCTCCTCATCCTCTGCCTACCCCCTTGCCAACAGCATGTGTGCACCTGGGGAGGGACATTCCTGGTACCCCACGATTCCTGGTACCCCTGATAAGGCTCTTGCAGATACTGAGGAAGAAAGATGTGGGAACAGCACTTCCTCCTCCTCCTCCCCTCTCAGTTTCTTCATGGCTGAAAGGTCAGTCATCTCCCTTCTGTGATCACGTCTCTTGTGGCTTCCTGATATTCCCATGGGAACCAGGGCTTCCAGAGCAAACATCAGCTGCCCCAGCAGTGTGAGGACCCAGCTGGTGCTGTCACCACAAGGTCTCCAGCAGCCTCAGCTCTGTGCTGGAGGCTGCAATGTGCTTGCAATGTCTGTGGCTTTGCAAATCTCTTTCTTCCTCTGCAAAACAGCACTGTGCACTGAAGTGCAAAGCTGGAGGGTTTATTACAGCAGGTGGTGGGGAAAGGCTTAAAATCTTAAATTCAGCTGAAATCTGTGCTCTGTGGATCAACCCCTGCCCTCCAGCCTCACCCCAGCACAGCCTGCTTGCAGACTGTTCGGACAGACAGATTTCCTGAGGTGCCAGCCAGATGCCTTCAGACTGAGGAAAAGCCAAACCAAAATAAACCTGATGTAGCTGGGTGCTTTAATTTGCAGGAAGAGCTGCGCAGCAGCAGGCTGAATATTTCTTGTTGTATCAAGCATAAATTCATCAGGTATTCCATTTCCTGGGGAAAAAAAATAAAGCAGAATAATTCACTTGGAAATAAAGAGTGGAGCTATTTTTCCCTCTGACATGGTGAATGCAATTACCTAAGGCATGGGAGGCTGAGATAACTCACTGATTCAGCCCCCACTCTCCAAAGAAACCATCATCATTCTGTCAGGAAAGGCTTTAAACTCCAATTCACATCCTGAATGCTAAAACATCACCACATACAGAAGCTGTCCTTATGATTTCCATGCACCAACAGCTGCATCACAAGGAAAACACACTCAGAGGCAGGCCAGAATTTATTATTGTCGAGGTCATATACACAGTGCAAGCTCCTGTGTTTGCTGACCCTTTTCCCCATGCTTTTGGTGTCTCCTTGTCCATCAGGAGCAATTCCTAGTGAAGCAAATCTCACTGACACCCTGTTAGTAGTGTGTGAGCCCTGCTGGGACTGGGAAAATGTGCATGGGGGTTGAGAGTCTTGAGCTGTGTCTGTTTGTCACAGACATCTTTTATGAAAGATGTCTGCGACAGACACAGCTTGAGACTGTGTAATTTTATTTATTTAAAATGACTGTGTCATTTTATAAAATTCATCATTTTATGAAAAATCCTTTCCTTAGGATTTTTCCTCCTGAGAAGCTGGGAGGCCTCAGGAACAAAATGTAAACAATGATTATCTGCTGCTGTGGAATGCAACAGGTGCATCTGGGATTGGCCCATGTTGGATGTTTCTAATTAAGGCCAATCACAGTCAGCTGGCTTGGACAGAGAGTCTGAGACACAAACCTTTGTTATCATTCCTTCCTATTCTATTCTTAGCCAGCCTTCTGATGAAATCCTTTCTTCTATTCTTTTAGTATAGTTTTAATGTAATATATAATAAAATAATCAAGCCTTCTGAAACATGGAGTCAGATCCTCGTCTCTTCCCTCATCCTAAGACCCCTGTGAACACGGTCACATGTGTTTGGAGAGCTCAGTGCAGGCAAGCCATAAGCCTGTGATTGCCCCCAAATTTAATTCCATTTGGGCAGCACTCTCCCACCTCTTCTGCCATTACATAATGGGGAGCAGAGTAATGACTTTCAGCAATACTGTTTGAGTAGCAGCAGTCCAATTCTGGACTGTATTTTATTTTTTTAAAGGTGGGGGGAGAGCAGGTTGGCAGAGGGGAGGAAGCATCCGTTTGGTTGGTCTGCAATCCCTGTTTCGCTCTGGGAGCTTTAGAGGACAGACACATTCTTCCATCTCTGCTAATCCTCCTCTGATACAGAGGATTTTCCTGCCATTAAATGATAGCTTGTGAGAAAAAAATGCCAACTTTTCAGGGACTGACTGGTGTGGCTGAGGGCAGCCTCACGAGCAGGAGGGAGGACACAGCCACTGCCTGGCCAGGTAAGAACGCATCCTGGTGGGATTTCTGTTGGGAATTTTGGTTTCCACTAAGCTGGTTGCACTCCTCTGTACCAGCACCTATTTCCTGGGGATAAAGCCAGTCCCTCACTGTTGGTGATCCTTTCCCACCTCAGATGAGAGGAATTTGCCTTTGGCATGGCTTGTGGGAAGGACGCAGATGAGCTCCTGAAAAGCAGCGGCACAAAGCTGCAGGATTCCCTGAGAAGGTCAGTGGTGGAAGACAGATACTCACCAGGAAGGTGCTGGGGACTTCTTCAGTTTGAAAGTGTGTGAGAGAAGAGCGTTTTCCTTCATCTTCCTTACTAAATATAGATCTTTTTGTGGAAAAATGATGCAGGGAAATGACAGAGGATGAAACCCATCTCTATTCTTCCTGTGTGCTTTTAGATCCCTTAAGTTTGCTTGCCAGACCTGAAATGCCACTAGAGAATAATCAAGGTAATGTTTGCCATCGTTCTTCTAAATGGTGAGTATACTCTTATTCTGCATTATCCAGTAGTAGATTAGACAGATCATTTGGAAAGGTGGTGGTTAAATATTCAATTATTGCAATCATTGCCTCTTTACCTTTCTTAAGACTCTGCAACCTTTATTTTTTGTTTCTTTTCCTTTGGTCTCTCTTTTTTCCAAATACTGAGTTACTGTAGTATTTAAAAGAGTGAAAGATATCATCCATGGGAGAAGATTTTTTATTCTTTAATGTCACAAATGTTTTTGACCTTACTGCTCCATTTCACCCTTATGCTCAAACACACATCTCATTTGAGTGCTCAGATGTGTCACTGAGGGGCTGAAAGCTTCCAGCTGCTGCCCTTTTCTAGGGAAGGGAAAGGAGTGAGGTGGGAAAGATGGGAATGTTTCAGGCTGTGTTGATCAGAGGGGATCTCACAAACAGGGAAGAGCTGATCTCTTTTGCCCTGAGCAAAAGCTCTCCCAAGGATTTGGTGCAGTTCATGTGGAGGATTTTTTCCAACTTCCTTTTCAGGAGAAAGAGGGGAAATTGCCCACTAATGCTGCATTGCTGAGGGGTTTCTCAGAGCTCCTGTTGCTAGGGGGATATTTTCTCATTGGATGGTCCTCACACTCTTGCTGTCCATGTCCCACACATTGCAAAGATGCTCTTGTAAATAGAGATTTTAGAAGCCTGCTATGAAATGCCCCTAGCAGAAGACCCAGATTTGGCACTTGTGTATAAGGAAAGCAGGCTGGATATGGCTTGGGGGCAGATATTTCCTTTATTGAGTGATTAGAGGAGAAGCAGGGAAGGAAGGAGGAGATCTGGTTATCAGCAGGCCCATTCCTACACTGCCCACCATGGGCACAGCAGTGGGTGGAGGTCTGCTCTGAAGGCCAGGGATGTGCCTGAGCTTGGGGCAGCTGGAGCTAAACATGGAGCTTGCCCAGGACAGCCTCATCCATGGGACAGCCCAGGCACAAATGCCCCTCTGGATGTCACCCTGAACCCACACAAGGCTCCCTACCAGCAGCAACCCTTGCATCCCTCATTTTCCAGACAACCACCTGCAGTCAGACATTTGGGAACAGACAAATCCTTAATCTGTCTGGCCCTCAGTTTATGTAACAGCCTCACAAAAACAACATATGTCCCTGTTGGCAGGCAGAGGGGAGACTGGTGCAGAGGGGAGCAAACAGGGCAGCCCCTGGGCAGGCTGCACAAAGAAAGAGCAATCTGAGACCAGCTTATTGTTCCTCTTCTTGTCCTTAAACTCCAGCTGTTGTCAGGAGGATTGAAGGGGACTTTCCTTTGGCTGTGGCTGTTAGATAAGGGCATGGGAAAAAGGGGAAGAGCAGACAAACAAAATGACAACCTGTCTAAAATCCTTTCCACCTCCCAGTCCTTCACTATCATTTATCCTTGAAGTGATGTTGTTTTGCTAATTCTCCAGTCACAATAGTGTGCCCAGGCATGATGAGACCTGAATTTTGATGAAGAGGCCACAGCTCATCCTTTTGTGATGCTCTCTGTGTGTCTGAATACCTTTCCTACATGCAATAACCAGCATGGTTTGAACAGACCCAGGCTCCAGGGCAGCTCCTGGGTTGGTGCCCTTCAGCAGGGACTTGCCCAACAACTGGTTCTGCAAATCTCTTTTACACAGGCAGTGTAAACTCCTAAACACAGCCCCATGCATGTTGTCTTTAGAAAGGATGGAGGGAAGGCAGAGCAGTTGTAGCCCAGACTGTTGTTTGTCCTGTACATTAAAGCCTTAAGGACTGCAAAAATAAAACTTGATGCTTGCTGAAGATGATGCTTCTGGGCATGTCACCTCATACGTCTGTCCTGTTAACAGTGCCCATGGGAATGCAGCTGTAGGGGGCAGTCCCTGTGCTGCACACCACAGGGAGAGGCAGCCCAGCTGCTGGGAGCTTCCCCCTCTGGACACTCAGCAGGAGCATGGAGGAAACCCCCCTGATCCCAGCAGCACAGGAATAGATGTGGCCGTTGGTAAAGCTGTTGGTGTCTCATGTTTTGCTGAAAAAAAGAGAAAAGGGTTGTGTTTGTATGGGAGCTAATAAGCTGCAGCAGAGAACCAGTCAGCAGCAATAGCACCATTTTGTGCTTGTGACTACATGGAGATTGCTGGTGTGGCTGCTCATTTTGTGGAGGAGAAGGTAGGGGGTGTCTGGGAGAGCAATTAGGGAAACTGCCTTCAGTTCTTCCTCTCTAATGAGTTTATATTCATGAATCAGAGAAAGGAAGGGACCTAAAAGATCATCTCATTCCAGGCCCCTGCCACGAGCAGGGACACCTTCACTAGCCCAGGTTTCTCAGAGCTTTATTTAGCCTGGCCTAGAGCACTGTCAGGGCTGAGGCATCCACAGCTTCTCTGGGTACCCTGTGCCAGATCCTCACCACCCTCACAGTATATAATTTCTTCCATATCTCTAAATTTCCTCTCTTTCAGATGGGAAAAGCATTTTGAATTAAAAAAAAAATCACTTTTAAGATTATTTTTTTACTGGACTTTTTTTCCCTGCAAAACTCCTGTCTGTGGAGGCTGATGTCTCCCTGTACTTTTGCTCCTTTTTGTTCTTCTCTCATTTCTCCCAGGAGCCTTCTTCTCTTCCTTGTTGTTCACCCACCTGTGTGGGACTAACCTGGGAGGAAACCACAGCCTTGCACCTCCCATGTCAGGCTGATAAAGGACAAAGTGGCTGCTCCTATCAAACATGAGGCACTGTGGTGGCTCTTGAGAATTGGCAAAGCAGCAAAAACTGTGCTTGAGGTGCAGAGTTTCTCATCTATTATGAGATCATGAAGCCAGCAGTTAATATCTCTTAGTTTGTTTTCACTCATGCTGCCACAGCAGTACACAGTGGGAATGTGTTTTCAAACACATTGCATTGCATCTCCTTGAGAGCTGAGAGTTCCCCTTCCAGTGCTGCACCAGCTCATGGCTCTGGTGGAGAAACGGAAGGAAGGAAGGAAGGAAGGAAGGAAGGAAGGAAGGAAGGAAGGAAGGAAGGAAGGAAGGAAGGAAGGAAGGAAGGAAGGAAGGAAGGAAGGAAGGAAGGAAGGAAGGAAGGAAGGAAGGAAGGAAGGAAGGAAGGAAGGAAGGAAGGAAGGAAGGAAGGAAGGAAGGAAGGAAGGAAGGAAGGAAGGAAGGAAGGAAGGAAGGAAGGAAGGAAGGAAGGAAGGAAGGAAGGAAGGAAGGAAGGAAGGAAGGAAGTGGCGGAAGGAAGTGGCGGAAGGAAGTGGCGGAAGGAAGGAAGGAAGGAAGGAAGGAAGGAAGGAAGGAAGGAAGGAAGGAAGGAAGGAAGGAAGGAAGGAAGGAAGGAAGTGGCGGAAGGAAGTGGCGGAAGGAAGGAAGGAAGGAAGGAAGGAAGGAAGGAAGGAAGGAAGGAAGGAAGGAAGGAAGGAAGGAAGGAAGGAAGGAAGGAAGGAAGGAAGTGGCGGAAGGAAGGAAGGAAGTGGCGGAAGGAAGGAAGGAAGGAAGGAAGGAAGGAAGGAAGGAAGGAAGGAAGGAAGGAAGGAAGTGGCGGAAGGAAGGAAGGAAGTGGCGGAAGGAAGTGGCGGAAGGAAGTGGCGGAAGTGGCGGAAGTGGCGGAAGTGGCGGAAGTGGCGGAAGGAAGGAAGGAAGGAAGGAAGGAAGGAAGGAAGGAAGGAAGGAAGGAAGGAAGGAAGGAAGGATTTGACACACTTCAGGCAATTAATTTATCTCCCCTGCCCATTGCCAGACTCAGCATACACTGCCCTCCCCTTTTCCACACCCAGGAATTCTGTAACCCACCCACAGCTCCTGGCCTTCAATGCATTTCTGCCTGCTCCCTGGCCAAACCATGTCCCCATCAGGCAGAAGAGAAATACTGAATTCTAGGTGAGCCCCCTCTTGGGGAGAGGAATTAATCAGAGATTATATTCTACGTGACATATATTCTCAGCAGGTTTAGAAAGCCCAGAAGATTTTTAGGAATTTCACACAAGAGCTCCTCAGTCAGCACCGTGTACAGGTGGCAATTAGCTTGGCTAGAGGGGAGGAATAGACGGTGTAATTTCTTTTTGCTGCTGTAATTGATTTGCTAACGATGCATTCTTCTCTCTGTGGGGATGGCAGTGATCCTTTGGGTCCCCCAGGCGCACGGGGCGTGGGCCTGCGTGCGCTCCTGCCCTCCCAGCTGTGTGTGCACCCCGGAGCGGAGCTGCTCCGTGCGCTGCGACCGTGCCGGGCTGGGCCAGATCCCCAGTGAGTTCCCCTGCGAGGCCTCCTCCATCAACCTGGATAAAAACAGCATCAAGTTCCTGTCCGAGAGGGCCTTTGGGACGCTGCCTTCCCTCAAGTCCCTGTCACTGAACCACAACAACATCTCCTTCATCACGCCGGGTGCCTTCAAGGGGCTGCCCAGCCTGACGGAGCTGAGGATGGCCCACAACGAGTACATCCGCTACCTGCACACCCGCACCTTCACCGCGCTGCGCCGCCTCGTCAGGCTGGACCTGGCCGACTGCAACCTCTTCAACATCCCCGACAGGATCTTCATCGAGCTGCCCGCTCTGCAGGAGCTGTTCTGCTTCCAGAACAACTTCCGAAGGATCCCAGGCGCCATCAGGGGCATGGAGAACTTGACCCATGTGTACCTGGAGAGGAACAGGATCGAGGCAGTGGCCTACAACTCCCTGCAGGGCCTGACCAAGCTGAAATACCTGAATCTGCAGGACAACAAGATAAATGTCATCCACGAGCGAGCTTTTCAGGGCTGTCAGAGGATGGAGTACCTGTACCTGAATGACAACTTGATCAGTGAGCTTCCAGAAAACTCCTTTGATGGCCTGAGGCGTCTGAAGATGCTCAACCTGGGAGGGAATTTTCTCAGGAACATTTCCAACACGTGGTTCCGGGACTTGGGGGAGCTGGAGTTCCTCTACCTGGACCGCAACAGGATCAGCTACATCGAGGAAGGGGCTTTTGAGAACCTCACCAGCCTGGTGGCTCTGCACTTGAACAGCAACAACCTGACGACGCTGCCCTTCTCCGTGTTTGAGCCCGTGTACTTCCTGGGCCGCCTGTACCTCTTCCGCAACCCCTGGGAGTGCGACTGCCGCCTCGAGTGGCTCAAGGAGTGGATGGAGAACTACAGGCTGGTCAGGGACATCCCGTGTGCCTCCCCCTCCTCGGTGGCAGGCGTTGATCTGACGGACGTGCTCTTTGAGAGGTCTCCCGAAGGTTTCTGCCTGGACCCGGAGGAGCTGAATGTCACGTCCGAGCGGCCGACCCCCAGCGAGGAGCCTTGGTCCACCACAGAGAGCAAGTTCAACAGCCTTATCTCCAAACTCCTGCTCCAGATGGGCCTTCCCGAAGAGGTGGCAAACGCCACTGAAGTGTACAGTAACAGCACACAGCTGGACGGACAGACGGAAGGGGTTTCTTCTGGCATGAGGGAGGACAGAACCGAGGCTGGCTCCTGTTCCTTGTACCTCCCAGCACTTCTGGCAGTGATTGTTCTGCTGTGCAAATAGTCCAAGGGCTGGATGGAGCAGGGGCTCTGCTCAAGTGTTAGACCCTGCACCTACTTAGTCATCAGAGTGGGCCTCTGATATGTAAAGGGCTCCAAACTCTTCCAGGTTGGGTTTGCTGGATCTGGCTCCAGATTCCCCTGGGAGCTGGTGAGATCTGGGTCCCACTCTGGGTGACAAACCTGCCCTGTAGCAAATGGCTACTCACAGGGAGATGAGCAGCACTAAGGCTGAATTTTGCCTAGAGATGTGTGATGTTCTGCTGGGAAAGGAGGGATAAGGGGTCTGTCTGTGGGGTGTTTGTTCCATCGGGCCAGCTTCAGAGAGTAAGAGGCTCCATGGTGACTCAGCTTCATGAGAGAAAGATGAGGCTGCAGAACTGGGCCCCTCTTCGTGTCCTGACAGACGCCCACACTCATGGCAGATGCTGCAACAATGGGAAACAATTCCTGATTTCCGCCAGTGGGTGCAGGAGGGAGCAGGGCAGTCCTGGGCAACATCCTGGGATGCAGCACTAGGCCTCATGGAAACATCCAGGAGACATGTACAGGCCTCATGGAAACATCCAGGGAACATGTACAGGCCTCATGGCAACATCCAGGGAACATGTACAGGCCTCATGGAAACATCCAGGAGACATGTACAGGTCTCATGAAAACAAGGAAAGTGCCCAGGGGGGGCACCTGCTCCAGGCACATCTGGGGTGGGCACAGTATTTTGGCTGTGACCACAGACAGGAGTTTGATCCTTTCTCCTCCCTGTTATCCTGGTACTGGTGCAGGAGAATCAGATGGACCCATGTTTCTTCTCTGAGGCAAAGCTACTTAAACTTCACTTACTTATTCCCATAATCTCAGTGTGTTTAATTTTTCAGTGAATATATTATTTCAAGGAATACATTTTTTATTTGTAGATTGTTTCAGGGCATGGCTGCAGGGGCAGAGCACAGTGATGACAAATGCAACCAGGGCCTATGAAATATTTTGTATTTCCACCGCTAATATGTACCATGTAGTGTGTCATACTATGCCATACTGGTAATTTTCTTTTATACGATATCTTAAGTGTTTTATCTTTGAAATCTTCAATGAAAGCTGCTAATATGACCAGAAAAAAATATTTTATGTATCAAAGCAGATTAATAAAATAATTTGATATTTTACCCACAAAAATAAATTAACTGCTCAAACCTAAGTTTTGGGTTTTTTTGAGATCCTTGAACAACTCTGGTGATATTTTTTTGTAGGCTACTCAAATGGGTGCACATAAGTGTCCTTTCAGGCCTAGAGCAAATGGCAAGCTATTTATTGCAACATGAGTACTTTCACTTAGAACCTGACTGTGCTTATGTTTGTGTTAAGCAGCAGCACTTGAAAATATAAGAGACTATATAGAGATACTCTTCTGTCCAAAAAGATCTTCTGCTTTCTAATTAGTGCCAGAGATTTCCAGAGGAAAGCTGAGTACAGGGAAAACCAAGCCTGCCATGGCTTCTCAGTTATCTGACCACAGTTTCCCCAGGGAATCAGAATGCCAGATGGTTTGATAAATGCCTATTTGACCTGTTCCATGAACTAAATTCAATGAGTTTGGATTTCCAGCCTATTTATGAATCCATTAATCTTCTTAAGTGCTAAATTCATCTGAGTATTATAAGAGGCTGTTTTTCAAACCTAGTCCAGCCTGGTGCTGTAGAGGCATATTAGGTTAAGGATGCCTTTAGAGGAGCACTGTTTCATCCTGTCAGGGGAGGTTTAGCAATGGGCCTGGCACAGATGATAGGACACAAATAGTTGTATTTCACTTCCTGTAAGTACAGACGCCTCAGAGCGAATTGTTTTTATAACCCACAAATTAATTTTCTGTGCTGGGGCACATTAAAGCTGAAGATCACCTCACTGTGCAATTGCTGAGTGGCTTTCAAGTCAATCAGTGCTTCAAAGATGCTCCTGCTTTACCTGCAAGATGCAGATCTGAACGTGAAGCATCTTAAAGTGTTGTTTTTAGCAGAGGTTCTGCTGGCAGGTGATGGGCAGGAGGGCTGTGCATTGCACTCAGCTGTGTGACAGCAGGGAACTGACCTTGGGGTCCATGGTTTAAGTGTCTCTCGTGCTCAAACCCCTGCCTGGCCCAGAGAGGTTTCCCTGTGCAGCTCTGACACAGCCTGCAGAGGGTGGCTGATGCTGTGCTGGGTGTAATGTGTTCATCCTCCCTGCAGGAATGGGACAGACTGTGCTCTCCTGCTCTGAAATCCTGCTCTGGGCTGGGAGATCAGCAGTGTGTGCTTGCAGTGGCACAGAGCAGCTGGCATGTGGCACTCCAAGTGGGTTGGGAAGGTTTGTGAGTCTGTGGTTGCTTTTCTCCTCCACTCTGTGCTGCTCATTTCTTGAGGAGACTCTAGAACTGCTTGCTTCATTCTTTCTTGTTTCCCAACTCTTAGCAAATGGCTTGTTTCTCTGATTACTCAGGCAGGTGACAACTTATAATTACATTTTGTTGGATAAATAGTTTGGATTTTTTCTTTATTTTCTTAGATCAGACTCTCTCTGCAAAATTGTGCTTCAGCCGGTAACCTGAACCAGCTGCTGGTTACAAGTCCATGGCTCAGAGTCCCTTCACAAATCAATGCTGTTTTCAAAATCTCCCTCTGGACTGGGACACCTCCAAAGATGCCAAATCTTTGTCTGTTTGGAATAACTGCAAATATTTTTCAGCAAAGTGATGCTCCCAGCCCTGCCCTCAGCACGAGGTGCTGAGATTTTATTTGAAGCAGTGGGAAGGGATGGCTGTGAGCTGCCTGCAGTGAGGATACACCTTCTGACTGAAGTTTAATCAGAGAGCTGGTGTTCCCAGGCACCTGAGTTCTGGGAGAAGGCAATTTGTTTTAATGTGTGGTACCTGCTGACACTGCACTGCTCTGCACTGGTGCAAATGCTTTACAAGAGTTACTGTTGGAGCAGAGGGGAGAAATTGTCAGTGTAAATAGAGGAAAGAAACAATTTGGTTTTTGGATATAACCTCTGAGTCTCAGAATTCTGTTGCTATGTTGCTCCCCTAGGACCATACTCAGTGTTTTAACATGAACATCTTTATGTCCCCTCTATTTTCTTTAAATTTGCAGCTATTGCCTGTAACTCCCCTGTGAAATGAAGCCATTGGCTGTTTTGCTTCTCTTGTGGATTATCATAGAAACATGATGTGCAGGGCATGAGGAGCTGCTGTCCTTTGCTGGAGAGGCAGCAGCTGCTGTCTGAGACTGACAGCTGCTGGCCAGCCAGGACTCAGGAACTTCATGGCCAGTTTTCAAGGGTGCTGTATTTTGGCTAATTCTTGTCTTCACAACATCTGGCTGATAGCTTTTAAAAATTTGAATTTTAATTTGTTTTCCTTAAATAGTTTTTGTGCTCACAAATTCAAGAGGAACCAAATCAACTGATTTAAATTCCAGAAAATTCTTGTGCCTGCTGTGGAGGATATTAACCCTTGCAAGAAAATAGCCAGTCATGGTCACTCCTGCTCCAGTGTGAGCTTCAGAAGACAAGGATAGCTTGGGTGAGAAAACAGTGATTGCAAATGCCTGTTTTTACAGAATCAGGGAATGGGATTTTTACAGAAACACTAAAATACTGATCCTTCCTCTTCCCCCACCCAAATCTGATAGAGATCGGTGGAGTTTGAAGGATCTGCTGCAATAACCTTCAAAACAGTTTTAAAAGAAATTTAAAGAAAATGCTAACCATGGAATAAAGACCAGAAATTATAATTAAAAAAAAAAGATCTCACAAGTATTACTTCAAAGAAAATCATATAGCTAATATTTAAAACATCAACCTAAACATGTGCAAGATCAGCACCAAAGTTCCATTTCTCATGGGACAAGGCTGGTCATTTAAACTCCAACATAAAGATGAATACAGAAAATAGATATTTCTGGACAGAGAATTATCTATGCCTCTCACCCAAAGCTTGATTTTGTTGACCCTGTGGTTACTTGAACCAGTCTGATCTTGTACTCTGTGGTTAGGTTTAGCCTTGAATGGGAGAAGTTTATTTTTTCTGCAGTTATTCTCAACTTTTACCTTCACCACATCCTTTGATTTTTTTGTACTTCCTCCTTCACCTATCTTTAAAAGGACTGTTTTAAAGTTAATTTTCAACTTGCACATCATAAATTCTCAATGAAAAATACTGAGGCATTTCAAAAAAACATAAAACTACCATTTTTTTTTTCTGTACACACCTGGTGGTTTACTCTTCATGCATATTCTATGTATTTGCCATTTGGATTAGCAGCTGCTTTCACTTTGTGCTGGTTCAGTGGGTTTTGTCCTGTGTCAGGAGCTTCTTGGCATGGCTGGAGGTTTGCAATGAGGCTTGAGGCTTCCTTGTTCTGCCTCCCCTTGTATTCCACACCCTCCTTTCCACTCCTCCTCTCCTCACCTGCTTGTTTCTGCTCTGTGCCCTCACTGTGCTGCTCCAGCAGGACCAGCTGTCATTGAAACTGGATCAGTCAAAACCAACACTCAACCCTTCCCCCTTTTTTTTTTTTTTTTATGTCTAGATTCCCTATTATTTCCCCTATTATTTTGTAAGTCAGGTTGGGCCAGTTTAAGTGGTTTAAACTGGGGATAAGTGGAATAAAATATTATTGTTGTATTTGAAAGGGGGACAAGCTAAATGGGAAAAGATGGTGCTCAGTTTCTGCTCAGTTTGCTTAGGCTGAGGGCAGACCCACAGGCACAAGGATATGGGGAAGAGGCTTAGGGAGTTCTTGGGCTTTGTGGGGGCAGAGCAGGGGACAAACAAGTAAGCACTGAGCCCCTGGTGAGATGAGGATGTGCTGGACTCACAACAAACTGTGGCATGCAGCCAGATGTAAAAATATGTGTGAAAATATAAGTGGTTTTACTTCTGGGCTTTTGATGATGAGAACAAGGCTGAATGCACAGAGCCAGGGTGGGCAAATGTGATAAATCAGTACCAAAGGACAACCAGCTGTGCCCACAGAAATTGGGATGGAATTGGCAGCAGCAATTCCTCCCAATGCTGAATGATTGTGTGTCAATGTGCTGTGACAATAAGAAATACATCAGACTCTAAGAGGACAGGCACTTTCCTGATGTATGAGACTGGTAAAGAGCCAGAGGGCAATGCACAGAAATAAGTGATAAACTTGCAATCAGACAAAGCTGGTTCTACAAAGATCCCTTCGTCTCTGTTGAAAGCAAACCTGAATCCAGATATCCAAAGCTGCATGGATCATGGGCAGTGTGGGACACAAATGACCACAAATTCTAGGGATGGGTGAGACATCTCTGCTCTGTGCCACAGGGCACAATGACCTGCACCAGAGGAACTCCTGAGGATGTGAAGTTGGTTTTGATTCACAGAGCTTTTCTATTTTCCTAAGAATAGGGCTGGGTTTCTGTTTTCTTGGCTCAGACCTTGTCTGTCTGTGGTGGCTCCTCCAGTGATGCTGCCAACCTTAATGACCAAATCTCAGCTGTGGATCTGTGACATCTGAGGCACAGCTCAGGACACCCCTTGGCCTAAGGTTAACAGAGCACAGGAGGCATTTATGCCAACACAAACCAATAAAAATCACCATGGAGCTCTCAAGGATACAGAGCCTACACTTTTGAGAGGAAATTTTTTTCATTAAATCGCTAAAACAGGACAAATCACTGAAATCAGAATGGTTTGGGTTGGAAGGGATCTTAGAAATCACCTAGGTCAGGTTGCTCAAAGTCCCAGCCAATCTGGCCGTGAACATTTCCAGGGATGGGGCAGTCACAACTTCCTTGGGCAACCTGTGCCAGTGCCTCACCACCCTCACAGTAAAGAATTGCTTCCTTTAGCTAATCTAACCCTTCCCTCTTTCAGTTTAAAGCCATTTCCCGTTGTCCTATCACCTTATTCTCCTGTAAAATGTCCCTCCCCATCATTCCTGTAGGTCCCCTTTATGTACTGGAAGGCTATGGTGAGGTATCTCCTCAAAAAAAAAAAAAAAAAGTGTTTGTCAGAAGGAATTTGGAAAACAAGAGACAAACCAGACAGGAGGCAGATGCAGGTCAGCAGGAAAAGGAGAGTTGCAGCTGGTGTCACACTGGAGAACAGGGTTTAGAGAAACAATGTCCCAAAGCTGTGAACTGGAAATAAACAAAACAAAACAAAACAAAACAAAAAAAAAAACGTGACTTAAATCCATGCCACAGACTGCAAGGTTCTGGATTTTAAGGTCTGTGGGCAGCTTCCTCGGCTCAATGAAGTGTTCCTGGTGAGTATCTATGCTCCCATCTTCCAGCCCTGGGAATTTCTCATCTCTCAGTCTTTGGCCACCACAGAATCCCAGAATATTCTGAGTTGGAAGGGACCCCAGGGGAAGATCTTCCACAGGATGCTGCCTGTGCAGCAGTATGAAAAGTGCTAGTCAGTGTTTCAGTAAACCCACCTGTCTTTGGGGCATGGATGCATCTGTACCACCCACTGAAATCCAGATTTGAGCCCCAAAGTTACTGAGATGGGGTAAAATCTCTGATGAAACCCCAAGTTTCCCTCACATGGGCCCTGTCTGCAGTTACAGCTCAGGGGCTAGGGACAATCCTTACCTTTGGGATTGTTGTCACCCTGCAGCCTGACCCTGGCCTGACTCTGTCACACGTGGTGTCGTGTCCCTGATGCAGCCTGAGCAGGGGTGACACTGCAGGAAGAGGTGAAGGGACTCAGCCTGTCCTGCACAGCAGATGGCTCCTGCACAGCTCTCAGGTTTCACATCTGCTGCTCTTTTTCTCAGCCTTCGCCTTTTTATTTTCTGAGTAGAAGCACTTACCTTTCTACCAGTTCATTCAGTCCTACTGTTCCATTTCTACTGACAGGTACCTCAAAAATCCAAATTGGGTTGGGTATGAACTCCTGAAGTGGAGTGGATTACTCAAGTGAAGTTCAGGAATTTTCAAGTGACAAGAGATAAAAAACCTGGCAGCTGAACTATCAGCTTGGATTGAGCAGCAGTGTCACTCTTCCCTCAAGGTTCATTACTGCACACAGCTGGCACTGAGTCTGTGAGACCCAGGCAGGGAGGATTTCATCACTTTGTGGATCCTAAAAGGTCCTTTTTAATTGAGACTGGGCATGTGGACCCCAGCCAGCCCCAGAGCTACAGAACAACCCAGCTTGCAGCACAGCTGGGACAGGCAGAATGGAGAAGTAGAGAGTGGCACCCCGTGATCTCTCACTCTTTAGCTGTTTTAATGATCAAACCAGATAAACATGTCCAAAACATATTAATAAAAGTACATGTCAAGACAGAAAGTCACAGATTCTTGAATTATTTGGAGCCTTTGCCCTCAGAGGCTTAATATCACAAATTCTAGCCAAAGGGGTAACATTGAGCCCAGCAGCCCACAAAACATTTTACCTGAAATCTTGCTAAATTAATATCACAAATTGATGATGTTGGCAGAGTGGAACCCTCAGATGGCTGGCACTGAAATTCCTTGGAGGCTGCTCTGGGCAGGGGCAGCTGCTCAAATCAACAAGGAATTTTCCTGGAAGCAGGATCTCTCTCCTTTTCCTTTCCTAACACTTGGGAAATACCCTAAAACCTTTACTGAAATGCTTATTTTGATGAGTGCAGAAACAGAATATTTTACTTGAGGAGGGTTGTCATGATCAGTAACTTGTACATTTCAGAGAAAAATCTTTTTTATCCTTTATAAAGTTTACTTGCCTGCATTTTTCCTCCTTACAATAAAGGAAAATAAGTTTTGAAAGTTTTAATAATAAACAAAAAACAACCTAGTGGAATTTATCTTCTTTCATCTATGGCATAACCTCATAAATCTTTACTGATTTATGATCCAATAATCCTTACTGGGTTGTGGTTTTGACACAGATTTGTTGCTTTTGTTACATCCACCCTAGTAAACAAAAATGGCTGTAAGGCAGAGTAAGGAGATGTTTAGACATTGAAATTGTTGAATTTAGTGAAAAATGACTGAGTTTTAAAAACTTTATTTCTGCATAAGCCCGGGGTGGATTCTTCAGCATTCAGTAGTATGTGCTGGAACATTGCTGCAACCTATAATATTTATTGCTTATTAATGAAATACTCTACAAACAATTAATCCATGTCTCACACCACAGATAAGTTAGTTAAGAGATGAGAGCTTCTGTAATTTCATCCCCTTGCTCTGAACTCACCTCAGGGAACTGTTGTTGAGCAGAGGCAAAGCAGACAATTGTGCTGAAGCCATCTGAAAATTCATGCAGTGGATTAGCCCACTTCCACAAATGACTCTCATTCATCCTGGATAAAAAGGAGCAGTTTTTACTCACTTTTACATGAATTTTAATTCAAATTAAAATACTTCCAATTGATATCTCCAGTTTTGATTACAGAGTCATTTAGGTTGGAAATGAGCTCTTAAAATAATCTAGTACAACCCCCTTGGTTCAAGCAATGGGAGCTGCAGCAGGGTTTTCACAACTGTGGGCACTTGAATTAAATGTTTTCAGAACTTTTCTTTAAAGTGTTTTTTCAGGAATTTAGGAAAACCATCTAGAGCTTTTGTGCACATGCTGCAGACCCTTGATCTTTCCAGATAAGAATTTCCCTAACATGCTCATCGTGGGCTGCCTGCCTCCCAGTGGAAACTGTGCCATGTTTAGGTTGGTAGCTCTGAATTGCTCGGATGTGCAGCTGCTCTTTATCAAGGAAACACCTGGAGCTGTTGTCATGTCAGGTTCTGAAATCTGACCTACCTGCAAATAGGGTTAGTTAGAATTGCTTGGTACCTGCTCAGAATGTTCAGTTTTTCACAGTAAGATTAGGTATCTCTTGAAAACTACAAATATATTGGAAATCTACTGAAAAAATTAGCATATGTAACATATTTTACCATTGCCTGCTGCCTCACTTTTAACCACAGTTAATATGCCTGTTAATGCCAGGACCAAATTATTTTTCTTTATGGGAAAAGTGACTGGTTAATGCTGGGCATTCTACCTCCAAATACTTTTATATAATTCACTATCCTAACTTATTTTAAAGAGTTTTTTTTCATAGCAAATAAAACAAATACAGTGACTCTGGGATATTAAAAATAAAAGAGCAGGCCATAATATACACAACTTTTGAAAAAACCACCAACATACATGGCTTGGCCAGATCACAAGAGAGCAGCCAGCAGCAAAGCTGTTGTTAATGCTGTTTTTAAAAGGAGGTCAAGCTGCACCAAGGTTCAGGCAATTCCAGGAGCAATTTCTTCACTGAAGGGATGGTTAAGCACTGGGACTGGATGTGGCACTGACAGCAAAGGTTTATTTGATATAATGATGTCCAAGTTTGGACTCAATGTTCTCAGGGGTCTCTTCTAATTTTAATGATTCCCTGACTCTGTGTAATTTACAAAGTATCTGATTCTCTAATTATTTACTTGCATCAAAAATGCTTTGTTATACTTTGAGAATTTCCCTGTTCCTTTTTCTACCTGCAGCTATTTAAAAAAAGTGAATTTAATTTATGTTTTATTAGGTTGATTTCATTAATATGTTCACTGAAAATAGATCTTTATTTTCTCTCCCATTTGCCCAATTTTAATTTCTATTCCAAATTTAATATGAAGGCTTTAAATATTTTAAAATCGTTTTTGCAAAGGCAAACTTCTTGCTCCCCCCCCCCCTTCTTGTAGACCTTTCTTGCTAAGCTTTACTGTATTTGTGGATTGGTTTTGGATTTCTTATTTTTTACTGTAGTTAGTCAGTTTTGGTATAAGAAGTACAGTGCTGTGCATTTTTTAAAATTTTGGGGTGAAATTTTAATACCTGCTGAACAAATCTCTATTATGACTTGCGGTAGCATAATGACAGAATCTAAACATGAATAATAGAAGTTGCCTGCATATATTAAATATAAACAAATATGGGGACAAATTCCATTACCTGAAATCCACCATTCCAGTAACTGGATTTCCTCTGCTACAGTTGTTGGTAAAATAATACTGAAATTTTTTGACCACAACTAAAGATCTTTTTTTTGTATCTATGACGTTTTTTTGGCACATGAAGATTCACATGAACTGAAGATGGCTGAACTGAGTAATAGTTTTGATTTTTTCAGATTTTTTTAATAGTGTAACTCAGCTGGAAGAGATCTTTGGAGGTCTCAGGTTTGAAGTAGGGTCAGCTCTGGCATTGGGCTGGATTGCTCAGGACTTCATCCATGTGAGTTTTTTAAAACCTCCAGGAACAGAGCTTGCACAAATTCTCTGGGAAATTGACTCTGTTACATATGAACTCTTGCTTTCTGCTATGGGTCTCAAAATACTCTTTTATTGTTCAGAATTACCTAATGTATGAATTAAAAATTAAGTCTGGTAGACCCAATATCAGAAGAAAATCTGGAAAAGGAAAAATAAGGCAAGATGAGCTAGTTGATAACAGGCTTGGTTATCTGCAGTAAAATATTTAAAAATAATTAATCTAAATAAAAATAGCTAAATTAACTTTTTCCTTAAAAAGCCCCAAAAAAGGCTTTATAATGAAACCAAAAGAGATAACTTAATATTCTATTAGTTCAACTTTCTTCATAATTTATTTCCATATGTATGCTTTTCTTTAATCTAAGTTTTTTCTTTTCCTTAAGGCAATTTCCTGCTCCTGTTAAAGGCTAGTGGAGATTAAGTTCTTGATGTGAATAGAAACCTGATAGACCCATCAATTTTTAATTTTGTTTACATAAAAAGTTATTTCAATCCATTGCAGTAACTTCAAAATCTGTTATATGAAATGGATTTAAAATAAATTGCAACCCTGATTTCTCTAATATATTAGTGGTTAGAGTAAGACCTTTGAAACAAACTGTGTGATTGGGAAGAATTCCATGAAGTGTAGCTAACATAATAAAAGTTTTACTATAAGAAAACTGTACAATTGCTATGGAATTGACACAATGAATGACACTAATTATTGACAAGCAGCTTAGGTTTCCATTAGCTGGCTTGTGGCTTTTTGAAAGAGAGCAGTAATGCTTGTCATACTTTGGTTCTCAAAAAAAAAAAACAAACCCACAAAACCCTGTCCAAAATAACCACAAAATCAAACCAACTTTTTGCATGGTTTTAATTCACGTTGCTCTTCAATACCCAGTGATCACTGCATGGAGGCACCTCAAGGTGACCCTGGGGTCTGGGATCAGCCTCCACATCACTGAGAGAACAGGACAGACCATGAGACCTTTCTGCCCTCCATGTCCTACTGAAGAGCAAACCCAAGCTGCCCTTTTCTCCTGGTGCCCCATCATGTCCTCTGCTGAGAGGAGGAGGAAAAACACCATTCCATATTCCCTTGTGTCTGCAGCCTGCAGCATCCATTCCAACCAAGCACTTCTGGAAGCCATGATGGATGACTGGTTTTCAGGAGGAGGTTTGTGATACAAGGAGGAAATTGTATTTGGATAGTAAATAAAGGTGTCAGAATTCTTGATTTCTGTCTCCTTCTTTTTCAGTAAATTCCACTTTGGTTTTCAGAGCGGCACCTTCCCAGTTTGGTGCTCTTTGTGTCCTCCTTTCTCTTCTACCTTCCTTTACCTGTTCTGTCTCTTTCCTGTGTCTGTCTTTACCCATGGCAGCTTAGCCAGAGTCTCACCTCATCATTTTCCCCAGTTCATTTGCTGGAACTGCCCTGGGTTAAGTCATGAAGGCTGGCAGTGAGTTGTCATTGTAAAATCTTGCTCCACTTGGGTTTCAGCCCTTCAGAGCTTTGCCTTAGAGGGTAGGAACATCTTGTCCTGGAAACTGGAATTCCAGACCATTGCAATTGTGCCATGGATCACAGAAGGTTTCTTTGCTTGAGATGAACATGAACCTTCAGACACCTTTTAAATGAAGGATACCAAGAATACTGAGGGATAAACCACACTTCCTGACTGGTAGGAAAATGCACCTTAAAATCAAGTTTGTAAGAATGTAACTTTGAGGGGAAGCAGGTGGCAACACAGACAGATCCAAGTATGAGGCAATTCTGCTATTTTGCATCTATTTACATTTTGGGAAGAATGATGAGGGCTCCACCTGGATGGCCAACAATGGAGAAACACAGACTCATGTTCCAGCTTTGAGAGGGGCTACAATTAAAAATAAGCAAATTCCACCCTTCCTCATGGGTGCTTCCATTATGCAGACACTAAAACAAGCTATGGCTGCTGCTAAGGGAGAATTGCAGTATTACTTTGCTAATAATCACCATGAATTCTTTCAAGCATACAGCTACTAGTTCAGTTATCTTCCACACCACCAATGGAGGCTCAAGGTACATTTTAATAAGAACACAGAGATGTGGCGAGATTTAATGAACCTGATTGTCCCATGACAGCTGCTAAGAGATTCAGCAGGATGCATGGAAATGCATAAACACTCTCCCCTCCCACTATTTTTGCTTAGAAAGGTTAAGATTACATGAGAAAACATCAACCATCAAGGTCTGAGAAAGAGGCTTAATTCTGAGGCTAAAGTTTAAGGAGTCAAGAATGTTTGTATTTGCTTCAGTCCAGCTTTCACAGGATTAGAGCAGGAGATTGTTAAAAATCACTTAAGGGGAAGAAAGTAGAAATTACTATAGGTGCACTTACTGTATCAGCAAGCAAAAAACCCCAAAACACTGCAAACATTTACATGTGGGAAGTGTCTTTCTATTTTTGTTTTGCGTAGCATTAGTAAAAATAGTCTCTTCTATTCTAAGCTTGTGCACTTGTCCCCATGGTGTAGACATGAGGCACAATTATTCAGAATTTACTTCTGTTCTGCTGGTCAATGACATGCTTCCTGTTGTGCAGATATTTTGATTTATATGTGACTATTTGACATAATGTGCAGCAGTTTCCTTGCTAAGAGTTATGACTGTCTCTGAGCTCATTAAAGGTGGAGAAGAAATTAGTCTGAGACAAGTCTATTAAGGAAATGAATATGCTTTACATAAAAACTCAGACTTTTTATGGTGCCTGCTTTAGCTCATCCTCTGTCAATTTAGCTTATAAAAACAGATAACTTTACAATAATAGTCAGGAAATAGATAGATTTTTCTGTAGTTTTCAAAAATCCTTCTCTATGAAATATTTTAAAGCCTGAAATTGAGCTCTAACAACCTTAATTAAAATTGTTGAATACTATCTGCAGTGGAAGAGAATGGGGCCAGAACTGTTTGCATCTAGGATTTTAATGCAGATTTACAAAGCACCCCTGGAAACTCTGGCAGCATTTCCAATTATTTCTTTAGGTAACAGGACTCTGAAATAATTTCCTTATAGAAAAGAATAAAAATGGAACAAATACTGCTTAATCTGTGCTTTAACTTTTCCTAGTGGCTCTAGTACCCAGTTTTGGAGTATGCACCCCAGCCCAATGTTGCTCAGGTTGCAACACTTATTCTTCTTGGCTGTGTTTTCAAAGTCAACTGAGTAACCTTCTTCATGAAGTTTCTTAGGTAGGTAGTGATGTTTCCTTTTAGAGGTGAATGGCACAGCATTGTTCTTGACCAAACCACATACAAAGAAAACCACTGCTAGAACACATGGAAGAATTTGGGTTTAGTGATGACATTAAGAATGTCCACCCGGCAGTGGCCAGGAGTCTAAGCTAGGCTACCATTTCCATGCAATGATCTTACCACTCTGAGACACTGAGTAACCTAGTGTACTTTTATTAGGTAAATGGAAGCAGAGGTTAATGAACATTTATTGGACCAACTTAACACCTTGAAATCACAGGCATCAGTCAGACTGAGAGGCAGCATACTGATAAGATCAAGTTTTCTTTACAAATCTATGAGCCCCTGTACAAAAATAAAGTATAAAAGGGGCAAACAGAAACATTTGTTTCTTCCCAATCCCAGGGCTGCTTCCGAGGTCACATTCAGCATAAATTTAGAGAAGTCCATGTGGTGCTCCAAATTATGCAGTGATATTTACAGTACCAGGAGGACCCTTCTCCAATTGGAGACTGAAAAAAACAACAAACTGTAACACCAGCTTTGCACCTGCAGGAGCCTTCCCCATGCAGGTGAAGCTTCCAGCTCCATTTCTGCAGAATTTTGCCCTCTATGTACCACACAAACAACAGAGACATTCAGAAGGGTTTGAGCAGGGTGGGAGGACTGGACAGACTGAGGAGTCCTGGGCTTGCTCTGTCTGGGACTGTGCTGAAATCTGCCCATGGAGCTCACTGTGTGCTGTGGATCTGCTGAACTTAAAGCCTAGGCAGGGTTTCAAATTTAATCTTTTGCTACTGAAGGTTCCAAGGAAAACAGACTATGGTAAAGGAGGCAAGACAGGATGCTAAGTGTGTGCTTTACAGTTTTTGTCTCTTGATAAAAGGTTATACAGTAATAAAAGAAACAAAGCTCTCCAATCTTTCTACGGTGTAGCATTACTGAATGGTAGTTCCACTTAAGAGAAGAAAAGGTATTAGTTACATCAAACCACTACTTATTGTCATCTACATAAGGCAGAAGCACCCTCATGGGCCTTGTGAGATTTCTTTCCTTACGAGCTGGATACACAGAATTCCAAGAAATTCACATTAACAGAGTCAAAAGTGTAGTTAAAACATTTATGATGGACTATACTCAAATTATCAAAATTACTTTACCTGTTTAATGCCATAAACATTTGAGATGAAAAATGTGGCACTGAAGTCAGACACCAATGCTCACCAGAGACGTTTGTATTTCTAACATCAGAAACACTCCACTGCTTGATTTTCAGTAGGTCTTCCCATCTTTGTGCTTTGCTGGGAAAAGAGGTAGTTCTGAGAGTGAATTAACCCTTTCACTTCCATGAGCTCAGCCACTGTGGACTCACCACTGCAAGAGCTGCCTACAGGACACCAGCTACGCTTCACCAGGACTGAACAACACAACCACTTGAAAAATTACCTCTTACTGAACAGTTCACAGTTTGCACCATCCCCTCCTTGTGGGGCTAGACCCAGAACAGATGAGCACCTACAACTCCTCTGACAGCTCCCCTGTTTCCTTCCACGTGAGGCCCACGCTGACTCTCATCCATTACTTTACACAAAACCACAACCTCAAGGGACTCAGGTACAGCTCTTGTTTTGGGATGCACAGAACTGTGATTCCAGCTGTGGCACTAAGGACACTCAGCAGGTGGGGTAAAGTGATGGATGAATTTCCCTTCTGTGGGCTGCAAGCCAGGCTCTGGATGCTGCAGGAAATAAAACACCTTTGCCTGCCCTGGCTGGGTGGGAGGAGGCACAGCCAGACTGAGATTGCAGCTGTGGATTTTACAAGAATTGTAAACATATTTGGCCAACCAACCTGCAGAAGGAGTAGGCAGGAGAAAATCAGCCATAGGATTACTGTTGTGAGAAAGATTCAACCTTGAGAACCCTTTTCTGATTGCACATGCAATGGTCCCAAACAACTGGAACATCCCACAGACCAACTCCAGCTGCAAGTTCCACTGTGAGGAAAAAATCCTGTATCATTTAAACATAAACACTAAAATTCATCTTATACAACAGCACAGCCAACCAAACTTTGAGAATTCATTTTAAGGAACAGTGTGCTTCTGACACCTAAAAAGAGGTGGCAATGCCTGCTGCCTTTAACCATTTTCAGAGAAAATGCAGATCACGTGGGCCAGCGAGGGCACAAAGAAGGAAAATGAAGTGCCAGGCCATTCATGGTTACACCTTCTCAGTTGGCTCTGCCCTAATTCCAGCCTTGTGGAAGGAAGCCTGTGCTGACCCAGGAGGAGCAGAGCCCCTGGGACAGACTGCAGGCTGTGTCCCTACAAAGGCTTCCCTTGATGACACTTTTACTCACTGCACGAGTCACTGATTTGCTCTTGAAACTCGCTGTGATGAAATGAAGGACCCAAAAGCATTTAATTGTTGAACACATAAAAGGAAGTATATTTAAAATAAAAAAAAATTGGTCAGACTGTAGAGTCAATTACCATTTTTAAAGGAATTTACAGGGCTGTTGTAGATGAGTCTTTTGGAATAGTCAGTTTATCGCAATGTCTAAACTGGTTTCTTCATTGCACAGTATTTTCTTTTAAAATGTGTGCATCTTTAAACAATTACATACATATTAAAAATCAGCATTTCTTTGCTTCAACTTAATTAAAACGTTAATACTCTCAGACAACACAGATCTGAAATGGTGAAACCAGTAACTGCCCCCTCCCACCTTACAACAAATTAAATTGAGACAAAATTACAAACACATTTCACTACATGATTATTATTAATAAAAATCAGTTTTTCTTTTTTTTTTTCTTTTTTTTTAGAAAGTTGCCCAAAATGCAAGGGATGTGCATAGGTTTACAACTTAGTCAGAATAATATTTTGCTTTATTCCCTTGGGTACGTGTTCCCATGAACGGAATGTACTTTGCTGTAGATTACAGGTTTTATCAACACAGATACACCAACGGCATGAACGCTTGCGACTGTCCACATGCATTAAGAGTCAAGACCCAATTTCAAATTTCTAAAACTTTTACAGAGTTCTTCAAAGAGACAGTATCACATTATCTGGATGTTACACAAAAAAGTACTTAAAAATACTATCCTAGGAGAGAAAAAAAAAAGCATGAGAAAAAAAAGGCCTTTAAAATTTATGAATTTGTTTTGTAATCACTAGACTAATTACTTCAAATAAATAAAGGAAAGCAAAGTATTCCAATCCATAAAATCAGACTCTAAAAAGAATGTAGTGTTCCACCCCCAAGTTAAGGTAACAGAATCATATTATTATTACTATTAAAATAGATTATAGAAAGCAGCATCTATTTTGTGCAGTTTTTAGGGGCCCTTGAAATAAAAAGCTATGATTTCCAAAAATATAACATTCCAAAAGACTGAATAGTACATACATTTAAAGATACATTTTATTAAAGTTTAGGAGAAATGATTAAAAAAAAAGATACTGTCTCTTTAAATTAGTGTTTCATCTTTTTTTCCCCCTCCTCCTATCTATTCGGACATGACAATAATTATATTTTAGGTCACACTACATCTAGGTAGTCTCTAGGGGCCAAGACCTGTTGACACAAGGTCAATAACGAAGAGGTTTTCCATGTATGAGGTGGTTCCCAGTAATGACAGATTTTTTCTTTTCTCAATTCTCTCATTCCTGGTCTAGTAGACCCAGGAGACTGGGACCCACTGGGAGGCTGTACACACGAGCTCGATGGCTTCCTCCAGGTGCCTGATGGTTTCATCAATCTCATTGTTGATAATTGTTAGGTCAAAGTAGTGTGCATATGTTCTCTGTAAGATCTCCGACTCCTTCTGCAGGCGCTGAAGGGATTCATCCTGTGCGGCAGCCGAGAGAGAAACAGGAGAAAACAAAAGTTGGATTGTTTTGTGCTGTCCCACAACAGCTCCTCAGCTGAGAAGGAAATGGGCAAAAAGGCCTCAGGGAGTTGAGGTGCTTTAGCTCTCCCACCTACAGCTACGGGAATCACATGGGAGAAAGGGCACAGCTCCCTCTGGAAGCTGACACTCAAACAGCACTCGGTTATTGACGTTCTGGGAGACAAAACAAAACACAGCTCTAGAGTTAAAAAAGCAAGTTAGAGGATGGAAGTTTGGAAAAGCAGCAATGGAGACCACATGTGAATAAATCAGACCTGGTGCACAAATAAGAGCTATTGGGCCTAGGCCCCAGTGAGAATGTGAGAAATGGGAGGAGGGGGAGAGGCTGTCAGGAATCAGCTGTTCCCACTTTTGGTAATGTTTTCTGTTCCACACCAATCCTCTGGGTCTGCTTCCTTCAGTGACAATTTACTGATAAGGAAGTTCTCACTCCACATCACTGCTCTGTGGTTTCTGTCTCAGAGCAGGGCATTTCCAGCCCCTCACAGTAGGAGATCCTGGAGATGAACCAGGCAGCTTGGACATCAGACCTTTGTTAGTGAGGTCTGCCTGCCTGAGGCAGCTGCATGCAAAAGGCTTCTTCCCAGGGCTCTGCAGCAATTGTAAGTTTGAATTATCTTCCTGCAAATTTCCTTATGAATTAAAAAAAAAAACCCAACAAACCCATTTGCTGTTTTCAGGAACCTTGAAATAGCCACAGGAAAGCAATCAAGTCTTTCCTGTCCCACAGGTTTGAGGTGGATTTGGTGCAAAGTGACTCCTGCTGCTCTGCAGCATCCATAGGCTGACTCTACTTGATAAATCAGCTGGGATACACTTTGCTAAACAGACACAGTGCCCACAGCTTTGGCACTAGAAATTATTCTGGAAACTGATTTTTATCCAGCTGTTAAGATGACCTCCACCTTTATTTTTTTCTGTTTCAGTTTCCCAAGTATTTGTAATTACAGTGGCAAGTAGCTGTGGAACAGGAGCTTTCAGGTCCCCTCAAGGAAACAACCTGCTCTGAGACAGTTCTCCTTCCCTGCAGCAATGAAACCAGCCACTTCAGGAGGAGAAGTTCTCTGCCAGAGTTACAGTTCTGCTTCTCTCCTGAAGCTGCAGGCTCAAATGGGGAGGGGGCTGTGTGGTGTGGTTGTCTTCACTTGAAAATTATTACAAATTTCCTTCCAAGTCAGGCAAATACTCCTCACATGCATTTCTGTACAAGGGATGTTCCCTGGACAGGCCATTATGCACCACCTGCAACTCCTGGAACTTCTGTAGAAAATTCCAGTGTGTCCAAATGTAATTTATGCTATTAATAAAGAGAACAATGTGGGTCAACACTAGTATTAAATATTTTTGTGGATTATTTCATATGGCCCAGTGTTTTTAAGTCAAAACCCTAGTTAGGTGAACTTCCAAATTCTCAGAGATTACAAAAGAGACAGCAATTTGTATCGGCTGAGCATCAAATTTTTCCTGCTTAAATTAACCTATAAAGAAAGGTCAGTAACTTGTCATGCAGACTATTTTCAATGCTTTAAATGTATCTAGCTAAGATTAATTTTGTATTTATAGTCTGTCTTGTCCAAATCATAGTGCACCTTGAAAAGAGTTTTGATCTCATGACACAGGGCTAACAGTGCCTGAGAAGCCCCTGGAAGCCTCAGAACTGTTAAGTCCTTATGCAGATTTTGAATTATTATTCAGATTTCCCATCAATGTTACTTTTACCTACAGATTTGGACTTTTCTCACTACAGCATCTATCCTATTGTGACTGACAATGAAAATCTGAAAATCTCACAGCTATCTCATCTTAAAACAAAGTGAACTGGTAAAGTTTACCTTGCACACACAGGTTCCATAAAACTAAGTCTTTCAAAAATTCATTAAATTTCAGGATTTTTCTGACTTGGCTTCTCCCAGATCCAACTTTACTGGGATCAAAGTGGTCTTTATTTTGGAATATCTAAATTTCCCAGCCTGCTGGAAATGTAATACATTACTTCTTTCATATACTTTAATGGGCAGTAATAAGTTTGGGATAAGCCATTGCAGTAAGTTTCAAATAGGTTCAAACTTTCCTAAGCTCAGCAAAAGGAAAAGAGACAAAGCTCTTGATTTTTGTTTCATTTTGGGACTAAATTTCACCTGTGTTTGTGATAGAGTATCTATTTGCACATGTCAGACTTGGCTGTTTTCTCTGAGTCTGCAAGACTTAAATACCAAAATTCATCTTTGAAGCTAGCTGTAATCAAAGTATTTGCTGTAGTAAGTTCCTCTCATCTTCTCTAAAATGTCTTAATTAAATTTTGCATACCGAACATCTCAGCTTATGTTCCAAGAAGGAAATTCTTCAGCAGTTGTGCTCTCAATAGTGTCAAGGAAGAAGATATTTATCAAAATGTTCAGTGAGCTGCAGACAAATGAATGGCCACAACTTCAGAAATTAACATTTGGGAGCACAACATCTGCATTTCCTTCTTCCCTCAGCTCTTGTGCAATAGGAATTTTATGTGGGTCTAGTTGCTGTGTGTCCATTACTGGATCAGACTTTTTCTTCCTAATTCATAATCTCTCATTTTCTTCCTAATTTCATAATCTCTCCTTTTCCACCACAGCTGAAAGGAGTTAAACATGGCTTTATCCATGAAATACCCATGTACATAAAGGCCACCAGTGGCACCTTCACTCTCTGAGGGCTGGGTTTTTTAGCCTGAAAGTACATAGAACAACAGCTGCCACTTGTGGCAATCAAAGCCCAGCCCAAAAAATTACTAATATTCCCTTCTAAGGCTGTGGACAATGTGGAAACACCATCAGGCCTTTGCCAGTTTTGCTTCAACAGAAAGAAATTCACAATTTAAACAGTTGGTGGGCTCCACATTTTTAAAGAAAAATCCTTTTATTCTTTGGCTGTAGGAAGTACAACTAAAAGTCTGAAGAATTTGGCTCCATAAGGTTTACATCAAATAAATGGAGCCTGTGATCTCTTTGCTGCTGTCTGGGCAAAGGAGGTAGGAACAGCTGGAGGAAAGAGGAACCACCCCAAGGTTTTCTGATGCACTCTCTCCTCTGTTTTAGCACAACAACCATCAGATTTAAACTTCCTCTGTGATTAGACAGGTGGGGGCACTCTGGGAGATTCCCTATACGATTTACATTGGGCTGGTGCTTTGCAGTTCTGCTCAGGGTGCATTGCTAGATCCTCTGGAACGGATAATATTTTGTCTCCTGACTCTTGCTGTGTGGGCCTCAATTACTGAGACATTTTGTGTGGTCTTTGACAGTATCATCAAGTGTCTCAAGAGAAGCACTGTTAGGATCAGGCCTCTGCACTGGTTTCACCACAGAGTTCAGATATATATCTGTAAGAATATATTTTTTACTCCATAGCCTCTCTTTTGCTAGCAGACAATTTTAGTGCAGATATCAAAAGTCATTATTATATTAAATTTTGACTCCAATGGTAAAAGTAATGTTGCATGGGAACAAGCAGGTCTACATTCTAGAACTACTGCAATAACCAGGACTACCTTGTGAGCCCCTAGCTGGTACTTACAGGCAGTTTTCTGCACCATTTTGGCAGCTATGTACAATTAGTACGAATGCAGGAAAATGAAAAGAAAAGCAAAGATGAATTTTAAGAAAACATGGGGAGGGGAAAAAAGGACAGTTGTTACAGAAATGTTCTCAAAAAGTGCAAGTAAAATAAAACAAGGCAGGGCAAGAGGATCAACAGAAAGGGACACTCATTACGCAAATGAACCTTTCAAAAAGGAAGCATGAATGGGAAATAGGAAACATACACTCCTCATCCTTGTTTGCTGCCCTGCAGGCTGCTACACACAGACACACTTTGCTTATCTGCCCAGAAAACCTTGGAAAACAGGATTCTGTGTGTGGGTAAGGGCTGTTGCTATTACCATTGCCTGCCCCTCCCTTTCCTTTGCTTTAATTGATTGATTAAATTAGCACATTTTGTAAGTGTGGCCTTGGCTCAGCAATTCATGTGCCTGGGTGAAACCCTGCAGGCACAGAGACTTTTGTCACAGGAGCTTAAAACAGGTTTTACAGCACCAACACAATATTTTACTTCTACTAATTCTTTGGCACGAAGTACTTCCCCACCACTACTGTAAAAGGCACATTTCTGTTCTCTTCCCAGTGTATGAGGGAAAATGTTTTCTCCCTCACATGAACTGTCCCAAGTATCTCTGTATTACATCCTAACTGGAAGATTAAAATTTAAGTACCACTGGCAAATGAGTGAGGCCAAGGAAAGACTATTTGGGAGCTGAGCAGGTATGAAGGCAAAAAGCCTGAGCATTTGTGAATTTTACAGGGTACTTGATGCAATGCTATTTGTTTACACAAAGGAAAATTTAGTGTGGATGACAAAATTCTAGTATTTTATCCAGATTGTACTGATTCACAGCATCACACCAGCAGCTACATGAAGTGTCACTTCACTAACATGGCAAGCTGGGCTGTGCTGAGAGATCTTTGTTTTTACACTCTTGGGTTGTACCATTAGGGTGTGGGTCCCTAAGACACAGTGAAATGATATAATGCTGTGAAAGTGAACAGAGCCATCTTCTCCCTCCTGTCCCTCTTTCACTGCTTGTTCTAGCACTGGTGCTTAAAAATTAACAAAACTCCAATTTAGAGCTGAAGTAGCTCACTAAAGTATCTTAGTGAACAAGCAGAATGCCTCAGCTGTCAGTAAAATTCCAGCTTGAGGCCAAAATTCTTCACTTTCCACTTTTGGTTTCAATTATCATGCAGGTTATTTGCATTTAAATGTGTAAGTCTGGCTCCTTCCTTTCCTGCAGGCCTCTGCAGTGATGTCACAGCTCCATGCTTATGATAGTGTAGTTACATTTCTATAGAAACCTGCTCTAGTGACATGGCTTCTGACTTTGTGTTTTGATGATCAAGGAGACATCTAGGATATTTGGAACAGATTCATGATCAAATCCAACAGATTAAATATTTTAATATCATGGTTTTAGGAAGGTGTTTGTGAAAATGGAGTTTGTGTTAGTGTCAGCAGAATTGCTTGGTATCCTTGAAATCAACAGCAAGAGCAGATACCCTATAAAAACTAGGTAGGAATTGGATGATGTGCACCTCCATGAATACTTAGCATGAATTCCACAAGCAATTACCCCTGGGGTCAAAGATCCCAGTTCTTAGAGGACAGCTGTCAAAATGAACAAGCCTATTTCTGATATTTATTTGCTGTACAGGGAAAATGCTCAAGGTAAAGGTGGGATCAGTGCTGGCATGTCAACTCACAATTGAGTAATTTGTGCCAATGATTTGGAAATGGATCTTTGAGCTGGAGCAGGGAATGAAATGTAAGAATATGTACTTATAAGAATATGTACTTTTAGCATACAGCACATGGATCCTTCCTCTTGAAGCCCACATTTTGAATTATAGGTTCATAAACAATAAATGTATGTCAATCAACTTAATAAGGCTGTGATTAAATTATTTTTCTGCCTCTTCATTTACAAACAAGGAAACAATTGAAGAGTCTGATTTGCACATTTGAACGCCATCCTTAATTCTGTCCCTGCCAGGACATCAGATTGCAATGTGCCATACCTCATTAATGCCTGGGGTGATCGTAGGTGCAGCAATAAAAACAACAAAAGGAGCAAACTCTGCAGTTCTCAGGACCTTCAATGCCTAGGGGAAAAAAAAAATCAGATACTTTAGAGGAAATCTCCAACAATCAATGTGAAGTAAGTTTAGTCACACAAGCAAAAGACACAAATTCATGATCTACCAATGCTGGATTTGTTTTAACTGGAGTCAAGATCTTAGTAATACAGACACCTAGCTTTTTCTATTATTTTAAATTTTTGGTGGTCAAAACATGTATTTATCCTTAATTAAAGGGAGTTTATGAGACAGTAAAAGCTTTAGCATTTTCAGAGTGCCTCTCCCCATACAGTCTCAAAGAGTGTGGAATTCTGTTTACATTTAAACTGACTGATGAAATGCCATGTAAAAAAAATCAGGTATACCATAAATAAGGAAAAGAGCCAACTGTGTTTTAGAATATTGATTAGAGTATAAATTTTATTATTATAAAATTATTATTTAAAAAAAATGAAATGCGATGTGAGAAATTTGAAGTGTTTAAAAATTGAGCACAGCACTGAATGCAATAAATACAGCTCCAGGCTCCTGAACCAAATCTGTGCAAAAGAGAAGAGCTCTCATTAAAGAGTTCCCTTACTGAACTGAGTGACCCAGAGCTGCCATGTGTGACACTGTCACAGACCTGGCCTGAAGCGCAGGACATTGGGTTAAACACCTCAGCTGAACTCAAAGGGATGGACAAGATAAAGTCAGACTGCTAAAGGTTGCTCTGGCTTTGCTCTTTTGATTACTGTCTTCTCCAAAGCTTTTTCTTTTTAAGAAACCAACAAAAAAAAACCCCATAATCCACCCTCTCCTTCAGCTAAAAGGTTTTCATCTCTGCTGCCACCAGGAATCACCTCTGTCAGCCTGTTCCAAACAAGAGACAAAGCCCATAACTGAAATGCAAGAAAATCCATAAGAGTGGCCAAGGGAGAACAGGCAAGAGGTGTAAGAGAACCAGGAATAAATCCACAAACAGGCTGGCCTCAATGAGCTGAGATGGATGAATGAGGAAGCTGGATAGCAAAGTGGCTTGCTGGACGTGAGCTGGAGGAAATGTGGCAAAGGCAGCTGTTACCAAATGTAAATATATTCCAACAAAGATTAAAATCTCTTCTGAGAATTGTACAGCTCTTGAATTATGCATATTGAAAAAGTTTATCAAGAGAGTTTGCTGTTAACAGCTGCTTCATTTGAACTCATTAAAAATGCTGCTCTCCCTGAATGCTGTTAAATGTGGGATTTTATTTCTAAGAACATCACAACACCATCATACTCTGAACTCCCTTAAATAGTTTAGTCAGGTATCTCATTTCTGTTGTGAAATTCTTAGAAAAATCTGAACTTCCTGAATCCATTTACAAAGAAACAAGTCAGCAAATTTAAGCAGATAACCTGGGTCACAATTTTGTCCTTCCTCCCATTTCCTTCCATCTGCTAGAATAATATGAACATCACAATTGTCTATATTCATGTTGTTTCATTTAACAAAACATATAAACAGATCCCTGTGAATTGAAAGTAATGGCTGCACAGATGTTTCAAAGGAAATGTATCAGAATTTTCCACAGATTTTATACAATGAATAAATAAACTATTAGTGTTTCTTCAGAGCCTTGTTTTTCTTCTCTGTGTTCTTCTAACCATATGATTACCAGAATTCCACAGATTGATATCCTGGTGGTTCAAGGACTTTTGTTTCACATCACTTTATGCAGCACTTACCTAGTGTGCAATCAATAAAAAATTTCAATGAAACAATGTTGAAGGATTTGTGATGAGTCCTATTTTTATACACTTCTAATTAGTTACCTGAGGTTCTACATCAAGTATTGCAATTAGTCCCTGCTCATGGATCTTTCGTATTGTTTCCAGTTTTGTCCCATACATTGCATCCTCATGGCTGCCATATTCCAAATATTCATTGTTTGATATATCCTGCATCATTTGGTCATGTGATACAAAGTAGTAATTTTTGCCATTTTCTTCATCTTTCTTTGGAGGTCTGGTTGTGTCTGAAAATATAAAATATTTTAGTACAGAAGCAATATTAAGGTTATATGTGGTTTCTTTTTTCTGTTTTTTTATCAATACTTACTCACGGAACTGAACCTGTCAGATCACACACACAGAGCAATGAAGGATGAGGGAGTCAGAATGACAGGCACTGGGAAAAGCAGGAGTTTGAGGGATATGTGTTGGAAAAAGCAGCAGTGGAGTCCCTAGGGTCTACTGAACTTAAGATACTCATATTTCTCCTAAATCCCCTTCTGTCCCAAAAACATTTCTGCTTTTTCCTTTTTTAAAAAAATTTATGAGGTTCTTTTGAGAGCGAAAAGGATAAGCCTAAAAAACTGTTTAAAAACCTGATTACCTGTGGTCAAGAGAAGTAAAGGCTACTTAGGAATAATATACTTTTTGAATATTGCTTCTACAGACTTATGTGGTAAGAGAAGTATGGCCTACTAATCTTTACAATTAACTGCCATTGTGCCTGACCTGGTATTTTTGATCTGGTTTTCAGTATGCAGGTAATTTCTTCATAAAACATTCTTCCAAACACTTCACCTAATTGAAGGCCCATCTCAAAAGCTACCTACTACACCATGGTTTTGTAAAGGGATGCAGAAAATGCATCTTTTTAGTCTTATTAAATCAGTGAAACAATTTCAGTGCAGGAATCACAGAGCAGGAACCTAATGCAGGCAACCTAAGGCATGCTCACCATGGTATATGTGAGTCCATTTTAAAAGCATCTGCAGATAAAATCACTACTTTCTGTGAAGAAAATTACATGAGTGTCACTTGTGAGCCAGGTATGGCATTTCTGAGGTCAGTCTGAAATAGAGTGAACAGGTAGGGGCTGGATGCTCTTATTTTTGGTGTGCTCAGCTTGAGGAAAAAGGATGCATCTCCAGGAGACCATGAAATGGGATCTGCAGTTCCTGCAGGGTATTCATAGAGGTTGTCATGAAGGGAAAACACCTCTGTGCTTTTCAAAACAACTCACTGGCAAGCAGTGAAATTAAGTGTGTTTTCTTTTACTTAGTGTCATCTCTGGAAACTTAAACTATTTTAGTGCAATACCAGTCCTTAAGACTTGGCAGTGTGAAGTAATTAAGACACTACAGGTTCCCTCTAAATCCAGGTCATATTTCTGCTCACAGGAATGATACACAGTTAAAAATGAGAAGTCTTTTATCCTTCATTTTAAATTAACAAACATCTGGGTAGAGAGATGTATCTCTAACAAGAAGTTTTGTGAATAGTAAGGAATATTTTATGCAAAAGTGGTGTAACTTTCTACCCTGCCCTTTGAAAAAGCAAAAGAACCAGATCCAGTCCCACACAGCTCCCACCTTCAAGGCAGGATTTGTCTCAGCTGAGCTGAACACAGGCAGTAGAAGCAGGAGGGTCTTGTCAAGGAGGACACAAACAATTCTGCAGCACACTGAGCCCTGCTACTTACGAGGAATGGGGTAAGCAAATCTGTCCGGGTGTTTTGTGATGAGCGTATTTTTTATGTGTCTTCTTCCCACACCGTGGGCACCTGAGCCACAACACAAAAAAATCATTTAGAAATATTCCACCAGAAAGGCTTCAAAGCTATGATGCTATGTTCAGAAAAGTAACTGAAAATTACCTAGTAGGACTAGTGTTTTCCTTTTGAATGCTGGCAGCTTTACTACTTCTTCATATGTGACGAGATCTAATTGATCAAACACTAAAACACAAAAGAAAGCCCCAAAGGATAAGAAAAAAAAGGCATATGAAGGGTGACAACTAATTCTGCTAGAAATTATAGTTCTATCAAGATGTAGATTTATAATACAAAGTACCATGTTATGGAAAATAAAACCATTCATTCCTTATGCAATTTTAACAAGAGTGTTCATTTAAGAAATTGTTAAGAGCAGTAACAAAGCTACTGAGATGCTCAGCAAAGTTTGCATGTCCTTTCATGCAGTGTTCAGCAGACCACAAAAATCAGCTAGAACAGCATGCCATTCACGTTTGCATTCCTGAGAAATAGCAATACTAAAGAAAAATTTGTGGACAGTGACCGACATGAATGCAATATGAGAACATCTATTTACACTGAAGATAGGGATACTTTCATAATAATGTTTCAACAAGATCTATGAGAAATGCACAGTGTTAATACTTTGTGGTATTTATTCTTTCAAACCACACAACTTACTTGTAATTAGAGTTCTCTTTAAACACACGTGCTAATTAAACTGACATGCTTTTTAAAACTTGTGACAGAATGAAGAATTCTAATGAAAAGTGATGGCATTACAGAAAAGAACCTCCACCATATTTAGGGAAAAATTGTAAAAGTATTATTTCAGATATCATTTCAACTGCAGTTGAAATTGGATGAATTCCAGCATGCCTATCAATCTGTTGTCAATTGCCAGGGAATATAGTGATTGACAAATCAAGTTTTGTTCATTAATAACAGCTTATTCCTCCTGTGCCCACCAACACATCATTTCTGGTAACTCCTGCTGAATTCTAATGACAGAAGCAGGCAGGAGGCAGTTATTTATATTTGTAAAGATTGCAGCAACCAGCAATTGTGGAGCAGAATAACGAACAAGAGTTTTCAGTTCTGTATTTCTGCACGCTATGAAAAGGAGGCAGGAGAGACTCCATCCAAACTGTGGAATCTCTCTCTGAGTGTTTCCAAGGTTTAAGTGGTGTATCCATCTCAGCTATATCCAATCCATCTTTTAGGATGAATGTGGGTATCTCTCAGTTTTTCAATTTGATGGCAGTCTTTTCACCTGAGAGAGTCCAATGGCTTCAGTTTGGTGAAGCTACAAATCAGCCAATTGACACACACAACTCTTTAAAGCCTTGAAAAGATACAGATATGAAAACTTCCTAGTCCATTTGAAGCATTTTGAATTTCATCCTAAAGAAGAATCTCTTTCAACCTTTCCCCAAATACTACAAGCAAGAATTCAGTCATATCTTTCTTTCATTCCACGATGGAATTATTACTCTTGTCCTTTTTGCAACTTAACATTATTTAAACAAATCAATAATTCATTTCATAATAATGATATACAACACACTAAACAGCTTTACCATGCTAACCACCTAAGCCTGCAAGTGTCTTTTTCCATTGAAAAATAATAATGAAAAAAGAAATCAATCCTTTATTTTCTTCTTAAACAAAGCCATGTTATGTTAGATACAAACAACAGGAACAAACACCAGAAATGACACATATTAATGTCTTCATCACAAAGTAGTAGCATGGAGAAAATGTGTCTCAGTCTACATGGATTTAACTAATGATTGTGGGGTTCTCAAATGCAAAAGAAAAACGATTCATTTCTTAATATACAAAGATAGGAGGAATACAGGGCACACTTAAAGACTGAACTTCAATGCTTCTGTGTTACTAGCTGATAAAAGAAAAGGAGTTCTTGAAAGGAAACAGTAAGAAGCAAATAAAGAGGCATTGTCACTTGACAGGTTACTTACATGCACAGAGGCCATTGGGAGTAAGACAGCATGAAAAATGTACAGGGGTCATTGAGATATGGCTTGTAATATATTAGTAAAATAAAAAGTATATGCACAAAATAAACTTTACCATGCAATAGTCTAAACACAAGGCAAATAAATCACATTAAGAAATGATAAACATATTTTATAAAAGCTTGGCAATTTTCTACATTATGCATAATATGGAGCATAGTTCTGGTATGTTCTCCTCTTTTCTGAATCCCTGCAATAACTTTTCAGCAAAATAAATGAAAAATGTATCTGGATATCACTGCAGCATATCTCTAGAGCATTTATAAAAATGTCAGTGTATCTAATAATGGAAGAGATATTTCATTTTTTCTGCGGGCTTTGGTTTAAAACTGACTTTGTGCTGATAAAACATATGATCATGAAATTGCCTGATACTCTAATATGAAGCATGGAGGAAAGAACAACAGGATTACATTTTTCTTGCAAAGGAAAATGTATTTGCTTCTAATTCTAAAAAGTAACTGAAATAATCTCCTGTTTACTTCATAAACTATGTCTGATTTGCAGAATAATCTCATTTCTACTTCCAGTAATATCCCAACATGCCACATCAGCTCTCAAATCATCACAAATCTGAGTTGACTATGAATTATTTTACTGGGTCATTTCTCAGCACCCCAGAGCAGTCTCACCCCTAAGAGAAAAATAACACACAAGTCCAAATAAATAACACACTGCTGATCAATTTATTTAATTTTATACTTGGATAAAAGAGAAATAAATTCTACTTTCCTGTAAGAGCAACATTTTGACAATGATTATACTTGTTTTGGATCCAGCAGAAGAAAAGATCTGGTTTTTATTCTGAAACAGAAGCACTGAAAGGCTGCAAGGGCCAGTGCTGCCACATTTCTGACCAACAATCCTGGATGTGACAGAGCACTTCAGAGAATGTGAACTCAGTGCCACCTCAGTTAAACCTGAACTCACATGAGCACCAAAGCAATCCATAATATTCATATATTGAATATTCTATATTTGGGGTCATTCCCTGGAATATTACTGGCATTACCTTCAGTACCTCAGGGACACTAAGATCAATAACACTTCTACAAGAAATCTTGATTTCAATCTGTGCTTGCATTAACTTTTTGACTTAGGGGAAAGAGGAAGCTGAATTCTAAAGGGAAATGTTTCTTTTATGGTCATTATCATAATTTTTAACGTTGGTATTTCTAATTCTTGGCAAACACCTGCTCTGATATAAAACAAATAAAGATGTAACACTGCTGGGGAAGGCAGGTGAACTGTGTGAATCAAAGTGCCATTAACCTACTCTGAAATGTTCCCCTATGCCAAGATGCGAAGTCCACATTCCTTTCAGGAATTTTACTGCTAGAAAATCTCTGAGCTAGGTCTGCTCCTACAGTGCTGCTTGCTCCTCCTCCTCCCTGGCTGTCCTTCCCTTAGCTCACTCCCTTGCAGCAGGCCCTGCTTACTCACAAGACATTTTCAGTTCTGTATTGAGAGATGCATTAAGAAATGGACCTGCCCTAAAGAAAAAATATCCATGTTTTTTTGGGTTGTTAGTGATCCAGTTCATAGCATGGCCACAAGAGAAGGGAGCAAGGCTGTGGGAATGTGTGCTGGGAGCAGATGATATCAGTACTGTGGAAAGGCCTTGGCTCATAAAATCCAGTTTACTCTCAACAGCTTTTGTTGTAATTATTAAAATGTGGTTGAGTGTTACTGCAGTGAGGGGGAAACATCAGAACAAGCAGGGTGTTACAGCAGCAAAAGGAAGGAACCTACTTAAAGCTTTCAATCTCTGCTTGTGAGAGCTTTCAGGGTAACAAATAGCTTTATATTCACCTGTGAACATCCTAAATGCAACACTGAATTTAAAGAGTATAAACAACAATTACTGTCTTAGAATTTAGGCTTAGAATTTACTGCCAAATTACTTTAAAGGAAACACATATTCTGTAATAGTGACACATTATGAGCTCTGATCCTGCACACCTTGTGCAGGGAAAGAGAAATACCTGAAAATACGGATTTATATTGTTTAATCAGTGTGCTCAGGAATGCAACTGAAAAAAAACCCCTAGAAATGAATGTAATACAGAATACTTTCATTACACTGCTTGGACAGGTATCTGTTCTGATTCTAATAAAAATCTCTGCAAGTCTCTCAGGAGACCACAACAACATAAGCATCACAAAATGCGCTGCCAAAGCAGGAGCAACAGAAAAGTGTTGAAAAGCAGTTTCAGCACATTAAGTATTTTATATTACAAGAAGAAAAGAAGCAAATTCAGCTCACAAATGACAGGGTCTGTTCTTCTTTACTACTAAAACTAATGAATTTTACTTGACAAGGATCTCTTACTCTACACTTCTAAAATTTTTTAAAACAATTCATTTTTTCAGCACTCTAAACAGAAGCCCAAACTCAGGATTCAGGCAGAAATCACTGCAAAGAGGATAAACCTCCACAGCTGGTTCTGTTTGGTAGCTGTAAATAACACACTGACAATGCAATGGCTCTTATTCCACTTCCAGCTGTGCCACTTCAACAAAAATGCTCTTTCATGATGTTTTCACATATGTAATCTGTAACTATAAATACATATTAACAAGGATGCTACAGAACAGTCTGTTGTAGAGCACAGTACAGTTATATAGGTTACAAAAATCATATCCTGTTTGTTTCTAATGCTGCTTTACACATAAATCCCAAACAATCTAAGCCTCCATCAGGATATACTATGATGCACTGTTTTTGTGGCAGCTTGCCCCTCACTGACTAAGCTCCATGCTTAAATAGCAAAGACCAAGCAGAGTAATGTTGGCATAATTAGAATATTCCTTATATTTTCCTAAGTAACTCATTAGGTTTATATAATACTGCCAGCTGAACAATTAATGGCAAGGCTTAAACTGCAAAAAATGTAACCTGTTACAGATACCTGCATTTTCTGTTCATACCTGCATTGTGCTTTGCCAAATATTTGTCTTTGTACTGCTTTTTTTTCTTTCCAAACCAAGTACAGCTGGCCTGCTGCTCCTGTTTGGTCTTCTCCATGGCAATACAAGCAACTCGCCTGACATAAGGAGGAGAAAAAACATTTTCTGTTGTAATCAAGGATCTTTAATGAGCTGCACAGAATGAATTAGAAAAGCAAGACATTTTTATAGAACAGGGGTACAGTAAAATTTTTAAGACAGGAATTTATTTTTTAATGTAATCACACATTAAATTGCAGGTAACCCTTACTGCTATGCATACATGAGAAAAAAATTAATAGCACACAAATTGAGTCAATATATAGACTTACAGAAAAAAAAGGAAGAAAAAGAGAAAATAATTCAAAGGCTGGCTATACAACAATGAAAAGTATGAAAGACAGAAATAAAATCAAAACAAAATTCATTTTTATAGAAAACTTAAGTCATACCATTCCTGAAGTTCAGGAGAAGGAATAAGACCTGCAGTACCATTTTTGGAGTTCTCAAGTTTACCCTGCCACCAGTTATGATCATCTTTGCTAATGATTTGGATAATATCACCAACTCGGAATCTGATGCCAGCTTCTTTGCAAGGAATGAGGTCATCCTTTGCTGGATCATATTCAAATTGTGCTCTTACATAGATCTAGAAAAAAAAGAGTTTATAAAAGACACTGCAGTATCATCACTGCCATGGTATTCAGAGTAACAGGTGAAAATCTGATCTGTGAATGCAGCTACACACATTGGTTGCAACAAGCAAAGAAAGAAATAAAAAAGGAAGGTGCCAAAGCATAAGTGATAGTTGAAAATGAAAATGCCCACTCCAGCAAATGATGGAGACATATGATGTTATTTCAAAAGCTCATGTTTTCTACATTCTATAAAACCTGAACAGCAAAAATGTAATAAACTCATGGAGTCCCTCAAACAGTTATTAACTATCACAAATCATTCCAGAACACAAGCCAGCACCTTACAACTCAATCTGTAATGTATCTTCCAACTGAAGTCCCATGGTATGTTTTAAAACTTTCTGTGAGAGGAAGTTTTACTGGATGCTATAAAGGACTTTGGCTTTATTAGTGATCTTTAGAATGAGAAGTTTTAAGATTTAAGACATTTAAAAATATATTTTTCAGGAAGTCTTGCATTGTACCTATCACAGAGTTACTCAGGAGGAATGTGGGAATTCTCTGTATGGGTTTTTCAGTAAAAATCTGCTCCTATGCAAATAAAACTCATGATTTGAGCAAGCTATTCTCTAAAGAACATGAACAGAAAGAAACCAGACTCTAACTTCACAATTTCAAGGATGATACCAATCCTTTCCTTGTGTGTTTCTGAGCTCTCAACTCTAGAAAATGAAAATAAAAGTGATACCCAGTTTGGTTGCTAATTTGAGCCCTTGTGCACCCAGGGAACTCAAAATCAAAATTAAGTGTCATGCCCTAGATGGATAATTTCTACAATTCATGAACTTCCAACATCACCCTGCAGCATCTCAGCCAGCCTTGTATACACTTACTGCTGATTTTCTAACTAAAAATGGACTAGATTTAAAAATCCCCAACAATTACAAACTAAAATCTTTCTTAGAAAATGGAACAATCACTTTTCAACTCTGCTGAAACTCTGCTCCTGTAATAGCTGTAACTGTGCAGTGTTAGCACTATTCATGGCACTTAAAAAAGTAATCCAATCTGCACCTCAACAGGTGAATAAATTAACTTAAAATGGCTAATCACTTTTCTCTTGTATCTGATGTATTTTTATTGGTTTGCAGTGAGAGCATCAGATGACAAGACCAATACAGAACTCAACTTTTAATATATTATATCTGACCCTTGCTCTGTTATGCATTGAGTTTAAAAAAGCAACCCAACTTATTTTAATTACTTGAGAAATAGGATATTTTGAAACCAATTATGTTTACTTAGTAGTTTGTTTTTTATGAAGTAATCAATAGAAATAACCCCTTATTTTGCCTGAAGCTTATTCATACAAGTCTAAAAACACCAGCAGTATTTTTACTATCTAGACACTTCCCTGCTTTTCAAGTGCCTGCTCCAGTTTGAGCCATTATCCACCATATACTGGCAGCTCATGGAACATTACAGACTTCCTGACACATAAGAATATATCCATTAGCCAAGCCCTCACTGGTTTCAAGGATGACAAGAAAAATATGCTGGTTCAATGGGAAAAATCAGGTAAAAATTGAAAAAATAATGTAATTATAAATGCTGTGAGTAAGAGAAACACCATTATTTTGATATTGCCTAGAAAAAAGTCTCTTCTTTTGGGGAAAAAAACCCTATGAGCAAATGAAAATCTAATATAAATGTCTGGAAGGTGTTTCATGGAGCCTCTCCAGGTTTACATTCAGGCAGCTCCAGAAGAAAATGGAAAGCTAAAGAACCATAGAGAGCTTTAAAAATGGGAAGTGAAGTAAGAGCAAACCATTCTTGTGATAGAAGTTCAAGCCAACTCAACCAGACAGCAATATAAAAAGATTCTCAAAGACAAGAGTTAATGTAGCTGATTGACTTCTTGAATGGAATTGCAAGAGCTATTATAAAAATTCCTGGCAGAGAAGGAGGCTGAGTACACAGTAAAAAATTCAGAGGTAGATTCTGGAAAGACTATAAATAGCTGGAGCAGTTACTGGAGATCAATCACAAATCACTTGATGGTATCTGCTCATTTGGAGGCTGCAGAAAAAGAACAAAATTTCTTAAAATTGCAAAAAGAGAGAGAGGGAATCCTCTGATGAGCCCCACATGCTTCCTTGGAATTTTATGAGAGGGAAGATATTTCTGTGGTCTGTGCTGAGTTGCACAACCACCAGATCAAGGTAACAAAGTTTATGGAGGTCATTGAAAATGGGACTAAGGACTGAAATTTCAAGAGAGCATCTTCAGATTTATCAAGCCTTAACAGACACTATCCTTAATGTTTTTCTTTGAAAAACATTGTTAATGTTAATAATTAGTTTCAGATAAACTCAAGCTTTACAATCTTTGTCAGCACAATATTTTAGAGTTTTAGACACCTGCCCTACTTGTCTCCATTCCAGCTAAAATAGAAAATTCATCTTTCCTCTAATATTAAAACCTGAACAGGTCACTGCACAACAGGAAGTCTATTAATGCATTCTGAACTAAATCAACATCTCCAGTTAAATTCTCAGTGAATTTGCAACTCTCACACATGTGGACACATGAAAAAAAAAAAAGTATTTTAAATTAGCTACAAACAAATGAGTTAAAAGAAAAATGAAAAAAATGAAACACATTTTTCAAGCGTAAATGTTTTAGTCCAGCACATACAGAATATGAGTGGGGAGAAAAGGTAAGCAGGGATGTTTGCTAGCAGCTAAGTGTACAAAAATTCCCATGGAGGATATCTATTCACCTGTCGTCCTTTTGGTTGTGTTGTCGATGGCAAGTCCTGCAGAATAAAGTCAACCCAGGAGAAGAAATTTTCATTTTACTTTTTAAGGGTACATAACACTGTTTGTTAGTGATTCATTCTAGATTATAGTAAAATGTTAAGTTAGACAAAAGTATAAAGCATTGACCCATGTTTAGAAATAACTTTTTTCTTAAAGAAAAATCAAACCCAGGCTGTTTAGCAGCAAGCTGAAGAAAGCAGGTAAAAAGTTTAAGCAGATAGAGAATGTGCTTTTTAATAAATAATTCAGCATCTTCAACACAAAAGCACCACCACGTGAAAGAGGCTCTTTATGTGAATGCCTTTTCCATTTAAGTATCAAGTTTTGCTTTCAAAAGAGAGAGGCTAATATAAATGTTAACAAACCTATGATTAAAAATGTATAATGTGATCAGTTGTGCTGAGAATTAAGATTATAACTACTTACTTTCATGTTATAAATTTAATTTAATTCACAAAAATGTCCTAAATTTTTCATTCTACTAATTAATAAGCACTTTACCTCGTGGCAAATTATGTCTAAGTTGCAATTTTTATCAATAGTTAAAGAAATAGTTACTTGGTTTTGGGTTATTTTTTTTGGTTTGTTTTTAGCTGGTCCCATGAACTCATGATATTGACAGCACTCACTGAAGAAACTTGTGTGCAGTTACTACATTGGTCCAAACACAACAAATGAGAAACAAGACGAATTTTAACACCAATGTACTTTGGGAAGAACAGGAGATCGACAGCACCTTTCTACCTGAATACATACAAAACAGAAGTACTTTGTGTTAAAGATGTGATGGTAATAGCTTGGTTTGTAGTGCGGTTTAAAGCCACTTCCTTTTGCTTTCCATATCCAGGCAAGGCTCATGTTTCACACAGTATGTGCACGTACCACGACAGCAGAGAGCACACCAATTCCTTAACTCAGATAGCGGAAACCAGTACACGTTCCAGAGGGCTCTCAAACACAAAACTTAAAAAAAAAAAAAAGGATCTAAAATGTCTTGGGATACCAACTGCACAGTTACTCTCTTCCTTCAAACTCTGCTTCCAAAGTTGAGGATGGAAATAAAAGCTTCCACTTTAAACCTCTGCTCAGTTTTGAGGAAAGTGCTGACAATGATTTAAGGATGACTGAAGTGTCACAGTACAGTTATTAACATTTAATTCACTGTATGGCTTTTATGGCTTTTAATGAGAAGAACATGTTGGAAAAAGCCCTCTAAAAAAAAAAAAAAAAAAGAAAATGGGGAGTTACATATGCAATAACCTGGGTTCTCTCAGCAGGACAGAATTTTCCACTGACCACACGATAAGTATAACAGTAATGGCAGATGAGCACCAACAAAACTTTCACACTTTCTCTGTGTGGAACTGGAATCTTACCGAAACAGAATTGTTAGTGCTGCTATGACCATTAGCGGGGGACTGTCTGGATGTAGAGGGGGAATCTCTCTGAAATAAGACACAAGGTTCATTAACAACACAACACTATCACAGGAACACAGAAATATTTCAAAGAACAGTTACATCCACAGCCTTATAACCATTTGCTTAGCTGCTTCATTTGCGAAAGCTTCCACTCTACAAACTCTGTAAAGCTTTTCCACAGCTTAGGATTCAGGTTTGACATTTTGATTTATCTGAGGTAATAATTATTTCTATGTTGCCTTCAGCTTTTTAATAAATAACTGGGACTTCAGAGATCTCACATGGCTGACAACGCAACCAGCCCTCAGTCACACACCAGTCCTGGTTAAAGCACCTGGAAGTTATACCCTGAACAGTACCTGGAATAGAATGAGGCCCATATTCTGTTTTAAAGATGTTTCTGAATATTTTTTCAGCTTTGTGGTGGTTGTTAGTCTCTACTCAGCAAGATGCATCTCCCTGCAGTGCCTCACAGCCACTGAGGAGAAAGCTGGATTCTCTCTCCTCCCTTCTCATCCATTCTACAGCACAATGAGGGTTTTCCTCCAACATTCTTATGGGCTTGAAAGTATCAAACCTTGCCAAAATACAGCACTTGAAAAAAGCAATTCCCTTGACCCAGACTACCAGTGTGGCCCTACCCCTCAGTGCAGAGACAGCTGACACAGGGAGCACACTGGGAAATTCTACAGGAAGGATAACAGGAATTTCTGGTGGGTTTTTCAGAGCCATCTTTTTCACATGCCACTTTGACTGCACAGTGCTTAATTCCATGAGGTCAGATAATTGAGCCATCTCTTCTGAAAATAAAATAATCCACTCATATACTGTTAAAAAAAAATCCCTTTTACCCTCACAGGAATTCTGGAATATAATATTCCATGTCAAAAGTCAGCTTAGGAATGTCTGGTCATTTTGTGTAACAACAAGGACAGCAGAGCAAAAGGGCTAAAATAGTTTTCTAAGGAAACAAAGTTAACCCTGTCATATTTTATCAATACCATTATTTTGTGAATAATTAAAAACCTGGAGCTAAACTGTTCATGCAACAGTAATCAGGGATTAATGTCACATAAGTAAGAACAAAACTGGCCCCCCTCAATGTGTAAGGGACTGGGAGAAATCAGCCCTAATTCTAATTACAAAATCACTCCAGCACAAGTTTAAAATATTCAAATGAGAGCAAATAAACCATTCATTACTGAAAAAATATTTAAAAATGTAAAAAATGCAAAAAAAAAAAAAAAGAGAGAAGCCTAAAGGAATCAGTATTCCTTTTTTTCTTTTGTGTATGGATTATCAGCATCAACTTTATGAAATTGTAACCATAAGAACTTTTTCAAAAAGGCAGTAAGTCCCTTGCTTTATAAAGAGATTATATGCTTGCTCTGCAATTCTGTCTCTGCTATTTTCTCACTTTGAAGAGGTGAAAAATAAATTTTAACTTTTTTTAAAATATGGTTTGTTACGATCTGTTGTCAGTGATGGTTTAGCAAGAGAGCAAGGGAAAGCTTTGGAAACTGATGCAAGCACCCAGATCATGTGGAAAGAAACAAGTTTAGAGAATGCCACTATTTCTGGACTGTCTTGAAGGATTTTGCCTTTGAAGGAAATTTTCTTGGTTTGAGAATGTTTTGATTTGTATTCCTCCAACAATTCCCAACACAAGAGAGCATATTATTCAAAGCAAATGTTCATCATAACATACTGAGGAAAATATATATTCTCAGTGCTACTCATGATTTCATTACTGTCAGAAATAATCTAACAAGTTAGTCAAGAGACATTTCTTTATGTATGACTTTTACATAATTAGGCTGTTCTGTCAAAATTTCAAAAACATTTAGATTCTTAATTTTCTAGAGACAGGAGCTTTTTCAAAAAATACCAGACTCTAAAGTTAGGAGAAAAAACTGTATTATGGACAATCTAATGAGCCAAATCAAGGAGCACAGAGATCCTTGTAGAATAACAAGACTGCTTAGGACTGGCCTGGAAAAATTCAGTTTGGGTTGTGAGTTTGTTTCTCTATTAAATCAGCAGAAGCCTTTCTTATCCTGGGAACAGGGGCAGAAAAACACTTGGAGGATCCAATGTTTCTCAGAAATGTAGAAAGATTATTATAATATATTTTAGTAAACTCAACTGTCTGGACTTCCCAGCCTTCTCCAGCCCCAAGACAAAAAACACAGAAACCTTTGGGGTCCTCACTATTCAGCTGAAGAGCCACAGAGCCAGAGCCTTAGAGGAAACAACCAAAATTATTTCCAAATGATGGCAAACCCAGTTTCCCCTTGCTTCCCTATTTTGAGGTGTAGTTTTTGAATGATAAACTAAAGTATTTGAGATGCAAACCTATATGATGTCTATAAATATGACCTGATCAAATTAGATACTGACAAAAACAGGTGGAGCAATGACATTGTTGCCAGATTTAAAAAAAGAAACTCAAACAAGAAAACAAATAAAACCAAAACCTCCAATAAAAAGAGACAGAATTTCCAAAATTCTGGAAATACTTTTACATTTCTGTCTTGCTCAAGGAACACATCTGTCAGTATCTTTAATACAAATTTAAAAAAGGTTTAAGACAATAAAAACTCCTGATATTTGAGCACTAATGGAAATCATGGAAGATAAAAGAAAAAGTCCCTGGTGATTATCACCAGGCTTTTAAAAAACTCCCTGTATAAAGGCTTTTCTTCTTAATGAAACAATTTAAGAGTTTCACAAAGGGAATCTGAAACATAAAGAATGTTCATAAGGATTTTTTTAGTTTCAAGAAAAAAAAAAAAAGAGAAAAAAAGTACTTTTCTTACCATTCTGACATATCTGACACTATAAAAAGTCACTCTGGGTGTTGTGTCAGTGCAAAGTAAAAATGCAAATGTAGCCAGAACAAAATGCTAAATCATTGGGATAAAACTGAAACCCATAAATAGTGTACATAGCCATCAGCCTTAAGAAGGATGTGTTGCAATAGTTACTTCAGTTCATGTTTATGTAAATCTGCAATTTTCCTGGTATCTGATAAAGAAAACAACACCCTGGCCCCTTGTTATCTAAGTTTGTGTGTTAACTCAGGTCATTTGCCATGCCAGTGACTAAACAGGTCACCTCACACCACATCAGCTGATCCAATTTTCACACAAGGGAATTCAAAATTATTATGTCTTCAAGCAAGGTCTGCTCCATGAAATAAAAGATCTGGTAACTGAATGGAAGGCATGAGTACAGGAAAAGCCACAAATACCTAAAAAACCTGAAGTTATTCAGCTGAGATTTTTGCAAACTGCCTAGTGACCCTGACTTACATAGTGTAGGGAAAAGACTTCCCTATATATATGCAGAAATGGCTCAATATTTAGAAAATAACACTTATTTTAAATGACTATAAAAGAAGACAAATATGGCAAGTGAAATTCAAATCCCAGTTATTAAAAAACAAACACTCAATGCCCTCATACCTTTGTAAAGGCCTAAGACAGTAAACAAAAGCACATAATCTCTGATTCTACTAATATGTAGTTTTTTCTTATTCAAGATTAACAAGATGTTTTGCAGTCCAATTATGTGATCCTGGTAGGAGCCTCAAAGCCCCCAGTCCCCAGTTCTGTTTCATATTCCTCTTCTCATAAAACTACACTACATGAGCACCAGTCCATGACTGAAGGAGGGGGGAACCAAATATAGACTGAACTGTTGCCAAAAAATACCTTAACTAGGAAGATTATATTAGTGAAGACCCAATATCTCTCTATTTATCATGCTGGAGGACGAGAAGCAAGATTTCTGTGTTAGTAATGTCAGTCAACATTGAATTTTAGCTTTTTTCAATGGTTAAGGATTTGATTCATTTTCTGAATCACCTTCCTGAAAAATTCTGTGAAAGAAATTCTCTGTGTGCCAAAGGACTAGTGATGCTTTAACGGGATGATTTAAGAATACTGGGGTTTTTGTGTACACCTGTAACTGAATAAAATCAAGCTGAAGCCTTAGTGTGGCTGAGCAGGTGGAAAGGACTCATCCATCTCTGACTCAAAGAATGCTAAATGCTACAAAGTGGGATAATTAGACATGATTTCTTTTTCTCTTTGATCACACATTTCTAGTTTAGCCATTTTCTTCCAAAGAAAGGTAAGAGTATATTTTCCATTCTTCTGTGAAATAAATAGTCATGAAAAGCCTAAAGACACAAAACCAAAGAGATTATCTGCTATTACTAAAACGACAACTAATAGTATTAATTTAAAGCTGTATGCTGAGTCTTTCCAAATAATCATCTTCTCAGCAAGTCTGCAGTTTCACCAGTTTCTGTATTTCAATATTGGGAAGTAAGGTATCTTTTAGTATTAGTCCTCTTTGCAGCACAGAAGTCAATACATGAATTTGTCAGCACGCTGCAGTTTTTTTAAAAGACTTTGCAATTCACGAAAAACTTTTGGTTTCATGTTTATTTTAAGGAAATTGGCCTCAGAGGTGAAAATCTGTCAAACCTTCTACCTCTAAAACCTTTTAATTTTTGTTGAATTCTACTAGAAGAACCGAAGGCAACCAAAAAAGCAGTAATTTTTTTCCTTGCAAAACAGATTGTTCTGACAACCACAATAGCAGTTTCTGTGTATTCTAGCATCTGCTGAGCCATAAGAACAATTAGGGTGAAATCACAGCTCTAATTAAGATAAGGTGCTTGACTTCAGCAGGGGTTGTGACTTCACTTGGGGAGTTCTAATTCGGGAGCTGTGTGCGCAGCAAAGCGCGTGGCTGAGATTGGCACCATCCACACGCTGCAAATGCCATCTGTGTGCTCACACTGAACAGGGAGCTCAAGTAGCCATTTCATACAATTTAATCCCCTTCAGTTGCAATCTGGAATCTAACTTTGTGAGCAGAAGGGAATTAAACGTTGCTGTGCAAAAGCTGTAATACCAAGTTTCTAGTTCAGCAATAACTCAACAACTCGGCATCTGTTTTTCTTCTGTAGTGACACAGATAATTTTTTCATGGAAACATAATATTAAGCCACATGTAACTGTTACACACGACCATCACAAATTTACCTCAACAGGGTTATACAGAAACAGGTTTTTCAATTAACCCTTAACAGCCCAAAGCAGCAATATAATGTTTAAAGCCTAAAAAAGAGGAGGATCGCTCCTCAGCTCAGGAACTTTAATAGACTTACTGAAGCATGAGTTTAAATGGTCATATTTTAAAGGGGCTTCCTAAAATGCATAAGTTGAGGACCCCCTTTCCTAATTTTTTTTTCTTTAATAGGCTGTAAAGAGTTAGTTAAGGTGCTGATGAGATGAATATGAAGGCAGGGCTGAGTAGGTAGGTGGGACCTACTCGTGTTCCGTTATCTTTGTTGTAAAATTGGTGTGCGATCTAACAGGACAGGCAGAAACAATTTCCCAGAAAGCAGGAACATTCAGCCATCAGCAGGCAGTTAGTTACAGGACTGAGGAAGAAAGGGGATGGCTCATTAAATTCATTACCTCACAGGATGAAGACTGCGTGCGATAACTTGGCACAATCTTGAAGGTAATACTTCCACGCATTTCCCTCTGTGAAAAAAGAAGCACTTTGAGACTAACACCGAAGAGAAAATCTCCAAATTGTTAATGCTAGAAAGGAAAACATCATAGTCCAAGTATGAAAAGCTAAAATGCTATGGATGAGCTGTCATATCACCTATAAACAAACATTCATATTGTCCCCATTAATCTAAACGATGAACATGCATTACCAGTTTGTTCACCTGACCAGGTTTTGAATGCCTGGAATCCAGAATTGTATTTTTATGTGAGAGATTCAGAGATGTGTAGGTTTCTTCCACGTTAACCTTTTCTTTGCAGCTATATTCTTGTCATCTACAGTCTTTTCTACCAAAGTGGCATTTTCTTCCCTTTCATAATACATGTTAAACAGCAAAACTATGCAGTTTCTAGAAAGCTGCATTTTACTGAAGGTAGGAATTTCAAAAACAGTCTTTCATCAAAACAGGACATGGGGTCTGCCACTCTGCATTTACTATTGTCTAAGAATATTTATGACAAGTAGTAACTCCAGAATAGCAGCAGATTGTGACAATGCATTTTCTTAAATGGCAATCTGAATACTCATGAATACCACGTGGCTGACAACTGCAGGACTTGATCTGGACAGAAATCTGAGCAGATCACTTCAAGAGATCTCAGAGTTTCTCCCCTTTCTCTCTTTGGCTGGCTTACTGTGACCCCAAAAACATTCTATTTCCCTTGAAGCTTGTCTAGGATTAGTGATACCATCCAAGATGTCAAGGTTAGCGTTGCATGCAGAAAAATTAACAAGTGTTATGGAAATATCAAACAGACTCTACTAGCAAGGACAAAGGTGGAGTTTTACTGGAAAAAGACAGACTGTCTGAGCTCAAGGAAATGTTTTTTAAATTTTTAACTGTGAGCTCAACTGTAATAAACTGAAAGAACTTTTTGTTGCATGGACATGTAGCCTATCAAAAACACTAGAAAAAGGGGAAGTTAGAACACAATTACACAAAAGTTTTGACTAAATAAGAAGGTACTTTTATAGAGGATATGAAGAAGACTTCAGGCACTTACAAGCATTTTTTGTAGTTGCTCTACAGTTTGATTTGCCACACTGATTCCGTTTATTTCTCTGATTTCATCTCCTACATGTAGCGTACCTGCAGAGTTAACAAACACACAGTCACCTCAGTTTCTACAAACTGAAATAATTCTAACAGAGCACTGTTATTCATACAAAGGCATAAACAGAAAACAACATTAAAATATTTTTTTTGCTAGATTCAGAAAAGAACTTTGTATTAGCTACAAATCTGTGTTTCACAGTGCAGTGAATACAAAGCAAGAGATGCCCAGGCATCTCCTCAGTAAACAGGAAAAACATGTTTTTGTTATTAAAAAATAATATTGAATCAAAACCACCATATGGCCTGGAATATTATAAAGATTCTCTGATACTATTCAAAACATAAAACTGATGGAATTACATATTAGACTGAGAATCAGATTCAATAACATCCCTGTATCAAATAAAATCCCCTTTTCTGCATCATTTCCCATTTCTGTCACTCTGACAGAAGTGAATATTGTTATGTTCATGACTGTAAGGAGAAGTATACATAAAAACTGGGAATAAAGAATGGACATATGGCAGACATGTCAACAACAAACAGACAATTTTTAATGACTGAGACTGGTGTTTCATTTCTACTGAATTCTCTGGAAGGTGTGAGTAGATGGAGTCTTTAAAAGCTTTTCTTCCCATTTCAACTCTGCCACATTTGGAATAAGAACAATTTCAATCACTAGGACTAGGCAGAGCTGGCCTAGAGACAGAAGGCAACTTCACAGCAGCTACAATTTTGTGACTAGGAACTGCACAGTTTGTGTTTAATATTGCTGGACCTCAAATTATACAATTCCTGTAAGCCTCACAGCAGACCTATTATCCAGGCTCTGCTGATATTACCTGGCAGTTTTCCATACAGCAAAAAGAGACAGCAAAGAAAAAATGACCTAACACTCCCCAAAACAAATTCAAGACACAGGCCCTACCAACAGGATTCAAGATGGTGCTTGAGATCACTGTCATATTACACTTGTGTTGTTCTATTCAGTAAAAATATTTTAAATACAGGCTATGCTGAATGAAGCAGTGAATCTAAGAGGCATCTAGAGCACTAACAGAATTAGAAGCATTAAAAAAATAGATGACCATACTAAAGAAACACTGAAGTAAAGCTCAATTTCAAGTGCAGAAGCACTACCTTAGTTAGACGAAGCACATAGAGATTAAATTAAATTTCCCAAATCTTTAGAAATAAAAGATACTGTATAATTAAAAACAAGAGTTGTAATGGGCACAGTTGGATATTTTACCGAGTTTTAGCAGCTCTTAAAAGTTTTATTAGCCCCATTATGGAACACAGTCATGTGAAGCAATACTGTGCAGAGCATCACCACTACCTAAGCACAGCTGGAAGAAAACCTTGCTTCGGTGAATCTTAGAGCAATCTCCTTTTAAAACTCACTTTCAGAAGCAAAATAAATTTCATTTCAGAAGGTCCTCCAAAGACATAGAATTCTCTCTGAATTGCATCTTTGTTTGTATTAAAACTTTTCCCTTTCCTGCTTCCTGACAGATTTTACCATATCAGTGAGACAAAGTGAATATGTTTTGTCTTCCCAATTACCTGTTCCTAGCTCCCTTTGAAACAGAACAGTAGGCTAGAGAGAACTCTTCACTGAAAAATTAAGAAAATTTTTGTTTTCATCACAAGAAAAAGATGGCAGTCTGAAAAAACTGAAGTAACCCTTCCATGGCTGCAATCCAAACTCGCAGTCAACAACCTAGCAGGGAAGTTCATCTGTTTAAAGCAGGACAAAACCCAGTTACTTCTGGACATCTGATCTGAACACACAAAATGACAAAAAGGAGAAGACTGTGGATGAGAAAAAAAAGCATGTTTGTAGGATTTTTTTATGGTAGTGAAAACTGAAAATAAATTTTAGAATCTAGGCACAAGTAATATTTTTATTTCAAACTGAATTTTTGTGATTCTCAACACCAAAAATATAAAGATCCTCAAGAACTGTGTGGCTAAAGCTCTTTCATTTTGGCAAGAGAAAGTACTGCTACTTGTGTAAGGATTTTTTTTTTAAACAGAGGATTAAATAAGTACAGCTCCAAAATTATTGGTGTTCCCATCTCTTGCTAAGCTATACTCAGTAATAAGATGGTAATTATCCTAATTAAGACCTAAATGAAACACAGTGGGCCCTCACCTCAAAACAGTGGCAGACTTCTGCAACTGCAAGGTAACTAAAGCAGTTAGCAGGAGTCCATGCAGGCACAGAGAGACACTGCTATGGAATAGCAGCGATCAAAATCAGGAGAATGTACACAGTTTGTACAAAAGGATCTAAAATAACTGTGTTTGAAGACAAAGCTCTTCATGAGATGTGATTACCTTGCCGGTGAATCATTCCTCCGTGCATAATTCTTGCCACAATGCAGTGGTTCAGCTCATTCATTTTTAAAGTGATTCCCTGGAAAAAAAAAGGAATGTTTATACTTTTAAAATAAAATATTAAGCACTGTGATTCTTGAGTGGTTAAGAGTAGTCACATTTCCTGAAAGCCTGAAGGCAGGGTATAAATTTTAAGATTAAAATAAAATCTTTGTCACTCACTTCAAGATGAGCAATAAGACCAGATACTATTTATAAGTGAGGATGCAATACTTCAACATATGAGTATGTAAGGATCTGGTTTGTTAAAAATGTGATTTTATACTGAAGTGTAAAGGCTCCAGTTGGGTTTAAGGACTAATTTGCTGTAGCTTTTAAACAAACCCAGCCCTAGTGGCACAGCAGCAGTGTGAGCGCACACAAAGCGTTTCAAGGAGGATAAATATCTATTCCAGTTAATTGACAACCCCACCTCAAAGTGAGGAAATGACACTAAAATCATCACAACACTGGTCTTTACCAGCCCAGAGGGAAATAGTGAGGCTCCCCCCCTACCATGGGCTCGTCTGTGTTCTTCTGGAACTGCACCAGGCGGACGCGCGTGACGTTCTCCATGTCCATGTCGCCGTTGGCGCTCTCGGGGGAGTCCCCGTTCAGGTAGGGCGAGGTGGGAGGAGGCGTCACCCGCAGCGCTTCGTCACTGTAAACTTCATGTGCCACTACATCATGGGTTTGAAGTAAGGCCTGCAGGACAGCCCAGCAACAAAATGTCACGTTTCCATCATCTCCCATGTCCCTTGCTCATTTCTTTTAAGGGTTTTTTTTGAAGATTTTCAAGGAAATCCAAGATATTTGTGCCCCATTTCCTACTGAAGAACTTTTCCTTTAAAGGAGCAAGATAAACTTTCAGACTGCAAACACCTACACACACTGAGACTCTAAAGCCTGCCAGAGTTAATGTGATTTTTACTGTAGGGACTTCAATGAGAATGATGCTGCCTCCCTTCCCCTCATCCTCTCGACACCTGTAGGGTGAGAGTGAATCCATCTTCTTGTGCACAGACAGAGAATCAGGAATCTCCCTTTCCGTGCAAACCATTCTGTAATAATTACTCTAGTAAAATGGAAAGTTACTCAGATCCCATGATATCTCACTCTAATAAAGGCAGACTGTAGATCAATACCAACTGAATGAAGCAAATACTGTTTTTTTGTTGTTTCCTACCATAATTGCCTCCATACTCTCCCCTTCCCCTACAACTTGGTCCCAGCACAACCACTGAGTTCAAAATGCTTCACAAAAATTAAGAGTGCAAAGCAGCAATCTGCTAAAATACTGCTTCATTAGCTTTCATTAACTACTTCAGTACACTTCTAAAGTGTACTGTGTGATAAAAGGTAACTTCCTAAACACTGTATGTTCTCATTTCTCTAATCGATTTGAAACTATATTTGGGAAGTCAGCACTATAATGATGGAACAAAATTCTCTAAACTAACAATGCTTTGCCCATATTCCCTTCCATTTTCCCATTGCTTCAAGCCCACTTACATATATACTATCTTTAGTTAAATACTAACCTGTATCTGCATTTCCTACTTTTCATCTCATTTTGTCAATCACTAGGCTCAAACTCATCACAATTCCTCTGCATTAGTCTGCTCTACTGCAGCAACATTTTATATTAGAGATCTGGACCATGTAAGTGAAACTACTTAAACAGTATTTAATTAAAATTTGATTTATTTGTGTGTCCATTAATGTGTGGGTACTCCAATGTAGGTTAATGGTTGGACACAATGACCTTGGAGATGCTTCAGTGCCCCTGCTTGTGTCTGTTACACTCTCCACACTTTAATATTACATTTCTTATGTAATCCAGGGGCTTACATTTTATCACATAAAATATTTGCCCTGCTTTATATTATTTTTAGCAATAATATTCACCTTGTAGGAGGTTAAAATTTGGCACATCCAGTATTTTTTAAAGTCCATAATTATACTTAATGACTTCTGAATATGTTCACAAAAATGAACACTACTTCAGAAATACATTAAAGTACAGCAACCTCAATTTAATATTGAAAACATTTAATAAAAATATTCCTATTAGACCTTACTTACAGATGTCTGTTTTCAGGCATTTCTGCTAATTTTGATAATGTGTTTTTTTCTGTCTATTTTTACTTTGTAGAACATGATAATCCTGCTAAAACTTAGCTTAATGAGAAAACTGCTTTCTGCTGTACTGCAGGATCACTGCAGAGAACAGCACAGAAAGGCATGTGATGATAGATAAAACTTCAATATGTCATTAAGCAAAAGTCTCCTAGCAAATATTTCAACTGTTACAACATACTAAACTTAAATAATAGAATCTTTTACACATGAAATTGGCATATTTGAAAAACTACTAAAAATTGTGAAATGGAATAAAAGCTCTTTGAAATGTGTACATACATAGCAAATGAGGTACTTGACAATGCTTTCAGAATTCTTAAATTAATTATCTACTGAAAGGCCTTCATGCAAAATTTACAAACATTTCTTTAAATTAAAATGTTAAACATGCACAGAATAAATTGATAATTTATTTTTGCAGCCATAAGGCACATGAGGGCAAAAGAAAATTAGAACAGAACACCCTAAGATGTGTTACAAACACATTGGCTTTGGTTCTGTGAAGGCCTGCACACAGTTTAACCCACTTACACTGTGGTTAAGCAAACAAGACAGGTTATACTCTTTTTTCTTCTGATTAGGGATACACATTAGATTAAAAAAAATACTAAAATAGTCCATTACCATATAGGTGTTAATGCACACTCCTACTTATTACACCTAATTGATTACTGAATTGATGTGCTGTAATAACCAGAATATTGCTCTGTACAACATCTGGCAAACACATGGAGTATGGGTCAACAATATTGGTTTATATTATTATAATTATTCCTTTCTATTATAATTATTCCATTATAATTATTCCTAGATTATATACTTATAATTATTCCTTTTCCTAGTAGTTTCCTTATAAAGGTTTTTGCTCTGAAGGGAAGTTTAGCAGAATGCAACAAATGTAAAAATAATTTTATTAAAGTCTGCAACCCATAGAGGTGCATCTGGGAGCAGAAGTGGGAATGATGGAGAGGATGGAGTTGTCCCTTTGGCATCTGGAGACTCTGGGATCTGCAGGTGTGGATCCACACCAACTTATGCTGCCTTAATTGCTGCTTTACATTCCTCCCTAACACAAACTGTTCCTGTTCCCCTGCTCATTCTGGCTCTCCAGCATCCCTGTTATCCTAAATTCTTTTTGCTAAATGGTTAGTTGGGGATTTTTTTTTTTTTTTGGAGCAATTTTCTACTAGTTCAGCTGAGGGCAACATTAAAGTGCAGTTTTAGATGAAAGCCAGAACTACAAGGGAGAGGATGAAAGATGGGGAAAAGGGATAATGGGACTTCAGCAACTGGCAATTTAGCCTGGGATATCACAGATTCACTTGCTGAAATTACTCCTCATCAAAAGTACTTGTTAAGGAATTGCAGCTTATTCCTTATGAAAAAATACTTTTCATAGATTTGCAGCAAAAGAATTCTGACAAATGGTTTTAGATTTGTGAGCATATCAGGGAACAGAGATACCTAAAAAAAAGAGGATTTTCAACTCAATTTTCCTGTCACTTAATTTGATATATGAAATTTCTATATACCACAATCACTTTTGTTGATACCCACTCTGCAAATAATTTATACTTTAAAAATGCTCTTTCTCAACAGTGCTTCATGTTTTAGTAATACTGTGGGGTAATTACACACACAAAAAAGTAAATAAAATGAACCTGTCAGATTCCAAATGAAGCTGAGTAGGGAAAGTCAAATTCTTGATTTTAAGCTGACAATAGTGTATAGTAGATTTAAACAAACATGTTTATTTCTCAATTTATGAAATTCACCTATAGCATAAACAAAAGAAATCCTTCAAATTAGTGGACTGCAGCAACTTGAACCAAGTTACAAAGCAGTAACATCCCTGAATTTAGGACAATTTTTGCCCTCAAATCAGATTTGAGAAACAAACACAGTAAGTGCTGATATGTAACACAAATTCAACAGACTGTACAAACTACTGATTTGTTGTAAAATAATATCAAATAAACACTTTATTTTGCAATGAATTCACACATCTTTATCCTAAGAAGACCTTTGGCAAAAGAAAAAGGAGGATCCCAGCTCTATCTATGGACATTCAAAAGGATTCATTCTTCTTTCCATGTACAATACAGACCTCCAAAAACACAGTGAAACTGCCCCATAATTACACTACTCCAAACTGGTGACAGTTTTCAGCACAGTAATGAGGACCAATACTGATTCTTTTGCCAATTCTTTTGCCAGAGCAGCAGGTTAGAAATATTAACAGATGTATTGTATGCAGTTCCATCCCTTGCAGATTTTGAGAACTTACTGAAGTTTTCTAACATAAAAATATTAAAAAAATAGAAAAAAACCCCCAAACAAATAAGAGTAGGATCTACTTACCATGAAATGAGGTTGTGTTAAAATACGCTTTAGCTCCTTTGCATCATTGTTCTCTGGGTAACATGAAATTTCTTCCAATACCTGCAAAATAAGCAGCAGAAATGTCCCATAGTAACTTTCTTTTAAAGCTATTGAAGAAATTAAACCCCTCACTGCTCAGTCAGAATATCCCCAAATGATTATACACACCAACATTTCTGATACAGGGAAGGGTTTAAGAGAATGTGCCCCTACCCAGCTGCCCCAAGAGAATAAAATACCTTGTTCCAATGTTCTCTCTGAAAGAGATTAAAGCAGAAATTTGAAGGATTTTTATTTTTTAAACTGACAGCATTCCTCCAACAGCTAAATACATGGTGACAGGAATGGAGTGCAAACAGGTGACACACAGGACCTCCACCAGTTGTGCTTCCTTACATGGTCTCAATTTATTAAAGCAGAATTAAAAACACTCCAAAATCAATTGTTAATGACACCAAGTCTAGGTGGGCCATCTGCTACCCCACCTCCAAGCTCCAGATTTTATAAAATCTGAGTCACTTTATCACTAGGGAAGGAGGAGTAAAGAAGCTTTAACTCATTTGCCTGCAATCTGATTTTTCACATGCAGCTAGTTGGAAAATGAAAGCAGAGTATTTTGCTTCTGGAAGCACCCCCAGGATAAACTGACAGCAAATTTTGCAGAACAAGACTTGAGGGCACCTATCAGTGTGACTTTAGTTATTACATGGAGTTTTAAAGCCTTCCTCCTTTAATAGCACAAAAACCAGTTTTCCTATGATGTAACCCCTAACAACTGCACGAATTTTTACTGATAATACATAATACAATATGGGTCTGGGTTTTTTATTACCTGCCATAAATAAGCAAATAACATACTATTTGCAAGGTACAAGAATTAAGAACGTCTGTGTCTATCTTTGATCTTAGTGGGCCACCTTCTCTGCAATTTCCAAGTCTGCTCTTCTTAGACTTATCTATGATAAACTTGGGGTTTTTTCAATTTTAAAAGCTGACACTTCAAAACATTTCTTTTTGTGACTAAATTTTATAAACATCAGATTTCTGGTGCAGATAAATAACCTGAACATGAAAGATTCTGCAATTACCCAGCAGGAGTGTTCCTTTTAACATCACTACAGTTGAAGAAAAGGTTAAATGATTAAACTGAGTAATATTCACAATCCTTACACAGATAATGGAATTCTGCAAGTTTATGCAACTTGTTACATAACTTGGCTAAGCAATGGTAATATTCCAGAAATAATTCAGATAATGAGCCAGAATACACATCTTAATGAAGAAAAGTAAATTACAGCTTAAATACAATCAACCTTTCAAAGTAAAAAAACCCCATACTTTAAAGCCATTACCTCTTTGGCTCTCTGTACAGCATCACTTGGAGGATTCCTGATTTGTGGTGAAGATTTTGTGTTTATTTTGTCATAAAGCTGAAATAACAAGAAAACAAACTACTGAAATCATATGCTACTTTACATAAATTAATAAGTATTTACAATAGCCTGCTGATGTTACCAGGATTAGGATGATTGTTAAACTGCAAAAGCCCCAGATGTTCTGTATACGAAATCTAGCAGCCTAGGGTTTTGGCTTTTCATTTTTAAACATTTCCTGATTTGAACAGTGCCATAGATTCAGAGTTCATAGGATGACATGGGAAAGTTCAAGAGGTTAAGGGCTTCTGCAAACCTCCCATGCTTTTGCCACAGATTTACAGAAACTATATTCTTCTACTAGAAGTGACCCTATGAATCTTGAATAAATGCTATAAATCAAACATTCTGCTATAAAATCAAGTTAATCTGCATATCTCACTTTTCTCAATAAATCAAACACTCTGAGCAGTAATTTAAATAAACCTTGGAATATGGGAAAATGCCCTTGAAGACAGAACATTACAAAAGCCAAATACTCTGAGAACAGAAAAACAAACTTTCCAAGAATGAGCACTCATAAAAAAGGGTAACCTTATTTTACTAGGACTTTCTGTTAGACAGAAGAATGTCATTGTATTTAAACAGGCTACTGCAAACCTTCCACATTAATTATTTTTTTAAAAATACCCTTTTAAGAACCATTCAACTATGCAAAGCACAACAGAAGAAAGATCTTTCTTCAAGTTTCAAATTAGAGATAAGACATTACAGGCTCTTCCTCATACAAACCTAACACACTGTGCATGTTTTAAAAGAAAAAATGTATACTTAAGAATAAACAGGTACTGTGATAAGCAGTATTTTAAATTAAATCCTTTTGGCTTACAATTCAAGTGATATAAAGATGGTCATGTCTGTAAATATTTCCTAATTATGTTAGATTATTTTTTTGATATATAAGACAGAAAAAAAGCACAAATAACAGTTTTAGAGAATTAGAGAAATTTTTATCACAACAAGGGTGGTGAAACACTGCAACAAGTTGCCCAGGGAAGTTGGAGAATCTCTCAACTTTGGAAACACTCAAAATTCAACTGAAATTCAAAATAATGGACATAAAAAAGCATTCAAAATACAAAAGTGACTCTAAAACCTTCAGCAAACCCTGACACTGCCAAGGATGAGGTGATAAGATAAGAAATCACCATTCAGGCTGCTCAGCAAGGAGTGCTCAGGAGTTTCCTCTGGAAGCTCACAGCTCCACTGTTTGGCTCTGAATGGCCTTGGATGTTTGAAAAAGGGAATCCTGCCAGGACACAGAGCTGCCCTCTTCTCTTTCTCACACAACATGAAATACCACTCAGTTTTAGATAGATAAACTGCCATAAATGCAACCCAACCATCACCATCACTTCCCTGGGTTAACAACTTAACAAACATGTTGAACATTTCAAGCCCATACATAAATAAGCACAAAACCAGCAAACAGTGTCACTTCCAAAAAAACATTCCCTGCAGGACAGTTACACCACTCTCTTGGGGAAAGAAAAGTCAAGATAAATCAGTTTCTTCCAATGCAACAACTTCAGCTTGTGCTGCCAAAACACCACTAAACTCCACAGTTTAAGCAGCTTTGAAAGCTTTGTGATAAAACCCTTCTGCTAGTTTGTAGTTCAGGAGACATTTTATTTGTGCACACAATCATTTGTTTTACCTTTTCTTAAATAAATTAACAAAATCTACTCAAACCCCAGCACCTGCAAATTACCAAGTACCACCCTTCTATGCCTGTTAACAATCTGCACTGAGCACTGTGTCCTGACCAAAGCACAGCAGAAAATGCATGACACCCACCATGAATATTACTGATTTTTTTTTCCTTCTTAAGAGTAATGAAATTACAGAAAAGTTACCTTGAAAACATTTTTATTAGTTATTTCTAGCAATGGTGGAGAAGCTAAGTGTCTAAAGTTGCTGATTTCCCTTGTTACTGTGACCCAAAACAACCAGCAGTTTACAGAAACAATTTCTCCCCCACTAACATGGGAGAGTTATCTTCTGAGATTAGGAAGGAGGCAAAAAGAAAATTAGGGAGCAGAGCTCCACAAAGAATGTTTAGACAAAAAAATCAAGGCAAAGTTCAGACTAAACAAGAGTGCATTCATTTTTCCACAGTGCCTTCATGCTGAGGCATGGCACTTAAATTTCATCTTCCAGGATTTCTGTTTACTGAGGTTTGCTCTGAAGGCACCAAACTATCAGGAGGAACTCTGACAGCAATTAAAAGAAAAACCTTCATATCTGCATTAAGGTTTAAGGATGATATACTACCCAAGGCAAGGGATCTATTAATTGTGGATCTAGAAGATGGCCTCACCCAGAGAATGGATGTGAATTTGGTAGATTCACTTGCATGAGGAGATCTCTTCATTTTGAAATGGCATACTTTAATTTAAGTTAGTTCATGGATTTTTTTTTACAAGAGGCAAGAAGAGCAAAGCTTATAACGTGCATTAATGCACCAGAACTGGTGAAGCAGTTCCACCTCCCTTGCAATCTTTGAAAGAAGACTGGTTTTGCAATATTTTTCAATATTTTTACACTTAAATACTAGCTATAGCAAAAGCAATTTAGAATTACAGCTTGCATAATTAATATGTGAAAGCATTTTAATGTAAAGGTTTCATTCAGACATTAAAAAGAATATTTGCTCCCTTGGATGTAAGAAACTAACACACATTTACATGAGTGTTTTAAAAGTGTGTATAAGAAAACCTTGAATAATACCTGTTTGTACACATCAGAGATTAAAGTGAACATTAATTATATTCAGCCAGGCTCTGTATGCTCCCTGTGGTAGAGAACACATTACTTTGTGCAGTTAGCTACAACATTTTCATCACAGAAACCCATCCTGTTCACAATGCTGCCTCCTTTCAGCAACCCTAAAAATCTAAGTTCTACAGGGAGCACACCAAAGGTGGTTTCTTGTAGAGAAGAATGAACTGGCTCATTCTTCACTGTTCTCTGCAGAAAACTTTTCTATGCAATAACAACAGACTTACAGCAGGACAAAATGTGTGCCCTAAGCATGGCTTTCTTTTTGCTAAGAGTCTCTATTTTCCAGCAAATAACTCTGCCCCCTCAGCCCAGAAACTCAACTTCCAAGAATTCCACTCAGTAATAAGCATAAACATATAAATTAAAAATTTATAATAATTAAAAAAATAAGTAAAATGACACAGCATATGTAACTTTTGGCATTTTCAGACTTTTGAATACTTTGTAAGTCACTCTCACTCCTCAGCATCAATTATTCTGCACTTCGTAGAAAGAAAATTGAAATTGAGAGCTTGCTCTTGACAAGATAAACAATCCCAACTGATGTATTAATAAATTTGATATAACAAACACGTTATAGTTAATAAACAGTATAGTACTGCTTATCAAAACAACAAGTTTTGATTTAAATTTTGCATGCTAGAACACAAAAGCTCTGAAGAGAATACCCACAAGTTGAGTTCACCATCAGTTCATCAGCTTTTGCAGTGTCAAGACTTTTTGTGTTCTGCCTGTACAAAGGGAGCTCCTCTCTTCTGATATTTAAAGCAGACAGCCCAAAGCCTAATCCACAATCAGGCAGTTGAGACAAAACAACAAACTCTGCTCTTCTGACTACTTTTTCAGATGTGCAGAAATTCCTTTTTAACCATTTCCTGCAAGAGGAGTCAGAATACTGCTCCAATGCAACCCCCATTCAATGTCACACTGAAAAATTTAGATATTTCACAAGTAGCAGAAATGCAGCTTCACCACCTGGTCTGATCCTGAAGGTAATAAAGATCAGATCACAGTGAAATCAGTATTTTAGCTACCCAAACCTCAAAGTTCCCGTGAGGCAAGTGAGAAACTTCTTAAAACAAGAGCTACTGAACTGCTAGAGCATAAAGCCTCCTAATCATTCAATACAAACACACATTTTGTGGGCATCCAGTTGCAATTCAGATCAGGTAATTGGCTGCCAACCTCAAATATTAAACACTGAAACATCTAAAAATAATCATTACAGTATGTCCTTATATATTTCACTTTCTCAACAGATTAACCACAGGCAACACAGTGATATTAGAGGGTTGTTTTTCATCACTTTTAGGTTTTGGGGCCATCTAAAAACATCTTGTCTAGAGGTGCTGCCCCTTGCACAGCAGCATTTACTAACAAAGAGAGGTTTTGCTTTGTTACCTCCCACAGTTCCCTGTCCTGATTCTCCATCCACCCCAGAGGTTTTATGTGCTCTGAGACTGAAAGAAATTCATGACCCACTGAATAAATAATACTCACAAGTAGAAGTATCAAAGAATGGCTAAAATTAAAGGGCCAATTAGATTTATGCTAGATCACATAATTCCTTCTTTTGCCAGTTCTGTTTCACATCTCCTTTCCATGCAAAATATTATAATGTTCCCATGGGTGCCTCTTTTCCTGGGATTCTAAGCTCTCAAGGAAACACATCCCTCAAGCTAATAACTTACAGGAAAACAGAGTAGCAAGGTCACAGCAGAGGCTTTATCTTTGTTTAAAGAGTTTACTCTTTCCAACCCTCTGTTCTCCACTATTAAGGACTGTGCATGAAGTTAATTTTTACCATTTCAGCATCAGACCTAACATTTGCTTCCCAGCATAATTCTACAGAACAGGTTATAGTTCCATCCTGTATCAAAGTCCAAAGCATCTTTCAGACTCTAATTTGTGCCTCCTAGAGCATTTTGGCTACAGCTTCAAATATTTTTCTGTGATACTCACTGTAGAAGAGGAGCATAATCAACATCTGCATGCCAGGTCCTCACCCAGTGAAATGCTGAGCGATTCAAACAAAACCAATTCAACAAAAGGGTTCAGGAAGCAGTTTATCAGCTAAAATCAAGATTCTCTGACAGAGTGTTCACAGAAGACAGTCTGAAGCAGAACATGAATTCTGTCTGAACAAGTGTTTGTTTCTGTCATACCCCAGAACTGGCAGCTGCCAACACTGCAGCTTGAAGCACTGAGACTTTCAGTAACCCTGACAAGGGTTATGCAGATTTGAAATACTCAATTCCTCTGTGCATATTCACATTCAAGCAACACATGAATAATCTTTCCAGTAAAAAATGTTGTAGTAGCAATTGGACCCTGAATTTCAATTTTAAGTTTGATCATTCACATGACAGAACAGAAATACATACTCTTCTTCAAATTTTAAAAGAGGAACTTTTATCTGCAAAAAGCAGGCCAACTGTACCTTGTTTTAAGAAGTCACCTATATTCCTACATACTCATAATGTGTCTTTTAGAACAGAGTGACACTTGGTGATACCTGCATCAGAAATAAACATAAAATCAGATTTTCTTACACCTTTACCTACTACATGTAGGAGAAAATGATGGCAGCTAAACTCAGTCAGTCCTATGCAATTTCAGGAAGGTGCATTCTTTTTTTTTTTATAATTCCTTATCTGGGCTTCTTCACTTGTTTTGTTATAAAACAAAATGTAACTTTTTGAAGGCAAGAACAGAGGAGAGAAACTCAACTGGACAGAACCATTTTTCTCTGAGCATTAGTTCAGTTCCCACTGTGTGTGACTGGCAAACAAGTGTACTGTAAGGAGTGGGAATGACAAACTTCACTGCACAAACCCTGAAATCCTGGCACGTCACTGAAGCTAAATGCCAACTGGAGAATGTTTAATGTGTATTAACAGGTTGTTAATGACCACATTTCTGAGGCACAGAAGATAATACCTGCTTCTTAGGAGTCAGTGCCTTGCTACGGGAAAAGGAGATACATGAACTGATTTACTTCAAGAACTGATAGAATAAAATTCCTGACCCTTCAATGTGTTGTACGGACAAACTGCCTGTCAGACAGGAAGAGCTGACAGAACAACATCTTGGTAAAACACAAATTATGAAGGTTTATTTTACTGAGGATGAACACAAATGACAGGTGAGAGATACAGTTCCCTTTAGTCAAGGTGGAACCCTGAAATGATTTTAGCCTCCTTTGAGAAGGAAAACACATCCCCTAGCCACAGCCAAAGACTGGGCATATATTGCCTTTGTACTGATCCAAAGGGTAAAAAGGATCCCAGAAAAAATGCTCTTCACTGCCTTCCCAGGGTCTGACAGAGGCAATCTGGTGACATGAGAGCTGTAAGGAAAGCACACAGCCCTTCACCTGTGTCAGCAGCAGGGAGACATTAGACATTACCAGCCAATATTTTATCAAGGATATCTTCCACTGAAATATTTTGTATGCTTGGAGACATGAGGGGAACCAGAAGGTTCAGGGAAAGAACACTGAAAAGGTTTTTCATCCTGTTATGTAGCTAAGTGTTGGTACACTTGTTGTACATCTTTTGATCAAAACCTTAAGAAGTGAAAATGTATCCAAGTTTAAATTCTCTCAAAAGGTTATAATGCTGTAGCAAAACTGCAGGCAGTCATGAACTGTGGGGAAATCACACAAAGTTTAGTCTGAAACAAAGACTACACAAACCCCTGCAGCTCCACACACTGATACAGTGACAAACAGATTCAAGGACACATTTCTGCTTACGTTGGTTCAGACCCCACAGATATTCAGTAGTATCTGACTTGTATGTTCTATTTCTTTGCAAGGGTTGAAGTTTCTACCTTCAATGTAAATGAGCTATAAACAAATTTTAGCTCTGTTGTGGAACATATTTCTTTTTAGCAGAGATTATCAAGTGTTATCACTTACTCCGTGAAATCAAAGCCTTACCACTTCAGAGGCAAAAGAGCCAAGGAAAGCACTATATTTGTACAGAATAAAACTCCAGGTGTGTGCATTTCTTCCCCCACAATTGACTTTTTGAATTCTGCCTCTGGATTTGCTTCACAGTTACCAAGAGGATTAATATTTATTTATTTCAAGTTGTCTCACAGAAATACTGATATGGTATGCTACTGGTTATGGTTATGCTACTCCTCAAAACCACAGCAGACATTATTTTCTTCTATTTAATTTCAGGTGTCCCTAAACGCCTCATTCATGTATGATGAACCCAGACACTGGTGTCTGACAGCATTTTAATTCCTTACAAAGCAGGACTCTAACCTAGTAATTTGTCTCCTATTTTAAGGAAAACCCACGTTAATACTCATCATAAAAATGTTATTGACTGTAGAAGCTGCAGTTCTCCACCAGTGACAGCAGATGTTGAAGACATGCCAGACAGTACAAAGACATAACCAGTTATTCTGTTCACACTGCAAATGTTTTAACATCTTTTGCAAAGATGAAATATGCCAAACTAGCATGAGATAAAGGTACTGATTTGCACATGGCAGTACCAACAAAACCAGCACAGCAGCTGGAAAACCAAAATTCAAAGGTCCCATTTAAAAAAAGCAAAACTGTCACTCTGGAATGTACCAGTAGTAGTGTTGGGAAAAACTTAGGCTTAGAACAGTATTTCCCAAAGTACTCTGCCATATTAGTGACTTCAAAGACACAAAAATCCCATTATTTCAATAACAGAGTCACTTTTTTTTCTTCTTTTTTACTGCACTGGATATAATTGAAGCTGATCGTAAAAAAACCAAGGCAGAGCACTTTTTAGAGATGACACCATGCAGCTGATTAGATAAAAGTAAATGTAAAAGACATTGAAGTGCAGGAGGGAGTTTAAGATAAAGGGTCTGGAACAGAAGTATAAACAGAGGGAGCAGAGAACTTGGGGTGTTTAGTCTGGAGAAAAGGAGGCTCAGAGGAGACCTTATCACTCTCTATAACTCACTCAAAGGAGGAGCAGGCTGGGGGTTGATCTCCTCTACCAAGTAACAAGGGATAGGTCAAGAGCAGATAGCCTGAAGTTGTGCTAGGGAAGGTTTTAGATTAGATATTAGGGAAATTTTTCACCAAAAGGGTTACCAAGCACTGGAACAGGCTGCCTGGTAAAGGGGTGCACTTGGCAGTGTTGGGTTTACAGCTGGACTAGATGACCTTAAAGATTTTTTCCAACCTCAACGATTCAATAAGCACCAGGAAAAACAACTCCCTCAGTACAAAAGGGCTTTATAAAGAAATTTATTCCATGGAAAACACCTTGCTACACCCCACAGAATAACCTTTGCTCCTGTCTTTCCCCCACCTTTCAATAAGGACTTTAATAACCAAGAACAGGAACTAACAGAGTTGGGTTAGGTCTAAATTTGGGCTTCATTCCCAAACCTGTTGGCCAAAGTACCTTGACAGGGTTGGACCATCACCCTGAAGAGAAAATGCTAATGACCACAAACCTCACTCCAGGGGGATACAGAACCCATAAAACCAGTAAAATCCACAATAACCAACAAGAACACAGCTCCTCCCCTGCTTTGTGATGTGGAGCATACCTTGCACCAGGAGGTGCTAATGCTGGAATTCACAACTATTCTTGCTTCTCCCTATTCACATGAATTTTTCTGCAAGGAAAATTCTGTATCAATTTTCTGAGAATAAAAATACATAAAAATACACTGCAATGAGATCACCAGCACCTAGAACAGTCACCAGGCCCCAGCCAAGAACCTGAAGGACTGGAAGAAGGAGGCAGAGAGGACCGACTGAATTCAGAGACAGAGGCAGAGCTCACTGGGCTGTTTATACATTGCCTTTGGGTTTTTGAATGCAAACTAAGTGCAGACTGAAGTATCACTGCAAAGTTAAGCTCCCAACACTAAGAAGCTGAAGCATTATTCAAGATTTGCAGCCCAGGTGCTGCAGCATTTCCTTATTTATGTCATTTCTCAGAGCAGATCCCAAACTCTAGGAGAAACAATAAACCCAAGAATCTGAAGGTTTATAAGGAAAAAATCCCAAACACAACAGGTAGCCCTCATGGTTAAAAAGAAACTTGAACTGCACACAACACAAGAAGTGAAGAAAATGTATAAAGTTAAATATGAAACTGATCCTCTTTATCTCAAGACAATATCAATGAAGTTAATTAAATATTTCACAAGTGTCAGGAACACAATGCTATTGTTCTTTGATGTATCAGGGCCCAGTAACTTAAAACCAGACTGAAATAATGGGAATTTTTAGTTCCACATAAAAAAAGAATTTGTGGATTTTGGAGTAAGAGATGTTGGTGCACACAGACACAATGACACAGGGGAGATGACATCAGGCCAAGAAGAACGGGCTACATACTGAAATTCCTATTTAAAATACATTATCAAGCTGAATTTCACTTGAGAATTCACCACATCAGTATCAAGCTTATAAATATTCAAAATGACAGAATATTAGTGAAAAAGAAAACAGGTTAAGCATAACAAAGTATCTCTCACAGTATCACGAAAACTGAGCCAGAATTTTGCATTGTTGGAAAGTGGTGGATGCATAAATTTCTCAAAAATTACTCTCAATTAATAAAAAAGTAACTGTTGGCTCATATTTGTATTAGCCTTGGGTTTAAGAGATTCACTCACTTATCAGTATTACATATTATAAAAATGTGGAACAGTGCCTTCTGCTCTGAAGACTAAATATAAAATAAATTCCCCATTTCATTTGTAAGGCAGAGGAACAGGAAGAACAAGAAAACAATGAGAGGATGCTGAGTGGCAAAGTGATCCACCTATTCCAGCAGCAGAGAATATGAAATGCAAAGGTACAATGGAAGAGAAAATTGAAAGTATTTTAGAGAATGATTATGAAATAATGCAGAAGGAATTCCAGGACAGCTTCTGCTTTTTGTGTTCTTTCAGACAGAGCTTCCAGAGAAGTTACCTGTTGGAGAACAAATGCACTGCTCTGGTGGTGATGATCCTGCCCACCTGCTGAAGGAATCCTCCCCAGTTCTCCCTAAGGCTTGGCCATTGCTCTGTCTCAGTGCTGGGAAAGGAGCTCCCACTGCAGTGTGGGACCGTCCCTCCCACGCCTGGGCTGAGCACGCTGCCTTGCTCTGGGATAAAAGCCAGATTTGATTCCCCAAATAGCAAGGTGCCTTCCTGCCAACATACTTTCTTCTGGTATTTTTTTTAAACAAATATTTTCCATGTGTTTTTGTCTTACAATGATATGAAATAAAGGACAATTAAAAAGATGAAAACAATGTGTTTTAAAAATGATTAGGTAATATTTCACTTAAGCATAACATGCTCTGAGGGCTTTTAAGCAAGGCATCCATAACACACTTTGTGGTCTGTTTTTGCAAAAGAGAAGCATTCAAGTTTCACTAAAACATGTTCCTCCTATAAGTGCTAACAAAATCCGTATTCAAGAGGGTAAGGACCAATGAGCATCCAAAAAAACTCACACCACACTATGTGATTCACATATAAAATCATTCTATTCACATCAAAACACAGTAAAACTGGATGATCTAGGAAAATATTTAAGCTTTTTATACCTATCTGCTAGTTTTAATTTCTACATCATATGATAGATATTCCACCAGACTATTCACAATTTAAAATAAAAGAAAAAAGGAAATGAAAGCAACCTGAAGAGAAAAACCTAAAAGTTTTTTGTTCCCCCCCCTTTTTAAAATTATAAAGTATATATTAGAATTGTTAAAATAATACACTTTGCTCAAAAAAGAGCAGATCAGGAATAAATACATAGAGAGTTTAAAACATTGTCAAGCAGAGGACTATAGTATCAGCCCTGCCTGGACACTGCTGAATAACTGCAACTTTTACAAAGGACATTCAAATTTACTGTGCCAACATCCAGCCTGGGAGGATAAACAGAACAAACCAAAATAAACCCAGCAGAAAGCTTTAGCCAAACATCTAAGAAACTAAACTGAGGTTCCAACAACATTCATTTTAGCAAAAGAGAAAATATGTTTCCTTAAAAGTCTGGACTTCAGGACCAAATCTGTTTGGATGACAGAGTTCAAAAGAAATCCTAAGGAAACTCTCAAGTGTGCACAGATGCAGGTTCCTGTGAAACACAACCATGAGCAGCAAAGGATAGCAGACACAGAAGTGAGATTCTCTTGAGAAATCAGCATGCCTTAAATATATGCACTGTGAATATAAATTAAACTAAAAAAAGAAAAGTGGCTGCGCACATAGAGATGATACAAATGGCCAGTGCAAAATTTACTTATCCTCACTTAGTTAAAACCATACGTGTGTAATGTGTTAATCCAGCAAAAAGTAAAATAAACTTTCTTGAAAGCTTGTAACATTTCTATCACAGAAATAACAACACTTACCTCAATGATTCCCTCTATGAAAATTTGTAACAAACTTTTAAAATTCACTGCCAAAAGAGATCAGCCTAGAGAACTATCTCTGCCTTGGGACAGACAGATGCAGACAAAGCCAGCAGAGAGGCCCCAGCCACACAAAAGCTGATATTGTTCTCCTGCTGGGTGAAAATCTCACTTGTAAATTGAGGGACATGTGCATTCAGAGTCAGCCCAGCCAGGGCCCTGCAGAGGTGACCACAGCACAGGAGAATGATTTCTCTCATCTCCTTCAGGGCAGGCAGCTGCACCAAGCAGCAGCTCCTGGGTTTCCATCTGAGCAGAATCCCTTTGATGCACTGACAGAGATGAAACATCATGGATAAAACACCATGGATAAAACTCTACCCCCCTAAGCACAACCTTGAAGCCCACTAGACTTTAACAAATAATAATTGAAGTAAAAGACCTCCAAAATTAGTAACCTCTTTACAATTCTTTCCAGTTCTTTATCAGTCCTGCTGACACAGGACAGCAGTGTCTCCCAGGATGTCTTTCATGAAAGTCAATAAAAAAGAATTGAATTCAAGCATTTGATAAAGCTTCTAAAAATCTGTCCATGGTAATAAAAAACTGCTTTCACTACTTAAATTTAACTCTGTTCTTCCATAAAGTTATTTATATACTGTACTGCATTCTTTATCATCTAAATTGGATGCTGGAATGAAACAGTCTATAAAGCTTCATATAGTCATAAATCCAGACATTTCTAAGTGACACAGAGAAATGTCCTACAGCATTCACCAAAATTTTGATCATCAGAGATGAACAGAGCAGGAGAAAAGAAAAATCTGTCCAAACCAAAGTTACTCTTTTACTTAAACAAACAAACAAACAAAATCAGTCAATAAACAATAAATGTTTTCTAGGCAGTAAATATTTCTATATGGCTGTTTCTAGAAGGGCCTTTACTCTTTGCAGCAAACACAATTAAGTTTTTAAAAATGAAATGTGAAACTTCTGTGCAGGAAAAAACCCACTCAACACAAATAATAGGATTCTATAAAATGATGAAAAAAACACACAATGAAACTATTCAATAAACTCACATCAGGATATGCTTCTGTATTGCAGAATTTGGCTGAGAGTGATTAGCTACTTTCTAAGCAGTTGGCACATTTCTTCCCCTTGTTTTGAACACTTTTGGCCACCAAGTAAATTAGAAGAGAGCCTTAAGACAGTTACCTAAACAAATTAATCAATTAAAAAGAATCAATAGGATGATACCTTTTGGGGCCTTCAGAGGTGCCTGTCCTCATAACACCCAAGTTAATGAATTACTGAGAAAGAAGATTTCTATTTTGTAATCTGAAAAAAACCCAACAGATGGGTAACTTGCAGCCTTAACAAAATGATTGTTCTTTCCTTCCTGGCCTTCAGAAAAAGTTATTTCAGAGGCAAAATAAGATATTTCAGCAGCAGGCATGATCTACCATCATGTGCTTAATCTAAAAATAAGGATAACTCTTGAGAAAGAGTAGGAACACGAGAACAAATTTAACTGTGGAAAATGGCCACAGAAGAGAAACAGTATTTAATGCAAAGTGACAGCCACAACTTCACAACAGAATAGAAAATTCCTACTTAGTGGGATATGATTTATGGGTTACTTGGTCTGGAGGCTTCAGTAACCCCAAATTCTCTAAGAGGAATAAAAGTTTTCCCCGGCAGAACTTCATCCAAGTACAACTGGTGATTTTTCCTGGGAAAAAAAATTGGAATACTATTGATACAAAACCAGAAATCAATCTCCCACATGTAAGTTACTGACATGAAAAAGCTACCCTTCCAAATAACACTGAAACTTGCTTCAGGCTTTAAAAGACTTATTTCAGGACACTGCATTGTTTCACAATTTTAGTTTGTATTTTTCTAACCAAAGTATCCTTGGGAGGATTCTATCATTGCCCTTCCACATAGCATAATGAAAGAAAAATGCTTTTTGATGTCATTTTGTTCTCACAGATATCTTTATAAGGTGCAATTACCTGCATCCCTCTCTGTTTATGAGAATAACTGATGAAGAATGTGAAAATTCTACAACTTCACTGCTGGTTTTTCTTATTTGAAAAGCTAAAATATATCATTACAGCATTACCAGGTCATGAATGAAGTACCAGGAACCTGACTGGTACTGTCAAGAGCAGAAAAAAGCAAAAGCATTGCAGAAGCATGAGTTAATGTCTGGCAGACCTATTACCCTGAAAAATACTGAAACTAAGGCCATGTGGTTTATCAAAGCCCAAGAAGTTATAAGATAACACAATAATGGTTAATAAATATCTAAAACCTTTCTGCATGAGTAACACAAATATTTTGGTTCTTACTACACTCATTTTATTCTACTCCTCTCCAGATTTTTTATTTCTTGTTCATATTAACTGAGCACCTTTCTGTACTGCAGCATGCCATATACAAAGTAATTTAAGCATCTGGTACACAAGCTAGGTGAACTTAAATTGGGAAAAAAGATTCATATTTTAATGCAAATTACAAAGATGAGTTATTGGAGATGCAATCAGGAAGTCATGAGCTCCTAGTCCCTTCCTCCTGTGTGCCCCATATAATTTTATGCAATGCCTGTTGATGTAAAATGCACGAACACTTATCAGAGAACAAAGATGAGAACTGCACTGTTGTGCCAGGGCAATGCCACCATCACTGAGCAGCAAACCTCATCTCTGGATGCTCCAGTCCAAGGGGCAGCAGTGCTGTGGGGGAGGTCTGCCAGCAGCTGGGGCCACCTCCAGACTGGAATCCCTTAAGCTTCAAGAATGCACAGAATTCAAGTGACTGATCAAACAGTAACAAGTGTACAAATCATTCACTACATTCTAAAGAGTCTGCACACCACAGGACCTGTGGCACTTTTTATATTCAGCTTGTGCTCCTGCAAAGCTGCACAGAGGAACCAGAGCATTCAACAGTTTTGCAGAAACTCTCTCAAGTCTCTACAAACATCATCATCTACCTGCAGATCAGACAGCTAGAATGACTTCTACTCCTATGGCTCTTTCACTGGGTGAAAAACACACACATCTTGTTAGATTTGTGATACTCACTGAGCTGTGCAGTTTTAGACATTGTACAAAAAGGTCATCATCCATGTGATCACACAAACATTTTGGTTTGATCCAGGAGTGCATATTTTAAATTCATTTCATTATGCCCACCTACCATTTTTTTATTTTTCACTGTACACTGTTACCAGAGCATATTTACTCTCAAACAACATTAAAATAAAAGATGCTGTTCACCTACCAGTGGTTATTCAACCCACAGGACTGCAGCACAACTGGCATAAAGTAAAAGCAGTCAGAACACACAGAAGTGGCAGCCCTGGCTCCTCAGTGCCAGCTGCTCTGCAGATGTGTCACTGCTGTGTCACAGCACCTGCCAAGGTGCCCCTGTGCATTTGGTTCCATCTGGAGTTTTTTCTCAGTGCAAGCTGTAGATTGCTTTAGAAAAAGCTGGTCTTCCCTAAAAGCAAGTCCTCTGTCTTCAACATGAAGTATCCACATATCCCAGATAAAAACATCAGGGGAAGTACTTTTTCTGCTACTTTTTTGACTTTTACTTTAGACCTCTGTGCTGTGCACATACAAAGTCACTGACAGCATGGTGTGCTTTTGAATTTGTCATTCAGGGAGTGTTTTGGCACTCAGTAAGACACTGCTGCTTTATGGACTGGCAGCTCTCCAGAACCACAGAGAAATACAGGTTTTAGACGATTGAGCATATAACATACCACGTCCAAGTGTGAAAGAGAAATGAGCACACCTTGGTGGGTGCATCACACAAAAAATTTCAGATTTGTAAGAATATCCCCAGACCTGGCCTAAGATTAGTACATTTAATGATAATAATAATAATAGAACATGCACAGTTATAAAGTTGTAACTCATGTTTAAAAGAAAAACTAAAATCTAGCCCTTATTAAGGGAAAAAAATATTCTGATTAATTATTTTAAAGCAAACCTATTAACTACAACTCTTAATCACTTACACATCCTACAATACTTTATATTGCAGTCCTAAAAATGTATTTTTGCATAAAGTGCTGGAGGATTCTTACATTCTACAAATAAAGAAATTGATTTTGATATCAAACAAGAAAAGAGAATATGCTAAGGATAAAATAAAATGTTATCCAATGGACAACAGATCCAGGAACACATTCAAATTTTTATCACAGAAAACTTACATCTAGTAATGTGTGAAGATGCTGATCCTGGAAAACACTGTGAAGAAAATCTAAGTCTTTTTCACTGCAGTCTGTAAGTGCATGAATTTCTTCCAGGCTGTCCAGCACCTGTGAGACTGCTCCTATGGGGCAACAGACAGGGGAAAAAAAGAGGAAAAAAATCAATAAAGCAAAGGCTCATGGTAAACTGAACTTTGGAAAAGGAAACTTTCAATTCATCTGGTACAACTGGAATAGGATCTTAAAAAAGCTGGAGTTTTAACAGGAAAAATCACTGAATAAATTTTACATATATCAAAAGTGCTCACAGATAATGTAATTATACATAAGAAATGGCTTAATGGGAGAGAGATCAAAACCTGATTTTATTAAGCTCAGCTTTGTTCTATTTTAGCCTCGCTCCCAACAATGTCTCATGGAGCCACTTGCATTATTGGCCTGTCCTCACCATTCCCACCCCAACCTTCACTTCTCTTTTTGAACTGCCAGGCAACTTCAAATGCATACTGTACAATACTGAAACATCAGTAAGAATTATTTTGAAATCAAATCCCAAACATTGGTAAAATCAGGAAGAACCAATGCTTTCACAAATATTTTTAAAATCAGCATCGGGATAAAGGAGGGAAGAGGGAGAAACACCTGACCGCTGAATCCTGGGGGACAAAAAAGGCTGCAATGTGTCTTTGTTCTGTTTGTCCTGCTTGCCTGGTTATCTCCTACCCTGCTTTTTCAGCAGGGCATGGTTTTGGGTCAGAGGATGATGGGGATGATTTTTATATGGCACGGGGGTGAGAGAGAAGTGAGAGCTATGGAGACAAAAAGGAGAAATAGGAGGCAATATGGAAGGTGCAAGTCCATGAGGGAAAGCTGAACTCTCAGCAGGAGAGGACAAAGAAACACAACACAAACCCACAGTAAACCACCCCACAGTGGTTCTGTGTGAAACAACTTGTTTAAAAATCAGAGTATCAGTGGTGGCTGCCACCTGTGTGCTTTACTAGGATGCCAACTTTGGCTTATCTCAACACCCATGGATCATGTCTTCACTTTTCCCACTGTGGTAAAAGCATCTGGTAAGAGGCAGCATATCCAGTCAGTGTCTGCAGCACTGCTCTGGTGGTCTGGCAGTGAACAACTGAATGCTTTTTCATAAATAAATTCTTAATTCTGGATACTGAACTCTAGACATTCTCTATTTCACTAATTTCTCATCAATACGCTTATTCTGTTTACTTATACATTTGCCTGTGTCTTTTTGACAAGATAGATAACATCTAAAAAAATTGCTGCATTCCTTGAAATTCTATCTTCTATTGCATGAACAATTCTTATCAGCCCTCCTTAACTCAAAGGCTTTTGTACTGCATTTTCAGAATGTAATAAAAACAATATACCCAACTGCCTCTTAACTACACAAGGAAAAGTTAACTTATTTCTCTGAAAATCTTGAAAAAGTTGAATAAACATAACAAAATAGACAAAAACTACTATACAAGACTTGCAACCTCATGGTTGAGGAGAAATAAATTACAAATCTAGAAGCTCTTGCATCGCATTTAGTACAAACCTAAGCCTAAAATTCTCCTCACAGTTCTCTGTACAAGGTTTGAGAACCACAATATCCCCCTCACTCACAGCTCTTGTCTCAGGAACAATAAAACTTAATTCTCTCCCATCAAGTGTCTCTGACTACTTACACCTATTTGATGGACTAATTTATGTTCTTTCAAAAATCTGTGGCTGTCAGCAAATAAAACAAATGGTTTGACTTTTAGTAGTTGTTGTGCATGAGGTTGGGTGCACTGAAAAAAGAGAAAAATTTGCTTCCTCTTTGATAATGAATAAGAATGCTCATCTGAAAGGAACCATTCACATCCCTCTGCCAGAGGCACAGCAGGAAACCTGAGGAAATATAAGGACAGGGGATCTGCTGGTAAGAGGATGGAGAGATCACAGCTAAGCCTCAAAGGCAAGGAAAAAAACCCACCCAGGGACCCCAAAAGGACTGCACTGTTTCCTTTCCATGTTCAGCACATCAGTTAAAGATTGATGGAATTAGAGATCTCCAAGCCTGAAGAAAAGTGCTTGACTTTCAGCATCCAGTTGGCAGAAGAAAATTTGTTAAAATTCTCTTTTATTTCTGCTGTTTTCGTGCTCAGAGGTATTTTTATTTTATTTATTTTATTTTCTAGCAAAGCTTCTTTTTCTGGGCTCAAAGCCCTTTCTGTGTATTTGGGGTATTTAAGGAAAACTCAAGAGAAGATTCACTTCAGAGCCTGGGGATCTTAAGAGCCTCTAATACTGCTCAGTGTTGCCCATAATCCCCAAAACCTGAGCCAAATCTGGAACCAGTAAGAAGTGTGTTCAAAGTTGCCTGTAGTGCTGTGTTACTGTGAAACACCAAATGCTCTGGACCACCACATTCCTTATCTGACAGTTTTATTTCCTTTGCAAACTTTATTTTGTGGAATACTCTGAGGGCTTTGAAATAGAAATGAAAACTATGATTTTTCAATATTTGCATCTCAGCAACCTCTTGAATATTTGGGAATTCAAAAAAAATTAGGGTTTGATCATTAGGTCTTTTTTTTTCTCCTGTCCACTGGTCACATTGAATAGGAGGCTGTAAATAAAGTTTCCAAGAATGTCCTTAAGAAATTTGATGGGACTTTGTGACAGTGGCTTTGTTAATCTCACAAATGACAGTTTTTACCTTATGGTTTTATTTTTACCTATAATCTTATGCTTCACCTACTGCCATGCCCCTCACTCATTTACAAATAATGTGCACCTATATGAGAAAATCGCATAGCAGCAATATACTGACAGCATGTTAGTGCTTAAAAAGAGTAAGAGGACAATTTTACAGGAATTTTTGTGAACACTTAAACTCTCTTTGTTACAGACATCCGTTAAAATGTCTAAAAGTCCCTTTCAGAAGAGTTTTAAATTCGGGGAAGAGATATTACATAAAATGAAGTTAACCAACATTTACAGCACACGTGTTTCTAAAAAGATTAATATTCAAGCTGAATTTCTAACCTTTGGGGAAAGTGTAAAGCTGTTCAATATTTATAATTAAAACTTATATCCTCTTGAAATAGGATTTAAACTCTTTTCAATATTGCAAGTGCACCCACTTTAACTTTTATCACAGATGATAAAGGACTATTATTACAGTGAATTATTACAGTCATACAAACTAAAATCTCAGACTTCTCATGGTCTGTAGCAGTTACAGACAGAATCTAGAAATATGAAAATTAGAATGATGCATAAATATCAGTAAGGCAGGAAAAATCAGGAAGTTGACTAATTTGACTGGCAGTGTTCATTTGTTTTTTAAGACTCCAGAAATTAAACTCTGTTATAAAATCCTGCTCACTGTCCCAGAATTTTCAAGCAGCCCCAACTTTTGGGTGAGATGAATCTCACCCTGCACCTGAAGTTACTATAAAACCAGATCCAATTGCACAGGAAAGGGTGCAATTCCAGTGATATAAATAGAAGACTCTTCTCTGCAGAAACAGTAACAAAATCCACACCAAACATGGTTCTGTGAGAAGACTCTGGATCCTCCTGTAAATGCACAGAAATGACCTCAGTGTCAAAAGGAGCAGGGACACTCTGGGCCATGCAACACAACCTTGTCTTCCCTGTATTCCCATAAGAAAACCTAAGAAAGAATGGTTGCAGCTACTCAGAGTTTCCTGGGGACTGCCAACTGTGAGAAGTTGAAAACTATGAGCTGTCATACATAAAAAAGAGGAAAAACCACATTAGAATGCTTATGACAGTCTCCTGCAGTCACCACTAGTACATAAAATGCTTTTACAGTTAGTGGAATGACTTCTTAAGGATGATACCCAATTACTTCTGAGAAGACAGAGATGAATTGAGCAGTTTTCTGCCTACTGAGGCAGATCTGTTATTTATCAGAAACACATTTGCCTTGTGAGGCAGAAACTTGGGAATTTATCTTCACACTGTGTAGTCAAAGTTTCCACAGGTATTTTGTGCAAGGCTCTGCCACCACATTTTTGGAGATGGCCAGTGAAAAATAATTTTCTGTTACAGCTGAATTCTGTCTCTAGAGTCTGTAGTTGTCATACAGTGCACCTGAAGTTGCTATGGACACAGGTTCTTCAGGCTGGAAGTAGGCAAAGCCTTGGTAGTGTTGTTACTACAACATCCAGCTCTTCTGGTCTGCAACAGGTGGTTTGACTAGAGAAACTGAACTTTAAAGGTAGGGAGGAGTTGCTTACTTCTCAGAACAGAGTAAAATAGAATTTTAAATACTATTCCAAGATTTGCCTACATATTCTGCAGTAGCCAAGTGTCCCCCCAGTATACAAAGCAGCCCAAAAGTTTGCTTTTCTGAGGCTTCTCAGCACACCAGGGAGGTATAACTGGCTCCCCCTGTTATGTAACAGGCAGTAAACAGAATCAGGAACCTCTTTTCATGTGACATGATTTGCAACACTGTACAACTGAATAAAGGGTTTAGGTAAAGAGACTCAGCTATTGCTACAAAGCACAGACTACACCCTGAGCGCAAACACGTTCTGATAGAGAGCAAAAGAACTCCTCGGTTTATTTTTTAACACTGAATCTTACAAACCCTCATGTAAAGCATCATAAAAATCAGAAATTCACTTCTGAGTAATGAAAACCAAGAATTCAAGAAGCCTGACATTGTTTAAACACAAAACTATAAACACCTTTTTGCCATTCTCCTGCAATTACTATGCCAGAAAATAACTCTGCAGAAGAACTTATAATAATCATTATACTATTAGCAAATTTTTATGAAAGAGACATTGGCAAAGTCTAAATCTCTTAGATTTGTAGAACCACATGAAATGAAGTTCATAACACCATCCACTCCTTTGTATTGTGTTCATTCTTATAAACTATCTTTATTTGATTGGTTTTTCAACTATTCTTCATGTTGTGTAAACAGGTAAGTAACTGTGTCTTGAAGATTTCACAGTGGTATTTAAATGACTAAGAAAGGCTTTGCTGTCATTTGCAATTTCTCTATATGTCACAGTTCAGTCCTTAAGCCAGCCAATCTACAATAAACAGAAGCTGATTTCTCTCAGCCTCATCCCGTGGCTGCCTTCTCATGGGCAGCTGCTGGAAATGAAGTTAAAAGACCAATCCTGGCTCTTAAAGCACAGCCATTTGAGAAGGTAGGATTTACATTCTACTTTGTTTATGAAGAGGTCTGAGGGTAGTACATCCAGCAAGAAAAGACAAAAAAATCATCAGAAATTGTTAAATTTTACAGAGATCAAATATTAGAATGACAAAACGAAGTCACAGGATACAACCTCACAAAAAAACAAGCATGGGCATTATTATAAAGTGCAGACCCTTCCACTACTTTAACTGATGTAACTTCTCAGATTTAGAGAAAGCCAGCTGGGCACCAGCTGCTCTTCATCACTTGCTAAACATCTGCAAGAATCACTGGAGCTGAGATGCCTCTGATCTCACACAGTAATTTGCTGCTCTTTGCTGTTCACTGTATTCCAGAGCAACTGACTCTGCAGGCACAGATGACAGCCAAAGCAGGTGTACACATGTACATGACTGTAATAGTTTAAAATAAGGTGGCAGATACATGTTCTACATATACACAGCAGTGTAATTAACATGCAAGGCAAATAAAGGCTCTGTCCTGCTCAAATTTGAGCTATATGGCACTTCATGACTTCTTCCTCCTTGGACTGAAATCAAACAGTGAAGTTTAGAAACACTATAAATTTACAAATAAGCTCCTACATGCACACAGTTCTGTGAATGCTACTGGGAAGCAAATAAGTGATAAAAGAAATATATGTATATCCATACACTGCATGTATATAAAACAATCAGGAAGAGTGTAGTAAGAGAACTAGAAAGGTGGAGGTTTATGGAGATGACAGCAACAATTCAGAAAGAAGACTGCTGGTGCAAAGGAAGGGTATTGGGATTTACAACTACATTTAAAAAGGTAGGAACATCTAAGGAATACAAGAAAGGAGAGAAAGGCATGTGAAGTCAGAAAAGAAACTAAAGGAAATAGGTGCAGGAGAGAAAAACAGGGAGAAAGGGACTAAACAAAAGAAAAAAGAAAAAGGAAAGGAAAACAAGGGATTAAGTGTTTCCAAACAGCAGATGGAACATAGAGGAGAGTACTATGTATAGAAAACAACAAAGGATGGGAGGGAAGAGGAAGTGGTGGGGGAGAGGACAAAGAGGGCAGCAAGAAACTGATGCTTAATTTTGAAGAGGGCAGCAAGAAACTGATGCTTAATTTTGAAGAGAGACTTTCTACATCCTGCACACACAGGGGCACTGACAGTGGGCAAGACTCCACTTTCTCCTGTCTCCATACTTGGCACCTTCACACAGTTTGTCAACTCTTTGTCCCAGCTACCCCTCACTGAAAATCCAGCCACAGATATGACAGAAGCCAGCCTAGTGTGGTGGCAAAGAAACATGCAGAAGTGCTGTTTTACAAACCAGACCTCTAGCTTACATCTAAGTGCACTCACATGCAACTAAACAAATGAATATTTTAATAGATGAATGCCCTTCACTACCCCTTCCTTAGATCCTATCTTCCTCCTTACAAAAATGTCTAAAACCCCCCTTCTGACCAGCATGAAGGCAGCACACCCTTATAGTCAGTTTGTGGAAGAAAAGTCTCTATGCATGAACAAAAACCCAAAAATCATGGCACAAGCTCTGTATGAGGTTTTTTTTTCTCTTCCCCTACAACTGCTTAAAAATAATACTATCACAAAACTTTTTTACAAAAATCCATTGAACTTTCACTCTCATTTTACTGGACAGGCACTCTGAGTTGAGGAAGTAAGAGGAAAATGAACAACTTCCCCACAATCTGTAAAATCAAAAGAATGAACCAAACAACAACAACCACAAAATCCATGATTGATCAGAGATGGAGGCAGGGACACATGCCCTGCTGACATGTCCTGACCTAGGACAGAAGCAGAGCTGTTAATCTACAAGTCTCAAACTGCTGCAGGAAACCCCCACTTTCTATAGCTTGTTTTTGGGGAATTAGTTTTGCTGAATTAGTTGTTTTTGAAATGGTTGTGGTTTGTATCAAAGGGTCTAAAATTTCACCGCTTCTCTTCCACCTAGTATAGTCTGCAGGTTTTAGAAATACTTGTGGTCCCAGTTTCTCACAAAGTGTGCAGCTGCTTTGCAGCAGAACCTCTTCCCTGTGTGCCAACAAGATTCCTTCATCGAGGAGACACATTTTGGATAGTTATTGAAATCAGGTGTATGCATATCCACAGTGCATATGCATAGATCAGATAACACATATCAACACAGAAGGATCAAGAAAGTTCATGCAAGCTGAGAGAAGAATGTAATATTTGACTAATATTACAGTATATGTTTGGTAGTTGAAAGAAAAAAAAGCAAACATTAGTCCATGAAAACAATTTTGGAATGAAAATGCAAACCCAAAATATACTTTATCAATTCAATGAAAATTAAATTTTAGTTCAGTTGTGTTGCAAATATTAAATATTGGGAAAAAACCCCAAAACTGAGGTAATTTTAATACTGCCTCTAAATTAGAACCTTCAGAATTCCCTGGAAATCATCCTTCTGCTTTATTATACTGTTGATTATATATTACACTGTAAACAGATTTAGTCAATACCAAATAATTTTGTTTGAACAGGCAGTATTAAAACTGAAAAGAGCAGAGAGAAGCAAAAGAAAGCAGATTTTTAAACATGCAAAGACACACACCATAGCTGACTGATATGCCTTAAAGGAAAACAAAGGGATACCTACTTTCTGCTGCTAGAAGTCCTAGAAGGAAGGCAGCATTTGGACAAACAACAAACAGTATGAAGATTTCAGAACAAGCCATTTATAAAGCTGCAACCTAGCAGACTACTTTAGCCACAAAATAGTTTCAACCAAGTGACAAGGATCCCCCCAGTTTTTAATATGGATCTTCTATGTGTGAAGCAAATGGCACGGGCAGACTGGGATGGGAGGAAAACAAACACTTGGCATTGGGAAGGCAGCACATGGATACAGTGTTAGAGATCTATTAATACCAGACTTTTCCCAACATTGGTTAAACTATTTTAAAAAACTCATGGACAAAAAGGGATTTTTCAGTAAAAATATTGTAAGAATTGAAGTGATAAAATAATTCAACATACTGCAAATGATGCACAACATATTAATATACTTAAGCAAAATTTAGCAATGTTATATTGAAATCAAAAGTTTCAGTGAAAAATGTTATGTGAACCATTTAGAAATTCAACCACTTCTTTATTGCTTTTAATTAACAGTATCTTTATGCCCTTTTAAAAAGAAATTAAACATATCAGAGCAAAGATTCAATAGCTGAAAAATCATCAAGTTAATAATGGAATGTTGGAAATACACAAACTCATGATCTCAAAACTGACAGCTGCACTTGTAATACTAGCAAAGGAATTAGTAACAATTATAAGGTGAATATAGTTTTTTTTCCCCCAAGCATTCATATTTTAAAATGTTACACAACACCCTTTGCAAATATTTACAAAATCAATGTTAATTTTTGCATAACAAAGGTGGTTTTTTTTCTTACTTCTGCTGATGAAACTGATGGGTATTAAGATATGGGCTTGTATTGACAATATTTCATGAATTCTAAATCCCATGAAACAACTAATCATTTTAACTTGTGAGTTCAGCCACTTCCATGTATGTTGGAAACAGCGAGTTCACAACTTGTCTGTATCTGTGCTGTTTGACCTTGCTCTGAAGGACTAAGAGATTTAGCTTTATTCCCATTTTCATTATCAAATTTGAAAATCAAACTATCATGCTGTTAAAAACCTCTCATTTGACACAACATTACAGAGTCTGACAAAATAGAAAAGGATTAAAATTTCGATTTGCACACATCAACCCTGAGACAAAATACCAAAAAGCATTTGCAAAAATGCTGTGTGTGGAGAAAATGAGGCAGAAGCACTGAAGGAGCCTCAGTGTGGTTGCTCTGTGTGCAGTGCAAAACTCTGCTTCTGTTTATCTGCTTCCAGAGTGACCACAGAGGCCAGCACTGACATGAATGCAGAAAATACTGCAGCACTGCCACTGCTCAGCACAGATGCAGGAGCACATTTGGCCACTCAGGCTCTTCTCTTGCTCTGAGGTTACCCCGAAACACAGCTTGAGGATCCTTTGCAGGAATCCAGACCTGTCTGTGTCAAAAAGTTGCTCTGAAACCTCTTAGTCACAGTTCAGAAATGGGCAATTCCAGCAGACATCAGAGAGTAACAGCCTTTAACAAAAGGTAAGGGTTGCTTTAATTCAAAGTCAGTTATGCAGTTTTCCAAAGCCTATGGACTATCAATTAGCTTAACTCCAGCACTGACTGGGTTCTGAAAATGTGGCTACAAAAAGCTTATGGAAACATAAAGTTTACAAAAAACCTCTTCAACTTATCAGTTTTTCTAACTGCTGGCCTGAAAATGTAACCATTTTGAATCTACTTAACACCCCATATGAAACAGTTGTCCTCAACTCAGCTTCTCAAGCCAAACTCCAAGAAGCAAAAGAGGAAAAATTAAAAGCTTTACATTGGTGCTGTTCATTCCCAGCCTGAGGCACTGTTATGAAAACACTTGCAAACTGTATGTCAGTACATTCAGCTGGGGGACAAGTGGCCAGCATATGACAGAAGGAGAGGAAATCCTGTCTAGAGCTAATGTGCAATCAGGAGGGTCAGGCACTGGGCAGGGAAAGGGAGGGAGGCAGATGGGGAAGGGCAGCAGAGAGCAAATGCTGTGAATTTCTCTGGCACCTTATGGATTTCATGGTCCACTTCAAATACTTCCTACTGGACCAGTTTTCGTCCTGTGACAGATTTAGCCTTCAGGGCTGCTGACTGCTAACTTCTGATTTATGTTTGTTTCAGCATATTAAAAATATCCAAAACATTTGTTGCCTTGGGGAATACACAATTTAGAATGTCTTGAAGATAGGCAACCTGAAAGTCAAATGTTTCACATTCTAGAGAAGACCATTTGCAGCAGGCTTGTCAGCTGGGCTGCTTGGTGGCTTTACTGCAGAAGTTACTGAACACAGACTGTCAGCAATAAAGCAGCATTGTAGTTTAGAAGTATTTTAAAAGGTTTTGTCACACTCAAAATTCAGCAAGACTGGTTTCTGCCATGTTACCAACAGGATGGTAGCAGGATTAATTCAAGTTTTTCAGAGGATGGTTGCTGACAAAAGAGGAAACAGACCACCCAGTGGTCACCAAGTGGTTGGAACCAAGAGTTGTTAACACTGTACAAAGGAAAAGAAGATGTGTACAGAAAAAAAAAACCTGACTGACCTCAAACAAAATTTATCTCTGTTCATTCCCATCTAATTTAGCTATGCAATTTTCTGACTTTCACTTGAAGACTCTCTAACAAGAAGATCCTTTGTGATTCTGCATCTACAGAACTCATCTGACTGGCTGCATTTAGTGCCTTCCTATCCTGGGATAACCCTTTGGTAGCACAGGAAGATGCTCCAAGGTTCCAGCAACTCCAGGTTTCCATACTGAACTTTGAGAAAGAACACCTCTGGATTAACTGGGCAAAAAGAGAGAATTGAATTTTTCTGCTTCTGTGTTTGGAAAGCCTGGAAGACAGGAAATGTGATTTGCATAACCTAATAAGCATCTATATTTCTGTATATTTATCTCTGTAAGAATTCTGTATTTGTCTGCTTCTGACAACCATTTAATTACAGTGACAGGCTTCATGAAATTTTATAGGAGGAATAATTGGCAACCACATATAAAATATTAAATGGTCTTCATTAAGAGTTTATGATCTGGAATAACATTATGAGGTACTAGGAAGGAAACTTAAATAACCTTAGGATAATCAAGTTTCTACTGCAATTCTTGAGTTTTAATTTCTCAAAACTAGCTTGGTTTAGAATCATCACAAGACCCATCCTCCAAGCCAGAAGTATTTGAAAATATTATTAGTGTACTTCTGAAGAGGAAACAAAATAGATTTCGGTATCTAGGAATTCCAGCTCAAATGTTATAATCTCTGAAAGAGAAAGCTGAAAGAGTTGTAGAGTCTTTTCTTGCAAGGCTTAGTATTCAATATTAAATATTTTGTCAGCTGAAGTAGTGGGTCAGAGAAACATGATGAAAACTACCCACTTAGGATGGTCTCCTGATCACTGTGATCCCCCATCAGTTTGATCAACAATGTCAGGTTAGAGAATAACTTTGCTTTCCTGAGAATTCCAAGTTTTTGTTTCAGTTATTTCAGAGATGAACACAAGCTAACAAAGGATCCAACATAGATATTCTTACAATTTACATGTGCACTGGATTCAAGTATTCTGTGAGCAGAAAAAAATAGAACTTGGAACTTTCCTGTATAGTGCTATCTGAAATTACATCACTCTGAGGAAGACACATGTCCTGTTGTGTGAGACTGAAACTGGAAAGCAGAACTGCTGTTTCCAGATTAGGAAAGTTGCCACTGCCAGTCATGTTGGTGGCCATTCACCACTGAAATGGGGGAAGTAGATGGAAACAAAAATTAAGGCACTGCAAGTAGTTCTAGGTGAAGTAAAACTGACTTATTCTTTCTTTAAAAGAATACGTGGATCCTTCACTGCAAGTACAAGTATCCAAAAGCTGTGTGCCTGAACTTAAGCTATGAGGCTTTGATTACCCATTTGCAATAAAAGATCTGAGATTCTCATTCATTTCCATGGGAATTATGAATGGTGTTCATGTCTAAGGACAAAGAAATGTTTTAATTTTAGTACTTGAAGTTGGATTCCAAGAAGTGAAATTGGAGAATTTCAACCAAGAAAAGTTGCCCCCATTCTTATGGGGCATATCAATCCTATATTAATGACATTGAAATAATTTATAAAAAATTACTTGCTTAAATGAAATAATTAATTTATGCAGTCAATACATAATTTTCTCACCTATAAAAATATTGAGACAGAGAATTATCACACAGCAGGTCAACACACGCAATTAAGTTCCTGAAATGTCTTCCAGAGAAGTCAGTATATAGCTAAAATTTCCTGCCAGTACTCCTAAATTGTTTAGAAAAATTAAAGACAGCCCTTTTGGTCTTAGGTTTTTCTTTAAGGTTCATTTAAATTGATTCTAAATCCGAATTTTAGATCAGACAAACCAACCCAGACTTTTGCACTGCAAATATTTTGAGCAATGTTATGTCAAAATTAAGATACTAACTAAGGCAGGGCTGTGTTAGTTTAGGGACTGACAGGTGATTTAAATTTCTGAATATGGGCTATGGACAAAAGGATTGCTTGGTAATCTCACTGTCCTGTCCAAGGCCTAGAACACAGCACAAGTATTATCTTCCCCTCTGAGTACATGTATTGACTCTCCCTGAAGATTTGGAGTCAGAAATACTGTCCAGTGTGCTTTTAACAGGACACAATCATATTGTTCTCCAAAACAGGAGTCAGGAAACTTTGGTACATAATGGCTTCTTTTTCTAAATAACTATTAGTAAGGTATTAGAGCTTTGCTCCAGCCTAAGAATTCAAGACAAAATTTCAATAAGATTTTATAATCAAGTAATATAAAGAGAAATGTGAGATTATAACACTATTTGTAATTAAATGCGCATACACTAAAAAATAAAAAAATCAAACAGAATTTCTGTAGAAGCTTAAAACTCTGTCGAGTTTTACTCTCCATTTTTGCCAGCTGTGAATGCCATTGTGACTGAAAACTATTCATCCTTCACATGTAAATATTAACTTAATATTCAATTTTATGGAATCTCAAGAAATGAGTAAATACTTGGTACTCTGGCCAGTATGGACATGCTGACTGCAGTAAATACACTTTCTGTTAAAATACCTGAGGAGGTGGGGTCTTCAGAGAAGTCTGGCAGCTCTTCAGGGGGGTCACCATAGAAGGAGTTGAATTTGTGGCTTGACACAGCTGCTAGTACTGCCCCCTGAATAAAAATACCCACACAGTCTCAATTACACAAAGCAGGATAACAAAACATTTCCAGACCCCCTGGATCACTCAGTCTCCTGAGGTCTCTTGTTTGTTGACCTTTTCAGAAAAGATCAAATATATTTTCTAGTCTTCACCTCTGCTTCCCTTTTCACAGTGACCATATCTAACAGAAGAGCTGGGCATACACTAATAAACAGTAAAAATATTCTTTGCAAGGGGATTCATCAGAACAGTTCTTTATGTGAATGCATTTTGAAACAGTAACGGTGAAGCATAAATTCACATTGTAGTACAGTGTAAACAAAAGAACTAATCTCTTTATCTTTTCCTCCTACCTAGACTGAGTGGATTAGCAGGAATAAAAATTCACTTTTTAAAGCAAAACACTATGTTTTTATTTTACAAGTTGTCATAATTTGACTCTGACAGCACTAGAATACTTTGACACCCATAATGCATCAATATAAAAATAACACAGTTATACAGACAATTACTGAGCATTACAGGGGAATTTACAAACCCAGAAAATGGTCACCGCCTCTGACATATATTTACTTGTTCTAGTAAATTACATTTTAACCACTCAGGTTTAAATGCCTCACAGTTATGGAAGTATGGATGAATTTAATGAAACATACTGCAGAACAGTGTTTTGGATAAAATGGCATAAAAAATATAATGAAGGTACAAAAGCTCAGGAAACTAAATATAGTGGCCCCCTCTGGAAGAAATCCAGGAATATCTGAAATTGCACCTAGAACAGGAATCAGGTCATATTCTAAAATGTACTAGATAACATTTTAATGAAAGGATTACCTGGGCATACAAACCACCTAAGAGAAAGAGCTGTTCATGAACTGTGGCAGCTGTGCACCTTCACCATCAATCACATGAAACTTTTGCAAAGCAGCAGCTCAGTGTGAATACCTGATTCTGAGTTTTATTACAAGTTGTAAAACAGCCCATGAACTGTAATGCTCCATGTTTCTGTCAAAATTTTCTGAACCTTTCAGTGAATTCAGAAATGTTTCTGTTAAACATTCCATGACAGGAACAGAAGGAAAACCATGTTGCTTTGGGCTGAAATGTTAACATTCTTTTCAACGTGGCTAAGAAATAAGCTAGTATATAGTTAAACATAAATAGGATAAACTGAAGAGTATGTATTTACTCTTCTTCAACAAAGACATTAAAAATTTTATTCTAAATGTAACACAATAATAACAGAAGTGATTGCACAATTCTCTCTAGTAATTCATATTACACAGAATTACTGAATTATTGAAGATGAAGGCCTCATACACACCTTGGCTGATACCAGACAATTTGCACTGAAATTTGAAAATGATGCACTAAGAAAGAAAGGACAAACAGCCTTTCTAAGACATCATTTCAATAAACATCTGTCAAGGCCTGCTGCAACCTTTTATTTTATTGCTGACTTCAAAGCATGGATTTCTCTCAACACTTTTTAAATGAATCAAGTATCACACAAAATTAAAGATGCGTAATTATACTGTTTTAACACTACATTGAGTTTACCTTTAGTTTTCGTCTTGCATTGAATTTTCTCAACTGTTCTACTGTTTCTGGAAGATGAATCTTGTATGCATAGCGATCTCTCTCCTTGAAAAACCCCACAAAAAACAAACCAAAAGAACATTAAATACAAGCTTTTAATATTCTCTTGACACTAAGAAACCAGACAGCAGCAGCTCATAAATATCCTAAGGAGAATGAGGATTTGTTGCAACTTAAGGAAAACTTCCAGAAATTGAGAGGGATTAAAGTGCTTTGACAGAATTCTTAACTTGGGCCAAGGATATTTTCTTTTTGTAATTGTTTCCCACCTTGCACTAAGACCCCAGTGTTTTGTTTTACTGTTGTGCTGTCAGTCTGAGTCCAGCACTGAACTTCAAAGCAGAAAGCAGTTCTGCTGTTTGGAATTCACAAATCTCAGTGAAGGAACAAGCTCAAGCACTCCTTGACAGGGTGCTGGGTACTTCAGGTGAGGCTGGGAGGTGGGGTAAGTGTCCAACAGGGCAGGAAATGCCAACCCAATGCCAGCCAGGAAGAATTCTCCATTGTAGGTGCAAATGAAAAATGTGCCAATGAACAACTGCAGTGACAGAAGGGACAAAACTTGCAGCAGCCATCTACCTTTTCCCCCTGAAGCTACATAAAAACATTAATTTAATGTGTTTATCACATTGTTCTCCTGAATTAGAGTGAAACCAGAGCAGTCCCTCCACGGCACTAAAGATGTCTCTGTCTCATGCTGTATTTGCTCCTATCTATAAAAGGTTTAGAAAGCTCTGAGTCAGCAGAGAAGGCAGTTTATTGTAGGCAAAAATGAGAGGACTGACTGGTGGAATGCCTGGCAAACAAAGTTGTCATAAACTAAACCATGTGACTTCCAAGAAATAACAACATGGTCAAAAAGAGACCACAGAGACCAAAAGTGCAAAGCTGCAAAGGCAGAACTTGCACATGCACATTACAGAATTGTCTTTTAAACAAACCTAATTAGCTTAGTTGCTCAAATAACGAAAATTACAGGTTTTCTGCCAAAATGATCCTCAACCAAGCTCTAGCTTTGGCATCTCAATGTGGGTATGCTCTCAAAGTGAAGAAAAAGTCCAATTACAAGCAGGTAAAAACTCCAATTACAAGCAGGTAAAACCAGATCATCTGTGTTTGTATGATATTCTGGGATTCCAAAACATTGTGTTCATTTCCATACCCTTTGATATTTGACACACTATGTACATCCCAGACCAAAGACAGAACTTTGCCTCTTTTTGAGTAGAATGGTTTGAAACCTGCAGTTTCCCAAAACACAGAAGAGCTGCCTTTACCACTGTCATTTCTGAGAGATGAACACTCCCAACCTCCTCTGATAAGCTAGACCATTCTCCAGCTTGGAATAAAAGAGTCAGAGGCAGAAAGAGAGCAGAGAAATGAAGAGTGACTCCATTCACTGGTGGTTACACCGTTTACTTGGACGGAGAAGAGCATAGGATCCTGTTCTTCCCAGGTTCTGTCTTTGTGGCTTTCTCTTTGTGTCATGTAGGGCACAGAGAGGCCAGCAGCAGACACCAGATCAGCCCCCTTTCAAAATAAGTGCCCTGTTTAAGTTGATGATATTATGACTTTTCTACCCTGGACACCCACTATAGAAAACCAAAGCATAACTAAGGACATTGCCAATTCATCAGCTTCTGCCAAAGAAAATACAGTGCTCTGAACCAGCACTTTTCACCTTTTAATTCTGTAGCACAATCCATCATTCTCCAACCCCAATGTTTAGCACAGACTAGTGATGGACTGCTGAGAAGCTACAGGTGTATTTTCTCCTTCTCCAGTTGTAAACTTTTCAGTGTGCAGCAACTACTCTTCCACTGGCTTAAAGTGTGTTGTAAATTCTGCCATCACTGAAAAATTATTTGATTACCAGATGTCATATAATTGCATGCAGTCACAGTGGCCTTGGGGCAACACTCCACTACTTCCTTCCCTTTTGGTGGGATATTTTCAAGCATCTAATGTAAGGAAGCAGCACAGTTCAGCAGCATAACCTACAGCAGTAGAGTGCATGGCTACATGACTAACAGGCAAGAGGTTTAGATATGACTGAGCAAAAAGGAGATCAGAAATTATCTCTGGAGTTTGATAGCCACAGAAAGACACATTAACACCTTCTTTAAGCTTTATGTTATGCAGCCCTGCTCCCTGCACTGTGGTGCTGCTGAAGATGTCCAACTGAGTTTGCTCTTAAGCAAGAGTTTAAGCCTGGCAATTATCAAAATCTCAGGCTCTACTCCTAGAAAACATTTAAAGCATAATATCCCACATTTTGTACAGTTCATGTCTACTTTGAAAAGCTCAGAAAAACAAAGAAATCCATAGTTTTCTCCCTTAAATGAGAAAGTAGCATGTAAACAGCTGCTTTTACTACCTTTAACCAGGGGTGATTCAGTGCTTCATACACTGTTATCCTCTCTGCTGGATCCAGCATAAGCATGCGGCGCACCAGATCTTTGGCACTTTCAGAAATATGGCTCCATTGCCTAGGATTCATCTGATTAGGAGCAAGAAAAAAAATTAAATTAGTAATAAGAATGTACAAAAGAACTAGCGTTTATCTACAATAATTGCAGAGATTTAATAGTGGTTGGTGCTAGCAAACATTTCTGTGTAATGAACGTAAAAGGAAATTTCTAAGGGTCTTAATAACTTGTAAAAATGGAACACTAGTTACTACTGAAATGGCACAAAAATTGAAAACATAAACCCTGACATGTCCTTATTATGTTATAATCACAGTGTAATTTCTACCTACTCTACATTCTGCTCAGATAAAAGTCACCACTCACTAGATACAGCAAAACACAATTAAGCTCTGTTTAACTGTTAATGACGCATATGATAAATGCAGAAATTAAATCTACTCCTGAAATCAATATATGGCAAGAGAATTTATCTGTTTCAACCCACAGTTTCATGCCAGTGATTCTGGGAAAGAAAGGAATAAGGGAATGCCTGTTGTGAACCACGCTGATCCTGTCCTGAAGGTGCTATGGGACAATGCCTCTTCCCAATAAATCCCTTTCAACTTCACAACAGGTAAAGTTTTTCCACTAGGAAAATAAAAAAGTCCTTTTCCTTTCTTTCCATAGGAAAGCTTAAAAGGACAAGACAATACCAGCAATTGCAACACTTTCAGAGTAGAACTTTAGGAGATACAATATGAAGGATGATTTCAAATATATTTTCATTTTGTGCATATATGCAGGTTTGTGCCCAACCAGTCAAAATGATGGACACCTTATAAAACCATACCAAAGTAAGAAAATTCTTTATGTGATATAAAGGATAATATCCTTAAGGTATTTTTAGTATTTCTTTAAATTATGAAGAAGCTAAGTTTTATTTAAATGATAGACAGCTAACTTTACAAAGTATTGAATGCAAATTCAAAATGATGACCAGACTCTTTTCAATGTTACAATCTGATCATTATAAGAGGTCCATTTTATTTAAAATAAGTATTTACAAAAAATGGTCACTTTGAATGGGGGCCCTCAGCAATGTTATCTGGCTATGAAATGCACATTTATAGGTGTGAATAAATTTTTTTTCCAGCTCTAATGAAATGAAGGTAATTGCAAATTTCACAGGATTTTCACTGAATAGACAAATTACTGTGGAAACAGGAACAAAAAAGGAACTAAGAGGACACAATGTACTGGTTGTAGCTCTTTTTTTAAAAAAAAAAAAGAGAAGTTAACTTGTATCCTTCCAGAAGGTTTTAGCTGCTTAAGGGATTCCATAAAGAAATCTTCCATAAAGTGAAATATCTGTCAAACTGTGCAATCCCAAAACTAGTGCTATGGAGAAATGCTGCTGTTTCCAGGATTATAAAATGGAAAAAATGAAATATGTGCTCCTGACCAAGTACAGTAACACTGCTGTCACTTACATTGTAGCAGGCTGATAAGGTGAAATAATAAATCTGACTGACAGACATCTTTGGGAGTTTTCATTTGTAATTTGCTCATGCACAGCTCATGTATGACCTTGGTCCAAAAGCTGATCTTAGACAAACCCACAGTGAAGTTTCAGCTTTAAATTTGTCTCTACAATGGTGTGTGGGCTGAGGCTGTGACAGCTTCTATTGTGTGCACCCTGACCTGCTGTGGCTGCAAGTGGCTCCTGTTGAATCATCAGCTGCACTTTACTGTACCCTGCACTAAGAAGAAAAATGCTTGCCTGCATTTGTAAAATAACATGCATTTTGTTTTAAATCAAGGCAATAAGATGATGATGAATGTTTATGACAGCTGTTGTTATAAACAGATAACAGATCAAATTTTTGATCTGTTAGCTGATCAAAAATTTTAAATTGTTTATAAATCTGAGGTTACAGCATGTTCTAATTCACAGCTAAACCTCTTGTCTTCCTACAGGGCTCAATGTACAGTTAGGGGCTGATTGTAACACCCATTTATTATTTTATCTGAGCAAATATTTCGATATTCTAATTCCTAGCAATGACACAAAACACATCAGGTACAAGACAGACCAAGGAGGGAAAATAATCTCTTTTCCTGTGTGACAAATTTCCATAAACTTTACATTTAAATCAGGCTAAATACAAACATCAACTTTCAGAAATGTTACCAACAGAGCTCATCTCATTGGAAAAGGATTCATGTATGCTGTCATTTACCTTGTATTTGCCTTTAATAATGCCTTCAAATAATCTTTCCTTGGTTCCATAAAAAGGCAAACAACCACTTAGCAGGATAAACAGGATCACACCACAACCCCAAACATCTACAGGCTTCCCATATGGTTCTCTTTTTACCACTTCTGGAGCCATGAAGTGAGGTGTTCCTACACGTCCTGAATGGAAATAAAAAGAAAATTGAGTCAAAGTGATGTGTGTCAAACACGGAAATGAAGAATATCACTGCATCAAAAAAACCCAGTTTTAATACATTTTGTTCATGGTTTAAAGCTTTAAACACAATTTATATTTTTATATATATGTAGTGAGATAAATCAGCGTTTTCCCTTTTGTTTAATTTTTACTTTAATAAACTGAGGAATAGTCTACCCAAGCTGGCAGAATGTGAAACAAGACCTGTAAGAGCACTGGGACTCTTCAGTAAAACTTGCCATATAAAAGTAACCCATTAATTTGGACAATCTTTGAAACAGGAATTATTTAGAGAGCAAATACAAAGATGCTGTAAAGTTCTAGTCCACACTGATAATTTGAAAAAGCTGCAGCTAATTGGCAAGAGCAGAGTCTGATGCTCTGCCCATACCTTGGCTGGTCTACTAAAACTGCCAGCAAAAATGCAAAATGCCAGCAAATGTGGTATTCATTTATTTGAAGAGGGCAGTTTCTTATTGCAGATGAAAAGATAATGCTAATTTCACAGAGTGCTTTCATTGAGTGTAATTAATGCTTTCCTATGAAAGCAAAATGTATTAAGCACCAACTGATCTTCTGAGCAGATAAAACTGATTAGAATAATCTCATTCAATTTCTATGTAACACCAATAAAACAATGAACATTTTAACTCTCCTTATAAATGTTTCCCATTGTAAAGAGTTTTGTCTCCATTGCAAAAATTAAGCTTGGAATGCTCAGGTTATCACTGACACTTCAAACACTGCAGTCTTTGGACTACCCTGGTTCCACCAAATACCAACAGAAGAAAAAGAACATCAGTGTAGCAAACTTTCACCACTAGTACCTCCTTCATAAATTATTGTTGCTTATTACAGTGGATTTCAGGGGCTCCATTCCAGGCCTGCAGCACCTGCTGGTTAGGAAAGCCTAAAATGCACCCCAGAGGATCCAGGGTGTTTGAAGGGCATGTACTCAACTCAATTTTGTCTTTGTAAAGAGACTCTTGTTGATCAACCTGTCCTGCTCACCCTCAGCATGGGAGTCAGCCAAGTCACAGCACTGAGAACACCTGGGGGACTATTTGGACATGGCTTCCTCAGGAAAGACCATCCTTTGGTTATCCCACCTAATCCAGGAACTTTATCTGACCATGTTCTTTTAATTAGTCCTTTTTGCATTAAAGGATTAAAATATTGTCAGAAAGACAGCAGCTTTTCAACCATACTCTTAAGAAAAAAACACCACAATTGCCAAAATTCTTCATGTGGCTTTCTGTTAAACCTTTTCAATCCCAGTTTAGCAGGGAATTCCTCTGCCAAACAAATGTTAGGGATCTGTCTGTGACAAAGGGATGTTACCTCATCACCACCAGGCTAGGCTTAGGCTAGGCTAGGCTAAGCTGGCATCTTAACAAGTCCCTGCAGTCCAGGCTGACCTGACAGCAAGGGCCAGTTCCTTCCTGAGCTAAAAAAGATTAAACCACCAAGATGCTGCAAGTCCAGCTCATCCCTCATATCACAGGAGGAGGAGGAAGGATATTTAGTCTGGACAGAGAAAGAATCCACAGAGGGGAAGATGAGTCATTCTTCTTGTGGGCTGGACACACTTTGGAGGGGTATGGCATAATTTCAGCCTGAGAAACCTCAAAGGCCAAATCTTCAAAATCACATATATGAGGTACAGAATTATCTCCTTAGATGATTCTCTCTCTTTTAGATGCCTGGTGGCAGGGAAGACAAGGAAAATGGAAATCATATACACACACACATCCAGTATGCATAACTTGCTGTGATTTTTTCTGCCTTTTTTATGTGCTTAAAAACTTTTATCTGCAAAGTTTCCTCTTTTTTTCCCCCTCTGGATGCCATCACTGGTGACAGGAAAAGCATCAGCATTTCCAGCTCTGCATCAGGCCATGTCTGTGCATAAGCAGCAACACCTGCCTCTTCAAAGAGCATTTTTCTATCCCTCAGACTGCTTGTGTGATGTTTGTGGTGTACCTACCATAGACTGGAAACCTTTAACTCAGGAGATGATCACAGACCACAGAGCTTACCCAGGTCTTGTTTGCCTCAGTAGGAACTTCCTGAGGCTTGGGTGCAAAGGAACCCATGTGCAATGTTGGAGCAGGTGTAATCTTTCTTACATGTTGAAAAAAAATCTTTTGTGGTACTAAAGCACACTTAAATATTTTTCATAAATACAAATGGAAAATTGTATATTCTCTGAAAATTCTGCCTTCCCACCATGCTTTATAATTGCTGTTATAAAATCTGACAAGTGTGGAAAAGAGGGATTACTCTGAAGACAAAGAGGGGAAATCAGCAGAAGACAAAACATCACATGGGATAACAAGCTATTTAAAAGAGGCATTAAGGTTCAGTTGTCTGGAGAAAGTAGCTAATGAAACCATGAACCTTAGATATCAAATGATATCTAAGTTGATTTAATGTGTATTTTCAGCAATTATGTACCAGCCCTCTCAGGTCAGGAACTTTTTGTGGTTTCAAATAAGAAACTGCAGAGGTGAACATGGTGCAAAAATGACTGTGTGCTGTGAGAACAGCACTTAAAGGTTTGGGTTTTGGCTTTGGGGTTTTTTGTCAATGCACTTAAGTCTGCTGGGTATTTCAGTGAAGGGTAACCTCAAGAATATCCTGTGTCCTGGCAAACAGCTGCATTTTCTCCTGGTGTAAATAGCATATTTAGCAGCAACACATGCTATAAAAGCAATCCAATAGCATGATGGAGTGTAGGAATTTAGGTGTCAAGGTGCTGGCACTGGGACTGCAGGGGTGGTCTCTGTGAGGAGGGGCTGGAGCTGCCCCATGCCAGACACAGTTCCAATGGGATCACTGCAGGCACAGCTCAGCCCAGCAGTCAGGACAGTGGTGTGAGAAAGCAGGGAAAGTGTGTGTAAGAAAGGGAAAACCTGCCCAGTAAGTGAGGAGATTGGGAACTGCCATTTCCCATCCTCCCTGAACCACCTGGGGCTGGGGGGTGAGTCAGGAGTGAAGCTGAACCTGGGAAGGTGAGGAGAGGAGGTGGTTAAATTTCTGTCTTTGCTTCCCACTATCCAAACCTATTTGATAATTCAAAGCCCCTATTTTGCTTCATCTGGTGACCTCACATCAGAATGTGAGGCTGCACCTTCACTTGGTGCTCAAGTGCTCTTACAGACAAGTGACAGTCAAAACCCAGGCCCTCTTTGATTATCACACATCTTCTTTCTGGTTCCCTGAAGTTAGAAGGTGTTTCTTCCACCACAGGTAGAAGAATTTGATCTTTGTTGGCCTGGTCCAAACTCAGGACACAATAAAAATCCACTTTGATGAACTGCTTGTCATGGAGCAGAAGGAATAGAGTGGTTTAGTAAAAGGAAACACTACACAGCTGTTTAAGTCCCCACCAGGCTGCTGCCATAACCCAGATGAAAAATGGATGTTACTTAAAAGCAAACTGAAAAATTCAGTGTTACTAAACCCTAATACTCACTTTTAAATTTAAAATGAGAACTTCATAAATACAAATTAAATTAAAAATAAAACTAGGCTAGGTTAATGATATCCTGTCATTTACCACTGCTAGATTATAATTAGTGGAAACAGTTAAAGACAGATTTGGTTTTGTTAATGCCGATAACAGATCCCAATACTTTAGGTGAGAGGGATGAAGTGGGTACTTATGATGGTGGAAATCACAATTTTATGTCCATGAAAAAGCAAACCCAGAAGAAGCAGAAATGTAACTGGTTGAGACTGAACTGTCCAACAGTCAAACAGGATTTAAAAATGCATATATATATATATATATATATATATATATGTGAATATGTACTGGAATCTTAAAAAGGCTACAGAAGTTCAGAAGTTTCTGGGCCAGCTGTTGTCCTTGTGACCATTCCACTGGGTTCATCAAAGGAGCAAATGATGATTTTGAAGTTATTCTAAAAACTGACCTGAGCAAGAACTATTGAGCTGCACCTTTGAACTGAACTTAGCTCAGGAAAATGAACAAAGTGCACACATGAACTTACACAGATGGGGAATTTTCCTATGTTGAAACTACAAGAACTGTAAGGAGTATCAGTAACAGCATAAATACAGTTAATAGACAGCAAAGTTGTCTAAAACCATAGATATTCATGGCCCTTTAGCTCAAATATCACTTCTGCTGAAAATTATTTAGCAGAAAATCTGCCTTCTAAGCATGTCCAGTGTAAAATTTTAAAATTCTTCTCAACAGCTCACTTTTAAAATATTTTAGAGATTTTCAAATTTTTTTGGTATTTTGGGAGAAAGTCTGCACTTTTTGGAGGCAGTTTGAAAAAGAGCAGTAGTTAAAGGCACTTTTCTCTGAAACAGGTGACTTCTGCCTTCACAGGCTTTTTACTCTTCACAACATAAGCACACTCATGGATATATTCAAATGACTGTGCATGAAAAAACAACATTTTAACTGAATATAGATTACATGCATGCACACACAGAGGATTTTTAGCTGTATCCATACATGAGAAGAAATCATATAGAAGACTGGAATCAATTTTCTGTCTGTGTCCATTTAGATTCTTTGTTCTAGAGTGGCATTAACTGAAAATCATCACTGTACAAAGACTCAACAGTGGCATGTAGTCCATGTGATACCTGCCTCCATCCATTTCACTGCAAATGCCTACACCAAAGTGTTTGCTGAATTAGGAAGCACTCAGTGCCTGGACAGGGACATCCAGGTTACACTGGAAAGGATACCTTATTTCTAGAAGTAAACTTTCTTACCAGCCAGTTTTTAAGGCATGTTGGCTGCCTGTAAATTTATAAAGTTGCTAATTTTGCTGGTTTTTTCCTGTGGATTAACAGAAAGCTTCAGTCTTCAGGTGCTGTCAAACTGACATAATTTACAAGCACTAAAGATAAATTTTGACTTACCTTTGGTAATTTAGTTTCTATGACTCTTTCCATATTATTCCAGACAATAGGGCTATGCTTTCCACAAGAAGAAGAGTATATACAGAGACCCAATCAGATTTTGTCATCCCTAAGGCAGGGGATTGATGACCAAGATATCAGAAGGAGAGTCTTTCAACAGCAGTAGTATCTGAACGATGTATAAGGAAACAACTGGAACAAATAATTTTTAGGAAAAAAAATGTGAGGTACTAATAAACATCACCATCTGACCTCTCACAATAGTGTAATAAGAAATATGCTCACAAATTAAAGTGTTTCTAAAAGAGTGGGATGTCCAGAATAATGTGGAAGGAATCAAAGAATCACACACAACAGATCAGAGAGGGCAGTACTTTACTACTATTAATTCCTTTCCACATTACTCCAGACAATAGAGATGTTTAAAGCAGGTCTACAGAGGAGATGAGTAGATTAAAAAAAAAAAAAAAAAGGAAAAAAAGGGGGCAGAAAAAGGGGTAATTTAACTTCAGCACAGAAGACTGTCTGAAGAAAATGTGTTTAAAAGATGCATCAGCAGACAACTGGATCACTAGATATGAGTGTCCAGAAAACAAACAAAGCAAAGTTCACAGGTTAATGAGATTAATTATAATTCATTCAATAGCCTTTTCTGTCATAAAACTATGATGGAGGAAGTAAATCCTAATGATTTCTCAACACATTAACCTCCTGTAAGCACTCTCAAATCAGCCCAGATGTGAAGTGACATTTCTGTGAGAAAGTAAACCACAGCTGTATCTTTTAAATAAAACAAAGTCTCTTAAAGGCAAATCTGGGAAGTGAGTCACATTCTTTTATTTTTCAGGAAAAAAAAGAAGTGAAAACACTACCCTGTAAGAGAAAGAAGAATAGTAGTGTAGGATCTCAGCCTACAAAATTTTACTTCTCTTTGGAAAACAAATGAAAGCTTTGAAATACCAGACTCTGATGATGAAAAGGAAAAAGCGTCTGCGCAGTATAAAACCACTCCAACATTAAAAACAAACAAAAAAGAGTTTTCTAACCTGGGGTTTATAAAACCACCAAGCTCCAGTTTGATGAAGCACTGAAGATGCTGCCCAGAGTGCTGGCAGATGTTCCACCCCTGCAGACATTCAGGATCAGGTTGCTCTGAGCAGCCTCATCTGTTGGAAGGTGCTCTGCTCCTACCAGGGGGTTGGACTGGATGAGCTTTAAAGGTCCCTTTTCAACCCAAACCATTCTATGAGCATTTTTACATTGATGAGAAAAAAACCAAAAAATAAGGAACTCTAAAAAATTCTGCCCCCTTTCCCCCCATATCATAGTTTTAATTAGAGGGAAATTTATGGCAATGCCTTCTTTTGCTGTTTTTGTAGTAAGTCTAAAATACAGCTCACAAGGAACCAAGAGCACTTGGTATTTATGGGCTGTACTGACACTAAGAACATGTAAGATGTTTTCTAATAAGAGAATAATTTACATTAGAATACTACAGGATTTTGAGGCAGCCTAGGGCATCTAACTAATAATACATAAAAATTAATACTGGACTGGATTAGCATTATGGTATCTGTGACCTTTTGCTGCTGAAGGTAAAATGTGAAAGTTAACTATTGACAGTTAACTATCCCCAGATAAAGAACCTCATCCTACTTAGGTCTGTACAGTTATCTTGGCACTAATTGAAACCAGGCGTCATGGTTTGAGAGGAAGTAAGTTTTCTGAGATGCTGTGGTCACACTCATAGGTGTAATTAAGTAGATTAAGTGAAGGAAATATCAGTTGTGAACTTGATGATTTCTGTTCCTTCAGACTTTTATACCATATACTAGCTAAAAATCCCAAGATTTAGCATCTAAGATATTTGATATCAGATAAATCTGATGTCACATTTAAGAAAATACTATGACAATTCATACTATGCTCTGCAAGAAAACTCTTCAAGGAAGGAGACAGAGATCATAATGTGAGATTAGTCTATTAAATCACTGACTTCCCAGAGGTTCCACTACTCCAGCTGCATCATAACAATGCAACACAGACTGTTTATTGTCTTATGGAACTGTGCTGCTCCTTAAAGGAATTCACTTATAAATTATGTTGTTCACTAACTCCTGTGTATACTGCCAGAGGTCCTTTATAAAGTACTTCAAGGCTTCAAGTCACAATTTTCCACTACTGATCATAAGAAGTGAAGCAAGAAGAGACCTTCAGAGACTGGTAGCTCATGAAACCTATTACCTCAAACTCAGATGACAACACATGAATCTTAGCCATTTATTGCAGCTTAGGGGCAAATGGAGTGGAACAAAGAATATTTCCTTACATTTCCCCCTCTGGCCTTATGAAGAAATGAGTTATGGCTACATACTTTTTGGTTTTTGTACTTTATTTTACTTACATAAAGTAAATAATAACTAAAATGGAACTTTCTTAAAAATAATGTCAACTGAGTTGTTAGCTGATAAAATAGAGTCACTCCTAAAATCTCCTCCATACACATTTTCATCAATGACATATAGTATGATGTCACAGCTTGTTCTCATGAGCTCTCTTACACTTCTGTAAAACAGCCATCTACCTGCTTGAAAGAAAGAATCCTATAGTTACAATCCTTCTAAACTTCACAAGTCTGTCTCTGGACTTATATAAAAAGATTTTAATAACTGGGGTTTAATTTAACTCCAAAACAAAAATTCCTTCCCCAGCAAATTATGCACACTCTGATAAAGATGTCTTTGTCAAGTCAAAAAAATGTTATAGTCCCAAACAAAGCAAAAGCTGTAAGCTTGAAGGCTGGCTTCAAACACACTGAGGGAGAAAATTCCCTTTAGTTTGTTCTCCTGAGGCTACACACAATCTGGGATTGCCAGGCACAGGTGTGTCAAGGTGTACAGAAGTAGGAAAAACAGCACAAACAAAGCACAGGGGATTTCAGGTTAGCAAAATTATCTTAATGCCATGATAGATTTTATTTAATAGAGAATTTCTTTTGTTATGTACTAACCACCAAATGCAGGCATTGCCAAGCTAAAAGGGAAATAATGCTATGCTAAAAGGGAAATAATTGACTATGTCAAGAGGAATCAATGTTTTCCACTAAAAATTAGAAAAGCAATGTGAAAGTGAACAGGTTGGTTATGATGCTGTTCAGACTTCTCTATTTGGAGAATTTCTACTTTTTTTAATGAGACAATTGAGAAATAAGAAGTGCTTGTAAATTATTCTTAGTATTATGACAAAATTTTTCCATATGAATAACACCCTTAAACAAATGTGTAGACAAACACTGATTTATAAGGAACTTATAGTCCAGTTCAAACATCCAGTATTGACAGCTGTCAATATTTCATATAAAACATGTGTTATATTGTAAAACTGAATAAATAAGACCTTGCCAGCTCTGTGTAGGGAACTGTCTAGTAATTTGTCTTCAAGTAGGGTTCTGGCAGGGAAAAGAATTGTCAGAAAACAGAGGTAGTTTGTGCTTAAAAGACTGGAATGGAAGATGAGGAGAAAGAGAGGAGTCAGTTAAGGAGACTTTCCACAGTAAATAAATGGAATGGAATTATTCTGGGTATCCCTGAAAATGAGTGGAATTTGAAGCTGAAAGCCACAACTGCCAATGAAAAGGCTGCAAATTGGAGATGCCAAGTTGAGAAAAAAGGAAAAAAATAATTGTGTGAAGGCAGACCAACATGGCAGAAGTTGAGGTGGAAGAAGCAAAAGATACTGATAAATATCACAGTGATGAGGTTTGGGATCTTCTGTGAGAGCTGCCAACAGAACCCCCAGCAGTGATCACTGCTGCAGGTTGAGCACAGGAGCAGTGAGTGGGATCACAGCACTGGGAACAGCAACACAAAAGGAAGGCCATGGCAAACTTCAGGAAAAATGCAGTAATTTTTTTTTTTCAAAGTTGAACTTGAATGTTTCTTGCTAGACAATTGGTAATCTGAAATCACACTGCAACTGACTACCTCCAGAAGAGTGGCTGAAACAGACGGAGTGGATAAAGTTGCTCAGCAGAACACAAAGAAGAAAAATGAGATAATTAGAAACAAAAGTGTAGAAACTGCCACTAAAAAAAAAGCAGTGACTGAGGTACAGATAATTTGAGTAACACAAGAAAAGTAAAGAAAGCAATGACTTTTTTATTACAGCTTAACTGAATGGGTATTTTCTTGGAAAATATGTCTCTAGTTAATAAGATACTTGGATATTTCTAGGGTATCAGCAATATCTGGAAGGAAATGGAATCTGTTGATATGTTTATATTTGATTTTCTTTTTATTTAAAAAAATGTACAAAACTCAAATTGACACAGAATGTTAAGTGATTAAATTAGGAAATCTGAGATTTTGAAGATGCATGGTACTGAAGAAAGTTATTAATTCAGAAGAAAAAAATAGTAAAACTAAAAAAATGTTTTGTTGTGGTCTCCTACTCTGGCAATGAAAGCATCAGAAAATTGATTGGGTCTTCATCTGTGCAGGCTGATTAAAGCATAACCCTATTGTCTGGAACAATATGGAAGGCAGCTAGAGGAAATAAAATCCACAGAAAACAAAACACGGTCAAAAAATATACATACGTATCAAGATATTGATGTCTTATGCAATAATTACAATGAAATTTTAAAACACAGAAAAGAACCACATGTGAAAACCAGTAAGATTTTGCTATTAACCAGCACAGCATTCTGACAGGAACTGCCTATCCAACAGGGCAGCACTGAGGATGCTGCAGTAAGTCCTTACTCAAGTGCTTCAATGACTGCATTTTTATTTTCTTTGCTTTACCAAGCATGGCAGAATTAAGCCAAAGCTTGTATTAAAGTGGAAAATTCTTTGGGTATTATTAGTTTTATTTTTATCAAACCAGCATGAGCTCCTGTTGAGTAACATTTACAGGGATTTAATGTTTGAATGCACATTACATTCCACTACCAATTTAGCTTGGCTGTGTGCATTTACCATGTTAACTTAGTCTGTAGTGAAATATTATTTTTGAGCTCTTGTTTTGCAGGCCAGGCTGTGTCAGAAGAACAGAACTCTGCAGTACAACATGCACAATACTAAATAACTTAGAAGGAAAATTTCTTACCTCCAGCAACTAGCCCAGACTCTCCTAACTGAATTGCTACCCCAAAGCCACCAAGCTTTACTGGGGCTGAATTCTCTTTTGAGGCAAGCAGTACACAGTGTGGCTGAAAAGACAAAAATCCAGACAAATTATTACACTGTTTGAGAAAAACAATCTGCAATTTAGCACTTATTTTCATAAAGCTGAGAGCAGAGGTTAGATTTTGTTTTTTAAAAATAATGTCTCAATTTCCATAATCTTCTTTTCTGCATGGACTCCTCTTTCTACATTGGCTTCCCTTCTATTGCCCCAGGCACAGCAAAATCCTTTCAGAACTTATCAGAACTAGCAAGGAACACAAAGTGAAATCATGATTAAATGAAGATAAAAAATTCATGTGTATAATTTCTTACCTGGTATTACTTTTCATTTTTGTCTTCCATCCTATTAACCCTTACACTGTTTCAATTCCCCAGCTGAAATATCCTGCCTATGATATGTTTTGTGGGGTCTTATGTTTTCCACAGAGAACATAAAACTCTGTTTTGAGCCTTAATCACAGGATTCACTCAGCACTTCTTAAGTGCAGGAAAGAAAAGGAACACCCCTGGAATATTCCAGTGAGGGATATTCTTCAGGTGCCTAAAGTGGATTCCAGCCATAGCCATCTATATCTTTGATTTTCCACAAATAACAGTGAGGTGTAATATATAAAAATGAAATAACTGAATGAATTATAATTATATAATAAATATATAAGTGAAATAGAATTATACAACAATTCAGATGGGTACTGATTGCTGCAGGAGGAAGGAACGTACAGACAAAATCTATTAGAACACAATTTGGTATTAAACACACATACCCAAACAATTGCATTTAATGCAGAACTTCCTGCATTTACTCAAAGCCTCTCTTTTCAATACCATATTACTTAAAATGAAGAACCTCAAATTTGTATACTACTTCCTGAGAATACATTACTGCTTAAATTGCAAAACTAAGAACTCAAAAAAGTGCACAGGACCTACCAGAAGTTCCTTCTGACTACCTCTGAAGTCATCATCTCTAACTACCCACGTGTTTTTGTAAAAGTTTAAATTATATGAGAACAAAGACCTTCAAAACAATGTTCTTGAGATTTTAATTTAATTTAGGCCTAGTCATATTAGGTCTTCTAGAATCCACTCCTAAATTTCCAATTTATAAATGTAATTTTCAATTCCTGTGCACCACTTGGAAGAGTATTAGCAGGTGGTATTATTGCTGCATACTGTATTTCACTTCTGCCTTAGTGAAATGGTTCAGATGCACACTTTGGGCACTTTCACATCCTCTTGTCATTGTCATTTGGAGTGAGAAAGAATTCTAAAATTCTAATCCCATGCAAGGAGAAAGGTAGATGGGAGAACTATATAAACATTTACAAAATGTACCATTACCCTGTGGTGCTGACTTATCTTTACCCTATACTGGAAAAAAGTGACACTACTTCCACGAAGTATTAAAGAGATGACAGATAGTACCAACATCATCATCACCCAAAAACCCACTGGCACGGCTCACCAGAAACAAAACCTATGAGAAAAAAACTTCCGATCTCCAAATCAGAGCAAAACTGAGAAAAATTGATTACAGAACCTCTCTCAGCAGAACACAAATAAACTGGGTAGACCTAGATAAAAATGTCTTTAAAAAAACAAAGCAAACCAGTTGCAACACCAGTTAAAACTTCCCCCTGTTGCCAATTGTACGAGTCAGCTGGAGCTCGCCACTTTCACAGAGAAGCTGCTGCTGCAGCTTTCTAATAAAAGGACCTGCACGTTTCTCCTCCCCGTCTTCACCAGTGCTTTTGAGAACCAGCAGAACTTCTTAGCACATAAATGGTAAGTGAATTCTTTTATACTTAAGCTATAGTTCTCTTCATTGCAATTCTCTTAATATCTAGGTTTAAGCACGTCTGCTTGCTTAGAGGTGACACAACTTACGAGAGTGAAAAGTTTGTTCCCAATCCATTCGCAGCGTAACCCAAGTTTCTCCCTAATTGATCTAAACTTCCTTATACAAGTCCCCATATCAAACATTTTCACAGAAAAGCAATTTAAACATGAAGTCATTGCAGTAGATGGGTTTCAAGATATATTTGAAAACATTGCAGTTTGAAATCAATCTCTTGAAATTACTTGCCCTGACAATATCAAGTGGCAAGTATGAAAACAGCTGGTTTGGAAACTGCTAATGTACCCTACCAGTTTAATGTAATTGTAGAGTCAGACAACACAGGATGTTAAAATATTTTAGACTCTCCTCTCATGAATTCAGATTCTGTAAGTACATTAGGTCTTCTTAGAATTTTGCCCAAAGTGTTGCCATTTTCACTGCTGTGGCTGCACCACAGAATTAAATGTAAATTTGCATTTTTCAAGACCTAGCATGCAAATTGCATGGCCTAGACACAGAGCTAGCATAAAATTTATTTTAAAATTACATATACAGCAGTATGTATATGGTTTTTTGTTTTTTTTTTTTTTTTTTTTTTCTGTAACAGTTGCCAGAAAACTAAGTGCAGAGTGGTGCTAAAACCACTTCTGAAAATTTTGTGAGATTACAGGAAAAAACCTCTTTCCTCTGTAAAACTAAAATATTCTAAATAAACATTTGTATGGCATTTCTTGTTGCTATGACAAACAAGTCGAAGGCTGAAGTTTTATCATTATTTATCAGTAAACATCTCTCTAAACACCTTCATGTGATGGCTCTGCAAACCACACACTTCTGGTTTTCCTTTGTTGGTCAAGGCTGAGTTTTATCTTTCACATTGTACCTTCCTGGTCAGCAATAAGCTTAGTGAAATAAAAACTATCCAATGAAAGCAAAGAAAAACATGAAAACAAGAAAGGTTTGTAAACAACCTGTTACTGCATTCTTGTGATTTCCAGCTAATAGTAGTTTATTTGTGTAATACTGATTTGTGAATAGTAGAAAAAAGGAAAAAAACACTTACATTTATGTGAAGGTACAGATTATTAAAGACAAGCCACTGCAACAAACTGTCTTACAGGGTTACTTATAACACAGCACATAGCCAAATAAATATTATTAATTGATGAATGCTTTTTTAATTGAGAACCAGTGAGTTGCATATGAGAGATGTGAATTATTTAAAATTAACACAGATGAGTTTAGACTTCCTTTAATATACTTTGTGTCAACACTGAGAATACTTAGCTATGTTTACCTGTCCCTGCACCTTAGATAAAATTTTTTTGTGCTAGAAATCCTGGTCCCAAGAAGTGAATTTAAAAAACTTATTTACTCTTATAAAGAAAATGCTTAAGTCTGCAGGAAAATAGTTGTAATAGTTGCAGGAAAATTTTTGTAATAGTTGACTTTTAAAACAACACAAAACAGTAATAATACTGTAATTACAGAAATATTTATCTGTGAGTACTCTACATATCTGTTCTTTCTTGCCTGCAGATTACCTAGACATATTATTTTATGAAGAAACGCCTTCTATTCAGCTACACCAATACTTGGTGCATTTATTCCTTTTAGCTACTGCCTTTTATTTTTATATCACATTAGACTGTAGGCTATAAAGCAAACATACTTGAATGGAGATTTAATTCTTAAAATATCTCTTTGTCTTTTTGCAGAACAGCTAAAACCTGTTTTCAAATGATGGATGCAACTTCAGCTGCTTTACCAACCATTGGTCCACACAAGGAAGAATTCTGGAGTAACCAAACCAACCTGACCATAAATGTCTCCGAAAGTCACAATCATGCCAGCTGTTCCTTGGATGACAACAACTCACTGTCACTTGCTTTGACAGTTTTTTACTCCATTATTTTTGTTGTTGGATTGGTTGGAAATATTGTAGCCCTTTTTGCTTTCCTGGGCATTCATCAGAAGAGGAATTCTATCCAAGTTTACTTGCTAAACGTGGCTGTTGCAGACCTCCTGCTCATCTTCTGCCTTCCCTTCCGGATCCTCTATCACGCCACCAACCGCTGGATGTTCGGGAGGGCTTTTTGCAAGGTTGTGGGAACTCTGTTCTACATGAACATGTACATTAGCATAGTACTGCTGGGACTAATTAGTCTGGATCGTTATATAAAAATAACGAAGTCTGTGAGGCGTCCAAGGATGCTCACCACCACCCGGAGCGTGCAGATCTGCTGCACGGTGTGGGCCATTGCACTGGCAGGATTTATAGTGGTGGTTGCTCCATCTTTCTTTAAGACTGAGGACAGCAACTCTACCAAGTGCTTTCATTACCGAAGCAAACAGAATGCAGAGAAGACAGAAGCAATTTTAAATTATATCACTGTGCTCATTTTTTGGATTGTTTTTTTCCTTTTGATACTTTCGTATGTTAAAATTGCCAAGAACCTTCTGAAAATTTCGAGGAGAAGGGCAAATTTTCCCAATGCGGGAAAATACACCAAGACAGCAAGAAATTCCTTCATTGTTCTCATAATTTTCACCATCTGTTTTGTGCCTTATCACATGTTCAGGGTTGTCTACATCACATCACAGTTACAATCCCCATCCTGTTACTGGATGCAGATCATTCACACGTGCAATGAGGTGATGCTCATATTTTCATCATTTAACAGCTGCCTAGACCCAGTCATGTATTTCCTAATGTCCAGAAGTGTCCGTAAGACTGTATTCCAACTGATTTGCAGAAAACTTCATGGAGAGAAAAGCCTAAACCTGGAGAGCACTTCAGACATAAAACTTGGCCAATATGCTCAAGAGCGATTATCTAGCACCACTCCTCACTCCAGCTACTCAAGGAAGAAGTCTGTGATTTGAATGTTTAAATGGATCTCTGTCACTCCAGGTCACCGATTTCAGATCACAAAATCCTCTACTCTAGAGTTACTAATTCTGCCTCTTTCCTCCTGTTAAGAAAAATGAGAAGTCGTACTTCTGGCTTGTGAAAATGAGAAGTTACTTTTCAGAAGAATTTTTTCGCTCTTGTTTATCCAAGAAAACAAATTAGGAAGTTCTCAGACTTTTTTATGTTGGATTAAACTAGAACACTAACTCTTTAGGGACATTTCCACAAAGGGGTTTGAACCTGTAAAAGTAAACTTGTATATATACATTAATATTAGTAACTTGTGTGTGTAAATAATAGATGAATTTTGCAAAAAGTAAATTCTGTCCTATTTGAAAGATTTAGATACCATTACAGATTTTATGTATTTTATATTTTTTCTGTTTTAATAGGTTTCCAAGAGATCAGTATTTTTGCTACATTTATAAATGCATTTTAAAAGAAAATATTTGAGAATTTAGTAACATGTATCTTAAAAATGAGGTGAAGAATACAACATCAATTCAGTTTTAAGTACAGAAGACACTCTTAGTTTTATTAAGCAGCAAATTTAAAATATTCAATCCTACTAAGACACTTGCATTTCCAACATTTTAATGAGTGTCAAGGTCAAACACCTGAGGAAAAGCAAGCAACGCCTTCGGAAAATTCTAAATAAATGAAGGAGAGATGATGTGGGTATTTCCTAAGATTTCCTTCAATGCGACCAATTTGATGACTGCACAAAGTAGTTCAGCAAGGAACATCAACTCACAGAGTAGAGTAAAAATATCAGCCAGGCTCAGGCACTGGTCAACTCCTACATTTCCAAAGCCACACATTCCAGCTGCATGCTTCTTCCCTGGCAGGAGACTTTTCTTTCCATGTGATTAAAATAATTTTGATAATTGCTGATGCCATGTAAACAGCAATGTAATGACAACCTTTCATAGCTACAGCTACGTTTTTAGATACTAAACAGCTTTATGTATTTAGGCACAAACAAATTTCAAACTGTAACATTTCTCAAAAACCAGAGAGCTGAAGGTGGGGAATGTCTGGCACCAAGATGACTAAAGCAGCACAACCATGAATAAATTAAATGTCTGGGATAACAGACCAGAAAGGTGAAAGATATAGAGGCCAGACATCAAGCTCTGTTAAATAAGGATTTATTGTCTTTACACACACAAACAATACTGCTCAAATAAGTAGGTGTAAACAAGTTGGTTTTAATATGACTACCAGTAACTTTTTTAATGCATCATGTGACTGTTAATGCCAAATCTGTGCCAAAATGTGTGGGTTTTTACTAATTTCATAGAATATTCTGATTTTACAGAGGATACTCATAACACTCTGATTGAACAAAGTAAACATAAGGCTTCACCTCAGCTAGATATAAACTTGGTTTAATTTTGATGTAAATTCATATCATTCAGATTTGATGGAACTGGATATAAACATGTCAAAGAAATTACAATGACTAGCCAGTAATTGTTTTGTTTTGTTCTGCCCTTTTTTTTTTTTTTTAATAAAAAATTAGAGGGTTTCCTTATCTTCAAAAGAAAGATTCCTAAAAATGTGTAATTTCATAAAAATATGATGGTAACTGACTTTTTCTTAAATATTGCAGCATACAACAGAGGTGTTTGTACAGTAATTTCTGACTGATTCTCACAGAAATTGCATTTCAGGATCTTTTATCTATCATTTTGCCATCCTATTCTATTAAAGCTTCTCTTGTTTTGTATTTGTCCAATGCAATTTTATTATGCAATACTGTCGTTCTACATAATGACATCAATTCTGGTACATCTAGTGGAGTTTATAAACCATAATTTCACAAGATTTATATGTTATCTCATCCTTCTTTCTTTTCTATACTCATTCTGTGAGCAGTTGGTTGATGATACTGAACAGCAGGTTGGGGTGAGGGTGTGGGCTAGGGAATTCAGGAGAGGACAGACATGAACAACAGCAGCTTGAACAAAATGTGATTTCTAAAATTCTTTTGAATGAAGTGTTAGACCAGAATTTTCATTCACAAGGTTTGTAATTCACGGACACAGCAGTATTGCCAAAATAAACTCAGATCTCTTCAGAAGATCAAGTAGTAGTACAGGGTTTTGATACTGATAATCCAAACTCCATTACATTTTCAGAAGTGAAAATCTGAGAAGGAACAGGTCTATAAGAAAATCTAAGGGCAGACATGGCACAGAAGAGGGGAACAGGAACGACCACTTGATCTTGGCAAAGTGCAGCACTAAGGGAGCAGCAGTCACAACAAAGAGACAACTACAAAAAACAATCAGAAAATACTTTTGGATTTCTACAACTCTATAAATCAGTGCTTGAAGATGTAAGATGCCAGATGTATCAACTGGCTCAGAATGGGATCTGAAACTAGACAGCACTGTCATGTAGGAAGCAGTCACGACTGACCAAGAAACAAAAGTAGGTATATTTACTCTTTAAAGAAAAAAATTAATCCTTACATATTTTTTTCTGCAAACAGTTTTCCCAAATTTAAAGGGTAACACACCAGGCCTTACAAGAAAATATTACTGAATAACAAACAGTCCTGAAACATCTTGGGAAACCTGCTGAAAGCCACATTGTGACGTGTCAAATGACCACAGAATCAGTCACTCAAACAGTGTGTCTTACTTCTCCTCTTCCCAGTGCTTCCTGATTACCTGAGTCTCCAGAAGAATTTTAACATGAAGGTAATTCTATTTATTTTGCTTTCTGTATTTAAGGGCTAACTCAACACACATCCCTATATAACTGCATGAACCTCATTTTCCTCAGATCTATAAACACATGAATTTCAGCTGATGTACCAACATGTACCAGTGTAGTGCTGGTTTTGGCTGTGGTTTGAACTTGTGAACAGAAGTGTTGACAGCCAGGGATGCTTCAGCCATTGCTAAGCAGCCCTTGCACAACAAGCAGGACTTGACTGTCCCTAAGAACAGCTCAGCAGAGACAGGCTGGGGGTGCACAAGGACATGGAGGGGACACAGCAGGGACAGCTGGCCCCAGGGATATCCCAGAGCACATGGTGCCATGCCCAGCAATAGAAGCCAAGAAGGAAGCCTGGCTGTGTTGCTATTTTTAGGAACTCACTGGGCACTGGTCAGGTGGGGTTGCTTTCTATCACTTGGTTTTGTTTTTTTTTTTCTTTTCTTTAAGCTTACTAAACTCTTTCTCACAAACCATGAATTTCCACTTTTGCCCTACTGGTTCTGCCTTCCAGCCCACTGGAGAGGAAGTAAGTGAATGTGTGGGATTTAGGAGCTTTCTGGGATAAACCACAACCATCTACTTTGGTAGACACTGGCAGATTTGATCAGTGTTTCAGACGAAGTAGGAGGAAGACCAGAAGGGGGAGGGTCTGTTCTGCAGCACAGCAGCCATAAGAACAAGAGGGGGAAGAGGCAAAAATAATAAGCTAGGTTTTTACCCTTTTGATTCTTCCCGTCCCACTGAGGGGGACTGGGTGGGCAGCTGTGAGGGCTCACCCACCTACCAGCGTTAAACCACAACAACTTTCATTTTTGCACTGAAATTAAATGCAATTATGGTTTTTACTAGCAAACTGTTTCTGAGAAGAGACAAACATATTATAAAAGAGGAGTGCAACTTATACCACTGAAAAACAAGTGAGAATCCTATTATTCCCAGAACTGGGAGGTTCACACATGGAAGATTTAGTCTGATGCTCTGACAGCACACAAGGCTGTGAGAGACAGTGTCAAAGCCTTGCTCAAGTTGAGGAATTCCACCACTGGGAATTTCCTGGCTTTTGTATTTTTAGGGCCAGAAAACAAGCTGTCTGCATATGATGAAATGCAACATCTGCTGCCTATTGGCAATATAAAATCTAGAACATGTATACACTAAGAGTAATCACGGTTCAAGAATAGAGAAAATTTAAATCATTGAGGTGAGTAATACACATAAAAATAATTATGAAGAACTTAAGAGTGAATGGCATAAAAATGCATGTGTTCCATTTGAGTATCTTCAAACACATTTAGATAAAGCACACTATTTGTAAGTTAGGTGAAAGGAAATAGTCCACTAAAAGAATAAGGAAGGTGCTTGCTACAGCTTAGAACCAACTGCAACTGTATTCCTGGAATTTTAAAAAAACTTATAATACTTCATTACTTTGCTATTGCTCTCAATAATCCATTCCAAAATAAAGTCTGATAGACTCTAGTTCACTACAATAATCTATTATCATACAATAATTCAGAAAAAAAATGCAGCAGTTATGTCTTCTTACAGCATGAATTATTATCATTAAATTATAAATACTACAGGCAACAGTCAATAACCAACCAAATAATACTAGCAATTAAAAAAAAAACCTGCTAACTGGAATTGTTCACACCACTCTCAGCAACTTTTCAAAATATGCATTCTTGTATCTAAACCTCAGTGGAATGCCACAGCAACAAGTTCTTCTAATACCATTTAAGAAAGTATTAAGCATGTAATAAATAGAAGACTCTCTCTGTTAGAATGATTTTTAATATAATATACATTCAGAAGTGGAAAATTAGGTATAATTAAATCTAACAAGAATTAAAGCACATGCAAACTAATTACAGCTTTACAGCCTAATTACTAATACTCCACAGCAAATAAATGTAATTGTAAATGAGTTCAGCTATGAATTCAGAGTAAGAAGCCAGTCCATTATATTAGAAAAAAAAATAGTAATAATGAGACTGAACAATGATAACAGATCATGAGGCAAATTTATGCTTAAACATAAAGCCAAACTGGCAAAACAAGAACCCTACCAAACTTCTGTTCTCATAAAGGAACTTATGTAGAGGTTATCTTACACCACAGATGTATCAGAAAGCCCAAAAGTCTCAACTTCTGCAGAGGTGACCAGAGTTTGCCCTGTGATCATACCTATGCTGTGGAGGAAGAAACTGTCCTGTGTACACCTCTGGATGCTTTGTGTGAAACACTGCATTTCTTGGACAGTCCATTGAGTCCATTTTCCCTGCCAGAACCCTTGGATGTATCAGGTGTAAATTGTTTCCCCACAATCCACCACCTGACCAGACAGAAGAGATGTGTCCATGCGGTCACTCATGAGAGGACAGACGTGGACACTGCACACTGCACGTGGCCTTTGGGAACAGACAGCTTGTGGAGCTGAAAACCTGTTAAATATGACTGAAAGGACAAGTTTTCATGCATAAAAGAGCAGCGTGAAGGAAAAAAAAGGGCAGTCCTAAAGAGAACTCCTCCACCCCCAAAAGGGGAAAGCGCTACACAAAGGATTGTGAGGTGTTTTTTCTGTGCTGCACCTAAAGGACTGTCACAGCTGCTCTTCCAGGCTATCTCCAACTTTTTTTTTCCCCTAATGGAGCTGATCCTGACTTAATTTCAAAGCCTTTTTAGTACAGACATCATATTTTCTGAACTTTAAATGCCTACCTGCCTCCTGACATTGTAAAAGGAAAGCGTGCACTCTGAAAACCCAGTTATGTCAGAGAGAAATTTTTAACTGCACTCTCCAGGTTCCAGTGCCATCACTTTCACTGCAGTAGTGGAGAATAAACAGATACCAGACAGAAATATTTCCTCTCAGCAAAGAAGGTGCCTGCAACTTGTATAGGTAAGCTTAAAATTACTGCTTTGTTTTACCTCATGAAATTCGGTCAATTACAAAAATTTTCATTAGACTTCTAAAATAAGTAAATTCATTCATTCATTCAAAATTCATTAATTCATTCAAAATTTACTTATTTACTTCTAAATAAGCAAATTAACAATTACTCTGTGAATTCAACTCATTATAATAAAATAATTTAATACATTTTGGTTCAACAATACATATAGAACTTGGTGTACATTAAAATGCAAGAGCTATAAAAGTTAGTTTAATTTGCAAGTTTGTCAAACACTGCCAAAAGCATAGTTTTTCCACTTGGTGTCTGGGCTTTTTACAATTGCTACACCAAACCCTCTTTAGCATCTGAGTTCATTTGTTTACAGCTGTTTTAAAAAAAATATTATTAGTCTCTAAGTTCAAAATCTGTTTTTTTTTTAATATGATTTGATATGGGGAAAAAAACTAACTAGGATACACTCCACTACAATATGTATGTATATCTATGCATACAACAGTAAAAACTCTCCACTACAGGGTTGTAAGCTGAAATGTCATTTTTTACACACAGTCATTGCACTGAACTTTCATTTCTTATTTTCAGTTTGGAAATTGAGAAAAGACTGAAAAATGAACTTGGAAGAAATTAATGTACTGCAGTTTTCAATAATCACTGTATATATGAAAAAATATAGACTGAGTTGCTAAATGTACATCTAACATTAGAGCTGTGATAAAGTAACACCACATACAGAAATGAGCACAGAATAAATATATATAGTGAGATTCTTGCAGTATACAGATTAATTTATAGTTAAATGGAGGTACAGATACTCTTCTGCATTTCTGGAATTAAAGTAATTCTTTGCACTTAATTTGCTCATTTAATTTTAAATGGTCTGTAAGTGATTTCCAAATTAGGTTACAGACGTTCCAGAAGACTGAGAAATAAACCAAGATCATAGAAGTTATTGCCAGCTCCTAGCTTGAACCTTCAGCTTCCTAATTTATTTTATTAGATTCTATGCACATAAAAGTTTTGGGGTTTAATTTTTCTTCATGAAAACTTCAGTGGAAGAGAATGCCCAAACTGTAACCTCATGCAAACTTAAGGTAACAGCATGAAAAGTCAGGGAGACAGAAAGAGCTCAGATAAAGAGCAAAGAAGAGATGTTAGATGCACATTATAGAAATATTACTTTTTAAATTGTGTTTCAGCTCTGACCACTCAAGGAATCCTGCCATAAATGAACAACTCATCATGTCTTCAGCCATCGCCAGCTACCACCGTAGCTCTCCCCATCCTCTACTCCTGCCTGTTTCCCGCTGGAATCTTTGGGAACATTCTGAGTGCCTCGATATTTTTACGTAAAGTGCCCACCAGAAGGACTCAGTACATTTACCTGGCCAACCTGGTGGCTGCAAATCTGCTGGTTTGCAGCACCATGCCCTTCCTGGCCGCCTACTTTGCCGAGGGGCACCGCTGGCCCTACGAGTCGGTGGCGTGCAGGATCGCCCATCACCTGGGGACGCTGGTGATGCACGTCAGCATGTACGTGACCATCACCATCCTGTGCTCCACTGCCCTCAGCCAGTATGCCACCCTGAAGAAGAACTGTGGCCCACAACACTCCCCAGCTCTGCCAGGAACCCTCCACGGGCGCCTCCTGCACGAGTTCCGGCGGCCAAAGTTCGCTAAATATTTGTGTGCTGTTATCTGGCTGATTGTGCTGTGCATTACAGTCACAGCCATCACCTACAACGTCCTGGAGAGGGTTTCAGGAGAGTTCCCCACGTGCTACAACATCAAGGTAGAAGCTGGTGAACGTCCTGCAATGATTGCAGCTTATCTTGCCACTGTGTGTTTCTTTCTGGCTTTTATGACTGTTTTGTGGTCATACTATTCTCTTACCAGACATCTGAGCAGAATACAAAAAAACACCTGCATTGGAGAAAGACATCTCATTTACAGAACAGTGAAAAGAAACATTCTTGTCATCCAGATGATATTAACTGCCTGTTTTCTTCCATATCATATTTTCAGGCCAATTTTCTATGGATTTCTTACAGATAATGACTGTCCAAGATTAAATTATCTAGTAGAAATTAAAAATGTCCTTACTTGTCTTGCTGCTACTAAAAGCAGTTTAGATCCACTTATAACCCTTCTGTTAGATAAAACATTTAAGAAAAGTTTTTATGCCCTGTTTACAAAATCCACACCAGAGGATCAGAAACGTAATGATGACATTTTCACTGAAATGGGAAGGAATATGGAAAGATTCTAAAAGACTATAAATAATAATTAACTAATTTAAACCTTTAGGCAAGCTTTGATATAAAATGGCAAATATTTAAATAAAATGGTAACATACTGCATTTCCTTTTCAAATCATCTTGCTTGCTGCATCAACATTGGCCATAATAAATCCTATGTGTACATCCAAATGAATCCAAGTTTGTAGAATGAACAGTGTAATACCCATTAATCCATGTAATACAAAAGATGTTTTACATTTGACCTATGGACACTTCCTTTTACCTAAAAAGTCAAGGAAGAAGGCAAAAACTAGGCTGGAGTTGAGGACCCCACTCTCTTGTTATCAGCAAAAGTTTTGGACACAGGTTTCCTTTCCAAGAAGGTTGAACAAAGCACAGACACTTTCCTTGGGATGGGTGAATCACAACTGTGCTACACATCCAACAGCCAAGTAACCACAGCAAGGCAGAACTGAGCAGTCAAAGCTTTCCAGATGACAAAGTGCTGCTGGCAGGACTGGTTTTAGATCATCAGCTGCATTCTGGGTGAGCAGAGCTGTTCACTACCAAAGTGCTCTTCTGATCTGCACAAACCTAAACCCAAACCCCACCAATTCTGTCCTTCCTGAAGTACAATTTAGAGGGAATGTACCTGAATTATCTCAGCAAAATGCCTGCCTGGTCTTGTTTCTCTTAACACAGTTTTTGAGGGCAGCATAGGCTGCCTAAACTTTTCTAGCCACAACCACTTGTTCCCCAGTGCTTATCAAAAAGGCAAGAAAATTTTAGGAACTACTAATCGAATACAACTTTGTGACAGACTCTAAGCAAGATCTCATTCCAACACTTCTACATAGCACAAAAAATTATTTATATGCCTGATTATTTTCCTATGTAATCTGCCTGAGATGATGTCCTTTGAAGTTCTTAACTGCATCAAAGTTTTTCTTGTTTCAAATAGTGGAAAACCTTTTGTGCAGTATAGGCAATTTGAGAAACTAAAAATTGAGTCCTGCACTGATCTAGCATTTGACAGAAGACTTCATGGAGGAAAATCCCCCAAAACTTAAAGGCATGAAGGATGAGGAGAGTTAGAAAACACTACAGCAAAAAAGAGCTCATGTGGAAAATTTCTTTCATTGCTTGGACATGCTAGTGCCAAAACCAGAAGTTAGCAGGTGACATGTGAATTGTTTAATAAAAACAATAAAATAACTCATTTCTATTGCAGTGAACACAAAATCATAAGGCAAACAGGCACAGCACCTGGTTTGCAAAGCAGTTTAGAGACCACAAGAGCCTGTCAAATTTTTGGTTAAGTCACTCAAATGTGCTGCATGGGAAGCCAGCTCATCAATCAGAAGACACGAATTTTCTGAGTGTGTGAGCAAATGACTGAAACATATAAACTTATTGACCATGAAATTTTTAAATGTTCAACTCCAGGTAGGCCAAGCAGAATAAATACACTTTTCTCAGCCAAACTGCTTCTGAACATACTAACAGGTCAACAGGAAAAGGGCTGGACAAAACAAGCACAGAGACCTTGAGATAGGAAGTAGGGGCACAGGAGTGAAAATAAACAGGGGAAAAGAGCATTGCCTGAAGAAACACTGAGAAATGATACTGAAAGTTTTGTTTTTGGAGTCTCTTGTACATTGAATGAGGAAGTGTATCTCAGAAAAAAATGTGGCCACTCAATTGCACCTCTGAAAAAGGGGGTTTTGCAGCCTTAATCACTTTTTAACAACTTAATATGCAACAAAATCCTCACCAAGAAGTCGCTACTGGATCTCAAGGATCTAGTAAGCTCTAGAAAATACAGAAAAAACACCAATTATTACTGTATGTCCCCAGAAAGCATAAAAGAAGTTTCAAAGTGAAAAGACTGGAAGGAAAGTAACATGCAACAGATTTCTTGTTCTGGGTATTCAAACATGGAAAAAGATAAAGAAAAGATTCTATCCTGGTAATTTTTTAAATATCCAAATATACAGTTACATAAACACACACAAACATATATATACTACTTTTACTCATTTTTTAGAAATGCCTAAAAGCAGAAGTGTAGGAGTTGAACTCTACCAGCAAAATCTGAAATGCTAAGCTAGAAGCAGTTCAGGCAATGAAAGACAGAAGTGGTAACTGAGTGTGCTCTCAGAATTCATATCATGGGTTAAGTTCTGTGAAATGCAAAAATCAGCATGCAAATCTATCCACAGGTCAAGTCTCAGGTCACCTGCACCAGCTCAGATGTGTATGTGACACACAGTACAGAGCATAATATTTGGTCCTATTCCCTGGAAAAACTCCCTGGTTTTGACTCCCAGTCACAGAAATATTGAACTGAATCTTAATGACATAGAAGGTAGAATATGTGCATTTTTGCATTAGCAGGTTTTTCTATTTAGATGATCACATGTAGGAACAAGCAGTAATACCTATCCAGATAAAGCCATAATTAAAATTTTGGACGTCTGCATTTTGCTGACAGGCTTACCCTGACCCCCGTTGCACACTAATTTGCTAATCAGTAACATATACAGGTATGTGGAAATCATGGAACAAAGCTGGAGCACTTGGAATGAGGTAAGGATGAAACTTCAGCAACTAAAGCTCTTGATGTGATTAAATTACTCTTACACCTTATATACTCTCACTCTCATATCCCTCAGTTATACTAAAAGGTATTTTTATAGCAACAATTTTGCAACTATGGAAAATTCTACATAACAATAAAGGCTCAGAAAGGATTGCAAAACCTCTTGATGTTTTACTGATAAAAACCATTCTGTTAAAGTTATTGCAAAAAAAAGCCAGTAACAAATGGTACTCAAATTGCAGCAGGAGTTTTACAGGAAAACACAAGAATCTCACTTCAGAGCCATATCCCTCCCTTTCCTTTTTGCTGCTTTCTGACATAAAAGATTTCTCTGTACACAAGCTGCTCTGTAATAACATTTGGTAATGGAAAAGACTTCCTTTCAATGCTGCTATTTTCAACAGTCACCTTCTGGGTATTCCTGACACAGCAAGGTTATGACAGAAGAAAAGGATTTGCTGAGTCCTCTGTCAGTAGGGTGAAAGAACAGGAACAAATGCTGTGGTAAGGGAAAAAATTCTTGACATTCACATTTCTGATGCACAACTGTCTTGAGTTTTCTACCTTCCTGCACCTTCTGTTTTCCTTACCATGTGATCCAGCTTCCAAGCACTGCAGGATCACGTTCACTGAGGGTGAAGTAGATTTGTAATTGTCATTGATTATAAAGCCTTTAAGCAATGCTGAAGGGGCCCAAATGATATACACAGGCTCAAGAAATATCTGGTCTCACAGAGCAATTAGGACAACTGCAGGCCGTCCTGTGAAAGCTTTCACATTTTCATTCTGACATCAGAGGTGAATGTTGGGCACAGCGAGTTCGTCCCAGGCTGGGGTGACTTGGAAAAGTCAGGTGATGTTTCTGGCAGCAGACAACAGCAAATTTTATTTTGTATGCTATAAACTGTCTAACTTCCTAATCAGCCAGGAGCTAAGGGAGCACAAAAACAGCTGAAAGACACCTGAACCTTACGTGGACTAGAAGGCGCTGATCTTCCTGTGCAGCAAAAAATGACCAAGCATTTTACGTTTCAAAATAATATTCACAGAACATCTAAAAGGGAGAAAAATGTAGCCTATATCAGCCTTACAGATTTTATCAAAGCACTTTCACTTTCACCCATTCAGGTAATTTCTAAAGTGGTCATTTAGTCTATTTCCTTTCAAAACAACATCTACAGTGACATCTAGAGCCTGGATACTGCACTTTAATGTGTTCAACTCCCAAGCCCCACAGCTCTGCACTGCTTTTGCCAAAACAAAACACTGCTGGTTTAAACAGCTTTACACCGATACCTCAGACATTTTTTTCCTAACCCATGTAATTTGAACAGGTTAATTTCTAAGGATGGTATTTTAAAAAAACAATCCTGTGAGTCTGAGGTTCTAAGAGACAAGATAGGCACTAAAATAAATCCCAACTTTACCCTCAGCAAAAAGGCCTCCCTCAAAGGCCCTTGAAGCTAACACTTGTTTTTTTTTTTCAAGAAAAGCAAGTGGAGCTTTCACAAACACACAGCAACATAAAGATTAAGTTAATTCTGAAATTCATGAGGTACTAAAACCAAGCAATTAAAAGTACCTAGAACCCTCAACACACAACAGGATGAGACATTCTACCAGCAATTAAGAGCTGGCATTCAAAAATTCTGATTTTTAGACTCTGTCTTAAGAAATGACTATTAAAACAAAAAAACTTCAAAAGAAAGCCTCTTAATAATCTTCTTGATTTTAAGAGGAAAGGAGTAAGAGGTTGTGAATGGTCTGCAATGTCTGGGTACAGAAGACCAAATGACTTCTCATAAAAACCACCAGTTCAGTGTCTCTACTCCCTCCCCTCACAGGTCACCTGCAGGAGTTTGAGGCACAGTTTACCCTCCCTCCATCTTCTCTGTTCACTAAAATCCAAGAGTCACTTCTCAAACTTCACCATCAGAGCTTGCCAGTATTTTTCTTACTTCCTACAGTGCTTGACTCACTTTGGATGAAACCAAACTCTTGGAGAAGTGGGAATAACTACTTTAGGCAATGACATTAACAAAGAATATGCATATTCAAATTGAAGAGAGTCAAGCCCACTTGGGTTAAAACTCCCAGCTACTTACAATGAAGTACTTTAGGATAAACTACTTCCATAAATATCCATAGAAACAGCACAAAATTTACCAGATTAAAAGCAGTATGCACACACACTGGTCTTAAACACGGCATTTATCCTCCCAAATTTATTTTTATTAAAGAAGTTTTCATAATAATAAATGTTTATTGGACTGTCTCCAAGAAGCAGATAATATTACTAATATTGTAGCATTGAAGCCTGTGCATCTCTATGAAATCTCAGTGTGAATGAGGGCTGTCATTATGCTGTCAAATTGATGCCAATAAACTACCAATTCCAGTTGAATTTATGCAATTAATTTATATACACATTTTCCTAACAAGAAGAAAATGCAAGCAGATTCCCTATGCATATTCAAAAACTAGAAATTAAACTGACTTTCAAAGCATGTTGTAATCAAATGCATGTACAATTTGCGAATACAGACCTCCTAAATGTTCTATATTGATGGAATTAGGGTGGGCTTCAATCTTACATGACACAGTAAGAGTAAAAACACACTCAGCAAATAGAGATTCCTTTTCTACAGCTCCTCCCCCCTCTCTAAATTATAGAAATTGAAATTCAGCACTTTGCATTATGGTGGTGAAGGAAAAAAAAAAGTAATTAAGCCCCCTTACCTTCACATCTCTGTGAATTATATTATTATCATGACAGTAACGTAGAGCTTCCAGTATCTGTCTCATGTAATGACTGAAAAAACAAACACATTATGCATGACAAACCTGCAGGAAAAATTACTATACACATTTAACCATCTAAGTATTAAGAGTCTAACTGTATAAAACAAATCAACCAATTTAATCTCAAATACACAGAGATGAATGGAGAATGCAGTTTAGAACGGAGTTTAGGTTTATAGTAGTGAATAATACAATCAAAAGCTTGAGAATTATTCTGATTGAAGATGAGGTAAATTAGAAAAGAAAAATCTGTGTTTTCCAGGTTTTTTTAAAGGTTCCAAATGTTCAATAATTCTGCTTGATATGACAAGGAAGTCAGGGACCCTCCTTTTTTTTTTTTTTGTAACAAAACACAAAGGAGAAAAGAAAGAAAAAAGTGAGTATCAGTGCCTAATTTATCTGGAAAAGGACTGCACCAAGGTCTTGGCTTGCTTGGCGCAGACTGGAGAGGATCCCTGTTCTCCACTGTGTCCAAAGGATGCCCAAAGAGACCACAGCAGGGCCAACACGTGCAGCAGCACCCTGGGCTGCTTCAGAGCATCACTGTGGCTCAGGGAGCCAATCCTTGTTCTCTGGGGGCTCCAGCTGGTTAAGGGCAATGTTTTTGCCCACAGGAACATCACAATGCACTGGATCAAGCTGCTCAGGGAGGCTGTGGAATCTCCCTCCTTGGAGGGATTCTAGACCCCACTGGACAAAGCCTGAGCAGCACAATACAAATGCTGTGCTGAGCCTGAGCAGGAGCCTCAAACACAGACATTGATGTCTCCTCCAACCTGGCTCCTAGCATGCTAAAAAATCCACAGTGTTGAGAAAAGTAAACAAAGAATGCTGTGGGCTTTGAGCTCAACTATCAGGCCATCAGGACAGTGGATTTCATTACCCTTTTGAAATTTTATAGAGTCTTTCATCTTAGTTAATCTCATAAGTGAAAAGGTGAGGTGACTATAAATACAGTGATACATTAGAAAGAAAAAACCCAAATCAACTCCATCTAGAAAGAAAAAACCAAACCAACTCCACCAGTAAAATTCTCACCCTGTTAGGCAAGTCACTTAATGCCATCACATGAGAGATCCATAAAGGCAAACACAGCCAATTATATATCAGATGTGAAATAGAGTTTTACTCAGTTATCTCATCCAAATCTGTAACTAGTAAATGGCAAAATGCTCCAAAATTCTACTTTGATTGTGCTAATTATTGCAATAAACATCTAGAGTGTGGAAACAGGATTATTTATAGTACAATTTTCAAGTTTTAGCTAACAGATTGTACAACACAATATTCCATTCTTTTCTATTTATCCTGAGGGATTAATTAAAATTATAATAAATACCTGGCTACAGCTTCACTGTAGACAAATCCAGCATCTGCTCTCTTCACAATTTCAAAACACAGGTCTGCTCCATCCATACTGCAGGTAAAAAGAGGCAAAAATGCTTAAAACTGGTAACTACAATCAATTACATAAAAATGCTTTAAAAAATGTATTTATTTCCCTTACATAAATCTTATACTCTAGATACAAGTACAGTGCATTACTCATTAAAACAGCATTTAATGGGTAATCTAATAGAAAATGGCTTGCCACAGGTTAACCATTTTATGTCCCTCAAGTCATGTAACAGTTCTCTAAAAGCATTACCAATACCAAACATTTACTTAATTGTTTAAACTGCTCATTGAACAAGGTGTGCAAGAAAAGTCAATGCTCTGCAAAAAGGACACTGCAATTTAACAATTAGCTCCTGATATTAGGTTGTGTTCTTATAAGCATTCCAAGTGCAACTCTATACTAACAACTGTAGTAATAAAAAAATATTACTCAATTTGAATTTTAAATTAAGACTTTAAAAAATACTCTAGAAATACAGTAGAGTCTTGCCAGTTGGCATTCTCCTCTGGATAATTAAGCAGCCAAGATGAGATTTTACAGCTCACAAACACCTGAGAACACTGACAGCCCACATACTGTATCACCAGCTCTGAAAGTTGATACCTTTTTCCTCTTCTTCCTCATTTTTCTGATCACCAAACTTCCCACAATGAGCAGCACTACACTTTGGATGGAGACAAATTCACAGACCTTAGTCTGAAATTAGGCTGCCATTTCTCTAAAATGAAAGCAGCCTGGTGCTGCCCTTCTTTTCTCTCTCCTGAAAGGGACCTAAGATTTTTATCTAGAAATGTTCTCAGCCTGATGGGGCAAGAAGAGAGCCACGAGTTAACAGAACAATAAAAATCACATAACTCATGTTTAATAAGGCACTTGCAAAAATATTGAATGTAACATGACATCTTCAGCTTCACACCTTTTCTTTTTACTCTCCACAAAGAATAAAGGAGCCATGGGGCAGGGACCTGGAATTTACTGGCTCATTTGAAAAAATCCCTCATGTCAACCTCTCAACCCTCTCTCAAATGTAGAATATATAAAATGTATGATCAGTTACCAAAAATAAGGAGATGTCATTCTCATGAAGCAGCAGAACCCTTTAGAAGACGAATTATCTGTACTTTATAACAAGTCAGTGAAATTAAAGATCCAGAGGTAGTCAAGCTTTTTAGAGCATCAATAGTTTCTGAGACAGGGAGGGAGGAGTGTGATGTTTTTACATTAATTTTTCTATTACACAAGGTGTTTATTATCAGCATGGTCTTTAACATGTATTTCTACCTCCCACTTACAGATTCCAGCATTTTTAATTGAAATTTTGTACCAGTAAGTGCCAGTTTGAATTTCTTCTTGGCAAATATGTTTGAAAGTTATACTCCATTAAGATGAACTCTGTTGGCCTCCCAAGCACTAACAGGAGTCAGGTGTGCTTTAATCTCTCACTTCAATTGACTATTTTTTCAAGACAAAATCTTTTTTTTAAAGAGAAGATTGTGATTAATGTGTAAAGAGGGCTTTTATCACTCCATTTGATACAATATATTCAAAACATGACATTGAATTTTACTAAAAATCATGAGACTTTTGTCTAGCTGAGGCTGAAAAAAAGCCAGAGTCAACCTCAGTTATAAGAAATCCCAGCAAATTCAGTGACTAAAAACTCAGCAACAGCTCAATCACAAGATGAGTTTGCAGAAACTGAAAGCCTTGTATGATAAAAAAACAATAAAGTTTTGGAATACTGATGGAAGGAAAGTTCAGGAAGTCTCAAGGCTTTGTAACTATCAGCATAAGCATGTGAAAACCACAAAAAAAGAAAAAAAGATAAGTTAAGATCCACTGAAGTAAACACACAAATATATGCATATTGAAGACATAAGTGGATGATGAAAAAAAATTTGGGAAACATCAGAACAGTTATAACCTGAGAGAATTCCCTGCCACCAGCAGAGGGAGCTCATGGAAGGGACATGAACTGACTAGGACTGATGTATTTTACATAAATAAAAAAATACACAGAATAAGTAAATATATATATATATATAAAATCTGCTCTGACACCAGCAGTGACTGAAGAGCAGACAGCATACTGCATAAGAAATCTGTGCTTTCATATTGGGGTATGATAGCTTTGAATCTGCAGACCTAAAGGGATGTGGCTTACAATTTAATTTATAGATGAAGAATGAAAAAGCTTTAGAAGCACTGCTTCATTTAGGGAACTGAATTATTACTTAATGAAAGTAAGATAAAAAAATTCAGAGTTGACATACAGCTCTTACTGAGTTTACTGAGTTTTGTACCATGTATGTTCAAGGCTTGTGCACAATGGCATTTTCCCCCTCACCTGGCCAGTTATATATTTGCCATCTTCACTTACCTCAAATAGGCCAACTACAACCCTGTTAAATATTGCTTTTATGAATTTGAGATTTTAAACCTGAAGCATTTTTACATGCTAGCTACATGAAATGGCAATGCTATGTGTACACAACTATATTTATATATGCATCCTAACTGCTCAACCTTAACACATCAGTTCTTCTAATGTCCCAAGATATAAATCTCTCTTAGAATACACCAAGAAAAACAAATCCACCTATGTATAGTGGTGAGACAATATTGTGCAAATTACCAAATATCAAGGTATTTTGGAAAGCACTCACTGCTCCTGTATCTGAGCTCTTCAGCATGGAAGTACTCTCAGTCCACATATACTGAGGATAAACTGCAAATAATGTACCCATAAATCTAAAATCTAGTTTTCAGACCCTTCAAAGTGAATATTTGCTTTCTTTTAGAAATATTGCAAGTAGCTCTGAGCCTTCTCAAAGTATTCTCACTGATAAAAATCAATGATCATTAGGAAAAAATGTAACAAGCAATAGAATATTAAGTGACACTTGTATCCCACAGAGAAAACACTATTCTAAATTAAACCAGGAGACTGATGGGGACCTCATCAGTCTCTACAAATGCCTGAAAGAGGTTATAGCCAGGTCAGGGTTGGTTTGTTCTCCCAGGTAACAAAAGCAATCACAAAAGGCAAAATGGCCTTGATTTGTGCCAGGGGAGGTTTACATTGGATAGCAGTAAAAATTTCTTTACTGAGAGGGTTGTCAAGCATGAGAACAGTATGCCCAGGTTAATGGTGTAGTCACCATCCCCAGGGTTCTTTAAAAGATGTGTAGATGGGGAGTTTAGGGACCTGGTTTAGTGGTGGACTTGGCATTGCTGGGTTAATGGTTGGACTTGATCATCTTATGAGGTCTTTTCCAACCTAAATGACCTCATGATTCTATACAGCTGCCAGCAAATAACACCAAAAATGGGAAAGAAAATTGCAACTTTATAATAGAGAGTAGAATTGGCCTTTCCCAGATGAAAGGTGTCTCCAGAGCCTCCAAGGGATCATTTCCTTCAGAGTAAAAAGCCCCTCTGTGGGGGCAGCTGGGATGTGTGTGAGGGAAATCATTTTGCACAGGTAGATCCTCTCTCATTTGTAATGCAGTAACACCTAAATACTTTTAAAATAATATTTTCAGCTTAGCAATAAGGCCTTGTGGGATAGGGTCTGCTTCTTACTCTACACAGGCACTTCCTCTATTATGGCCATGTGCTTCACTGCAATTTATTACAGCAGCACCATGCAGCCTGCTGGTACTCTGAGATATAGGCCAGTCTAAAGAGTGCTTGGGGCTGTGCATGAATAAGGGGCTCAAAACAGAGCTCATTTTTTGGTGTTAAACCTCATTGCTACTGTGCATCTTCATCAGTGCCTCTATGAATTGCAGTTTGATTTTTTATATGTTTCTTTTCACAAAAGCTTTGAAAATTGGGAACAAATTGTACATTTTCCTGAGTGGTTCAATCAGCGGTTCCCAGGTACATGCTACATTTGCTTATTTCACTTGTATTTTTCCTGTATCATAGGTTTGGCAAGGTATTCAGGGTTCTCCTAGCAGCTGCCCCATGCAGCTCACAGCCCATGAACAGCAGTGAACCAATGCATCATTTATGTGCAAGTGATGGCACCAAGTTTTAGCTTTGGTTATTCCACACATTTTATGTGCTGGGCCTGCCGTAGTTTCCATGCAAAGCACCTGCCAGCCCACAAATCACTCATCACAGATGGGTTTATGTCTCCTCTGCAGATCTGTGTTATCTTCCCCTTTTCAGTCCCTTCAGAGTAGCTAGACCCTAATGAAATCTATTTTATTACTGTAGACAGAAATTTGCTGTAAATCAGTTGAGCTGGTTACAGTAACAGCATAATGAACAGAAAGCAAAATGGAGGAAAATGAATTACCTACATGTACAGAGATGCTTTTGTGCTAACTCCAAGTTTGTTTTTCTGGTCACAGCTACAGAGTGTGCCCCTAACTGATCAGACTCAGACAATGCAGTCTCACTCCACACAAACACCAGCCTGCTGTGGATCCCTGTACCAAAGCATCCCCCCAGCACAACACCACATCCTGCCTCAGCCCTTCCATTCCCTCCCACATCTCAAGCACAGGTGCTCCTACTTTCTCATTTTCTATCATTGCTACAAAAGACTGATGTTTTTTGTGTACAAAGGAAACAAGGACGTACATGTGATAAACAATCATCATCCCTCAAATAATTTAGCTTTGTAATTCCTTCTTTCATGTGGCCTGAAGTCAGGTGCAGTATTTGTGTAGTAATTCTAATTGTTCAGACTTGCTTTTTGAGTGTACAAACATAAATTAAAATTGGATTGTCATTAAAAAATAATTACTGCTTTTGTCTCATATTTCTGAGCTATCAGCATGTTAAAAATAGAAGCAACCCCTTTTTTTCATTTCAGAATCTTGTTAATTATCTGAGTATGACTACCCAAGGTGTACATAATTATTTCATAATAGGGTAATTAAAGTGTCTCGGTCAATGCTTTGGGATTTTCAAAATAAAATGCAAGTCAGTATTGAATCAAAATGTACAGAGAGGAAAGCATATAACAATTATTTCACAAAACTGTAGGTTTATAAACTCATTTAAAAAACGCAGAAGACTTGCAAACAACAATTTTCTGCTTTACCTAAGGTTTTTATTGTGGATTTTCTACTACCTCAGTGGTAAAACATGTGAGAATTATTTTTTATGTGGACATCTCAAATCAAATTCTTGGCTCTAGTGGGTAAGCCAGTTTTACCTAACAAACCTGTGTGATGTGGTTACTCCAACATCAGCAGCTCAAATCCACCAGAAAACACAATGGAGGAAGATCAGAGAAATTTAGGAGGTACAATTACACATGCCCAGACTGACTAGGAATGAATATATGGGGAGCATAAAAAGAAGAGCTGGTAGGCAGAGAGAAAGAAGATCAAATACAAAACATGCACAAAAGACGATTTCACATGTATGGTTGTATCCTTCCCATTTAGATAAAACCTAACTCAAGAAGAACTAATAATTTTCTCTCAAAGAAAGAATGTGGTAATTTCAGGGCTGCCCCCCTTCTTGGTTTCTTGATGTTGAATAAAAATACCTATCCATTGCTGAAAAGTCATATTTTGTTGCTTCTTATAACTAAATTCTTACATTCAAGCTTTCAAAACAAATCTTGTAGACAAAAGCCTCTTTTCATATATTGTGAACAGGTATATTGATTTACAAGAACACTTAAAAACACCAATAACTTTACTTTCTTATCTAATAATAGGAAAGCAGTGCTAAAGAAGCAACAGTGTGGAAAGAAAGAAATAAAATTTCACAACTGGAACAAAATACCCTCTGTTACCCAAAGATGATGTCTACCAGCAGATTTTCAACTTGTCCTTTTACCCTGTAGCCATCAAAAAAGATCATGCCTGTCTTTGGAAAGCCCTGGTATTCACCACTTAGACAGTGGAACACTTTTTTTTTTTTTTTTTTTCTTTTTTTTTTTTTTTGGGACAACCTGAACTTGCCAGAAATAAATATTTTCAAAGTACTCAAGCCATCTGAGCTACAAAACCTACAGGTATGAGCAGCCATACTTTTAGGATTTTATTTAGCAAATGACAACATGGAATGTAGAATCAAGGAGAGAAACTTACAACTCAAAGACCATATAAAGCATTCCATCTGAGCTGTATGTCTCCAACAGTTCAACAATGTGAGGATGCTTCAGCATGTGACAAATACTGGCTTCTCTCTTCAGATCTGTGGAAGATAAGAAGGTAGTTGCAGGTTAGCTATATATTCAAGCTGTTTAGAACACAATGTTTGGAAAGATGTACACATTTGAAATTTCTAAAAAACTCATTAATCTTTATAAAGAACTCTGACAAGTGGATATTTAATTATGTTTAATTCAAATACTCACATATAGCTCAAAATTTAACAGATTCTTGAATTCACATATTAATAGAAGATCTCTTTGGTCATAGACTGAAGAACTCTACAGAAGTTCCTTGAATGTACAGTTGCAGACTACACTGAGATTTTCATCCCAAGCATTTAACAACACTGCAGAATTCCCTCCAAATGCACAAGACAGACTTTCACCACACTACAGAATTATTAATAAGTGGAGGTCTCTAAATCCTCTGCTCAAAGCAAGGTGAACTGGAGCAGATTGTGCAGGGTCACACCCAGCTGAGCTCTGAACATGTCCAGGTATGGAAACTCAAAAACCTGCCCAGAATACCTACTCCAGTACCTGATCATCCTCAGAAAATAAAGAAGTGTTTTTCTTATGGTTAAATTTCTTGCAGTTTACTTCTTCAACAGTATTTATTTAAAATCACATTATATGAAATGACACTGGTATAAATTTTCATCAGCATACATTAGTTTGAATCTCTGCTCTAGAGGAGAGTGAATAAAGCAGGAAAAGTTGCAGCTAAAAGAAGAGCAGAAATCACTCTGAAATCTCTCAAAGCTTAAAAGATTTTGTTTTAAACAAGTCCTACTTTTTCTGATCACAAATCAATCCTTCTGCACAAAAAGAAATGCACAACACCAAACCACACTGCATTAATTTTCTTTCTTCTTTGTTGAAACAATTTGGTATTTTTGTTACTTAATCATCCTTAAACTTTTTTTCTTTTCACTTATCTACTCGTATTCTAGAAAAAATAGCAAAATCTTTAATGAATAGCTTTGATGATAATTTGATAAGTGAGGAAAACATCAGTCTGAATTCTGAAACAGACATTTTACTTTTCTATTCCCTTTCCATACAATTGGTCATTGTTCAAGAATGACCTACACATGCGCTTATGGAGATATAAAAATATCATTTCTTGGTTTGAGAATATTCTCCATATAATTGGGCTACACTAGAAAGAAATTTACAATGCACTATTTTCACATGTGCCCTCCTACATTCTTAACAGGAATCAATTATATTGAAAAATGCAAGCAGCAAGATGAAGATTTCTTTGTAAATGTGAAACATTTAACAGGTAACTCAGATTTATGCTAGACTCTGGATCTTTCAGCCATCTAGAAATTCAGATGAAAAGCTGAGAGTTTGGAAATGACTGAATTTCAATTAAAAAAAAATGTTCAGATCCACAAAGTGCAAATTTTGTTACCAGAACTTTCATATGACACCTGCAATTTGTGTCCCCTCCCTCACAACCTTGCAAATACAATCTAAAAGCAAAATGACAGAGCGATGCTTTAGAAACCACCATGTAATGGCACCTTAGGAGCTGCAAGCTGAACAGCAAACAGAAATATCAGTCAGTGATACAGGAGAAATTTTCATCAAGAAATTAATGTAAAATGTGGCCTTTATTTGTCCATCTATTTATTTACATGTAATTCTACAACCTAAGGAAACACCTGTGTGTCCTTCACTAAAATATTCACAATATCAGTTCTTACACCACCTCGATGCAGAATAACTACTAAAGCCCCACTGTAACCTTCCCTTCCATCACAAAAGGCAATGAGTTGACACTAAATGGTTCCCATCCCTGTCCTAGCAGGGAGGTTCACTCAAGTACACATCCAGTCCTTTCCAAACAGGATCAGGGATGAGCACTCTGAGGAGCAGGGTAAGGGAATGAAAATCTGTGATTCTGTGAATGACTATGATCTTCAGAAAATTGGCTGCTTGTATTTTGTCTCTCACTTTGTAACAACTTTAATGCCACCACACTTCACCGTGGATCTGATACCTATTTCAGATGGAAAGCCAAGTGGAAATAACCAACATGAAAGGGCAGGAAAGTTCTGCTTTATTTACAGGTGAAAATTGTGCTCAAAATTTTGGCTACTCCCTTAATATTTTGTGGGCTTTATTTGAAAGGAATTAGAACTGAAAGGAAGAAAGTATATGCTGCCATTTCCCTCATTCCTCTGTGTAATATTGCATGAGTGCAGCAATTGCTCAGACTGAGCACCAGCACATGAGGAAGGAGAAACAAAGTGGAAAATAAAATCTCCAAACAGGAAAACAAATGAATAGAAGTTACAGAACAAGGCTTTTTATGACTAAGGGGTCCTGGGGCTAAGAGCAGAACAAAGTCCTATTTTAAACACAGCAGGGACTTGTTCAACAGTAGGCCTATTAAGAAAAAGAAAATGAGGTATAAGGAGACAGACAAGCACGTACCACACTGATTCAACAAAGCCACAGGGCAGGAAAGAGATGATGGATTCTGAAGTACATTTGGACCATGACCCAAAGGTCAAAGTAAGCCATGTTTCAGACCAGTAAAAAGGAAAGGAGAGGAGGAGAAAAGGCAGAGATTACAAATATGTTTCATTGTTTGCACTTAAAAAAATGACATCAGCATCTACTCAATCCTTTAGCAAATGCTTGTTCTAGACTGAATTAAATTTTACCTCTGCAAGTCAAAGAGGTAAATAAAGTCCCAAGTACCCACATACACATTATGAATGCAACACAAACCCAAGCAGATGATATCCCTAGAAAAATCCCATTATTGTCTTGTGAGCCACAATATTATCTGTGGCATCATTCTGAATACCACATTGCATGAACTATTTGCTACCTCCTGCTAAGTTTTCTAAACTTCTGCTGAGTATTTGAGCCATGTTGTGTAGTAATAAAGGTCCCAGACACACATCCCATATTCAAATTAACCTTTCATACTCCAGACACCTACAAAAGATTCAAGACAACTCCAGAATCTGCCAATGGAGAAAGTTGGCTTTAAGCAGCAAGAGGTGATGTGTCATTTAGTAGTGGCCATGTGTCCCATATTTACAGCAGTCTCCTCCACTAGTAAACAACATTTAGCTGAAAGAACACACCCTGCAGGTCTTGGAATCTAAACCAAACTGTCATCTTTTACTGGCTGGACTATCTAACTTCATTTGAATCCTTTCTGAACCCTTCATCTATTCATTTTTCTCTTGTTCTTGATATGGCTGAAGAAATTACTTTCTGGTTCATTCTTTAAACCTTCCCTGCCAGCACTTTTTTCAAAATTAAACATAATTGACAACAGGGATAATAAATAGAACCGCAAGTTTTAAAAGCACAAGTTTTATAAGTTTCTTTGCCAGCTGCATGAAAGGTATTGTCACACAATCAGGAAGCGGGACAAAACCCTGGTGTTCCATTTATCTTGTTTAACACACAGGCTCATACTTTACATCACAATTTAAAAAGCATTTACAAGCTATCCTTTTACACAACTGTTACCAATAAATGTTCCAGAATTTCAGTCTGTTTACAAATCTTTGAGGGTTTTTTTAGCAACTGGAGACACGTTAAAGTTTCCATTTAAGACCTGGCTACTTATTTAGAGAGGCACTCAAGTTATTTAAAGGGCAAGAAAGTTCAGACTTTAGTAACAAAGAAGAAAAGTTCAAAGATGGAAAAGAGAATTCCCAACCATAATCAGCACACGGAGAAAATGCAGCCTCGTGTGGAGAGCGACACTGAAAGTGAATTGCTGGAAGCACTAAAAAAGATAACTGCTCTATATAATTGCACAGAAAGATGTATCAGTCTTTGATAAAAAACATAAAACATGAGTATCACTTAAAATTCCCACAGGAATTAACAACCCAATATCCTACACATCCCTGACAATTCTGGCAAACACCTAATTTCCTTTCAAAATCTGCTACCCAAGGTTTTAAAACACCTCAAATATACTGAACACGTTTTCAAAGTACGTTAATGGAAGAATTAGATGATCTCTAGCAGCCTACATAATAGCACCATTTCATAATTTTAAAAGTAACATGCACAGACTGTAGCAGCCCCATCTTTTTTTGGGACAGACAGTTTCAAGTTTCTTAGCGTGATGGAAGACCCATGTCCTTTTTCTGTGCACACAATTCATTTTTATACATACACTATTCTGATTTTCCAGGTTCAGTCCTTTAAAGGATTAGTTTTCCAGCCACAGCTTGGGTATGACAGTATTTTGAAAGGGAGTATCTTCAACAATAAGCTTCTTCCTTAAAATGCTTCTATATGTTTTTAAATATGATTATTTATAACTTAAATAGATTTGGTAGTACTAAGTTTTAAAGGGAAATCAATATGCTTTGTTCACTTGGTTATGTCATTCTCACCAACCATCCTTAGGTGAGAATCATGGAGAAGCTCCTTACCACCCAAATGGAATTTTTCCAGAAACAGCTAAACTGAACTGTGTGTCTTGAAATGTGCCTGAAGCATGGACAAGGGAGACACTGAAATCTCAGCCCCAGCTGTTTCACCCTACACACAATTGTCCTGTGGATTATTAACTTTTGCTAGATGTTAAACTCCCATTCAGCTGGGCAGGGGTAGAAAATAGAAGTAGCAAGAACAAAAAAACCTCATGGGCTGAGATAAATACAGGGAGATTGTTTATCAGCTATTTTCAGCCAAACAGTCTTGATGAAATTAACTTATTTTTTGCCAATTAAAAGAAGATAAACATGAAACCAAGAAATTTCCTCTCCCCTTTCATGGGCTTACCTCCACTGCTTCACTTCAGCCCCTCCAGCCCCAGCTGTGAGGGGTGCAGGGGTGAGGGCCATGCTCTCACTGCAGGCCCCTCTCTGCTACCCCAGCAAGGCTCCTCCATCCGCTCTGCCATGGCCAATCCCCTCCTTCCCTGCCCTTGCTGTGCCCTCTTTTTGTTCCACACTCCCTACACTCTGTCCCAGTGTTTCCCACCCCTCCTGCAATGTATCTGTACAAAGCACCACACACGAGGCCTATGGGTTCAGCTTGGGCCCACTGGGGCTGTCTGGGAACCCACAGGCCCGAGCCTCTTCCCACAAAGGCTGTCCCTGCACCCTCCTGTCATCAAAAACTTATATCTAATCCAAACCTAATTCCCTTTCTGCTGTAGACACCACACACCTGTGCCGCAGATCATCCTGCTAAAGCCCCATGCAACATCCTGCACAACACCAAATTCCAGCTGAACCATCACACCCTACCTGAGGTCACGCTTCCAGGGAAATACTGACTCAAAAAATTTCCTTGTCTCCTCTCTTTGCCCATTCTTGCTGCTCTGTGAAAATTACTTCTAGGCTCTATTCTTCTAATAATACATCAGGGAAGTCATAAAAGCTCTCAATGCAGCCAACACACCACAACAGGAACGAGGAGCTGGAGGTGGGAACATCCTGTATTGACACTGGCAGTGAACTCCTGTGCTGCAGAACCACAGCAATGTTTCAGCCCCAAAGTTTTGTTCTTTTTAAGTATTTTTTTTTTCCTTCCATGAGAGTATTCCCCTTTCCCTTAATTAAAACAGCACTTCCTGCCTTCCTGGGACACATGAGTGATTCCTCATGACACAGATACATCCGACCAGTTAATGACTCCTTGCCCCAACAAGCACTAAAAGCTTTTCCAGCCTCTCCTCCCACACACCTTGGGGTGGCTGAGGCTCTGGGGTAGCCAAGCTGATTTAACTGCTGGCTGTTCCCCCTTCATCCCACACACATTCCTGCCCTCTGTTCCAGCAGCCCGCAGCTTGTCACACCACACACCAAAACCAGTTCAGTGTTAACTCAGTTAAGGAAAATATAAATTTATTTTTGTCTCCACTGGCTCGCTGTTTTGCAGTTTTAGCACAGGAAATGGCTCATGAGCAACCTCAATTATGGAACTTGACTTAAAAGAAAGAGAAGGAATATGGAACAAGTAACACCTTTCCCTGAAAGTTTCTCCACTGTTACCAAATCCTGATTGCATAATCCATCTGTACCTTAGCAAACATGCTCGAAATATGCACTAAAAAGAAACAAATGCATGGAGGAAAAAAAAAAAAGAAATAAAGGGCTGGTGTGGCCCTTGATAAAAACACCATGGGAATCAACAAGCACAGTAGCAATGAGAGAGAATCCATCTCCCATCAGTATCTTCTGTTTTAATGCAACTGTAGTGTTTGCAAACAAAATGCTGGCATGAAGCAAGAACAACAAAATGCAGTTATAGCCAATATTTCCCTTTCTGTGATCTCCATGAAGAAATCCATGGAAATCTTCATTTTGTGGAATTAGACTTTGTAGATGTTTGCTAAATTCTGAGTAACTTTCACTTGCTACTCTACTCTTTCTCAGTGTTTGGACACATATAAACACCTTATTGGCTTTTTAGCTGGAGCTGGGTGTCTTAGGAGACTTAAAGGCAATTTTCCTTCCTCAATTTATACTCTGTCAGCTATGATGAACACAAAATTGGGTGTGAAAAAATCCTACTTCTCTCTCAACTTCTGATACAGCCACCAGACTTGTCCAGAATCAAGTATCTGACAGACAGTACAAGTTGTTTCCATGATTGTGTCCATGACAACAACCCTTTCCTTTTATTCACTTCCTCATTTTCACTGACATGCAAATAAGCAATACTTCATAAATAATATGGCATATTTTAGGAAATGAATCCAGTTGAACTAACAAAAATGTTTAAGAATGCCCAAAAGAGTATTTAACAGCTGCCTACTGCAGATAATCTAAGCCCATTTTTTAATTTAATTAAATGGTAATTCTTAGCAACTTTTTACAAAGCACCCACCATATTGAAAAAAAATCTAACATTTTTCAAGGAAGAACAAAGATTAGATATCTCTCATCTAAGACTTTCCACATTCTATGTCCTCTTGCTTAATACTCAACAGGTTCAGAGGTAGGGGGAAAAGGGAAAGAGGAAACTTAAGAATGTGAAAGCAACGCTTTCTGGATTATTATTGTTTTTGAATTAATTATATGCACAATCTGTCTTTTCTCTACAGCAAAGCAGCAGTTTCTGAAGTGCTTAACAAACTCAAGAAAGAATTTAAGCAGAAGCGGAGTTACAAACTCTATAAATTGATTTTAAAAGGAGTAAGAAGGGTTCTCTCTGTTGTGAGGTTGGCCTTCCAAATAGAAATGGAATTGTTGCTAAAGACATTTTACAACCTGTGCTGCAAAATCTGAAACACTTCTAATGTTACACTGTTTTCAATAATTAATGAAAGGAAATTGAAAATAGCCATTGACTCTCAAGCTGTGATCAATCAAGTTATGAAAGCAGGTTCACTACTGATATCCACATTTATTAAATCCCACGTTCCCACCTGTTTCCCAGCACTGTGTAACAGCCTGAAACCCAACACCTTCCCAACAGACCACAGGTTTTTACACTGCAGACCACAATTTTAAACACTTTGTGATACAATGAGTTCCTTAAAAGCATGAAGTGCAGCAGCAGATCTGTCAAGAGTATGCTGTGAAATTTCTTTTAAAAACAAACAAAAAAACCCCAGAGAAATAATTTGCCATAAGCTGTGTATTTGATAAAATCATTCTACATGCTGGCTGCAGCACTGAACCGGCAAAATTCTCACCTCCATGGTCACAGTGGACTGCACTGAAATAATTGCAAGGCTGTAATTTCATAAAGTTACACTGATTGTGCCTTCTTGTACTGAAAACTAACACTTTAAAGCAACAGCCCCATTAAATGCAGCAATTGCTCCCTCTTTTGCCAGCTCCTTCTCCCCTCCTGCAGCATCTTTCCGTTCATGCTGGTGCAATGCTTGTGCAACTGCAGCATTAACACAATCAAGGAGTGATCCACCTCAGCTGCAAACAATCCTTCTCCCACCTCAACTGCAAACAATCCTGTTCTCTCTGCCCTTGGTGGAGCCCTGGTTGAGCTGTTTTTCCACCAGACTGGTTCTGGCTAGTCCTGGGAACCTGCACAAACACCTCTGAGCACAACAACGTTTATAGCCTGGCAATAGAAACAAATGGCCAGAATACAGTAGCAAATCATATCTGACAATCTGACAAATCTCAACAGTTTGTACATTGCTGTCCTTCTAACAAGTAAAGAAGCCACAAAACCAGATTTCACAACATTATCAGGAAATGCTAACTTGCCTTAGTTTTATGTTTTCATATGTTTAACTACACCTCAAAATAAACTGAGACATGAACTTTAGGTCAGGTGATATTTCTTTTCCCCCTCTGTAGTGTCCAGTTTGTGCAGTTCCACGTGGAACCGTGTCCCTGCAGATTTCTCACTAGGTGGCAACGCAGCTCCAGCTTTGATCCATGTGCAGTCAGCAGCTGAACACACACAGAGCCTGCATGGATTCAGCTGCAAAGAGCTTTGTTTGGCCAGCTCTGCACCCTCGATCTCACTAATGACAAGTACAGCTCAGGCCTGAGAGCAGAGAAAAGATGCCACTCAAAAATATTTAAGGTACATCCAGTGCTAAGTGCCTTTTTATTCAGATTCTGTGCAAGACCAGTCTCTGCTCTGCTTTCAACCAGAGATGGCCACACACCAGTATCCTACTACAGTGCACACATTGAGAGGTGTATAATACAACTAGAATACATTTAGTTTGCTCTCATAAACCAGAAGTTCCTCAGTTAATCCACAAAATATAACACAGAGTGTGTTTATTGCTATTAAGTCTACCAAAAAGCTTTAGAAACTCAAAACCTACAAGAAGTTCATTTTAAATCACTGGAATTTCTCCTTTTTTAAAGGTTAGTCACCCAGAGTGGAGTTCTTAGTTTCATTTTTTGTACATTTGTTTGGTTTTGCTGCAGGTGTGGGTATATGTGTGTGTGTGTTCAGGGTTTCTCTCCAACCTTTGGCCATGGCAGCACAGGCAATGCATTATCTCAGAACGTGCTAAAAGCATTATTACCAATGTTATGCTTAGATTGGCACAACGTTTTTGTGCCAAACGCTGATATCTTCTGGCCAGAATTCACTTAGGCTGATCAGGTTAACTAAAGGTTATAGACATTGCAGTCCTTTAAGTGAGTTTTTAGTACTCATGTACTAAAATGTAATGACATTAAATCAAGTAAGTGCCCTCAGAGGCAATGGAACATTATCAAGAAAAGGATATTAGCTGATCCTGAAAAATTAAGTGATTTCTCTTGCTGATCATGCTAACATTTGAAGGTTTTGGCTTTTCTTTGTTTGAAATGTCTTTTCTTCTGTGACTTAGCCTTTACTTAAATGTAATGACAGGCAAATTTACTTTTTGATATTAAGAGAGAATTTCAGTTTTACAAGAAAACCTCTGGTATTTTAAAGATACAAAGCAAATCTCTTTATAACACATTCAGCTAGTCTAGACAAACTGTCTGTAACTCCTACTCGAGGAAGGGTTAAATAATCCATCACAGCTTCTGCTGCTGAACATCCACAGTCAGGAACAGCCCAAAGGCACCCACAAAGGGAAATGACTGCCTAAGATGCTTCTCATGCAGACAAATGTACTTGTTTGCTTTGATCAAAGTTCCTTTGGTCTTGAACTGCTGGGCTCTGCACAGCCAATACAAAACAAAGCCAGTTGCACACTAATGTTAAAAAGGAAATAATCTACTTTACCCAAGTCTAGACAAACCAAGCAGCAGCAGCATCTAAAATTTACTCCAACTCCACAGTGCCACAGAGCTCAGTGACTGACAGTGTTTTAATGGGCAAACAGCTCAGGTTAATTTAGTTTTTCTCAGGTAAAATAGTACAAGCTGCAGTAAATGCTGCTGTGAGGGACAGCTGAATTCTCAAAGTCCCTGCACAGCACAGGGAACTAAGCACAAACAGCACCTACAGTGCACTCTGAGTAATAGACAACTACCTAGCAAATGTAAGAATGATGCCAATTCTGTTCTACTTGGAAATCGTGTAGTGGAATGATGTCTGAATGCTGGAGAACAACTACCTTAGCAAAACTTGTTTTCTGGTTCAGTGACAGAACAATGTCAGGAACCAGAAAATTCTTCTCAGGCAGTAATAATCCAGGATATAAGAAAATTTAATTTTGGTTTGTTCCACTTCTGCACATGCTTCTCTCGGCAAATATTGCCAAAAGCCACAAGACTCTTTTTTTGTTTTCTTTGTTAACTGACATGTTATAAAGCAAGTTTTGTAAAACTGGTCTCAGTTCAGTCATTAAAAAAATTCACCACAGAATGAACTTTTAGCAGCAGTTTCAGGATTCCATACCAACAAACCAACAAAGTTTTAATTAGACTTGCTGCTACTTACCAAATACCCATAAAGTAATTCTGCATACCAAGTTTGTAATGCTTTTAAGAAGCACATTGTCCCTTTTGTGCTTGTGAAGTTGCAATACTCCTCCAAACCTCTGAAACCAATGCTCTTAAAACACACTCTCCTCCTTTCACTCCACAGAAATCAGATGTTAATGATGAAGGCAGTGCAACTGAGCTCAAGCCTCTTTCTAGCAACATTGAGGTCACAGCTCAAGGAATAAGGTTTTAACTTTCCTGATTTGTCTCTGATTTTACAAGAGGCTGAAAATACCACAAATCTTTACAGACTGTCACTTATGCTTTCCTTTCTAAAACAGATTAACCTGACAGAGGTAACATACCCCCATAAAGAACCAATCCAGTGACAATTCTGCCTATTAACTGAGTCCCAGCACAATTACAGGTCATCAAAGAAATATTTTCTTTCACAACATCCAGACACTTCTCATGTCATTTAAAGGACAATTTCTCTTCACCAATACAGACAGGAAGAGTTTTTCTTTTTTAATCTCAACCAACCATTAAGCAAACAGTATTTCATTTCCCTTCTTTATTATCTGGTGATAAGCAAAAATACACCTAAAATTCATACTTGGTAAAAGCTGAGTTAGAACTCAACTAGTTAGCTTGATCAGCTACAAAATCTGTGAATTTGGAAACTTCATCGAAGACATGGGACTTGCAAACAGTGCACCTGCATGGCTTTTTACCTAACTTTTGAGAGAGTTTCCCACTGCCTCTGTACTTTCTTGTGATGCCAACAGCAAAAATCACATTGTAATACACAATTTCCTTCACTGACACAGGGTATTTTGAGGGACTGACATGGATATATAAAGCTTTGTAGTAGCCAGCTGGGAATAATGGACTACTCCTCCTGCTAGACAGAGCAAAGATTGTTTAAGTACTTGCATATAAACCCTTTCAAACTGAATGAGCCTTTCTCAGGTGCTAAAAGGTTTGACTCAAATTTGTTGAAATTTCTTTCACAAGTGTCCAAATCTGAAATGATGATCCATTAGACTAAGAACAAACCTTTAAAAATTCTGCCAGTTTTTCTTGCTCTAAAGTGCAAGAGCAACAATAAGCTTGCATATATAAAAAATTATCAAAACATATATGCACAACTATATTTTAGAAGTCCACAGAAGTAAAATAACTGATGAAAATTTGTATCCTCTCTGCAAAATAGCTTTACAAGAGCACTGTAAGAAACTGTTAGCAGGGTTCTTTTGTTAAAATAAACCCACATTTCTGTTCCTCACAAGTTTAATGCCTGTCAAGGATAAAGAAAATCACTGACATGATAGGGTACATGGAAATGTAAAACGTGACACATCAATCATCTGAGTTAAGGAGGGCCCTGACCCATTCCACAAACTTTTCAGAGCACCTCTCCTGTCTGCACAACAAAAATTAAAACTCTCTTAACATGACAGGGCATGAGTCTCCGGCTGAATGCAGCCTTGTCTGGATTGTGAGAATAATCTGAAGCCCAAGGAGTTGCACAAGGTGCTCTCCCCACCCTTTCTTGAAGGAAGAAGCAAACAGTATTTCAGAGCCCAACCTCCCTTTCCTCGCAAACCTCTTTTGGTGAAGCAACCTGTCCAGTGTGTCTCAGGCTGCACAACCTGTTCTCATTCTCCAGAACAAGAAACTGAGGCAGGGAGGGGCAGAACACTTCACTCAGAAGGGAGATGAATTATGCACCTGCTACTTTGACATAAAAACTCAAATTTGCAAACCCATGAGCTGTTTATGCTGGTTGTATATGCATCTGCAACAGAATTAAAAGTCAGCTCAGGTCCTAGCAGAATTTATGAGCTTAAATGCAGTATATGCACAGCAGTTCTGCTGCTTCAGGGCACGATGATACAGAAGAGTCTCTGCCAGTCAAAACCTGGATTAATAAACCATGATGGACCTGAGTTAGCACCACACAGGGTCACCTCAAAGTCACAGGAACCCTGATTCTTGAGGATATATTAGCCCAGCTAAACACAAGCTGTGGAAATGCCAATGAACACCCCCTGAAATGGAGTGCCAGGAAAATGGGGGTGCCACTCCCCAAAGGGTCAGTTCTGGACTGGTGCTATGGTAGAGCTCACAAACCTTAGGAGATAATAAAAACACACTGTACATGTTTTGCATATCCAAATGCTTTCTAACAATAGCAGTATTATTGCATCTGTTTTTTTCTTATGAGCTACAGTACACCTCAGTCTCCATTTACATGGAGAATTAAGACTTGACTGCTTAAATCATCCTGCTCCCTAAATCTTCAGTCATGAACAACTAATTAAGGAAATAAAATGGCCTCAGAGCACAGAGAAATTAATACTATATATATGTGTGTGTGTGTACATATATATATATATTTATAAACTACATATTACAGTCAGTTTGGCTAGCCTATTCATAATTCCTAGGTAAGTAGGATTTAAAAACAGCCTAACTGCATCATAACATTGTTAAGCTGAAAGAGGAGTAATTAAAACTCAACACATTTTTTACAGCTTTGAACCATCAGCACTGAACCTGAGCCTAAAGCTTTGAACTTTTCTGCAATCTTGAAAATTTATTAAAGTGGCTTTCCTCTCCTTTTTGTTTCCCAAATGCCACAGAGAATCATGAAACTGGAATCCATTTAAGCCTGTTGTTACCAAAAGCAATATAATTCAAGTGATACTTGTGCCAACTTAAGAACAATCATAGACACAGAAGTGCTGCGTGCTGTCAGCAATGAATACTGGAATCAAAGCAAACAACACATCTGTCATAATCCATTTTATGTAGCAACCATTTCTTCTATAGAGTATTTTCTTTGGTTTGTTGTTTTATTACTGCAAATTTAACTTTAAAATACTGCTAAGGTTCACATGATAAAAATTAGACAAATCCAGTAGCCTGCTGGTAGTCATGAAATCTGATTCATCATCTCCAGTTTGGAAAAGGATTTTGAGATACAAATCTATTATTTACACATAGTATAATTAACAAGCACAAAGAACTCCCAACCTTGTAAGAAAATTTTAAAAAGCATTAATTTTTTAAATTTAAAAGTGAAATAATTTTCTTCTTTTCCTGGTATACAGATATTCCTCACTGCTCTAACACTTGTTCACTGTACTCACCTGATACTACAAGTTACAAAACCTTCAGCAATAACTGATCATTGAGTTGAAGTTTGATCACTCTTTGAATGGGTAAAATCTGATGGAGAATGGACTTGGACATTGAAATAACTCATCAGGATAGCATCAGATGAAAGGGAAAAAACCACTGACTTTCTATCATCTTTTCAGATCTAAGGAGCCATGGAGTTGCAACAGGACCCACCAGAGCCCTGCCCAGACAGGAGGCTCAGGCAAGGCCCAGAACAGAGCTGGCTTGTTTGAACAAGCCCTCCTGAGTCCTTCTTGGAAACAGGTCAGGTGGAGAGAATCCCACCAAAGCCAGTTAGCAGATCTCAGAACACTTTTCCTGTGTCTGACTTTGTGCAAAAGCCTCCAGACCAGATGAAAATGACACTTTACACCTCAGTAATTTAGGAACACAAACAAAACTGCTCCTCTGTCCCTCCCAGAGTGCTTCAGAGAACCAACAGCTGCCAGGATCTCCATTTACACAAACAAGTAACAACACATGCCACATAGCAAAGAAAATTAGTGTTACACCACTGTAGTCCTTAAAGTCTCTACATCTTGTCAGGAACTGGGCCCTTCTTCATTCAGTTCAACTTTTCCTGTATGCAAATGTCAAAGTGACATCAATTAACTTACTACCAACACAGCAAGACTGTCTGCTGCCAGACAGGCTCCATCCAACTATGGAAGGAACAAGAATCATTGAGCTCACAGTCTCAGACAGCTGCAGTGGAAAGTTCAATCTGTAGGGATACAAAGACAGAATCTGTTCACTTGGTGAGGTAAGGAACTCTTACCTTCTCCTCATTAATTACAAGAAGGGCAAAACAAAACCATGTACAAGTGCGTAACTATGCACCCAGTACCTACAAAACATAAATGGAGCAAGAATGGCGTGATGCAAAATTTAGAAGCTTTGTACCAACTGACACAGGAGGGCAGAATCTTCAAAGACATACTAAACAAATCCCGAAACTGGCCTTATCTCAGCAAAGCCAGTGTCCCCACATTTATCAGTTCCTACTCATTAAAAGCAACCTCAGAACCAGACCAATTGTAATTGATTCCTGTTTTGGGCCAGCAGACAAACCAGGACAATCACAAATACAGATTCAAACTGTGGCAACAAAGCATGTACAGGTTCTGAAAGTCTAAAGCTTGTTATTCAGTAGAGTTATTGCAAATCCAGCAAAACAAAGGACTGCAGAATCCTCTTCACCTGGTACAACACTCTTCAGAGGAGCTTCTTCCCTTGTGCAAATCCAGCCATCAGTTTGCAAGAGGCAAAGACAAAAGTGAAATGTAGTGCTGAGAGCAAGGGGGAATCAAGTTACTGCAGTGCCACACGAGAATACAGATTTGATTCAGGATATGAACCTGCCTTCCTATCAGCAAACAACTGTCACCACAGCATGACCAGCTCTAAAGCTCTGTTCTGCAACTTAACATGTCTAAATGCTGACACAGAAGAGACACAATTTTATAAAGAGACCGTCTCTCCCCATCTGGGTTTATAACAACAATCTTGTAGTAGTTATTACTACATGGAAGACAGAAAAAGACTTCAAAATGTAAATTATTTTTATAAAAATAATTATATTATTATAATATAATGCCCTCAGTCCTCAGACCAGCATTTGCAACGCAGATTAACCTGCCCTGAAGCTGTGAATAGCTTTGACTGTTACTGTACAGCCCATAATTCCTCAGTAGTTACTAAATAATACAACATGACCAAGGCAGAAGATTTGATTGTGTTCTAAAACACAGAAGGATAAGCAATGAACAAAGCAATGCCCTGCATCAGCAAATGCCCAAGTTTCCACATAGGAGTGAAAAAGCCAATGTGTGGCTGCTGGGATGGAGACCAGGGAGGGGGAGGGATGTTTTGCCTAAGCTTGAATGTGTTTGTTTAAATACCAGAATCAGTAATTAAAAGTTTGTTAACTGACAATTAATTAATTGATTGGAATTCCCTCCAAATTAGTGAACTCTTCATTTGGGTATGTGATAGGGGAAAGTGAGGATGATGACACAAAAGGTGCTGAATTACCATCAGTAATCCAGAGTAAGAGGAGTTAATCACACAGACAGACCACACCAACTGAACAGGATATGACAAAACAAGGAAATTGGTGGCAAAAAGGCTGGTAGCCCACACCATTTCTAGAATAAAGTGCATATTTTCAAATCATTAATTGGTATTTATTTGCTGACCAGTCCTACCAAGTAGACAAGAACACAGATAAGCTACGATTTATTGCAGTTCTGATAAGATTTGAGGCTTTGTCCTCTCCCTCCATTGTGTTACCTTGTGCATGCACTTTGTCCAGCTAGGGTGCTTGTAGTTTAAGGCAAAAAAAACCCCCAAGAACAGCCAGAACAATGCCTATGAGCTATTTAGGAAAGAAGTGAGGTATCAGCCATGGCTATTGACAATACATGCTCCTATAGTTCCTACTCCAAAAACCCAGCCTGCATTTCTGTCCTGAACAGAGTCACTGGTAGCCCTTGGAAGAAGAGAAAAATCTGTTTTCTGACCATCTCACACCAGTTTATCTCAGGTTCCAGAATAACACAGAGCACGCAGAATTATCTTCCCCTAAAGGAAATATCCAAAGTCTCAACTGAACAAACTCAAACTATGTTTGCTTGTGCTTTCCCCCTTAAGAGGATAATTCCTCTTCAAACCTAACAGGTTTCTAAATAAGGTGCATTTAAAAAAGGAAGCAAGCCAATCCACAAGACAGTAAAGACTAGGAGACTTAGGGTGCACGTCCTCTATTCACTTTTTCCCCCAACTTGAATTAAAATAAATCAGCCCAAAGGTAAAAAAAAGTACCAAGCAAATCCAAATGAAGCCAGAGGAGTGCAGAGTAAGGAAGGTGGAATGAAGAAACAGAGCTTTGCCTTCTCCTTCAGCAGCCAGGATCTGTTCAGTCCTCCTGAGGGGGAAGGGGAGGACGCAAAGCACTGAAACTCACCCACACACTGCAGACAGTGACAACTAACAAGTGTTACCATCCCACATTTCCAGGGCAGCCCAGCTCCTTCACTGCTTTTCCCCTCTATCAGATAAGCCATTCAGAGGTGGAGATGGTGGGTGCCCTATCAGCCTGCAGCACAAGATTGGCTCCTGTAGAGCTACAACACCAGAGATGAAAAGCTGCTCTGCAAACCTGTCAGCCCCACTTGTCCAGGCCGTGCTGGAAACACAGGCTCCAGCTTGGAACAGCTTTTCAAAGAGAATGGAGGACACAGGAGGATACAGCCATGATAACCTGTACAGACCTGAAAAGAGATGTGTAACATATACCTATTGTAACAAACATTTCTGTGGCAGCAACTTGGATTCAAATCCTAATTTGATTTGGCAAAGGAAAAAAAAAATCTACTTTGCTCAGGCAAAGTAGTATTTCATAAGTCATTTTCACTACTCCTAATGCTATAAACTAAGGCAGTATTTTCAATAAGACCTGCAAATGTAAATTGTCACTATATCACAGGCAATGTTAAAAGTGACAAGACATTAAGAAATCTGCAGTAACTGGTTCTGTCACAGTAGATAAAAATGTATTTTTAAAATTTAATTTTATTTAGTCTTCTAAAGGAAATCAAGAAGCTTGGGGTTTAGACTGCTGACTGTGCTAGGAGCTTTCAGTGGAACTTAGAATATATCTGTTAAGTAATTTTTTAGTTATTTAAAGTATTAAAATTAAGTTCTCATTTAACTGCCTTGACAAATGCTAAGAGACCCTGAAACAACAAAACATTACTTTTTAGCACTAGCCTCTTTTGCAATTGGGCTTGCTCTTTCTACAGCAACTTCAAAAAACAGAAAAAACCCCTGACCACTGAATATTGTAAGCAAAAGAAATACATAGAACAAACCCCCTCCCCCAACCAAGAAACACACCATAAATCTTACTCATATGAAGTGATCTAAAAAAAACCCCAACATCCCATGAAAATCTGTGTCATAGATTTTAAGTAAACCAACCATAGATCACAGTGATTTTACTTACATTGCCAATTTACTCACTGTCACTGTGTGTATTTGTTGGTTGGATTCATATTAGGAAATCAAATGCATACAATATATTCAGTGTGAGTAGCCTGTCCCTGGTAAATGTCATCATTAAAATAAATGGCTTGTAGCTGGAAAATGTCATGCCAGAAAGGGCTCAGCAACACAGAGCTGTAACACACAGAGCTGGTTAACACAGATCTCTCTCCCCAGCTTATGCTATTATATGTTTTAAAACACAGAACCAGAAAAAAAAAAATCAATGCAGTATTAAAGATAAAATTTAGTTAATATAAAACATCTTCATTCTATGTTTTATTAAGTGAATTTTTACCTAAAATGTAACTGTACAGACAATAATTTATTGCTGGTACCTAACTTCTTGCACTCCATTAAAACAAGGACTATACTGGAAGAAAAGTGATGGTAGGGATGGTAGAACTCGAACATCAGATAAAATGTACAAAGTCTTCAAGAAACAAGTTCATAGATGTCCTCAGGACTTTCAGATCTTAGACTTATTTAAATTTTCATGCTTCTCTTGACCGAGCAGCTAAAAAGCTTCAGTATTCTACTGTGTATGATAGCCAAGTGATACTTTTACAGGACAGTTTGCAAACACAAATATTTCCATCTGCCTACATATGAAGTAGACCTAATTGTTTCTCTTAATATTTGTCTTTTTTCAAATATTTTCTTTACTTAAAAAGATTACAAATCTATTCTTTTTTCCCCCTTTTGAAGCAACTCTTACCCTGGGAAAGAGCCATTGCTTGGCACTGTGTACAACTGACTAAACACTCTCCTACATAATGACATACTACGGAGAGCTCTCAGCTTCTACATATTTCAGGTATTGCTCATAAGTATTTGCTGATGCAGATGTTAGAACGAAAATTTCCGTGGAGATCAGCGTGCAGTTTCTACAACTGCAGTACAATTGTGGCACTCTGTCACTGGTCTTCAGCTTCACCATTTTTTCCTTGCTTCATTTTTCAGCTGGAAGAGCAGTTGGATCATATGAGGATTATGCTATGTGTGTTCAATTTATTTTGAATATACAGACATATATACAGTACAGATCAAAAATATGCCCCACATTTTAAACTCTATAATTCTCACTCCCAACTAATTATTTAGGGGGTTTATTAAGGTTTGCTAACACATCCTTACTTTTGCAAATTTCCATTGCCTATAGCTCAAAAACATGTTCATCTCAAATCTCATTAAAACACCAGTAAGTGCAGAAAAGCTCCAAGAGGAATGTTCGTAGCTGACTGATGGGAAAATTGCCCAAGATTGTGACATACCTACCAAACTTAGCAGAAAACTCTGGACACTACAAAAGAACAGGAATCTGTGCATCAGAAACCATGAATTCTGTTTTTATAAAATAAATAAATAAATATTTTAGGCAAGGTTTGCAAAGGATTGAAACTGTCCCAGCCAAAACTCACACAACCAAAAGACAGGGGAGGGGTTTTACCCACATCCTGCTGCTATGGCAGCACACAGGTTTGTCATTCTAACAGTGCTACTGCACAAGGATCATTATTTTTCATACCACAGTGACATATATTTTTAGATTCACAAAACAACAAATCCCAGCATTTAAGAGTCAAAAAAGGTTCTCTATGGATCAATGAATTAACAGAAACTGCAGCTCAGCTGCAATGAATTTTGAATTTTGTTGATTTCACAAAGCAGAACAGAATACACGCTAGCACATCCAAACAGAAAATATTTGAAAATACAGCTGATGCTTATTATCCTCCTCCCCTGTGTTTGTAACCAGCCTGAATTCCAGCAAGCACAGCTAGAGCCTATTTCTGGACTATTGGCAAGAACCAGGATTCGTTAGATGAGTACAGAGCGTGTAAAGAGACAGAAATGTTTTGAAAAACATTTTAATTTTTCAGAACAGGAGTTGGACATACCTCATGAATTCATGCAGAAATTAAAAACAACAATGTTTAAGAATGAAGTCTTGAGAATGTTTATAGAATAAATATTTTTAAAAGTGTACTTACAGATTTTTAAAAATAAATTTAATTAAGACTTTGATTTGCAAAGAGGGTGAAGAAACACACCTTTGTCACTTGGTTTATTGTTTTGGTAAAAGCTCCAAGCACTGTTTACTGCTCTAGGATAGCTGGAGCAGGAATATCCTTCCTTATCCCTCCAACATAAATTTCTTTTTCAAATACATTTGCTTTACTCAAATTCTGCCCCAAACACTGGAGGATGCTGTAATTTGGGTTTTAGAAAAGAAAAACAGGGTTTTAGAAAAGAAAAACATTATGCTATATGATAAAACCTCATCTGCACACCCACAAAGGAGCACAGAGGAACAATGGCACGCAGGGCAGGGAAGGGCCCAAACACTGCCCTGCTCAGCTGCTGCCAGGGGCTCACAGCAGAGCCACCAACCCACCAAAGCTGTGAAGTGGAATCCCAGAATGGCTGAAGGGACCCGTGGAGGTGATCTGGTCCAACTCAAGCAGGGCCACCAAGACCCCATGGCCCAGGAGTGTGTCCAGGCAGCTTTTGACTATCTCCAACAGCCCACAATCCCCCCAGACAGCCAGTGCTTGGTCACTCTCACTGTTTACAAAGTGTTTCCTGGTGCTGAGGCTGACCCTCCTGTGCTTGTTTGTGCCACTGCCTCTGCTCCTGTCCCTGGGCACCCCTGAGCTCTGTCCTCTTTGTACCCATCGACAAATCCCTCCTGAACCTTTCCTTCTCCTGGCTTAAAAGAGCTGACAATACTCTGCCCAAGGCAGCCCAGGATGCCACTGGCTCCTCTTTACCACAGGGGTAAAGCTCATGGCTGGCTCCTGCTCACCTTGGGGCCAGCACAGGAGAGACATCTGCTCTCCTCCACTCCTTGGGCACCTCTCCCTGTCTTCGTTCACTCCAAGATTATCCTGAATGTCCTCTCTGTGGCATCTCTAAGCTCTGTCAGCACTTCTGGGTGTCACAGACAAGATTTATGAAAAATCCTTTCCTTAGGACTTTTTCTCCTGAGAAGCTGGGAGGCCTCAGGAACAAAATGTAAACATTGATTATCTGCTGCTGTGGAATGCAACAGGTGCATCTGTAATGGGTCTCATGTGGTTGTTTTTAATTAAAGGCCAATCACAGCCCAGCTGTCCGGACTGTCTTGGTCAGTCACAAGTCTTTGTTATCATTCTTTTTCTATTCTTAGCCTGCCTTCTGATGAAATCCTTTCTTCTATTCCTTTAGTATAGTTTTAATGACATATAAAATAATAAATCAGCGTTCTGAAACATGGAGTCAGATCCTCATCTCTTCCCTCATCCTGAAACCTCTGTGAAAACCATCACATCTGGGTGCACATCTGTCTAAGTACATTTAACAATTCATTATTCTCAGGTACTTCAGGCCTGTTTCAGACTGGCACAACACTGAGTTCTCAGACATCTCCTTTGCTGCATACTTCACATATTTAATTACCAAATGCAAATACGTAAGTCATCACACTCTTAAACTGTCCTGTGCATCCAACTAATACTCAGTAAAGGGACAGACAAGGCTGAAATAGTATGAGATTTTAAAACATTTTTTGAATAGCAGTGAAGCAGTGCGCCTGTGATATTTTATTTTTGGGCAGAGCAAGGATTAGGCTCTTTAGAATCTTGCTCAGCTACAATCTTTCACACTGTGGTTTGGGAGATAAGATTTGCAGAGCAGAGTCACATTCAGAGTGCCTGACTGAGGGTGCACCTGTGGCTGACTGGGATGAGCATTTCAATGACAGGCTTACCACTGGCAAAGCCCCCACAGAACAAGCCTGGGACAGCCATCTCCACGACTTTTGTAAGCTATTCAGTACACCCACAGGCATCATCCTCTTTGGAATAACTGGTATTAACTGCAGCATACCTTTTCACTTCTGTGATTCATGCTGGATCACAAGCCCTATCTGAAAATGTTTCTGCCAAACCCACTAAGAATTTAAAGCATGTTAAAGCTTAATTTTCAGTGAAACCTGCATTCTAAATGGTTGTCAGCTCCTGGGAACAGATGGGATTCAAACAACAGGTTTCAAGGACCAGCCAGTTTTTGTCCAGGTGAGGTGATGTACAAACATAAATCTTCACTGAAGTTCTCCTGAATTAGCAAATACCCTGTAACACTTGAAATTACCAAAATGAGCATAAATTATGTTTATTTCCTTGAAAAATGGTTCAATATTATACACTGCTCAAATAGATTCACTAGTTATTTCAGTAAAGATTTTAATCAAATGGTCCCTAAGCCCTATATTATATGTATAAAGAGGAATTCACTTTTAATTGAAAAACCTTATTTCACTGAGTTAAATGACATGAAGTTTAAAGGAAATTTTCATAATAATATTTCTTGGCATTGGTCTTCTTTTCTTGTTTACAAATGTGAATATATTTTCTTATTTCACATATATGGAAGTGTGATACAAAATCACAGGACAGTATGGGTTGGAAAGGACCTTAAAGACCATGTAGCTCCAAACCCCCTCCCACTAGACCAGGTTGCCCAAAGCCCCATCAAACCTGGCCTTGAACACTTCTAGGGATGAGGCATCCAAAATTTCCCTGGGTAACCTGTTCTAGTGCATCTCATATAAAGTGAGAAAAAAGATTACAGAGATGTTACTGTAGGAACACTTTTTAATCAATTATGATTACTTAAAAATCCCCAAACTAGGCCAACTGAATACTCAGTTATGTAACAAAAATAACAGTTAAATTATCTATTATCTGCTGCATAAATTCTGTTTAGTGTTAATTACATAATCATTTCCATTATTATATGTGTTCTAAGAATTCCAAGATACAGCAATTTTTTAATTAGCGCCCTAATAAGTTATTCTTAGAATGAATATTTATTAAAATGCCAGTTAAATACACTTGATGTAATTGCATTTTGAAACCTGTAAAGTGTACCATTTTTATTTATAAAGCCGGCAAATGTTGCCTGCACTTGCTGCTCAGCTGCACAACACCTTTCTCAAAAGCAGCTTCATGAAAATGTCAGGCAAACATCTGGCAGCAAATCCACAGTGGTTTCAGCCACTGGGCAGAGCAGTCATTTCTCACACTGCTGGCACCACAGTGAAACCAAGAGCAGAAGAACAAAGCTGTCAGAGCCAGCACGCAGCCAAGCAGCAAAGATTAAAGGAGAGGGAGGAAGAGGAGCACCCCTACAGAGCCATTGTGTGTTCAGTGCTGTAGTAAACCCAGAAAATCAGACACATGTTAAAGGCAAGGGACTGAAGTCACACAGCAAACAAAGCTGTCCTTTTTCTGGAGATTAGAAGGAATAAAGAACCAATTGCTTGAGACACATAAAAAATTATTTTCCTTTTACTTAAGCAACAGTGCATAAAAAAATTAGGTAAATGTGCTTTTATGCTTTAAAGTGGGTGTAATAAATTCCCAAGCTTTCACTGCTGAAGATGGAAAAGAAAAATGTTTCATGAACACTGCTGTTAATATGCTTGAATCGGTATTTCCAGAAATTTTATGTTCTTGAAGTAAAGTAATTCCATGTAGTTGATCTCTATAACTCTTTGCTATGATCTGAATAATAGGCTATATTTCCCTACAGAACATCACATTTGCTTCCTGGGATGAATCAAATTTGCATGTGTGACTCCAAACAAGGTCAGAACAATGATGATTTGGTCAGTGACACTTAGTATCCCTCCCCTGGAAGCCTGTATCTGGGCACATGCCAGGAAATCCTAAAAAAAAAAGAAGACCCCTAATACAAAATGCTGTATTTCACACCTAAAAAAAAAAGTGAAATGTGGCCCCAAGACTGAATTCTGTATTTACAACCAGAAAAACATGGGCATCATTTCTGCAGTGAACTGACTTCCAGTAACAAGGATAAAACGAGCCCTTAGAAAGAAACCCTTGTTGAGTGTCCACACATTCCTGTGATCCTTTACATGGATCTGTTCTATGGTTAACATGCTGCCACACTTACAGAAGTGTCTGCTGCAGGAAAGGCCTGCTTCCATCTCTTATGTTACATTTCTGCACTGAAGAATTTAATTCTAATGACACTTTGTCTATGGAAGTCACAGCAGAGCTATTAAAGTTAGATATTTATGAAATTTGTACTCCTTATAGAAAGAACTGTATTTATAACCAAACCAGCTGACAGCTTCTCCAGAAAAACAAAGAAGAAACCCCAAATTCTTCATTAAGTTAAAAGAAGCAAACCCCTTAGAAAGGCTCAGGTAACATTTCCAGTACCAAAACAGGACCAGTTCCTGGTCCTATCCCTTTGTGGCAGAAGGAGAGCTGAGACAGGAACAATGCATTCCCCAGAAAGGCAGAGTCTTGAGATTACAAACATCAAAAGTGACTTCAAGTATTGATCTTCAGGTCCTCCTGAGAGGCATAAATTACTACAGGTCCCTTCCATCATAACCCAGATAGTCTTAAAAAAAATCCTAAAAAGCATTAATTTTTATATTTTATTTTATATTACCACAGGTACATGATTAAGTTAAATTCTCCCTACCTCTTTACCCTTGCTTTATTGTTTGTACAGCCCACACAGAAACTACAGTGGTATTTTAAGTACCAGCAACATAAACTCCATGACAGTCAGCTACCAAGATTTTAGAGTTTCTTTTCAAAATTCCACATTCGTGCATTTTCTTATGAACAGAGGTGTCACTAATACCATGTGATTTTTGTGGTCTATAAAAAGATGCCTCAAGCTCTTCACCACTGAGACACACACACACACTAGATGAATCTTTAAGAAAACTCGTGTGTAACAGTTATACCTGCAACACTACAGTCACTAAATACTTGGATTATGGCTTCCTGTGGGGTTAAAATGGTAATTCAAAGCAAAGTCAAGCTGGTACAGAGCTATTAATTCTCTGAAATATCCTCATATTTTCTGCCTTCAATGAAATGAAACCTATAATGGTGCCTTCCTCGTGCTTTCATTAGATCACAGAAAAGCTGGTAGGAGATGATCTCTGATGGACTCTGGGTCCAACCCCCACTCAGCATAAGATTACAGCACACACTGGGTCGGGATTGCTGTGATTTCATTGAGCAAACTCTTGAAAACCATGTCCAACCTGAACCTGAGCCTTCCAAGCAACAATTCCTGGCCATTTCCCTGTGTTCCAGCAGCTTCCACTCAAGCTCAGCTCTGACATTTTTGTAGTTGAAGACCACATTAAACACCCTGTCAGCCTCCTCTTCACCAGACCAACCAAACCCAGCTCTCTTTGCCATCGTGTCCTGCAGGCTCCTGATTATCCTGTCCTTCGCAGGGACCTTTCCAGCTCAAATGATGAAGCCCCAAACTGGGCACAATAGTTCAGGTGTGGGCCCAATAACGTCACACAGCAGGAAGGCACCTCCCCTTCTCTGTGAAATATGGTACAACACAGAACTGACAATGACCAGAAATTCCAGATTAGTTGGTATTTCCAAATCAAAGGCAATGAGTCACTCGTTCTTTCTTCAAATTCAGTCTATATATGGTACACTATCATGAAATATGATGACATACAGATTTGTAGTATTTTTTACTCAAAAGAGATGAGCTCAATGCTGACAGTACAGTTTTTTCTGAAACCTTGAAAACATGCAGAGAGGGAAGTGCAGAATCTTACAGATACTTTTGTGAAAAATAACTTATGATTCACTACAGCTTCCAAAAGCTAAAGATACTGTCATGCAATTCCACTATGAACTAAATAAAGCCTTTTGCAAACACTGCCCCCACAAAATTATTCTAAAAAATGGAAATCTAAATAGATTAAATAAATAAAAACAAGAAAACTGAAAAGGGTAAGATGTTTAATGAAATAAGCGGAACAAGAGTAAGGGCTCAACTTTAAGAAAATCCCTCACAAGCTGAAAGTTAGTCAGGGGTAAGATCTGTAGGCCCCTTTGTGGGGAAAAAAAACCCAGAAGACATCAACTGAAACATCACAAAACCCTCCCAGTTTTCATTCCAATGCCCCATCAAATAATTTTGGAATTTTTCTCCTAAAGTGGATGATGCACAGCAAGACCACTTTTGATTCAATTATCATGCCCCTCTCTGTGCTAGAAGTAATCCAAGAACTGTATTTAAAACATTGCTTTCTTGGTTACAATTTTGCCCTTTGTCACAGACAAAGGTATTTTGCAGACTGTTTTCACAGCCTGCTTCCAGAAGAACCAGTTTGGGTTCTGAAGGAAACTTCAATCTGCCCTTATCAGCTGATTCATTCAGCTTCCCATGGCCTGACTGCATACAAACCCGTGTATCAACCACACACACCACCCTAATAAATAAGGTGTAGAGTATTAGAAGGCTGGAGAAGAACTGGTAACCAGTTTCTGTGTGAGGACATTTCTATAGAAATGAATTACAGGTAAGAGAACCTTGTATATATTGAATGAAATTCTGAAAAACAACTTCAATGCAGTATAAGCACAAAACACTGCCCTTTAAATTGCTTTAAAAACACTCAGCATGTTACAAGAAAGCAATCTGGATTTAAGAAAAGGCAGATAAGTAATAGCATTGGCTTCTAAGTAGTAAGGACTGATCACCATTCTGTTCCTGAGAAATGGTGGCTGCACTTCAGAGATATTTGGTGTTAGAGAAGGTAACTAAAATCAGACATGCAAGCTGAGAAAAAAGACAAGAGAAAATGCATGGAATGTGAAGAGAGCTGCAGAGGAAATGGACAATCAAACCAAGATGTGAGCTGTAACAAACTCAGAAATAAGGAATATGCTTCTCACAGTTTTCTATACCAGAAGTTCTGAGTATAGCAACTAAGAGCTATACTTGAAAATAAGTTTATTTACACTGATATATTTTTTTAGACCTCAATGAGTCTGTTACTACTGGCTTCTGAGAGCATCAAGTGCTTTTCCACATGGATTCTTTCAACTGAACAGTAAAAAAGAGACTCTTATGTCTAAAAATATTCAACCTTCACATTTTCTAATTTTTGATTCTTTTGTATCTCTATGATGAGTGAACTGTAGTAGAATCTGTCAACATGTAAAATATCCAACATTAATCCAGCAGACCACGTGGCCACTTGAGCAGTGACAAGGTGTCAATATACTTCATTAATATGGCTGAATTACAACACTACAGAGATTGATGATACACAATATGCAAGACCATGAATACTAATACATAAATCCAATAGAATTTAGCCTAGATTAGATTTGCTAGCTGTCTGGCATCGTTACATGGCATTAATTTTCCCTGCCATTATCAAACCACTCCAGAGATGCAGCGAGACACAAAAATCACTTGAGATGTCTGTGTCTACACATGCTGTGAGTACTGAGCAGCCTTATGGAAAGAACACCATACCTGATAAAAGTTTGTCTTATGAGCTAGAGGCTTCTCCATCATATGCCACAAATGTTCACAATAACACCAACTGGTAACACATCAGCCTAGAGAAGCATTTCAGCTTGGTTTTGTTACCCTGGTAAGGAGATACCATTATTGTAAGACACCAGTATGTATTTTTCTAAATGAATTGTTTAGAAAACAGTCCCTTTAAAATCTATTCAGTGCTCAGCTGCCTCACAGGTTAAAGAAATCAAAACTAGTTTAAAAAATTGTATCAAAACTAATTTTAAATTATCTCCTTTTTAGCACAGTAATGCTATGCTTAAATTTTCTCCCCATGTAGAATTGCAACTATATTGGCCCACAGATTACACATTGCTACAAACACCACAGGATCATCTAAATTGGAAGGACCCGCTGGAGGTGACCTAGTCCAAACTCTTGCTCCAAGCAGGTCAAAATAGACCTGGCAGCTTGGAGCCTGGTGCAATCCACTTCTGAGCACCTCTGAGGATGTTCTCCACGAGCTCTCTACGGAATCAGGTGCAGATTTTTCTTTTCTTTGTCCCTAATTTGCATTTCTTCATGTTGCAATTTGTCCACATGGCCTTTTGTCATTCACTGTGTGCCCAAATCAAGAGATTGGCTCCCTCTTCTCTATGTCCTTTTATGAAGTAATTGAAGACAGCACCAAATCTCAACTCAGCCTCTCTTATTAAGGCTTGACCAACTCAGTCCATCTCTGCTGGACTCCTGCCAGCACATCACTGCTTTTCCAGTGCTGGAGAGACCAGGACTGCACACAGTGCTCCAGGTGAACAGAGGGAACAATCTCTTGCTTTGCCTCGCTGGCTGCACCTCTGCAATGCTCTGCTCTGCCTTTGCCACAAGAGTACACTGCTGACAAACACAAATGAACTTCTTACCCATAAACACACCATCCTACAGGGGTATTTATGTAAAAGCACTCAAGATTTAGTGCTTTTAGATTTAGATTTAACCTCAAAGTGTAGAGGCATATTGGGACCTTTAGCTCTAAGCACTCTAGATCTATGTGAATTAATGGAAGGAATTGTCATCAGCTCCCTCACATGCAGAATGTCCTGTTCTCCCACTCCTGTGCCTCAAAGAAAGACTGGAAGACTGGAGGTGGAGAGTTGTGCAAAAATAACCTTCAAGAGCAAATTGAACTTGCAGAGGTCAAAACTTCAAGGTAAAGAGTATCTCCAAGGGTTAATCTTATCACTTCATTACAGCTCACACTTAACACAGTTTACAAACACAGCTTCCTCACAGGTATATTTACTTTATACCAATACCACCATGGTGGCTGCCCACCAGTGTGCTTAAGGAATGCCACATTAGAAATAAACAAACAAACTAGAAAAAAAAATCTTTAAAACCCCCCTAGAACCTAGATAGAGCAGAGGTGCAAAAAACACCCAACTAAAAAACAAGCCAATGAAAAACAGGAAAAACAAAAAATACAGAAGATGGAAAGAGTCTGTGAAAAATTCACATTCTTATGTAGAGGTAAGAACTTGTTCCATGCTCAGACATTTATGTGTCTTTGTATCTTAATATGACAAATCTAAGGCATAACAATTCAAAACCTTTTAAAGAACCAACCCCAAAGCAACAAAAACAAAGAAACCCAAACAACAACCCAAAACCACAAAACAAAACAAAGCACCACTAAACCCAGAAAACGTTTGTGATCGTACCTCAATGATCTGCTACCTTGAATTAAAATGACAACAATACAACAAAAGTGGAATTGGAAAAACCCCAGACTTCTTAATAAAGTCCCAAGCCTATTCTTTAGACCCAGGCACAAATTGCAAACCATCCACATTTATCCTTTTTTCAGCTAGTCTATTTTTACTGTTGGCTTTTCTCTTCCTTCTGATGAGTCCCTTCTCTTTTGCCTATGACTTTTCCCTTTCAGAAATTCTTCAAGGCCTCAAAAGTTTGGATTTTACTGTCATGGAGCCAGGAGGGTAATATTCCACCAAAGGCAGAAATGTGTAATATCATCAGCAGTTCAAATGAGGCTTAGAAGAAAAAGAATTTGGGCACAATTTATTTAAAAGGTATCAAATAATTTTAATAAACATTCAATAGCTCAGAATGCCATGGTTTTGGTATAACTTGCCAAAACCATGATGGAGCTAATCAGAAGTTGAATATTGTGGAAAATGTGGCTTATATTTTGTTATAGGGCTAGAAAAAAGAAACAACAATGGCATGATTAAATGAAAATACCTGGTAAAATTTGAAGCAAGACCTGTGATTTATCTTGTAAATCAAGCTAATCATTAAGGCTCAAGATACTGTTTGTTATAAACACCAACAAAATCAATTGATCCTTTTTTGCTGAAGTAGGATTTACAAGGATTTTGATGGCATCACTGGAACCCCCATAAACAGTACTGTACAAAACAATATTATCTCCAGAAAAAAATATACAGGACATGCAGAATTCAGCAAGTATCACTCAGCTGGCAATGCTCTTCTCCTTGTAGGGTAAAAGAAGAACTTTATGCACACACAAGTTGAGTATTCAACATAGATTGTTTTACTCTAAAGCAGGAAATGTTAGAGAATTACAGCCTTGGGTTTACACTGTAGCAGTTCTGCATCAATGCCTGTGATCCTGACTACATAAAAATATATTTTTATATAATTTGCACTTTAATAGCAAGTCCTCACCCATTTATAGCAAATTACTTGCTAAAACTAGTATAACCAAATCTCATGTTCTTGCTTTACTTCCTGTGTATGCTTTTTTGACTCGGAACTACCTTTTTTCTTCACAAAATTCGCATTAAGACAAAAAAATCCAAACAAAAATAGAAATGGCTTAGACCTAACTATCTTTCTAGTATTTATGATCACCACTGAATACATGTAGAAACACTTATAATTAGAAATGCAAGCACTAGGCTAATTTTGAGATCTACAACCTTGCTTTAAAACTTCTAGAAAACATAAACCAGAAAGCATCATAAAGAGAGCAAACATAGAAAAGGCTGACAAATCAAAAAAAAATCTGTCTGCTGGGAGTTTGCTTAATTATTAATTCTTACCTTCTGTGCTTAATCCAGGACTTGAAGTGAATTTTGCTACATCGACGATCTTGACAGCGAACTGCTGTCCCGTCTCCCTGTTGATGCATCGCCGCACGACGCTGAAGGGACCCCTGCAACACAGAGACCAGCCATGAAAAACCATCCTCCTCCTCCTCACTGAGCCACAATCCCCTGCTTCCCCACAAGGTTTTGATTTGTGCACTCAGGTGTAGTATCTACACAGAATATACCTCTCATCCTTGCTGCCTGTTAAATGTAAAATTAATGGTTCCGACCATTGACTGGTGTGAAGAACATCATGAGTTCTGTATTTTCCTGTATTAAAGACATTTCTCTTGCCCTGCCCCTTCAGAAAGGCTATACTCTTAGAAACTTTATGTAATATGCAACTGACATCATCATTATTAAAATTTAAGTGGACCTTATTTAGAGGCAAAATCCAAATGGGGAGGTAACCAGAGGTGAGAAACCCATTTCTTCTTTCAGTCCTAATCCAAAAGGATAATGGACAACAACAAGACTAACAGAATTGTGAGCTGTTTCAGTTTGTCTGTTTTACACAAACTAGGTTTATTTCAAGTTTGGCATCACTAGATACAAACTTGTGATGCATCTCGTACATCACAATGTACTCCATTACAATATTCTGAAATTCCAAAAAACCTCATCTATGACACTTAGAGAACCCCACAAGTTAGAAATTAAAAGATTAAAATTATTTCAGGGAAATGTCACTATTGCACTCAAATAAAAAAGAGTGGTTATTTTTTGATATTGAAGTTACATTTGCCAAAACATCAGTTAGAACAATGACAACCTTTTAAAAACCATCAGCACAAATGTGTATTTTTGGAAGCACCTTTTAGTAGGTGATTTAAGTTTTTGTTGCCTTAACTTCTAGTATGGAATCTTCTGTCCAATGTTAATAACAACCAATACAATCAGATAAACAGGGTATGTCAAGCTTTCAAATGTGAAATATAAATGTGTTATGAAAACATCATAGGATTGTTTCAGGAGTGCACTAGCTGTGGCAAATCAATCCTCTTTTACTGCTACTTATGTAATGACAGACATGTGAGTTCTAAAGAAATCCATTCTGAAGTCTTCTCAAAAAGATATGAGGGAAAAATTGAGGATGGAAAGAGCCTTTGTTCAGAGTTTATTGAGTGAACATTCACCTGCTGAGTGAAATAAATGCTTTAATACAGCTTGAAAGAAAAATTCTTCCATTCAAACAACAAACTGGAAGTTAGCTGACATGTTTCTGAGCAATGGGATTGCAAAGCAACACCATTCTCAAAATAAAGGGTACCCTGTGGAGGCAGAAATGTTCCTCTGAGGGCACTTACAAGCCTTAATAACTGGCTTTTGGTATTCCTTTACACACCAGATGATCTGAAGTGTGTAATCCATCACACTACCAAACCTGTACTCACAGAGCTAAACTCCAGGTTTTGTACTCTTTCAATGTTCAACATACTTGCAATGATTTCTTGAAAAAGGATTTTTTCTGACAGAGAACATGAATACCAAAAGTAGTCAATGAATGCCAGTCTAAATATTCACAGTAAGGAAAATATTTATTAGCACAACTATGGACACGTGATGTACTCAAAGTTACTCAAGAAAATGCATGTTTGTTTTCTTTCTTCGTTCCTTGCTCCAAACACACGATGAAATCCCCCATACTGATGACTATTTTCTCTTCTGAATCCACACCCCACTATTATTCAGTACTTGGTCTTTTACCAAAAATGACCACAGATATTTTTAAAACTATGATCAATTAAGCCTCTGATGCATAGAAATCCACTTTCATCATTACATGGAAAAGATTCAACTGACTTCATTTGGCATTGGAAGGATACAGCTATTGGCTAAGAATCCCCCCTCCATGTTTCAAAAAAGTGATTTTCTATTAAAAAGTTCCACTTTATACAGATCAGTGTCACCTTCTTATTCCAAGTTCCTGCTTCCTCTTTTAGCATTCAAAGTAAAATTGCTTTAAAACAGTATCAATACATTTAGATTATGTTAACTTAAAATATTTAAAAACCTAAACCACAGCTTTGGAATAATGCTGGCAACACCTCCTTTCACTCCTAATTGTCATAAATCACTAGAAACTAAACATATGTCATTAAAATGATGCTTTTTCTTTTCATTGCCATTGTTTCTTCCACCCCACAAAGCCTTTCTGGATACATGAAATAATGCTTTTAACATTACTCTGATATAGAGAGTAGATCACTGGAGTGCAAACACCTCACAAGACCATATCCTTATGCAGGCATATACCCAAATTCTGTAAATTCACCCAAACTCTACAAATATTAGAAATTCTCACAGTTGCCTGAGCTACTTTTTTATCTCCTGGTTTTGCCAAGCCTGGGCAGGAGAGCTTGCCCAGCCACCACAGTGTGTGTAAGTGCTTTGAGCAGGCAAAGAGCTGGAGGAATCATAAATCAAAAAGGAGCCAATAAACTGCAGTTCTGAGAGGATCAGATCTGTGTGCAACCCACCTTTATCTTGTACCACCATGCCCTGATTTCTCCTTCCATTATCTATTAACATTTTAAAATCTTGACTTGAGCAATGTCCTTCCTGCATTTTAAATCTGGGACAAAAAATTTAGAGCATTTTATTCAGTTCTGTAACAGAAAAGGTACAGAGACACCCCTACAGTCTCAAAATTTATGGTCATATTGAAACTACACTATAATTATGACAGAAGCTTCTCTACTTGGATTGAGGAATGTCAAAGACTCTTAATGAAATGTGCTGTTATAGAATAGAATACAGAATACAAAAATTGGGGTTGGAACCAAATGATCTTTAAAGTCCCTTCCAAACCAATCCATTTTATGATTGTGTGAATTCAGTGACACCCACAATTAACTCATTCTATTGAAACAATACAGCAATTTCATATAGAAATAAAAGTACTTTAAAACACAACCTGAAAAAAGACTTACCTATTTACAAACCTCAGACTTGCAACTTTTTCAAAACTCTCTCTCTGACACTCAAGCTATACAGAGCCTCAAAATAGTGTTAAGACACTACATGAAATGAATGCATCCCATGACAATAGCATCACAACAAAAGCTTGTACAGTCCAATTTTAGGTAATTTTAAATCACTCACGAGACATGCCCTGATCAATTAAGCAGACACCATCACTTCCATGTGCCAAGTAACACAAAGGAACTTTTAAATAAATTATGGTTGCAGTTATTCCTCTCTAGCTGCAATGGCACACAGCAAGTTTACAAATGAAGTTCTAACAGCCCACGGTGATGCCGTATAACCTGAGTCAGGAAACCAGAATCCCTGTTTCCCAACACAAAAATCTTTCAGGCCATCCTGAGTCTCAGCACTGCAACCACGCAGTGAGGAAAGGAAGCACAATTCATCTCTCAGCTGAGATGAGGAGCTGCTCCTGCTCAACAGTTGTGCCTGCAGATGGGGAATGTGTATCACATCCTTGCTAAATGACAATTTCCAAAGCTCATTTTGCCAACCCTGCAGCTCAAATCTTACAGATCTGAAGTACAGAGGTGACATAGACTGGGGAAGGAACAACTGTAATCCCAGACACAGATCACCAAAGCTGTCAGAGATAGATAAGACTGTTTATTTATTAGGAGTAACTGAGTTGAGTTGTGTAAGACTTCATTTTCTAAGTCACACAAACTGTAATCCTGTCATGTGCTTTATATTTCATTTCTCTCTGTGCTACCTTTAACAGACACAACCTGAGCTTACAAAATCTTTCCCTGCAGACAGCTGGCACACCAGGGACTACAGCAGCTCCAATATGAGGATCCTTAAAACATGCAAGCAAGCACTAAAGACAGATGATTCCTTCACTGATATTTTATCAAGGTTGGCAGCAGCACACTCCAACACCTGGAACACCTGGAGTGCCATCTACACTGCAAGCCAAAATCCAAAATGTATGAGCTTAAACTGAAGCTGGGATGCATGATGGGTTTTTCTGTCTTATGCAGATGGAAAATCAAGAGTTACATTACTGAGGAGGTTAGTGAGTACATACAGGCCAGAAATGTGGATTGCAATGCTAAAGAGGCTGCTCAGCTCTTTTCATTAGTCCAAAATTTCAAATTAGCAAAGCAGGCCTGATGTAACCTTAACCCTACTGAAACTATCTTCTGATGGTAACTTTACAGAGCAGTTCATTTTCTATCAGGTAGACACAAACTTGAAGAAAATAAATTATTAATTACTCTTTCCTTCAGGAATACATCACCTGAATAAGAATAAAACCTTAAAACTTTGATAACATTAAAGCCTTTTTTATCATCTCCTTCACTTTAAATTTTTTTACTCTGTGTGTCATTGGGACTTCAAGGACAATGATCATAAACCAATATATTGCACACTATCTTTTAATACTAAAATTTTGTCAGTTTATCTGTCTGTTCTGCCTCCTGTCTCCTTTCCTTCAATCCCTGGTGCTCTGCAAGAAGGAGAACTGGTTGTGGTTGGAATATTCCACAGCCTGTTGCCTCCCCATGTCCCTCATGAGCCCACCTGTGGGAATGGAATTCCTCTAAAGACATTTCCTGAAGCCTTTTGCTTCAGAGCCTCAAAATTTGAGATTTTAGATCATTTCAGACCATCATGAACTTGCTCAACATCTCTTCCAAGTGATTTTTTGAGGAACTTAATATCGAACAAGGCGTTTTGGCTCTCTAATTATTTTTCATTAAGTTAAAAAAAAGGTAAGAAATATAAATTGAACATTTTGACAGAAAAAAAACCCCTGGCTCATTATATTGCCAAATAATGAGCAATATCTCCTCCCTTTAAAATGATGTTCCATTTAGAAGATCCCAAGAAAAAGGCCCAGGACTCCTTTATTTAACAAGATTTAATAGTTAAGAACTTGAAACATGCAACACAGGTCTTAAAGTCACCTTAATTCAATATTTTAGATCAAGTGTTTAGATCAAGATCAGTGTTTTCTAAAAAAGGTTTTGTCAGTTTGTTGGAATAAGATACCACTGCAGTATACACATAAAAAAAATTACATTTATACCAAGATTATTTTTTCTTTTTTATTTAAAGGCTGTACATTTGCTTACCTAAGCAGCAAACACTGCTTTGTATTAACGTGGTTAATACTTTCAAAACAATTGTATTCAAACTGATGAAAATTATTGGGAAGAAAACAATTTGCTACTACATTTAAAGAGACAAATCTTTTTCTTTCTTTACTCATCTACAAAATTTATAACATAGATTTGTTCTTTAAGTTTCCCTTTGCCTTCTATTGGACCTCTTTAGAAAATTTTTAGAAAATTAAGTATTTCCAGAATTAATTAAACCTCCAATTAGTCGCTGTATCAGCTCATTTACACATGGCACTGCAGCTTAAAATAGTGATTGAACCTTTCTGTGAAATAGCACTTCAGATTAGAAGGCATCCACATTTAGAAAGCCATCACTGGCAATGCTGGGTTGACACTTTTTGTTTTATTCTCAAAGGAAAATTTAAAAGAATGCATTAGGATGACTATGGCACAGAGGAACATTTGGGTTGGAGATGTGATACTTTGGAAAATTAGATATCCCAGTGCAAGCCACAAAACTGAGTTCCCAGACAGCAATATTTCTATCACATTCTATCTATTTCTACTTTTCAACTGCTCACATCTTTGAAACCAAGTCTATGTTTAAACTCAGCTTTAGGGTGAAGCCTATAAAGAACAAAGAACAAGACAGCAGTTCACTGGATCTCACCCCAATATGAATATTCATAGATACTTTAATGTTATTCCAAGAGAAAAAAAAAAAAAGATTATTTAACACCAAATCTTAACCATTGCTTTCCATCCACAAGAAACCCAAAGAAGGAGCAGCACTCCAGCGCTTGTGAAAGGGAAATACTCCCCCAGAAAACCTTAGGGTATGCTTGGAATTCATGCAGCAAACTGAAAAAATATTTACCTTCAATTTTAGAGATTTTCTGGAGTAGTTCAGAATTGTGTTTCCATGGTTTTGACAGTATAAAAGCAAAATACAGGCCAAAAGAGATTTTTTTCTGTTGTCCTGTCTTTCATATCTCCAAGCTAAAAGGGGAATAAGCTATCCTCAGATGAATGATCAGCCACCTCTACTAATAAAATGGGAAGTTTGTGGTCTGATTTTTCTTCTTATCAAGCAAAAAAATCACAACCATTTTATCAGTCACTCTATATATCTACTAAATCTCTTAGGCATCCATTAGGCATCCATTATAAACAGATGCTGGTATGTAAAAATATCTTTAACGTATCTATAGCTTGTAAACAACTCTTACACTGACTGGGATGTTGAAGGGATGGAAGAGGAAGAACATTGAGATAAGATGCTCACTAAATTTGCTATTCTATTATCATGAAATAAATATTTCAGCACCAGGCACCTGCAACATTCTTCATACACAAGGGATTCAAAAAGTATTTTTATGTTTACATATACTTCATTTTCTGAATTTCACAATTACCTGTTAACACCGACCTTACCCTTGTCAATTCTCCTATTTCATTCATGGAGTCACAAAAGGGTTTAAGCTGGAGGGTACTTCTGAAGTGATGTGCTTAATAAATTTTATCAGAACATGCACTTGTTGCTATCAAAAATGATACATCCATGGTTTGTTTTGTTTTTTTAAGAAAACAAACAATCTCCCTCTTCAAAAACAAGCATTTCCAAATAATGATTTACTCCAACACAGAGACAAGCAAAATCTGTTTTCAATAAATATTTTAGTAAGAGGTTTCAAGGTCTTAAAAGAATTGCAGCTGTGGCAGGTACAGAGACAGGAGATGCATTTTGTCAAGGCCTCGTGGAGGAAGGTCCAAGAGGAGCTGCTGGGTGTCTGCCCAGGGCCCCAAGGCACAGCCAGGCGGTGACAGCACAGCATCTCCAGGGCAGGGCTGGCACTGCACTCTGGGGACTGCCCCAAACACAAACAACAGCTCCACACACAGGAGAGCCCTTCAAGAGCCCAACCTCAAACCCTCCCTTGCTATTCTTCAACTCATTAAAGGTCATTTCCTAGCAAAGGTCAAGACCTCAAATTCAAGTAGCTACTAAGTAGAACTTCTTAAGGAGTTCAGGCTCTTGGCTCCACAGATTCTTTTTTCAGCTCATTTCCTCCTTGAGAGTAGTTTCCAATGATTCACTGCTAATTTACTTTTTTTTTTTTTTTCTGCAAGATTACACGCTGGACACTCTTTTCATTCTCCTAGAACAGCACATGGGTCCAAAACTATGATTCCAGAATTAATCTTCAAGGAAGTGATTGATTCCCATTACCAGGTGGATGAAAGAAGGAACAAAAATGATTTTTGGGCATGTATGTACTATAAGCATACACAGGTAAATGATGAGACATTTCCCTGAGGTATAAATAATTATCAGGATCTCAGAAAATGGAACTTAGCAATAAGGTTTTTTTGACTAGTTTTTTAACTCTTGGTATGAAAGAAGAATCAAAATTGGTTCATTATGCTGAAATGAAACATTCTGTCCCCTCAGCAATAAAGAACTCAAGAAACTGATGACAAATATAACTTTCTCTCCGGTTCACCTTGAGGTAGATGAGAATCTGTAGCTCACACAAGAAGTGATTTTGGGCCAGCGAAGAGTGATAACCAAAGCACAGATTCTAGTACTTAAACAGGAGAGGGGAGAAATAAGGAGAGCTTTGTCCACTGATATATTTCCACTGTGAATATTGAAATAAATGCATAGACTCAAAATCCTCAAAATTTTATTTTTACACTCAAGCATCCTGTAACACTTCACAAGATGCCAGCAGCTGAATCAAAAGCATCAGCTCAAGAGTGTTCAGAAAAGCTGATGCTGTTCTAACAGACTCCTTTAATACATGACCAAGTGTTTTTGCCTGTTTCTCCTCCTTGTGAAGAAAAAGAAGAACAGGAGGAAGTGAATGAAAACAGAGAAAAAAAAAAAGCAGAACTACTTTAGGTATTAAATCATTCAAAAGTGAGGAGAAAAGCAGCAAGAATGAACGAATGTGTCAGAAAAAGCACTTCAATTATAGGAACAAAAGGGAATATATTAAAAATAACAGCTTTGCCTTCAAAAGAAGAGATGTTGTAGAGCACCTTTAGACTCAGCTCATCAGCTGGAGATGATGATCACTATTTTTCTGTTTTTCCATTCAGAGAACTTTTTTACCCCATTCCTGTGTAGCACAGCCTTGTTCTATCCATCCCAGGCTGTGGCCTCACCAGGATTCCTTCAGCAGAGCACTGGCCAAACCAGCAGCCCCACCATCCCAGAACAGCCTGGGCACGGCTACACTCGGCCAAATCAAAGGAGAAACTAAAACTACTCAAAATACCCCAAACAAACCAGTTCTTCCTTTTTTTACTGTGTTGTTTTTCAGTCAGGGCAGATGCTTGGTTTGGCTTGAAGCACAGCTGTGCAAAGAGCCGTGTGCAGACAGTCAGACCCAGGAAGGAACAGGAGGTCAAACAAAGGCCTAACAAAGCAGCACTGCTGCTGCTAAAGCTGAGCCTTGTCTCAGACCCCAGTGATCCTGCAAGGGTCCCACAGCCCCCCGTGGTACCTGCACCCCTCCTTCACACCTGCACTCGTGCAGAGGAGCAAAGGAACTGATCTGGCAGCCTTGGGTAAATCCACACACAGCTGCCCCCACTGTGTTTGTTAGCTGTGCTGCAGCCACAACTGCCTTTGACTGCATGCAGCACACACAGCAAGATGAGTAATAAAAACAGGAATATGTCAGCCACCACTGTTGTCAAAAACTCCTTCATGAAATTACACCCTCAGGTGAATGCAGATGCATTAATCACTCCCTATATCATCTCTCCCCTTGCATTCTGGTTATATTTTAGACTTCTCCTTTATAACTTCTAATATCCACTTTAAATCTATCAGTCCTGCTAACAAAACTGAGCTTACATACTGTTTTCTCTACTCTCTCTCACAGATCAATGCAACCCCAACAAAACACTTTTTTTTTTTAATGTCAGGGTCTCTCATTTCAGAATCTCTTCCTAGTGCCTGCTGCACTACTAATTTTTCTTAACAAAAGTAACCATAACTGTGAGTAGAACTCCAGATGAGGTCTTAGCGAGAGTTTGCACAATGCCAACAATATTTCCCTCTCTGCTGAAATACTGTGCCTGGTACACAGTCCTGTGCTTGCCTTGTTGACACACAGATCACTGAGCCAGCTACTATAGCTGTGTTCTTCTGTGAGCTGCTGACACTCAAGCAGCCTCAGCCCACCCCACAGGCTGTCACCACTTTTTCCATTCTCAAGTGGTGAGTCCTCTTTTAGAAGTTCATCATTTCCACTACTAAAGTCCTTTCTGGATGGTGTCCAGGTCCTCCTCTGCATTGTCCTCAAATGTTGCCTTGCAAGAAGGATACTTAAACTGTAATAGCACAGTTCAATGTAGCACTTTTAAATTTTAAAATAACCTGACAGATAATCTAATAAAAACTGGATAATGAAAAACCTTCATTTTTACACTATTCCTTCTCTGAATGCCCTGTGTTAATTTCTTCTTTAATCCAATACAGACTACTTAGATTTATCATATTGCCATCCTCTGTTTGTTTTAAAAAATGCCAGCAGCTCAAAGTACAAGAGGGAAGTCAGAGAGAAGCACTGGAAGATCTGATTCATAAAAGTGGTTTTTTTATTGCTTGAAATACACCAGCACTAATTCAGCTGCCCAACTACTGCCTTAAAAAATCAGAAGCTTCTTACAGGTTCATTAAAAAGGACAAAACTACATCTAATTTGCAGAGGCCAACACAGAAGCAGAGAAGAAACTCAACATTTTTAATGGAAATAACCTAATTTAAATATTGCTATTATGCCTGTGATAACATATGACAGTTCCTCAAAACTGCAGATGTATAACCTTTATATTGTATTATATACAAAAAAATCAGCACTTTTTTAAGGGCCTCTCTGTTCCCAGTATTTGACTAATAACAAAACTGCCATTTAACCTGCTACCACAATATAGTAAAGTCTGAAACCTGAAAAACAGTAATGGTCAAACAAAATATTTTTATAACACACACATAGAGCTAAACAGAATTCACTCTGATAGTCAGTTTAATCAAAATTGCTTTCTGTGTAGCTCAGTATCAATTCTTATTTTAAAAATAAAAAGCCAACAAACGCAAACCAAACCCAACAACTCAGTTCAGTCTGGCTGTCACTAACAATCCCAGGCTCAGGGATATTTCCATGTGCATCCCAATTCACAAGACCCTTTAGAAGCAATAAAGAGAAATTACTGAGGCCAATTTTCTAAGTGAGGATGTTTTCCATTGCAGCACTGATCAGTAAAGCCAAATTATCTGAAACATCTTGATCCAGACTTTCCTGTACTTCTTACAGGAGTGTGGCCTCTGAAATGCCAAAGATATTCATGTGCTAGGAAAAGGAAAAGTATCCTGAAAAGAAAGTCTGGCTTGTAGGTTTCAAAACTATTAAATTTCATAAGTTGTCATCAAAATTGTGTATGAAGTGATGGAAAGCACAAATACTTGAGGTTTTCTTTAAAAAACGTTGGAAGACTTCCAGTATTTCAGAAATTGAATTTGCTACTCAAATCACCAGCCTTTAGGGTCATTCATAACATTTTAAATTATGGAAGGATTATGGGATTTAGTAAGAACATTCAGCTGAATATTGGGAAAAACCTTTCTGGTTTCACAGAAGGTTGCTGAATTCTCTTTGCAGGAGAGATATGAATGAATTGTGACCTCTTAAGGTCTGAACTTTTCAACAGTGTACTGAAATGAAAAACCTGTCACAGATGAGGAAAATTTATTTTCTCTGCCTGGATCTGTTGGGTTTCTGAACAGCAGTTTCTTGTACTTTTAAATATTTTATGCATTTAAACTTCTGTTTGAAGTCAAAGTATTTTTTTATAGTTTGGGGTGGTTTTTTTCTAATTTTTAAGTATAGATTATAAATTTAAGAATATATTATATTTCAACAGTCTAGGAATCTCTATGAGAAAAATATTAGTCTATACACCATCTGTATTCAGTTCAGCCTTTTCCTGCATCCAAAGAAGCTAATTTTAGTGGTTTAGTTAGAGTTGGACTCTATGATCCGTAGGGGTCCCTTCAAAATCAGAATATTTTGTGATTCTGGGAAATATTATCTCTCTTGCTAACTTCAAAAATTAAGCTAAAACTATTGCATGATTGTACAATTCTTGGGAAAAGCTAATGCAGCTACTAGAAAAAACTTTGAAACTGAAAATAACTATTTACCTAACTAAACATCTGGATGGTAACAAATACCTTCCCTAAGCATTTAAACATAAAATAACAGCTTCCTGTAAAACAAGCGTTCATGAATTTTAAATTCACGTCTTCTCTCCATGTGCCAAAGCAAAGTTTAAGGTCTGTCCTTAGCAAAATCTTGCCATCATGAAGAGAATCTGTAGAGAATCTGTCATATTAACTGCAGGACAATTACTCCTGTGTGAACTATAACCACCTACATGACAATCATTAGTACACATGCAGCACAATGCATTACATGAGCATTTCACAACTCCTTTATTAAAAAACCCACAATGTTTTCTAATGGCTAAACATTTAGCAGAACTGTTAACTGAAACTAATTTAGTTTAAGCGAAGCCTTTATTTAAAAGCCACATAAAATATTCCTCTCTTTTTTTGTCCATTACAAAAAGGGAAATCTGCCTGGATGAATTTCCCAGTGAGCTCTGAGCACAGCTGCACTCAGGTTTGTGCCAGCACCACTGTGAAGAAAGCACAGGGAGCCAGGAGAGGACAAGGCCTTTACTACTGCTTTTCAGAAAAGACCAAACAACAAATTACTCCTGGAAATACAAAAAGCAGGAATCAGAGCATTGACTCCATCAGCGCATGACCAAATAAAGTGCTCATGCTGAAACACCCCAGACTCCTGCAAGTGATTATTTGACCTTTGGGACACTGACAAAAATAGGAAACTGAATCCATGGTCCAGGTCAGGAACAGCATCAGCATTTCACCAGGTTCCAGCTGCCCTTTATTTATGTTCAAGGACTGAACAGTGAAACGAAGCAGCCAAGAAACACCTTGGGTCCCTGAGCAGATCTCAGTTTGTTTCCTTATGTTCTCGCACCAAAAAGCAGAAAGTCGAAGTATTCTTTCAGTAATGTCACTTCAAATTCAAATCAAACCAAAAGTGATTTCACCTGAAGTGATAAATGCTGTGGTTCCTCATTTGGGCCATAGAATCAAATTCCTTTCCTAAATTAGAATTTGGTTTGGTGTCTCAAAGCACCAAACCACCTGTGCACCGATGCTCTTAAAATAAAACAAAATTTAAAATATCCAGTGACACTGGTAGAAGTCCTGAAGAAGAATTAGGAGACTGATCAGTAAGAAACTTTCTGCAGCCTATTTGAGACATTCCCAAGCATTGCTGACTTGGCTGCCACAAGCAGCTGGTGCTGCTGTCACTGCAAAGGAGCCCAGCAGCAGAAATGCAGCTTCCAGCTTTGTTCCAGGCTACACACACATGAGAAATAAGCACATCTCCACACCAACCTCCCTGGCTGCAAAAAGGCAAAACCAGAGAATTCAACTGCTCCTCTGGTTTGAATGATGGTGTATTCTTGAAGCTATGAAGAAGCCCAAGTAACAAAAAAAATTGGGTTACAAATGTGAATAAAACCAGGATTTAGAAGTGCCAATTGCTTTTGGACTAATAGTATATACCTACACTATGGAGCCCTACCATAGCAGCCTGCTGTTTTACACTAGAAATTGCATTGAAAATTCAAGCCTAACCATATTTTTAGATGAATTGAAGGCTACACAAAACAGAACCAGAAGTTAACTGCTAAGAAAGGCAACATTTAGGAAAAGTGAATGAGGAGAAATGCGCTGGCAGTTGAAGACGGGGGAGAGGGAAATGGGACTAAGAAATCAAATTATCATACTATATTTTCTTTATTATGCTTCTCTAGTCAAAACAATTTGAAGAGGGGAAAAAAAAAAAAGACAAGTGCTATAGACTGCAGAGAATACACAGCATTACTCAACCACAGAACACAACTCCCTATTGGCATGCTTCTCAAATAACTACACAACACTGCTTGCAAAGATGTGAAAATATAAGTACCCAACACTCAGTACTTTGTGAGATGCACGTGAAAGTGAAAACCAAAACCCGACCACAGCCAACCTCCAAAACTTTCAAGAAAGCTTATGATGATTGTTAGTCCCTTCCAACACCCATCCAGCACTGCTTGAGTCAATAACTGGGCAGCTGTTTATGCAGGTGAAGTTGTCAGCAAAGCTTTATTTGGCTTTTAGGAGCACAAGATCAACTTTGACAGCTCAAGCTTGTTAGGAAGGGTCAGGTTCCACAAAACCAGGGCAAAGCAGCTGTGCCAACAGTATAATCACCCTGGAAAATGAGCACTCTACACTTTTGTGCTTTTATGGGCTGGGGAGAGTTAATTTTCTTCATAGCAGCTAATATGGGGCTGTGTTTTGGGACTGAGAGGGAAATAAGGACCAAAGCATAATGTCTCACCACCCTCACTGCAAACAATGTCCAAACTTATGTCCAACCTACTCTATTTCAGTTTAAAACTGCTGCACACATTTGTCACCATAAGCCAATAAAAAGTTTCTCTACATCTTGCAGTCCCCTCTGAAGCACTGAAAGGCCACAATAAGTTCGCTCTGGTGCCTTTTCCAGGATGAACACCCTCAAATCTCTTGGCAGCAGAGGTGACCCAGCCCTCTGGTTATCCTGGTGTCCCCTCGTCCATCAGCCCCAAATCCTCCCCACGCTGGGGACCTGGAGCTGGAAGCAGCACTGCAGGTGAGCTCTCCCCAAATAAACTCCTCCAACAAGTGATGGCTTCGCTGGAACCCCAGCAATCTCCTGAAGGGTGAAACTTTATTGGTTAATAGCACTAAAATAAGTTTCTAACAAAAATGAACACATTGCAAGATATTTAAAGCAGCAGTTCCTGCACACCATGAGAAATTCCTATACTAAATTCCCTGGTAAAACTGCTCTAATATTCAAAACTCATTCAAAACAACAGCAATTTCAAGGAGATTGAAAGATTTAGCCTTTCCAAGCCAGATTTAGCCTCGCCAAGAGTTGAATGAGTACATTTTTTGTAATGTATATTGGCATAAATACATGTGATGCATATATTCACACCCCAAACCTCCCCCCATATATGCACACATAATTAAAATGTGGTATAGCAAAGCAATTCAAATACATGTTCCTGTCAAATCTCTTGCAATCAATTTAAAATCTGCTTTTCTTCTCTGAAAATTAACTGCATCCGGGCCATCATTAAGTAGCTCAGATCATTCTTCTGTATTTTAATTTTACTGAAGTTCCTTTTCTTCAAAGACCAAGCATACAAGATACCGGACCAAGTTATTGCCTTCTGAACAAAAAAAAAAACAAACAAAAAAAAAACCACAAACAAAAAAGGCTGATATAAACATGTTTTCAGTTTCATTTACTCTTGCATAAAATGCACATCTGAGGTATCAATTTCCCCTACCTTAGATATTTTAATTATTATAGCACACCAGCACAAAAACATCTCACACAATGGGTCAACCATGAAAAAAACCTCAGTAATTTAAGTTATATTAAATGTGATAGTGTTTGAAAGCCTTTATCAACAATGCAGTGCTGATCAATCAGCAAATTGAGCCTTCCTGTAAAAATCAGAGTTGAGCAAAATTCAGCAGTGATAGACTTCAGCTGACTAAAAGACAGAGAAGTGCTCATGTCTGAAGCACATCAAGATTTAACTTCTCAGAACAGCAAAAACCCAATTCAGCAGGACTGACTTTGATATCTCTTGTCAGCTGCTAAAAGCTCTTTCATTGGCACTCTGTGTTCTCTTTGCCCATTAGCTAAAATCTGCACATTAGTGCAAACAGAAAAACAAGGACAGACTTTTGTTGTTTCTTCAGGAAAGTTAAAGAAGTCAAATCCCAATGAAAGTGTAAACTCAGTGCACTGCTGAAATCCACCATTCTTCCTAATAATTACTGACGTGTAATTTGCAGAAATCACTATTTAGCACATGGAAAGCTCCACTACTGCAAATTGCAAGCTAAAAAGCAACACAAGGAGCCCATGCCAATTTTGTGAAGTTTATATTCATGATTTATAATAAAGAGTTTCTTTAGTCCAGCACAGATCTGGATTTTTGGTTAGAATGCACAGTTATGTCCCATCTTCTCTGTCTGCCTATCAATCTTTCCCATCTATTGACAAAGGTTTAGCTTCAGATCACAATCTAACAACAGACAGCCCTACACAAACATTTTAATCAATATTTTTATGTTGTGCATCAGATCTTTATCTGGGAACAACAGGCCCTGAATCAAAAGAAAATTTCTCTACAGAAACAGAAGTGAAACAGAAGGATCCATTTAGAATACAGACTATTTGCAACAGTTAAGTTACTTAAATCCACAGGCATAATTTAACAACAACAAATTATCTGAGCACCACAAATTCTCATTTCCAAAGTTCTTAAAAAAAGTTGTGCCAAAGGCTTTGAAAACTGGTTATGTTTCCCCATTGATAAGCACAGATATTCACAGGAGCTCACTGCAGGTATGCAATGGTATCTGGTACTCACATCCCCTCTCCCTGGCTAAACCCCTGGTTCCAGCTACAGAAGGAAATTACAGGGGACATCTCTCCTTCACCTCTCAGCTCTTCAGGAGCTGTGAGTGAAATGCAGAGCCACAGGATCTTGCCATCCACCCAAATGACATAGGAGAGCCCTTCCCTACTTTTTAAAAATTTCTCGAAAAAAACTGCAAAGATCTTAAAAGCCACTTCACAGCCTGCCTAAATTAAAGTTTCCAACTGCTCTACTGAGGGCAGATAAGGCCAGTTTGGGAGAAGAAAAAAGCAGTTTATGAAGTTTTTCATTTGGAATTCAAGTCCTGTGATACCAACCAAGAAAAAGGTACCTCTGTGCATTCGTGTACACTAGAAGAAATACAGATATCACAAATTTACCAACAGAGAAAACACAAATGGATGGGACTCCTTTTTTCAGAGCATTTTAGTCTTCTGCTGTTTGCCAAAAGTCATATTGAAAGTTATGAAAACAACCAGAGCTGCCAACACAGCAACAGATGAGAACCTGCTCTCACTTCCTTCATATCAGAACTTTGTAGTAAGCTCCTAAAATTCTTCTCTCCTCCATGGTCATGAAGCTTAATTCGACAGTTCTTTGGTTGCCTCCCTGCAGCACTCAAAACTCCTATATTTTCTTGAAATCTTCAGAGATAAGCTCCTTCAGTAGTTGACTAAGGACATCTCACTAATGGAGGCACTTCCTATATGCAAGAGCTACAGTTTCAGTACATGTTTTTTTTCTGTTGTATTTGTAACACAATTAAAAAGTTATCCTTAAAAGCTAAACACTAAAAAAATCTGAATTAGTCACAGGTTATCAACTGCAGTTCGTGGAAATGCATTGTTTTCCATTTTAAGCTCTCTCTGCCTCGCACAGAGCATCTTTCTTTGCACCTTAAGATCAACACAGGCCACACCAAAGTGCCTGAATGTTACAGCTGTGGCTGAATGACAAAGTCAAATGCACAAAACAAAGCTACAAAACCTTTCACACTGCTTCTGAACAGAAGTCTTTCAAGGCTGGCTGCCTTCCTAGCAGCCTTCCTTCCCAGGAACACCCAGAGAGCAGGTTGAGCATTGGACAGACTGCAGGAGCAGCTGTCCTTAATGCATTAAAATAACAAACAGAACACACATTTACTAAAAAAAGAGAGTATAAACATTTTTGTACATGCCTTAGAGTAATTTAAATGCAATTTAGGCACTGTTTTGGGTCAAAACCAAATACCACCAATAAAAAACTCTATTACTGAACATGAATTTCCAGCACAAGCAGAGAGCTTTCCACTCTTATGTACCTACTTTACACGCAAGCAGATTATTTTGGCCAGACTTCAATGACTCTTTTGCTGTGCTCTGCTGCACCTCTGGACATTTTACAAAAGCTGAAAAGTTGGGGAAATGCCAAAAGTGACTCCAGCTGCCACCTGGACTACGGCTGGGTGGGTGCTTCAGGAAGAACTATTATATAGGTAATGGCAAATGAGGAATCCTGTCCTTCCCCTTCTGCCAGGCTCCTCCTGGGCAAAGGGGTGAGACAGGGGTGAGACAGGTAAGAAAGGGACCCAGTAAAAAACAAAACCATCACAAAGAACTGGGTATTTGTGGGTTGGTTTTCAGTTCTATTCTGGTCCCTGAAAAGGATCATCTCCTTCAGAAACATGTTACTGCCATCAGCTTGGAATAAGGAAAGGAGAGTGTAACTTGAGTGCTTGCCAGTGTTGAAGGACAAAAGATTGTTAGCAGAATCAGACAGGTCTCAAAAATATTTGAAAAATTTTATTTACAAAACAGGTTTGGCTTCTCTTTGATATTGATACTCTTCTATTTTACACTAATTCAAATTACACCAAAATTATTCCAGCCAGAAGCTTAATTATTAAAAAAAGCTAAGATCTTGCTCATATGAAAGCAAAATTCCCATCCCATGACGTTTCTATCAAAAGCTAATTCCCTTATGCCTAAAGTTTAGATTCAAATAGTTAACCTATCTTTCAAAACCACATCTCAATGAGGTGAGAATCACAGGATACAAAATGCTGAAACAAAACCATTTTGCTCTTCCTACAGCTATTAAAAATCCTGAAATTTTAATGATTTAGTATACAAATAGATGACCACTAAAAAGCAGCTCTCCAAAACACTTATTTCACTATCCATTAGATAACCCACACTGCACTTCTGTAATTATGCAAGTTCAGAAGTTATTTTAGGCATAACACCTGCCTGAAAAAATCTCCCAAGTCACAAGCCAAATAGAAAATAATTTTAAGTGAGCACTACTTGGCAGACTTTCCAATATGTACATATAAACAAATTCCTAAATTATGTGCACAAACCCCGTCTTTTAGAACAGAACCAACTATTTAAAGCAATCTAGTGCTATTTCCCACAGACTTTGGACCATCTGCATTTTCCACATTTGCTTCCATATTTGTTTTTTAACTGTAAAGTGCATTTCTCAGGTGGGAAAGAACCTCTGGCAGCCATTTGGTCCAAGCCTCTTCTCCAGCAGGGCCTCCTAGAGCCATGGTCCTGCCCAGGATCATGTCCAGGTGACTTCTGAGTATCTCCAACAATCCAGAATCTCCCTTGGCAGGATGTGCCAGGGCTTGGGAGCCCTCACAGTTGAAAAGTGTTTCCTGGTGCTCAAGCTTGTGCCTCTGGCTTTGCCCTGTTTGAACCCTCTGTTCAGATATTTGTACATCAGTGAGATCCTTCCTGAGCCTCCCCTTCTCCAGCTCTCCAGTAATGTCACAATATTTACACAAGAGAATGCACAGTGCACTAAACCACAATGTTTTGTTCTGCTAACAGGACACATTAAATTGTCTCTTCACATCTGTGTTGATGTCACTCCATCAGGTTTGTGTGAGTCTTGACACACACCACAACCAACATCTGCATTGTCACAAACCAAAAAACACATTAAGGTTGGATGGTCAAGAGAATTAATTCAAAAGAGCACTTGTGAACTGAGAAAAAAAGAAGAAACAGCAATGGAGACACACTGCAGGTCTACTGATTTTAAACAATATTTCTCTGTTAAAAAGAAATCTAAATCTTATATTGGCAACAGACAAAAATACATCACTTCAAAACAGCCTAAACTGCAAACACAAAGGGATTAACACTGTTACATCTTTTTTGCACATTTGTTCTTGGGGAAAGATAGGCTCATTTTCAAGAACTAGATGGGTAAACTTTGGAGTGTTTAAAGATGCTTTGAGAAAGGCCAGAAGTGTCACATAGTTTACACAGTTCTGTTAAAATCTCATGTTAATATCCATCCTCCTCTCAAACAGCATTAAGAAACTGTGATGTGACTTGGAAACATTAAGTCATACCACTCTTAGGCAGACATCTGGAAGAAACAGTAACTAAAAAGAAAAAATATCAGATAAATGCAAAATTATAACACCTATTAAAAATCTAATTGTTTCCCTTTGAAGAATTAATATTAAGAAGTGACTGAAGAGTTCAATTTGCTCTTTTTCAAATTTACATTGCATAATTAATCTCTTGCTTTTCCTTTTTTCTTTTCTGAATTCACAATCTGAATGCTAAATTAACTTCAACATTTCAATGCTTTGGCAGCAATCTTCTAAAAACACTCTATGGGGAGACACACCATGTAATCTATGGGCAGAAACAGTTACACTCCTTTTCACATTTCCAGTATTATCTGAACTTATTTCCAGGCTTTTTTTAGGATCACAGGTATATGTCCTAAATCATAATATCCAGCTGGAGCATCTGGAGGGCAAGATTCATGCAATTTGTATGAAATTTAGCCACATTCACTGCATGAGTATAAAATACAGATATATTAAGAAAATTACTTTCACTGGCTCATATTCTCAGTACTAGTTAATAATGGCACTATGTTGGTAACTGTTGTGGGTTTGATGCCTCAGGTTTTAGCTTTATGTTTTTCATATTCTGTGCTGTTTTAGTGTGTATTTCTGAGCTTCATATGAGGGGATGGTGAGCTCTCTGCACAGACCAGGGAGACAAAACAATTCCTTCTGTAGCTGGGGACCAAGGACAAATGATCCAAATCTCAGGCCCAAGAGCATAAACAACATGGACTGAAGAGAGAAAAACAAGAAGGATAGAACTTCATAATCTAAATCTGTAATTGGACTATGAACTCCAATATGCAAATGGACAACATTTTATATAAGTGTGAGACCCCGTGACTGGTTGTCCATTTTGTGACCATCTTGGGTGCAGCCCTGGCTGGGCTCTTGTGCTGCCCAAGGTGGATCCACTGAGGCCTTTTAATAAATCCCTGCTTTATTCTTTAGCTCCATCTAGTCTCTGTCCTAAGTCAGCCTTCACAGGGCATCAGGTTAACCCAGCAAGGAGCAAACACAGGCACTCACTCACTCCCCATCCCCAGCAGGATGGGGGAGAGGAAAAAGGAAAGTTGTGGGTTGAGACAAACACAGCTGAATAGGACAGAAGCAAAAGGGGAAATTAGTATTAATAATCATTATAATAATCATTATAATAATTATTTATTATTATTACAAGCCAAGCAAGTGATGCACAATGCAATTGCTCCCCACCTGCTGGCTGACATCAGCAGCCTGAGCAGCAGCCTCCTGCCATCTTCCTCCCTTTAGTTTGTACACTGAGCACTTTATATGGTCTGGGATATCCATGGGTCAGCTGTCCTGGCTGTGTCCCCTCCCAGCCCCTGTGCAGCCCCAGCCTCTCCCTGCTGGGATGGGCTGAGCACCAAAAAGGCCTTGGCTCCCTGGAAGGGCTGCTCAGCAACAGCACCAACATCCCAAACCCCAAACACTGCACTGTCCCAGGCACTAGGAGGAAAATTATCCCAGCTGAAAGCAGGACAGTGACCAATGCAGAAAGAAGTTTTCCAAAAATGACACTCTAGAAAGTGGGATTTGTTTAGCTGTACACTACAGAAGTTTGTAGAAGTTTGTAGAAGTTTTGGTCCCAGGCACGGCTGCTCAAGTCACAGACTTGATGTGCTTTTTCCCCCCTCAGTTAACATCAGGATGTAAGAATCAGCTAACAAGAGACGTTTCAGCTAGAAAGCAACTTCAGTATGTGCCACAAATTCAAAAAATGAGCACACAATTCATTCTGTTCTTCAGTTTGAAGAGTCAGTCAAAGCAAAGAGCAAGCTGCTGTAACCAGGGCTTGGAACAAAAGATATTGCACTAAATGCTTGATCAGCTTTGAGCTGCAGAGCTATGTACAGATAATACTAGAAACAGAATAACGTAGGATGTAAGAGATTTAAAACACAGACCTGTTTTGCTAGCAAAATCAGTAAGCAAGTTTGCTAGATATAACATTTCTCAATTTATTAGTACTGCCAGGGCACAACTTTTATTTAAAACAATGCAGCTCATTAAAAGGGTTTTTTATAATGAAAATGTCAACCCTAAGTTATATTCACACAACCTTGAGATAGATTATACTTACTTCTACGTATGTAAAAGAGACAATACAGAATTCTATTTGAGCAAGATGTAACTCAATTTACCCAAAGAATGTGAACTGCAGGTGTAAAGCAAGCCATAGTCCAGAAATGGTGAAATCTCTTAAATGTCTGCATACCTGAATTACCTGATTTACCTGAAATGTCTATATACCTGAATTATCTGAATTAGTCCTACTGCTTATCTGAATGCAGACTTAGTGTTACCAATATGAAAGAAATAAAGCAAATACTTCTACCAATACTGTAATATGCCCAAGCCATAATAACTATGGAAGAACAGTGCTTGTAGGAAGAAGTTATACAAGTTTTACTCATATAGGTTGAAAAATCATAAAGACAATACTTCCTTTAATGAGTTCTGACAGTAGAGTTTAATGTACCTCTAATCCCATAACAACATGCATTTTACTGATTGCACTCCAATTCTGCTTGAATATTTTATCATGAACATGCAGTAATTCTAACAATTCCCAAAACACACACAAAGTCCAAGGCCAAAATCCTTGTTAAAACTAATAAAAATGCCAGGAAACCAATAGTTTTGTCTCAGAAACAAGATTAAGTAGCTCTCACTCACGAAATTTCACATACAGGAATGATTACATTAAACCACACAAAGAGGGGCACTCTCTCCTCTGCTCCAGTTTGAACCATCTGTCAGTGCTAGAAAAGCCACACACAAAAGAGGAGTTTAGAGACCAGGAGTCTGCATATCTAACACAGAAAATAAGATGCTACCCTCAACAGCCACAACAAAATAAAGCCCCTTGCAGTGCTATGTATTTTAATTTAAGACACACTGAGAACTAAATACATAGAACTAAGTTCTCCACATATTCCTTATGGTCACCTAATGCATTTAATGTTATTTCATTACTTGAATGACTCCACAGCCTCTGTACACACATAATGTGGCTCTTCAACAAGAAATGCAGGGAGGGTTGGATGCTGTGTGTGCTTGTGGGGTTTTATTGTGTTGTGGGGGTGTTTTTGTTTGATTTTGTTGTGTTTTTGTTTTGTTGTTTGAAAATCCTTTTTCAGTTTGTGCACAGGATAAACTTTTTTGCTTTTAGAAAAAAAATCTGTAGTATTACTTTGAGATGTATTTTGGCCATTGAAGATGATGTATGGAGATAAGTTTATTTTACTAAACAGCAGTAGTACAGAAATTTCTACAGCATGCAATAAAATTACCTGGAAATTGTACAGGAATTCCACAGGCACTTCAATGATCATTAGCTCTTTGGTACATATTCACATCTAGTTTTATTCAGTATCACAAATTATTCTTCAGTTTTGAACAGACAGATTAACAGACCCATAAGGAATATAAGAAAAGCAGCTACAGGAAAAGTTATAAAGAAGAAAAACTCAGAGTTAAGGAAGTTGCTAAGAAAGTTGTAATTTTGTCTAACTTACACCATTGTGCTTGCAATCAAAACCAGTAGCACTCTTGGTTTATATTAAAGAAGCTCTACTCACTGGAGGCTGATTTGGAAAATATTTCATTTCTGTTTGCACTTAATTGAAAATGGTCTTGCCATTCATAAGCAGCATCTGCTCAGGCCACAACCTTGGGTTTAGAGAACCTTGAACACAAGAAATAAAACCACTAAAATTACTGCCCAAGGACTAAGCTCTAAGGCATTACCACACACAGGACAAACCCACTTAAACAGTGTCTATATTAATAAGTTGCACTATTTCCAAAACAACAGAATCTGATTAATTATAACACTCATTTGCCTCTGCTAGTGATGCTCCTTGTCAAAAATTTCTCAGAGGTACCAAGAGCTCCCAGGAAGAGCCATGCCAGAATGTGATGACAAATGTTAATTTTTCTCCATAATGTTATAAGATGAACCTTCTGAAAAAATTATGTATATTTTTCTAAGAGACAGATTAGACACCCTATAAATTCTGTTTATATGCATACACAGTACACATAACAAACACAGCTCTAGAATATTGTGCTTGGAGATACCAATGTGGACCTGGTGTCTTTTTTATTTCTCAATTATACTAGAAAAAAATTAAGAGTTCTAAATAAAATGCCCAAATAATACATTCTCCAATTACTAGTGAAATTATTTTCTTTACTTCCCTGTGTACTTGCCAAAGCAGGACTTGTAAGAATTGGCAGGGGGAATGTGCTCCTGAAATTGTCTTTATGTACTGATATTAAAAGCATTTGCCACAATTATGTTAAAAAACAGTTTTGTTACAGAATATCAATATTTTCTATATCATGGCCAGCATTTAAGGCTATAACCATCTACTTAACCCCAAACAAATTACATTTGGGGGAAATGCAAGCACACATTAATACTCACTGCACAAAGGAGCACAGATTTAAAAAACCCAGCTTCTCCCTAATTTTAATTTACTGCCATACTATTTTTCAGCTCATAAGCATAAAGAGATATTATTAGTTTTCCAGCTGTTAGTCTCAGTAGTTTTGTTTTAAAATTAATTTCTCTGCGACTGGGTTGCAAATCAGAAACGTGCCTTAATCTCCTACATGGTCAAGACTTCCAAGTAAGTGCCTACAATAACTAATTCCACTATTAACCAAACCAGCTTACAGAGAGCACATAACTGACAGGCCTCAGTGCTGCTAGCACCTAAACACAAATCTTGGCCCTGATAATGAAGGAACTGCTTTGCCCCCCATGGAATTCCTCCCTGTGTGTCACTGTACTGTACAGAAACCAAGACATGCTGCTTTGCATAAAACAATTACACTGCACAGCACATCATCACAAATATATTTTTTAAATGGATAAAGCATAATAGACAATAGCTCTGATGCACTTCTGCCACTTTGTATACATGTGTGTAACCACTTTCCGAAATTAATCTAAATAGTCCTTCTTTGAAGACCTAATTACTCATCAAGTGCCTACAAGGTCATTTAAATTAGAGAAATAGCATTATGCTTTCCTGAAAAGGATTTTTAAATTTTTTCTCTTGGCAAGCAAATTATTTCTACCTGACAACCCCCCTATCACCTTAACATTTCTGTAAAAATTTAAATTATATATATAAACAGTTCAGGTGATCTCTGGTCTCCCACTCTCGTGTAGCAAATTTTGAGGACATTTGTTCCAATTACCACACAAGTTCAAGTATAATTTAACTATGGAAAAGGTATTTTACATTTACTGTTCTGGAGCTGCAGGTTTGAAACATTTGTGCTCTTATACATATCAATTTATACTTACATCTTTTTTTAATCACCGAGGAAATTATAAATTATATCATTTGTGATGGGTGAAGCGTGGTATACTCAGAGAAGAGCTGAACACTCTCTGGATATTTGACAATGAATTTATCCAACTAATTACTGAGGCATGGTGCTAACTCCTGAAGATTTTAAGAGCTAAAATCACTAGATGGATTCATCTCCTTCTCTTCTCATAACTAAAATTTTTACTTCTTTTCTAATTTACTTTCACCACTGAAAAAAGGTCCATTGAAAAAGTGATTTAACTCACCAGGTGGGTCCCCCAGACACAGGTCAGGCTGTAAAGCCCCACAAGCCTGTTAAGGGGCCTGCTGCCAAGGACTGGCTTTACATCTATTTATAGCATAAACATGGGGAAGGCCAGATAAGTCTCATTAGCCTATTTAACAGCTATTTGAAGATTTGTTTATTTAAGCTGCAGTAGCTTAAAAATAGCTGCATAAGCTTCAGTTTCTTCAAAACATTTTAAAGCTTAAGCAACACCCTGTTAAGGTTGTTAGCAACACTACCCTTGGAAGCTTTTCACACCTTTAATAACTGCAGATATTGCTGCATTAAAGGACCTCCTGAACCCCAACAATCACAGCATACAAGCCTTTCATTACACCACCTTCAAGTCAAAGCCTATATGTGCACACTAAATCAGCAAGACAAATTCAAGAACTAATACCTTTTTGTAACTGGATTTAAATAAGCTAATTTTGGTCTTTGGCACTAGGTCTCAGTAGCAGGAAAGAATCTTAAACTCACAGACCCACGTGGCTAAACCAGAGGAGAGTAAACATTACTGCTGCACAGATGCCACTGGAGGCACAAGGATGCAACTTGGAAAAAGAAGAATGTGATGATCAGATTTTTTAAAAAAATGAAAAATAATCTGAACTGGTTTTATACAGTGGAGTGAAAAATAAGATACTTGAATTGTGTGCCAGAAAGGCAAATAAAGCCCTAATAATCATTCATGGACACATTACTGTAAATCAGTCAAAAGAAACAACTTCCTCTTAGGAAACAAAAATTCCTGAGTCACAATTAAGGCTGAAAAGAAAAAAAAGAAAGAAGAAAAGAACAAGCAGAACAAACCATGAACTGCAAGCAGCTGAGAACATTTTGCTACAGGAAATAAAACAATTAATGATGACCCTTTTTTTACACCTGACTTTCAAAGTGAGGTGTATCCCTGTATAATATCCCTCTGGTTTACATTTCAGTTTAAATTTCACTATCATTTGAAGGGGAGGAAAAGGGAAATCAACTCCATAATTATATAATGGTTTTAAGTTAAGCTCATTTTTTTCCACTCCTGTGCAGAAGACTATTTACTTCTAGTTTAGCAATGATGGTCCAGCAACCAAATGTCTACATTAATTGAGCAGAGATTTCAGTGGAAAAGCTACCTTGTACCCATGTGTTTTACCTGTGTTGTTATCTCCCCTCCTGAGAGAATTCCACATGGAAAACCAAGAGACAATGCATGTTCATTCATGTTTCTGTGATAGATGCAGTGAAACACAAGCTCTGAAAAACATTTGATTTTTTGCTTTTCTTTACAATGCAAAATTAGAGGAGGCTGAGAAGCCACTAAAACTTTTAAAATAATTAGGTTTACTATCACATAACTCCATGCAAACCTTGTCTAGTCTCACAGCTTCTACAAGAAATGTTAACTGGAATATGCTGTTCAAACGGAGGAACACAGGATCCTTGTTAGCTGCAGCTTTATTGTCTTGTACCCTTTTAAAGAATGATTTATTCCAGTTGTTACCAGCTTTACAGAGTTAAACACAATAGCACCACACTGTGGGAGAAAGCATTGCCATATACACACAGTGAATGAGGCAGCAATTAAGAATTGACACATCATCATAAGAAATGTTTCCAAATCTTTTGGAAGTTGTGCATTGCCCTCAGGTTTAGGATAATTAAGAATTGACACATCATAAGAAAAAGTTTCCAAATGTTTTCCAAGTTGTGTATGGCCCTCAGGTTTAGGATATGAGGTCTGAAGTACTGTCTAATAACTTTTAGTAATAAATGAAAGCTCCAACTTAAGATGACAAACTTGAAGGTTTATTACAGCCAGATTTTGAACGCATTTCTGATCTCAGCAAATCTGAGCATGCAGAATTGTGCATCCCATTCCCACTGGTTTTATAAACTGCAAGATACTGAATGAAGTACAGAGGCCATTCCACCTCAGAAACATCAAAACCAGCTGCCACATGCAAACCTTGGCTGCATCCAATTAAAAACTCAATGCTTCAGCCTCCTGCTGAGAAACTTGTCCCAGACCTTACAAAAACCTGGAGTGATGTTTCTCTAAATCATGTGCACAGAATAAGAGAATGGTTGAGGCTGGAGGGAAACTCTGGAGGTCATCTGGTCCACCCCTCATCATCAAGCAGGGCCACACACAGTGAGCTGCCAAGATCCATCTGCTCTGAGCCATCTCCAGGGATGGAGACTCAACAACCCCTCTGAGCAATCTGGGACAGTGCTCAGTCATCCTCACAGCAAAAACCCCAACTGTCTCGTGTTCCAGCCCATTGCTCCTCTCACCTCACTGAGCCTCCTGGTGACACTCCTCCTAAGGCAGCCCAGGATGCCACAGGATGTCCCTTTTGTATCACCAGGGATCATGGCTAGCTGGTGTTCACCTTGTTGGCCACCAGCCCAGATTGTCCTGCAGACACCCCCTGCAGCCCGTCTGGTTGCTGGGGTTGTTCCTCCCCACTTTCCACACTTATCCTGGTGGGATTGCACCAGGCTCCTGCCAGCCCATGGCCCCAGCCTGCCAGGGACTCCCTGGGTGGCACCACCACCCTCTGGGGCACCAGACCCTTGTCCCAGTTTGGTGGCACCAGCAGAGCTGCCGAGGGCAGACTGTGCCATCACCCAGACCACCCATGAGGGTGCTGAGCAGCACTGCACCCACTGCTGACCACGGGGTACAATGATGGTTTCTGGCCTCCAGCTGGACTTTGTGCCACCGATAAGCACCGTGTTCAATCCTCCTCACTGCGTGCTCAACCAGCCCCTATTCCTTTATTTTCTTCAAGAATCTTAAGGGACACATTTTCAAAGCCCCTTCTGAAATCTAGAGAGGCAACATCCTTTGCTTTCTCTTTATCTACCATGATTTCTTTTTCCACAGGGAAAAAAAGATGAGCCAGCTGTGAGTAGACCAAAGATCCCTGAAAACAACTGACAAATCAACTGTCCAATTAAATTTCAAACATTTGTTCCATGAGGGCAAGCTGAGGAAAATGAACTTGTGTAGCCTAGAGAAGAGGAAGTGTAAAGGACTAGCTGGCACTAATCTTTCAGCAGCTAAGAGGTTCTCAGGAATACACAGCCAAGCTCTTTGCTTTGGTCCAACAGCACACACATAGTGATCATGCATGGCGTAACTCATTCATTTCCAAAACTTCATTCACTTATCCGAGTCCTCAAGCTTTTTTTGTTTGCTTTGCCCAAGCAACAATGCAACACAAATCTTATTTATCCACTCTACTGCCTCTGGAATGATGGGTCACTATACAGGAGAGAAAACTGCAACTGCAAAAAAGGTTTAAAGGGATATTCTTTTTTTTCCCCCACCAATAAATCTTCAGACACTGAAAGAGGCCAGCAGCCAGAGAGTTTGCACTGCATTTTTTACTATACAATACATTAAGCATCTCTAGCCTTATTAGTCTGAGGCAGAGGTGACAATGCCCTGCTTCTTTCCAGCAGCATAAAAGACAGAAAAAATCTGTAGGGAGGAGGGACAGAGCACCATTTTCTATTGTTGACCGAATATAAATAACTGTCTGATTGACACAAAACCCCATATTCTGACTACATCCATACACTGGAATCTTCCTTTTCAGTGACAGATAAGAGCATCACACAATTCTATAGAGACATGGAAAGCTGAATGGCATCACAGTGTCTTGCACAATTCTAAGAAGGAAATGTAAAATTACAATGCCTGATTTCTGGTAAGCCACTATACAAAAATATTACATGAGCGAGGGCTATTTTTTATTAGGTCTATACAGAAGGTTCTTTTACAGAAAAGCAGTGCTTCAAAAGCTAATTTTCAGATTAATGTTTGTAAAATAAGTATTTCTACATGGCAACATCCTTCCAAGAACATTTAATCAACTCTTTCTTTGTAAGATGCCAAAAGCAGCTGAAGGTGAATTCTGTCTGTTGCTGACCTTGCACAATCCCACCCTTACTCAGGAACACTGTGAGGATACAGGAAATCAGGATACAAGGATTCAAATCAGCCTTATGCTGATTCCTGTGCCACTCATTCAATTCCAGACACTGGATTGAAAAAGCCAGTCTGGTTACAGTGTTCACACTGCACATCACAGGAAATGAAGAAAGTGTCATACTTGCTAATTTTAAAAGTCACACTTACTAAGTAGCCCTGGATAATTTTTCAGTTTGCAATGCTAGCAGGATTTTTTTTTTTAAACTGATGACTTACATGCGTCATATGGAAGTGTTAACGAAAACCAAAATACTAAGAATTTAAAAAAGTGGAGAAACTTACTCTTTTGGAACAAAGACAGAAGAAGTACTAGTAGGTAGATAGATTAAATCCACAGGACTCAGAATTTTGATGTTAATAGAGAATACACTGATCACTCAACTTCAGAAGACTAAAAAAAAACCAAACCATCACACAAACCCCTACCCCAAAGCACCAAAAAAACTCCACCAAAACTCAAGCAAACTAAACAAACAAAGGAAAGGTCTGCTCTGACAGCAAGATTTTTAGAAGAGTCTGTCAAGAGGTACAAAATTCTTCTGTATTTTCTACACTGTCTAAAAATAAGTCTGGCAACTGAGCATGAGTTGACAAATTTTGCCCAGTGAATGTCTTCAAGGTCAGCTGTGCCAATAATTTTTCATATGGTGTTAGCAAGTTTGTATTAATAAAAAAAGGCCCAAATGACTTTTGCTAAATTGAGAATTTCTATGTATTCACAAGACAGCTGCAGTAGAGTGCATGCAAACAGGATCAGGTAATCCATGCTCTCAAACAGAGCTACAACCAAGGGCTGTTTCCTGTACTGGAGATGAACACAATTCCATTCCTCACCTTGGGATTCCTGCAATTGTTCCCTAACCTGCTTTAGTCTGGTAAGCTAGGCTAACATCACAGAATTTGTGAAACATTTAAATTAACCTTTTTTATTTAAAATGAAGGGAGCTGTGCCACAAGCACTAGAGACAAGGGAAGAGCAAGAATGAAGATTTAGCAAGAGTAATCTAATCAGTTAAAATATAAGGATTAAGAAACAGGGGAAATATAACTTGAGATGGCTGACAACAATCAACTATTACCAAACACAATTATCCCATGATTCAGCTCAGTACAATTTTTTGAAGTCAACATTTTTGTTCATATCTTATTTTAACATACTAAGAATCTCTACTCTCTTTGCTCTTCTGGCAAAATGGCACACAAATAAAGAAATAAATCACTGCAATTAAATAACATTCAACTTCAAAGCCACTGAATGCTGAAGACTTGATGGCAATAACCTTGTCAAACATTCCATCCCTACTCATGAATCAGTCTTTGTGCCCTTCTGCATACTCTACTTTGCTAAAATGGTCTCTCTAATGTTTGATTATCACCTCACTAATCCTAATCCTGCCTTTCATGAATCTCATTTCCATTCCTCTTCCCCCTTCTCCAGCACCAGCTGTGTCTTTTCCACAATCTTTAGCTCATCTGGGATGTTTTCCCCCGACCTTTACAAATATCCTGTTATTAACCAGCAAATCAATTTCTACTTGCTGCTGCTTTTCTCTCCCTCAACCCACTTTGTCTATCCTTGCAGGCTGGCAATCACAAGATCTCCTCTGGTTGGTTGTTCAATTTCACTTTTCAAACTGTTCCTTATTCCTTCTTATAAACCTACTTTACTCATCTTTTTTCCTCTCTCTTCCTCCCACAGTCACCCTCAGCAGGAATCTTTCTCTCAGCAGCTTCCTAATCCAACTTCTGCTCCCCTTCTTTCTCATCCTGCAGCATCAGCAGAAGCTGGACCGTGCTCCAATTAAAAAACAAGCTTCCAAAAATCCACTTGGCCAGGATTTCAATGATTCCTGCTCCTTCCCCTTCAGGAATAACAGAAAAAAAGAGAAAAGGCAAAGCACTGAGACGTGATAAATTTTTTTAAACTAGGCTTTAGTTTTAAAATAAAATATGTAGATTTTTCACAAATTGTTAAAGAAGCCCTAAACCTTGAAGTCCTTCACTTACCAAACACACATAAACAATGAATCAGTCACTTATTTAAAAGCTGCTGCAGGAACTTTTAAAATTATTATTTTTCCAATGTATTGTCTGTACCAATGACTGCTTTTTATACCTTTCCATAAAACATTATAACACTGTAATTCTGAGTGAGAAAACAAAGGAATTTTTACTCTTGTATGCTCTAGAACATTTTTGCTTCTGCTTTCCTACAGTCTTCATTTTTTGTATTTATCCACCTTATAGAAGTTTTGTATGTTGGATCTAAAATGCAACTATAATCAATTCTAAAGAATTCTAGGTCAGTTTTCTTTAAATATTGGCATCTATTCTCCTTCTTTTTCTACCATTTTTTCTGGATTTGTTAAAGCTCTCTTTATGACTGTCAATGACATTCTTCAGTATTAACCTCTACTACTTTTGTTACTATATACCTTATATCTTTTTATACAAGCTAAACCAGTTATTACTGCACAAAAGACAGTTCACCTGGAAAAATTAATAAACCAAACAGACTCCTCAAAGCAAATAAAAATCCCAAACCACAAAACACCAAACCAAAACCCAGCATTCATGAGATGAACTCTACACAAACAGCCAGAAGGAGCACATCACACTTTAATGGACTGAAGTGCTCCTCCTTAGAGCAGCACAGAACAAGATGAATAAACAGAATTAGAAGCTCCAACCCGTAAACTGCAGCTTCCTTCACAGGCAAGAATATAACCTAAATCCCCCACTACCTGTAGAATTGTGTATTTTTGGGTACAGAATCACCCAGCTAGAACAGCAGGATTGTAGAGCTCCACACCTGACTGCTCCAGAATGTTACTATCAATTCTTTTCAACACAATGTGAAATTAAGGTACATAGAAAGCTTTAGAAAAGTACATAAAGACACCAGAACACTTACAAAGTGAACCACAGCCTACAGCCAAGGCTCTGCCAGGCTTCTCCAAGTAGAATTTGGGCAAAACCTTTGGTCTAAACACAGCCCTGAATCAATTCCATTTAATACACAGATGTAGATTCTTTGTCAAAAGCAGTGGCTGGAACTCACTAATTACTTTAGCAGGCACATTATAGGACTAAAGCTAATTCTGAGGGGAAAAAAGAATGAAATGACATTGTGGAAATATCAAGCTTTTTTTTTTTTTTTAATGTAGAACTTCATCCCTAGAAATTGCCTATTTACTGCTACCAGGCCAAAAAGCCCAATGACTAACTCAATGCCATTAAACCACAGATAAGTATCCTCTCAGCTTGTCACAATAAAAAAGCTCAAACTTTTAATTTGCTTTTATGTGTAATAACCCATAAGAGATGTGAATATGTTCCAAAAACATCTGCACTGGGGATATTTGGAAAAACATAATTGTTTTATTCATCTTAATTAGTACTTTGCCATTGCTGCTTTAAGATAAAACTTGGCAGCACAGTATGAGTGATAGGTCCAAAAAAAGCAAAAAATGACATCTTTAGCCTGGACAGAGCAGCATGAAAATATTTCAGCAGGTAGTTTTCTCTGAGTATATATTACTTTTTCTGATGTAAGGTATCTGATAGTGTTCAGCCATTGTTAAGACCTGAAGACAAGTCAAAGGAGGGGGGAAGTCCCAGAAATGGAATTAAAACAAATTCTCACAAGACATAACATCCAGCTACCTCTATAACAATAATAACAATAACAACAATAATAACAACAGTAGAAGGCAAAATAAAAGACGCTCGCAGATGCTACAGCAAATGCATCTACCTGCCTCAAATTTGGGTGCAGGCAAGGCTCAGTCTCGGCAATGAGAAAGTGGCAAAAGACAACTGAAATACACACTGGGACTGTGGTGAAAGACTTCTATAGACACGGCAGGAAATGATAAATCTGCCACAGCCTTCGGTGCAGATGCAGCTTCAGGACAGCAACAACAAGCAGAAAAAAGTTTCAAGGCTGTTCCACACGAACCTTCCCAGCTGGAGTAAGGCTGAATGCTGAAAGGAAGGATTTATGGCCAAGCAGTTTGTATGAAACTTAGTTTTTCTCCCCCAATATGCTGAAAATTATGCTATGCATGTGCTTTAAAAACAAGCAAAAGAACAAACTCGTTTTTGCCCCCACAGACATTATCAGCTTATTATAAAACTCTCTTGGGTAAGCTTATGCCATATTTCAGAATTGAATGTACTAATTAAAATAAGGATTTGCAGCAGCTCAGCAAGGTTTTCTTTCATCAGTTTGTTAAAGCATTTATTTCAATTCTATCCTACCTTGCAAAAAACTGAGTCTGATTTACTCCTACCTGAAGACCCAGCGACAGAACCGGGAAGGATGATGGTCACAGTAATCTGCTTTTCCTCTCCACATTCAAGTGAGAAGCAGCTGAGTAGGTCAAGAGCTGCCACCTCAACTACCCCTACTAATGGAGATCCCACTTCTGATTCTCAATGCAAACAGATACTACAGACTGAATACTCAAAGCCCCCTTCCCCAATTTTAAATTAAAGTTCAACTGAAAAGACTAAAGCAATACTGCACACACCTCTTGAGAGTCAGATCTTGCTTCTTCCCTCTGGGTGCAGACTTGGAATGCAAAATAAATACAAACTCCTGCATACCTTGGATCTGCTCTCTCCAAATACCAAGAGGGTGATTCCCACTCCCCAATTTATTATGGAAATCTTACTCAACACCAACTGCCATAGCCAAAACCAGAAAGAAAACAATCCATGAAAAGAGTGCTATAAGGAATCTAGAAATCATTTTAGATAGTTCACAGATGTCACAGTTCAATTGTGTGTCCAGGGTAGCAGCAACCTGGGGTTGAGCCACACTTACAAAATTGATTATTTCCAACTGTTTGCTCATTTCATCTCTTAAGGAGAAAGGACTCCCTTCATATGGCTAGAAAATTCCATCTTTACAGTCTTGTCCTTTCTGCAGGTATCTGCCTAAACAGAGCTTTAAAACAACTGCTTTATTCTCAAGAGTTTAGTCCAAATGTGACTTCAAATACAAGCTGGGGAATGCTATGCCAAATTAAAAGCACTTTCAAAAAATAAGTATATTCAAAACTGCTAATGACCTCCTGATCCTCCTCCACACTTTTTTTTTTTTCCTTTGGATCATTCAAGAAAGGTGCTGGTCTGGTTCTCAACAAATGAATTTCCACATGTGACACTCAAGGAATAGATAATTGTGTTAACTATGTGATACCCCTCTGTGACAAATTACATTCCAAGTACCACTGAGGAAGCATCACTGAAAGGCCCCTTCTCCCACTGATGTTTTCCAGCACATGACAACCACATGTAATCAATCCACTGAGAAGCAGAAAATATTTGTCTGGGACATTAAAAAAAAAAAAAATTATAATCTGTGCTCTCCTTCCAAAGACACAGACTTGTAATCTTCTTTCTGATAAACTGGTTTCCTGGTTTAACTGTTTTCATGGCTTCCAACTGTTCCCCAGTTCCTATCCATGTGAAGATTAAAGTTTTAAGAGTAATTGCACTGTAGTTGGAAAACTGGCCAAAGTCCCTGAAGAGAATGACTGAGTGGGAACCTTATGAAAGGGGTGAGAGGAGAAAGACATTTTTTAATCCTCATTTATTTTCATCAGTCTAGTTTAGCCACCCAAAAGAGCAAGAACATGAACAAAAATGAGAAAAAGGGGTGGGGGGACACATCTCAAGGAACACTGCTCGATAAGATTTTTTTGGGGGTTTTTTAAGAACTTCATTGGACACACTTTACTACATAAAAAGCCTTGAAAATGAACACTTGCACAGAAACTCCTTCCTGGACAAGACAAACTTGAGCTGTGATATTAATATTGTGAATATTTGTACTACTTGCAGTCAACTTCCTCACAAGGAGATAATTCCCATTTTACAGAATTTCCTATAGAAAGCTGTAGGATTTTCATACACTGCATAAATGTTACCAACTCTTTACATAAACTAACATGGACTACAATTTAAATAAACTGTTTTTATAAGAACTATCTGACTATAGTTAGAATCTCTACTACTAGACACTTTTTCTCAAGAACTTAAATCAAGAAGCCATTTTAATTGGTAAAAGAGTATATGCTAATCAATTTTAATTAGCAACTCACCTTCAACATAAAACTGAGCAGGCTGAACACAACCCTTTTTTCAGTCCACTCTGAATAGCACTAAACATTCATAAACACACTGAGAATTTTGGACACTGGATCACTCCAAACCACACTATCATATTTACCTTGTTGATTACTAGCGCACTAATACTGAACAATAGCCCTTCCCAACCTACCTGTTCAAAAGGAGTAACATAAAACATGCTCTACTGAGAAACAGGACTAGCTAGAGAGGACTGTGAAAACACCTGGAACTACTTGGGGAACAAAACAACAACCACAAAAATAGAGGATATTTTCACATCAGATCCACACTGTCCTCTTTCTCACTCCTGGCATGCAGTAATTATGCCAGGATCAACAATGTGCTCCTGATTCTGGCTGTAACAACTCAGCTCCCATCCATTAAAGCAGACAAAAATATAGGGGCTCTGCAAGTTTTGCAGGGTCTTGACTGGAAACAAGTGAAATTACTTAATTAGCACTCAGTCAAATGTGATTTTGGACTTGGCACACCTCTGTGCATTTGAGCTGCTTGAAGGAATGCTGATTAAAGACTTTTGCACATCACTAAAGAACAGAATATTTTCTGAAGCTTTATAAACAACCTATTTCCAAAGAGCATTTAAGCTGACAGGATACAAGGTAATATTTATGTTTGTTAGAAGTGAAGGAGAATGGGCAAAAAAATGAAGCATTTTACCAGCCCATTTACATGTGTATAAATTAAAAAAAACCCAACCCAACATACAGCGTTGGTATCAGCTCTGACATACTAACAGGGCAGGATCACACAGCTCTTCCAATGAGTTTACTGCTGTAATATTTTCCACAAAACACGAGCTCCTGCACAAGATATGCTTCAGACTTTGGAGATACAACTTTCTCCTTTCTCTTGGAGATTTGTATTTCTGAAGTCCTTTAACTTGAGCAGTAGGAATGTAAGTTTTCCTGAGATTTCAAGAGTTATCCTGTAAGACATTATGTTGTCTAAAGAAAGCAACAAGGAAAAAAAAAAAAAGCAGCATTTTTTAATGCAAAATCACAGTGATTAGAAAAAGTAGAAAATGTGAAAAATACAAAAAGCAGTTTCTTCTAATTAGAGTATACAGGAGCAGGTTCCACTCTTAAAACTTTATTATAGGTTTATACTTTTTAGGTATAAAACACTTGGTTTATAAGTGTTGTTGCTGAAAAACCCTTATTTTCCCAGAAACTGACTGGGTAGAGAAGAATGGTTGCTAAGACAAGCAGGCCAAGATCTTATTTCCCCCTGGTGAGAAGAGATCAGATAAACTTCCTCCTTCCACACATGCTCACAGGAACACAATTCCACTGCAGAGAACCACCTCTCTTCCTTGAACCCTAGGCAGAAGCAGTGAAGCCACACAATTTTAGTTTTTCCATGCTGCAGAGGCAAAGTCAACCTGTGAAAAGAACACACTTTCCTCTACAGCTTTTACAGGGAAAAAAACCCAACCAAATCAACAAAAAAATCACATTAAATATCACATTAAATACCTGAACTGTCATCAGGACTTTGAGACAGCAACAGAACAGGTTACCCTGTACCACCCCCTCCACAGAAAACAAACACAGGTCTCAACACCTCAACACTACAGTCTCAGGTGGCTGGAGATTGAAAGATAAAACTGTAAAATTATGACACTTTTTCAAAGGTCCTTGTAACTCTGAGAAACCTTTTGTTAGCGCAGGTTTCAGACACTGGAACTGCAGTTTGATTTTGCAGCAAGCCAGTTTCCATGGGAGCAAAATTGTGACTGACAGCCATCCCAGAGTCTGCTGGGAGCCCAGGGAGACTGAACAAAACTGAAGGAGATCTCAGCCAGAACACACCATGTGAAACTTTGTATAGAAGTTGTTAGGAAAAGTTGTCACTGATAGGAAAAGAAATATGAGGCAAAACAAGGGAAAAAAAATCCAGAATGAAGCATTGGCAGAGCTACCGAGGAGTGTCACATTACAAAGGAGATGCTAAAAGAATGAAAACTGGCAAAGAAACACTTAAAAACCATTCAGGTGTATTGACACTCAAACTGGAAGTAAAATGCTGGTACTGAAGAGACCAGCAAAACCCAAAACTGTTCTGTATTCAATAACCAACCAACAGAATTTACTGTCTTTATCACAGTAAATACAGTAACAGGATTATGACTTAAAAAATTTAACAGACAAAATGAGAGCAAAAATGCAGAAAGTTGGGTTATTAACTAAAGCTGTATCTGAAGGTGAAACAAAGAAGAATACAAGATATTAAGAATACAAGATATTTCTCCTTAGAAAAACTCCCTAATGTATTCTCAGGGGAAAAAACCACAGGGGACATCTATTTTCCTCACTGATACAAGCTTTACAAAACAAATTCTTCTAACAGCAGCCATGAAATCCAGCCAAAATCTGTCTTTTTAAGAATACAGATGAAAATGCAGAACTAAACAGCAGCTCAAGATAAATTTCATCAAGAAACTAGAGATGGCAGCAAAGTCTCAAGCTAGCATCTGAGTGTAAGAGGGAAAGTTAAATGAAAAGGAAAGTTCTGAGTAATTCTTACAGCTTTGCCCAAATGGTAAACATTTCAAGTTGCTTTTTCTTTTATCCTTTTTCAAACAGTGACAAAAAAAAGGAAACCTATCAGTAAGAACAGCTACAAACCACTGCAAAGCTCTATTTTTAAATGCAAAAACATCACAGATCAATTTTTAGCACATATGAGAAAAAGAATTTTAAAGCAGCTTTCAGCAAAGCACACGTTTAAATCCTAATATGCATCAATATTCTCACAAATCACTGATTTCTGAATGTTCCAGCCATATATATGAAACCACATTTCAGGAAGGTATTATTTTTACACTCTTCCTTGTCTTTGCAGCTTTAACAAATACTGGGAAGCTGGATACAGATGGGTTTTGAGAAGAGAATTTCCCAAATTAGTCTTCTGGAACACTTTAAATTTTTACAAAATACATAAGCAATATGAGAAACTAAGTCCCATTGTGAAATACAACTAACATTCAGGGAAAGAATCACAGAAGTTTCATCCCTTTCTGCTTAACTGCATCCCTGAGAATAATTGCAGATTATACTTCTGAGTTTGCTGTTTAACACAACACCTAAAGGATCCTGGATATTGAAAAGCACCATCTCAAGAGACACTGGAGCTCATGGAGAAGACCCAAACCAACATCCTGCTGTGGATTTTGCCTCTGCTACCTGGGACATGTTCTCAGAACTTGCCAGCCCATGCCACTGCATCATCTGTGCTTGGAGCAATCCTCCCAAAATCAGGACACTCAAATTAAAATCCTTCCCCAAAACACAGTGCCTGTGAAAGCACTCACCAGGCTAAAAAATATGGGAATCAAAACTCACAGCTGATGTTTTATGGAATTATTTAAATATCACCAGACCCACTAAGAAGGGAAACGAAGCACCCATGATGATAACATTCACAAAGCAAAAATCCAATTCCCAGTCCCTGTTCTGAGCAAATTTTAAGTATTTCAAACACACAACACTAAACAACTCCACAGTCAGCAATCTATTTGGAAACACCTCTTATCAACACAGCAAACAGACAACTTGAACTTTTGAAAACTTCAAACCAAGAATCCAAGTAAGAAGATTCATCTGCAAGAGCTGAGGAAGCATCCTCAAAGTGTATCTCAATGGCAGCTAGGAAGTTTTGAATACTTTACAATTACAAGTGCCTGCAGCTGATAAAAAAATTGACACACTTGAGATCTAAGATTAGGGAAAGAACTTCTGATATTTTAAGCACCCTGTTTACTTTATGCTTTTAAAGATAATTGAACCTTAAGGGCTGAACATCCGAGAATCTCAGCCAACAGATAACTGCTTTCTCCAGAAAGGAAAAAGTAAGAAAAATAATCTTAATCTAATAGCTCTAACAGAGCAATACAGTTCTGTCTGACCTTCTGTTTTGGAAGCTCCTTTTGTTCCTGTCATGTCTGTAATGCTGAAGGTCTGAAATTAAGATAGTTGCAGAAACACACTAAGAAAAAAGGTTACTCCTAGTTTAGGGGCTGTAGAAAGGTAAACAGTTTTCTGTAAATGGAAGTTGGTACTTTTCAATCTAAACTTGATCCAGATGCACTAACACAGAACTTTTACTAAAAAAAGGGGAAATAAAAACCCAAACAAAAACCCAAACAAAACAAATTGACAGATAGGCAGATATTTTTACTGAAACAAGTTCTTGATCAATACATTTTACATTTAAGTTTAGAGCAAAACAAAATCTAAAAATAGGTGGCTGAGGAAAACTTCGGTTTTGAATTTCTTCAACATTCCTAAATATGCTATCAGAGCTTTTGCACACAATCACACCAGAAGCAGAAGTAACAGATTTGGTTTCTATAAAGATTAGAAATACCCACAAACATCAAAGCACACTTGCTGTTCAGAGCACACTCAACTGTGAACTTTTTATGTTCTGAAGGACCCAACAAGGCACATGCACATTTGAAGAACATCTAATCATGTCAGAAGCTAATATACTTCAAAGAATTAATTCAAATATTCAACAAATAAAAATGCCAGAATCAGTTGCCTTCCTAATTTTAATTGGCTGTGTCACCAATTAAAATCCTAAATGAAGTGAGGTTCTGATGTAAAGTTATCGCTTGGTTTTAGTTACAGGGAATAGGAGTACGTGTATAGGAAAAAGAAAAAAACAAATTAGGACCATAAAAACAATTCTTTTTTTTTTTTTTTTTTGTGTGTGTGTTAATAATTGCATGTTAATTTGGAATGTTTCCTTTCCCCTCAAAAAAAGTAATCGGTTTCCCTTTTTTCTTGCCCTTTCCTTACCATTGTCTGGATTATTGCAGAAAAGGGTTTGGAAGCTAACTTCCTGATTATACAAAAAAACCCAAACATACTTTTAAGAAAAACCTGACAAAGCATTTTATGATATGGTCATAGTAATTCACTGCTGCCACAGGTGAGAAGAGGGGAGAGGTGCCTGCACACTTTATCTCTCTCCATCCCTGAGCCTTCCACCTTGAGCAAGCCCTGACTGCACTGTAGGTCTGGTGAAGCCAGTGAAAATAGCAGAAAAACCACAGTTTCTGTGGTGCACCTGGCTCATACAGACAGGTGAATGTGGGAGTGTACACAGGGGAAGGGTGGATCACTCAGGGCACATAAAGAGAGCAAGATCTCCGAGAGCAACACCTCCTCCTTCCAGCAGCAGCAAACTGAATTCAGCTCCTGTCACCAAGATGCCCTCACGCACTGCTCACACAGGGCACAAGGAGGAGAAAGGGTACCACTGCCATGTTCACACAAACAACCTCCACACAGCTACAGCTTGTCACAGCTCTCCTTCCTGAACTATGATACACTTGCTGAGGCTGCAGGATCACAGAGGTGCAGGATTTCACCTCAATTCCCACCCTGGTTCCTGCTCTGCATGCAGCCAGACCAGTGCTGAGCAGACAGGTCTCTTCTAAACACATCCAACACAACCTATCTGCTGCTGCTGCATTCAAGTTCAACCCTGGCAAACATAAAGAGCTGCACAAAGCTCTTTTCTAGGAAAAATTACTAGCTTGGATCACTACTGATGTAGAAAAGATCATATCACTTAATACATAATTCGCTAAACTGTTTGTCATCCTCACGGGCCACCCTCACTCCCACCTCCTCTATCATCTCCTAAGCAGAAGGAGGGGGGTGGAGGAGTGGTTTGAAGAAGGGAGATAAGATTACCTCACTTGCTTCCTCACTATCCCTTCCATTTACAGGTGTATTGATCCCTCTAATTGAGTGTAAATGAGTGCTTTCCCACGGTTCAGAACTGCTCCCCTCCGTTCAGTATCGGAGCAACATCTGGAGCCAAAATACAAAGGAGAAAGTGGGCAGCTGACAACTCCATTTGGATGATCAGGGTTTCCCTGGAGCAGTGTGGAAGTAAAGCAGTTACACAGCCAAAGGTTCCAGTTGTAAACCCTGTCCCCAAAATGAAAGTGGGAGAAAAAAGGAGGCAGAGGAATATGGCTAAGTTCTGAGATGGTCAGGACAAGCTGAACTTTCTTTTAGGAGAAGTTCTTTAGATTTTTCTGGGGTTTTTTTGTTTGTTTGTCTGTTTTTTTCCTTTTGATGGTGTTATGTCTACTTCACAAGCCCAAATAACAAGACATCTAGAAAAAGATTTCAAGATTTCATCAAGTTCTGAATATCTTACAGACTGTACCTGAGAAGCCTCAACCTTTCAACAACTAAGACTTCCTTCCTTACTCCTAGTGATCTTTGGATCAAAAATTCAACTTGCAAAAGCCAACTGCCTTCCAGACTCTGGTAGCTGAATTTACATGAAGTCACAAGTTACCCTAGAATAACGTGTTCCTAGGAAAGGCACACTTTGAAATTCTAAGGGTTTCTTAATCTCAGCTGCAGCAGAACTGACACTTTGATAAGATAAAACTAGTTTTGCAACTTGCCTTAAAGTGCTTCCAAACAACTGAACAGAACACATTTTGAACCACTGTAAATGCCTGTACACCCCAGCTTTTACTTCTAAAAAATTTGTTCAGAGGAAAGTTTTGTACAACTTTCTTAGTTCACATATCCTAGGAAATTTACTCACTATTAAATGCTAGGAATAACTGCTTATGCCCACATAATCCAGAAAAGAAAATGGAGATGTTAGTTAAAAATGAAATCAGAGTAGCTGCAAGCAGTGGCCTCCCATTGGGTAGTCAAAGAAACAGGTGAAGGAGCCAAGTAAAAATCTATTCAACCAAATGCTACTTAGAATCCTTGGTGAAAGGCAAATATTCAGAACTTCTTAAACAGACAATAAACTTTGTGAGTTTGTAAGAACTATGCATCAACTATTAATGTTTTCAGGTGCTGAAAACATGTTCTAACTACTGACTCCTGAAAAAGTGAAGTCAAAACAGAAATTGGCAAAATATTGATAAGACAAGAATTCTGACAAATCCTAAGCCTGGAAGAAAAGCACAGCCCCACTGCAACAAAAGACAGAACATATGAACTAATTTGCTGGCTACCCCTTCTTATCCTATTCTAGAAAAAAGTGATGAAAATAAAAGAGCAAGGCACTTGTTAACCAAGGTACATTCAATTCTGTCCTGTGAGAATATATTAGGCAATAGTCCTCAGTCCTTTTAGTCCTAAATTTATCCTGTAAAAGGTTTTTAGTAATATCTCCAGAAAGACTTTGCTTCTCATACAAACTGAAGGGAAAAAATAAAACCTTATTACAATGTAAAGGTCTTTTATGGTCAAGCTCCAAAAATTATTCTAACCTTATTTTCACTGTTTACACCTCCAAAAAAAGATACTGGTAAAAGAGATCTTAAATACCCAGCAACACAAAGGTAACTGAAATGCCACAGTTCTGCTGTGCGCTGCTGTTTGCAACAAGGGCAGCATTCCTTGCGCCAACAGACACCTCCCAAGGAACCCTGCAACCCACCCTGACTGCAGCACAAGTTTATGAAGAGAAGGCACTAACCTGGCACACAAAGCACAGTTCAGTTTACAGCCATGATGAACTCAAGGCACTCTCTCCCCATGCTTTAGATGCCTCACCAAGGTTTCCTCTTACACACTTATCTGATGTAGGCAAAGAAAAATAAAAGCTCCTTGGGGTTCTTCTGGTGGGAATAGCTGACACACTATCTCAAGAAGTTAGTTTAATTTTTTAAACAGGTAGGGATGATAGTTCTGGCCATGCTGATAGTCATGCTGCATATTAAAAAAAAAAAAACTCCCTTCATTCATGAGAGTTATTTTTATCAACTCTACAATTGGGCACGAAATACCTACTTATAACAACCACTCGTTTCTGGAGTCATCCTTCTTTAGATGACACATTTAATGTGACTACAAGTTTCTGAAAAATGATCTTTGGAAACATCATACTGAGGTTAATAATGCTTGATTACCTTTCATAGTAGTGACATCTGCATAAAAGATTATAAAAAAGCACAGTGTATCACACAGAGGGCTAAGTAGGTGAGTGGCTGTTGACATAAAATGTGTCTCTCTTCTTTCCCTAATATTTCTTTATCCTAGAGCATTTTATCTTAAGTACTATGTTTGAATTGAAATTCAAAAGATTGAATCAAGAATTACTTGGGTCCTGAAGCCTGGCCCCCATTTTTCTGAAGCTTCATACTATTTCAATAAAATGATCAAACTCCTAACTTATCAAATCTTCAAGTCAAGGTCACTTTTTTCATCTCACAACTTCTCACAGACATCTGATCCAGAACCTCAGTGGTGAATTGGTCTAAAATCTTCAAACTTTCAGGCTGAAAGCTGAAATTACACAGGACTAGTCTGCTCAGATTTGCTCACTTTTAAGGATTCCTTCTCTTGGGTGTTTAAACACATAGATTGTGCAGGGGCTTTGTAAATATGTTTTTCTCAGCTTGTATTTTCCCAGATTGAGTACCTCCAAACTCCCCTCTTAAGCAATCCTCAATTTCCCAATCACTACAGCTGTCTTGTTCACATCACAAGAACCACAGAATCATTTATGTTGGAAAAAACCCCCAAGATCATCAATTCCAACCTCTGACCGATCCCCACCCTGTCAGCTCAACCACGGATGGCACTGAGTGCCACATCCACTCAGCTCATGAGCAGCTCCAGGGATGGTGACTCCTCCACCCCCTGGGCACTCATTCCAATGCTCAGCAACCCTTTCCACGAAGGAATTCCTCCTCAAGAAGGAGCTACACAGGAGTGCTGCTGGTTATCAACATCAGAAAAAGCTGCACAAATAGAGAGTAGTGGTTGAAATGTACTCTGCAACCAGGTTTGTTCATTCTATTCTGTGTTCAGCTGCTTCTCTTAAGTAGGCAGAGCCTCTTAAGTAGAAATGGGTCACTGCTACAGCTAAAATCCATGGCAGAATAACTTACCTAAGGTTATACTCTAACAATCATACACTACAAATAATCAACCACTACTTTCCTGAAGAAGCGCACATCATGACCTCATGCTTAAATCAAATATTTATTATAATCTGTTACTCTTATGTACTGTAACAGTGACAACAGCCAAGAATGTTTTATTAACAGAGAGTTTCAAACAGCACTAAAAAACTCAAAAGCTGAACTAGACAAATCAGTTGCCATACCCCAAAGAAACTCCCTTCCCCATCTTTACAAACAGTGAGTACATACTACAGTTGTTTCACATTTCCATTTGATTTGTCATTAATTACACCCATCAGTTATTTGCACTGGTTTTACAGGAAATGCAAAATCTCAACAGTGTACTAGACTAGAAGTATGTTTGAGAGTCAACAGCATTCTAATTCCTGTGAGTGAAAATGGAGGCAATAATGAAAAACAATACCACTGAAACCATCAAAATACCCCTACATAGTTTTGTTACCACAATAATTACAATTATTAAAAGTTTTCAGTATTTCTTGGACAAGGAATCCACAAGCTCTGTCATCCTTTTCATGAACACTCCCAGACTGAGGCATAAACCCAAAACATCTCCAACTCCAGCTAAGAGCTTAGGATGGAATTGCAATTACCATCCCCTTGTCTGACTTCAGTGGGCTAGAGGCCTTCAAATTTTAATGAAAAAAACCAAACAAATAAATAAATCCTGTCCCATGATTGCATCCTCAGCTCTTATCTGTGTTGTTCCAGCTGTGTTATCAGTCTGGAAGGAGAAGGGAGCAATGCCTGCTGGCTCTTGCCTTTTAACTACTCTTTACTAGATGGAAGAGCCCAAGCAGAGAGATTCATCCCATCACAGAGCAAAGAGGGATGACAACAAACTAAAATCCTCACACGTGCAGTGCAGGAGAGGATTAGCCTCAACCAAGATTGCAGAGAATGTCCTGGAAGCTCTGACAGCATTAGCACCAAACATCATGGTATCCTTGGGTACTGGAAATGCCAACAACTGCACTACTACACACACAGTGATGGCACATACAGCCCACACACAGAAGAGAAAAAATACAAAAATGTAGTTTAAGTGACTATTAATGTCACAGAATGGATCAGGCTGGAAGGGACCACAGTGGGTCATCTGGTCCCACCTCCCTGCTCAAGCAGGGTCATCCCAGAGCACATGGCACAGGCTGTGTCCAGATGTGTCTGGAATATCTCCAGTGAGGGAGACTCCATGCCTTCTCTGGACAATCAGTTCCAGTGCTCGGTCACTCCACAGTGAAGGAATTCTTCCTCATGTTCAGGTGGAACTTCCTGGCCATCAGTTCCTGTCCCATTGTTGGACCCCACGGAGCAGAGCCTGGTCAATGCCCTGAGCCTCCCTGCAGACACTGACAGGGATCAGGGCCCCTCTCTGCCCTCCCTTCTCGGGGCTGGACAGGCCCAGCTCCCTCAGCCTGTCCTCAGTGAGATGCTCCAGCCCCTCCATCATCTTTGTCACCCTTCACTGGATCAGTTCCAGGAGCTCCATGTCTGTCCTGTCCTGAGGAGCCCAGAACTGGGCACAGCACTCCAGGCGATCCCCACCAGGGCTGAGCAGAGGCACAGGATCCCCTCCCTACAGCTGCCAGCCATGCTCTGCCTAATGCACCCCAGGATTAATGACTTCAATTGTGACCAAAGCCCTTTCAAACACAAATAAACAACTATCATCTTTATCCCATTGTATTTACAACTTAAACATTTGGAGAAATTTTAAGTAAGTCCTACTGTTAGAAAGGTCAGACAATCTTTATGGTTCTCCTTTAATGCTAACATAAACTGATATGGATCTTAAGAGGTACAGAAACGTAAAACCAGATAATTTAAAATAAAGTCCTTGCAGAACAAGGCTCTATCATAAAAACCTTGCCTCATTCTTCTAGATTCAACACCTACTGAAGACAGGCATTCTCTCTCTGGCATAAAGAAAACTCCTGCTATGTGTACGTGGAGCTTCTCTGATAGAACAGTCTGCACCTTAGATGAGTAGCCAAGAAGTTTCAATTTTACACCTACTACGCTTTATAAACTACTCCAAGCATTTTGAATGAAAATTCTAATAAAAAATAAACATGTACATTTAGCACTACTATCTGTGAGCTGTCAATCAAACGCATGGTCTGATCCACATAGGAACAGCCTTAAAGATTTTACACTGTGAACTTCTCAACCAATACACAGGGAGAATCTCTTCAAAGTCACCTGGAAGCAAGTTAGAAAAAAAAATGCCACACTTGTATTTTTCATCACTATCACTTATCCTGAGATATGTTAACACATTTTTGAAGGCTAAAAAAGAAATCCTCAATTTATTTCTTTCTGAAGAATGTTTGTGTCAGCCAAGTTGAAGAGATGCTAACCTCAAACATAACATGTCTGGTTAAGTAAAAATACATGACTAATGTTAGTGTCATAAATGCCGCTTTAAAAAGTTCAATAAGAAATTGGGATTGTTATTCCAATTTGTATTTTCAAATAGCTTTCAGCAATGGAAAGGTATACTGGAAATATATGCAAAATAAGATTTCCCCTAACATTTTCTTCTAATGAAAACATGAATTAGAATTTCTCTCTATCCCTCCTGGCCTTTCTTTCCACCCACACCCCTTAAAAATGAAAAATGCACGCTTGCAGAACTTAAACACCCTAAATGTCACATAATAAACAGTTTATCATTGTCATTCCCATCAATTCATTCATATACTACTACCCTGTAATTGTTCCTCACCAAAAGCTATTATTGCTGCATTTACTCAAAGTCAGTCTTATCAGTTTATTGTATTTAGAAGTGTTTAAAGCTTATCCTAAAGATCAGAATATGCCTCAACAAATTGGACTGCCTACTGTCAGCCAAGAAAGTATCTCCTGATTTCTCTAGTAAATTGTATGAGAACTTTGACTAAACACTCAGACATTTTACAAGCAAAGACCTCTTTCCCACACCCTTTATGAAAATACCTTTTGCTACCTTAAGTGACAGTGGTAACTACCTATTCAGGAAAGATAAATTACATTTCAGTATTTTATGTGTCCAAAATGCAAATGAGAGCCAGATGTGCTAGCTGCAAGAACCAAATCACTGTATCAATCAATAACAAATCCCAGGGACATGCAGACATTTACTGTATGTTTCACTGAAAGATGTTTGCTCAGATGCATATGGAGCAATTCAAAGCAGATCTACAGCAGCTTTCCTGATGTTTCTTATGGACAGACAAGGTGGTAGCCAGAATCTGTAAACTAAATAAAGATGCTGCACCTCTGGTCCCTTGGAAAAAATCCCTGCGTAGCATTGCAAAGAAACAGGAATATCATTCATGAATTGTACATGAAAGTTGTGTATTTATATTTTAAATGTTTGGGTTTTTTAGAGGATGGACTTGACATCTGTGCGGAAAAACCTGAGTAATCCCAAGCAGCTATCAGCCCTTCACACCACCACTGCTGCTATTTTCAGTGAGACACCCTGTTTTTGCTACAGTGTTCTTGGCATCATCCTGCTGCTGTGATTCAATATTTATCTGTTACATCTAGTTACATCACAACACTCTCTACAATACCTAAATCTCGTGTGGAACTTGTGCAGCTTACACCTAATCCACCGGTTTTGAGCTCTCCCGTCGAAATTCTCCAGCCTCAGAAGAAAAAGTCGGTGGAGATGTGCAAACATCTGGCCCCGTGTGAATCGATCATCCATCCTCTGAAAGGGTGTGCGGTCATGCATGAGCACTGCACCTTCCTGCTAATGGCAACCGGGCAGGAATGAATCCCAGTGTGAACTGCAGTGCTTACCATAAAACCACTTGTGAAAGGAGTGTGCCAAAAATTGCATTCAAAACACCTTTAATAACAACAGTTCTGCTCCTACAGAAGCTCCTCAACAGCATCAAGTTATAATAATACACCATTTATGATGGCAAACAAGGCCCTTGGAGCTTAATATTTTTAAAAGTTGTGTTAGGAGCAAGGTGGTGGTGTCTTGTGAAGCGACACAACTGAGTGCTGAAACTTCTGCTGACAACAAAGCCACCTGCTATGTCCAAGACCAGCATTTCAGTATAATCCTGAGAAAAGATTAATTCTGGAATATTTTTAGCCCTGGCTTTGAAAGCAGACAGCACTCCACATACACTGAAAAGCATCAGGGTGGAGAGCGGGCAAGAGAATACATGCAGGAAACATTCTTTGTTTATAACCAAAACACGCTCAATTATTCTCATAAAATCCATTGTCATGAAGAAGAAAACTCCAGGCACACTGAACAGTGTCACTACTAAGGCTTGCAGAGCAATCTCAGCTTTGGAATCAGACACACAGAAAATCAGGCAGTCTCAGTATCACCGTATCTTCCCTGTCCTTTTTGCAACACAGACACAACTACAGAAAATACATGAAAGACCGACGAAGAAATAAAGAACGGATTTCAAAACTGAGCAGTCACGGAAATATGGGGGCAGGGGAGAATGGAGTTCATGTTTAATTCTTTATCACCATCTGATTTGGGGGAGTCTCTGCACATTCTTGGTGACTCGGATTGTCATTTTCATCCAACAGCGGTAACCCGAAACAGCAGCTGGGGAACGCCAGCCGCTGCCTCAACTCCCAGGTTTCATACAAGCCTCGAGCATCGGTTTAACAGCAGTTGCATAATAAGACTCAAAAGGCCAAGCACTCCTCCTGCCTTGTACATCTCCATTTCCACACGAGCCACAGTGATGGATCTGGACGAGAACCGAGCACTACCCGAGCGCCACTAGCAAGCCGGTTATTATGCAGCAAAGAAGAGGAAAACCCAACACCTGGCGCACAAATATGCAGACACCCAGCGAATAGGTGGATCTACGGAGAGAGCTATCTTCCCTCTCCCTTCCCCAAGAGGCAATCCTTGATGGGTGTGCCAGGAATGGGATATCGGAGGGGAGGAGAAGAAAAGGGGTGGGAAGTGGTTGCCGCTTGCTGCAGCCAGGCTGAGCGATGGCGAGGTGGTTAATCATGGTGGCTGAGGAAACATGGGGTCACTTCTCCCCCTTCCGCCTCCCGTGTGACGAAGACGGTGGGCACCGGCCACGGGGGGGACCCGCGCCCCGCACGGACCCGCCGGCGGCGACTCAGGTGGGTCCCGGGCGGAGCATCCCGGTGCCCGGTGCGGGCGGGGGGCGCGGGGCAGCGCTCCCCCCGCCCAGCCCAGCCCTGCCCTGCCCGCTCCCCGCCGCACTCACTTGCCGATCACCTCGCAGAGCTCGTACACGTCCTCGAACAGCACGTCGTCGTCGGCCATGGTCCGGGCGGGGGGGCTCAGCCCGAGAGGCGGCGGCCCCGGGGACGCCCGGCTCCCCCGCCGCTCAGCGCCCACCGCCACCACGGTAAATCCCGGCCGCTCCCAGCGCCGCCCGCCCGCCCGGGGCTCCCGCGGCCGCGCCGGGACTCCCCGCTCCTGCCGCTCCTCCTCCGCCTCCTGCCGCGGCCGCCGCCGCTCCCCGCGCGTGTCGCACCCCCCGCGCCCCCGCCTCCCACCCCCCTCCCGCCCCCTCCCTCCCGCGCTCAGCCGCGGCTCCCGGCGGGCGGCTCCGGCTCAGCGGGGCGGCGCGGGAGCCATGGAGGGGATCGGGGCGGGCGGCAGCGCCGGGTCACTCCCTCGCCGGGCGGGAGCGGGGCGCGCGTTCCCGGGCGGGCGGGAGCGCCGGGAGGGAGGATAATAGTGGGAGGGGGGAAGGGCGGGGGGAGCCCAGGCGCGGGCGCTGATTCTGCTCCCGGGCGCGAAGAGGAGGCGGCGGCGGAGAGGCGGCGGTCGCGACAGGCGGTCGCGATAGGCGCTCGCGGTACCGAAGGGCGGGCGGGCAGGCGGGCGCGCGCGCGTGCTCCCGGTGCCGCCGTCACGCAAACCCGTCACGGGGGCGGGCGCCGCCGGCCGCGCGCGCGCACGCGCGCGGGGGGCCACGCCCCCAACCGCCCGCTCGAGGGGTCCGGGGAGGCGCGAGGCGAGAGTGGGGTGGGGGCTCGCGCAGGCGCGGGGCGCGGTGACGTCATGGAGCGGGGAGGGGGGGTGTGACGTCATGGCGCGGGGAGGGGGTCGTGGCGCGGGTGCCGCTCGCGCTTATCGCTCCGGCCGCCCTTATCGCCCTTATCGCCATTATCGCCCCCATCGCCCCGCGGCAGGCACGGGGGGTCCCGCCGCCTCCCCGCGTCCGCACCAACCAGGCTGCGGCAATAAAGAACCTCAGCGCGAACCCGGCTCGTACAGCTCTGTGCAGTGCTTTATTCCCATTCAGTGCATTCCAGCGGGATGTGAGTGTTTTCTGCAGCACGCTCTGAGCCGCCTTTGTCGCAGGGAAAGCCGCTCTTTATCCCCGAGAGGAGCGAATTCACCTTTGGGGATGCGCCTTCGGAGCCGCTCCAGCTGTGCGGCACCGCTGGCTGCTGTTCCTGCAACAGCCCCAAAACACCGTGCGAGACACCCGGTGAGCCTTAAAACACCCCAGTGCCTTCCCCATTCATGGTTACACGGTTTTTAACATGTTGCACCCGTGTGCTTCTCCAAGTTTTTGAAAACTCGGCTGGTTTGTGGAAGAAAGGAAAGTTCTTTTTGAAGGAATTAGTCAGGAACTCGTGCAGTTTACAAAAAGTGTTTCTCTCAAGGTACATTAGCACACGTGCAACTTCCTAAAACTCCTTAACTGAGGTACATTATGGAATTGTTCCCCAGACAAAGGAAAAAACTGTCAGAGTGGAATTATCTGATGAAATGGGTTAAAGGTTGGCTTTGAAACATAGAGCTGACAACACTTTACTTTGTTCCTGTCTCCAGGCAAATTTAAAAGGAAAAAAACCCAAGAAAATGTAGTGAAAATAATTACATCTAATTAGTTATGTCCAATAATTACATCACTGCACAGTGCTGTCTTCCAGGGTGAGAGACATTCCTGTGGGTCTGTGCTCCATCCCATAACAAACCTTTTAAAAATATTTAAACCACCATCTGCTCTTTGGACTGCAAACAAAAAGCTGATATATTTAAACTGTTTCTAAATTTCGCACAGCTAGACGTGGGCACCCATCTTTTTCCTTTTGTGGGCCCACAAGGCTGAGTCCCACACAGGTCACTCAGAAAGAATTTTTAGAATTTGGGTGAGTGTTCACTTTATGCTTTGAGCTGAAGTTGTCTGCAAAGCCATCGTGAGAAGCTACCATACAAAAAAATCAAAAAGTGCACAAGGAAGAAAATTGCTGGTGATGGATCTCCTCCTGAGCCGGGGCAAATGCTTTGGCTGCTCCAGCAGCATCACCTGAGGTGTTGCTTCCTCTGGATGCCGAGTTCTTGGTGTCACACCAGGCCACAATGCCCAGATGCGACAGCTTAAACTGAATAAAAGTTTACCAGGTATAGTATATGGGGGCCTTTGTGCCAAAATATTGTAACAGAGCAAAGAACAGAATTTCTTAAACCCTTTAAGAGCTTGGGAAGACCCTTGGATTGATTTTGGGAATAGGAAACACATAAACATGGCTTTCTGCTAAAGGACAAGGTCCTGGGGCCCAGGTTGGGGGTTAGTTGGGAATGAAGGAAGGAAGTTCCTGGGAAGGAACTTGGAAGACATGGAACAAAAATAGGCTTTTGCTGAAGAGAGGTGATCCATTCCCTGGCATCTTGCTTACTTGAGGATCGAGGGCAGTGGCTGCTTTTTTAATCTGATGGACTGAGTTTACTAATTTTTGAGGGTTTTTTGTTTATTTTTTGTTTTTTTTTTTTTTTTTTCTCCCACCCTTGAGCAAAGAATGTGCTTTTTAGAGCAGCCCCAGCATTCTCTAGGCTCACAAGAAGCAAGGTGGGTCCATCAGACCTGTCAGCTGTCCATGCTCAGTGCAGGGGAGGGTGAGCTCGGGTGCTGCCTCCCGTTTGAGTTGCATGAGAAGAATCTCTCTGAGGCAGGGTTTGTGAGCGGATCTGGATCATAAAAAGTTGCACAGCGAGGCAGCAAACGCAGCAAGGACACCACTGCATCAGCAGTTACTGGAACAATTGAGAACTGTGCTGTAACTCTGTTTCACATTGAATGGGCTCAGGAAAATGTGAGCATTTGCCTGCCAGCAGCCAGGACCCAGCAGCAGGATAATCCAAGGAAAGCATTTACCGGTGTGTTTGTGATCAGAAATTCCAGCCACAAGTTCAAAAGTAGTCATTCCCTTTCATAAGCAAGCATTCTTGATTTTCACCCATGTATCCAGTGTGGATCCTCATAGATTCTGGGATTAAATGAATAAATCTGAAACATGTACATCTAACATCTCATCAAAAAGTGTGTAACCATAACGTTTGACATAGGAGCAGAAGAAACTTTGCACTTGAGACCTGAAATGATTTACTGGCAAGGTAATGGTCTGAAAACAGTTATTTCAGAGGTGGGAGAAGGACTTTTTGATCAGGAAGGAGCAAGAGAAGGACACTGAGTGCTCACATGAGGAAATGCCCTACAGCCCCTGGTGCCCTTCCCCTGTCTGCGAGATTCTGGACAGGCTGGTTAAGGTTGTGTATGCTTAGGTTAGCCAGTTTTGCATTCAAAATATGCTAAGGAGTAGCTGATTGTGGGCTTGGGCACTAGAAAACTTATTTCTAAAAATTCTGTGGGGTTTTCAAGTTTTATTCTCAGGTTCTTGTCAGGGTTTACACGTACAGTCTGCACAGCATGAACCACAGGGCAGGTAAGTTGTTCAAAAGTTGGTTTAACTGATAACAGTAGTTATCAGTTATTAAAGAATCTTTATGGTATTTTCACTTAGAAGTTTGATGTAAAAGGTACATGATGATGAAGAACAAGAAATTTCAGTGGTTTGCCAGCGTTCTGTTATCCCACAGATGTAGGAAGCACCAAATCCCATTCCTCAGATTCCAATTATAACAGGAATTCCAATTGTAACAGGTTCCTGGGTGCTTTGATCTGTAACCCAGGTATTAATTCCCTCCCTCTTACAAGGTTTGAGAACAACCCTGAAGATGAGTATGAGCTGTTAGTAATTTGTAAGAGAGAACATTGCAGGCCTACCAGGTTTGTGACAAACTGCAATATTGTTTAGGTGTGCAAGTTTTATGAGCTGAAAACAGTTCATACTTTGGGCAGTAGAAATGTGTTTGGGTTGAAATGAAAAGAGAAGGTGTTTTGATCCCAGGCACAGACATTTTCAGTCCTTGTAAAAACTGTTAGTGAAAAGAACCCTCAAAAGCCATCATCTGACCTGGAGTAGGTCTGGATGACTCCTTGCAAAAGTCTGTAATTAAATCAGCTCAGAATCTGCCATGTGGCAGGGCAGGCTGCAGCTGCAGAGCTCAGGTGCAGCACACAAGTTGTGCCACACTGTAATTAAGGAGGCCAGGTTTCCCCTGAATGCTTGTCTTAACAGGTGAGTGAAGTTTGTCTACGAAGAATATCTCCAACTGCATTTTCCCCCTCAGTGGAGTTGTTTTTGAGCTCCTTCACAGTGTCAGTTCTCCATTGCTCAGTGAGAAGGGGACTCTCTGTGCCACCTTTCCTCTCTCAAGCCACCACCAGGTCTCTTTTCTGCAGCCACTTCTCTTCCAAAAGCAGTTGGAGCTTATCTCAGGCCTCTGTACCTTGCCCCCAACGGATTCTGTTGGAATTGACCGCCAGGTTCAAAAGTTCCTGGGAAAGCTGGGTGCAGTGTGAGCATGGCAAAACCTCCTTTCCTTGGAAAGCAGGCTGGGAGCTGCCTCTGGAATGAGGAATTTGCTTTCACTGCCCTTGGGACATGGTGGCCACATTCCCTTCCTCTGGCATGGCTCACACTGACCCAGTAACCAGACAGGTCTTGGTCACTTTCCTCATCTGCAATTAGACTTTGCTCATAATTAAACAGAAATTATGGTAACACTATTGAAGATGGGCATTAAACTAAACCAAAGCTGACCCAATCTGATTCTGTATCACAAGTCACCTTTCAAAATCAACTTCCAAAGATGAAACAGTCCCAGGTAAGAACAGCTGACAATATCAAAAGAGAGAGGAATTCTTTAAAATTACACAAACCCTTACTTAATTGAGTTTCTTTAGCTATTCCTGTTGTGTAAAATTACACAAACCCTTATTTAATTGAGTTTCTTCAGCTATTCCTTGCCATTCTGCTGATTTTCCCCTTCCTTGTGTACCATATAGCTGTGTCTTGATTGCATTACTGGAGGTGTTTATTTATTTCTCCCCAGCTGCAGCTTTTCCTCATTGATGAGTATGGATTAAATTATAAGAACTGTAGAGGAAATTCTCCAGGAAGCTTTTATTGAAACTTTTTAAAATTAAAAATGTCTTAGAGGGGTTAAAACCAGGTAATAAAACCAACTGAAAATTCCAGTTATCTTTTCATATTTGCAACCATATGCTACAGTCATGCACCTATACAGAGAAAAATAATTAAAAATCACATTATAAAGACAATATCAAAATGCTAAGTACTAGCACAAAAAAATGAAAACTAGTTACCTTTTTATTTTCATGTCTGTCTTTCCTTCTTCCTTGCATTTGTCACTCTCCTGTCTTCTGTACAAGATTATTAAGCTCTTTTGACTAGACAGGTGCCACCCTCATAGAAACTCCAGAAGGGCCCCACAAAGCAGAGCAAATGAGGAACTTTGATGTGGATAAATGGCAGGGAACACTTCATTGAGAGGAAATCCTCATCCACACCATCACTGCTGGATGCTGGGCTTGGAACTGGTGGTTGCAGCTTTGGGAAGATCCCTCAGACTCGTTTTTCCAGGCATTTTTCTGAAACCACTGCTGTGAGGTGCAGTGACAGTGACAAAAAAAAAGCCAAGGCAGTGTTGGGTGTGTCAGGTGAGGCATGAAAACAAGGCAGAAAGTGTCATTTTACCTGCACATATAACTCCTGTGCACCCACAGCTGGAGGTCTGGGATGTTTTAGGCCTTCCCATCTCCAGGATGATGGCAAAGGAGTTTGCAAGGGAACAGAGAGAGAATGGCAACAAAACCAACTCAGGGATGGGCCAGCTGCCTTGCAAGGAGAGGGAAAAAGGCTGGGATCTGTCAATTTGCAGAGAAGACACCTGAGGTAAGGTATACTTGAGGTTTACAAAAGCATGAAGGTGAAAACAGACTTGGTGTTCAAACCCTGCACTACTGAAACCAAGGGATGATCCATAAAGGAAGTGGGAAGGTAGTTTAAGACAGACCCTGCTTTCAAAAAATATTATACACACACACTGGATAGCAAACTTTTGAGAATTTGCTGCTACAGGAAGTTGTGGACACCAATAGTTCGAAAAAGAATTAAAACATTTCAGGAATGACACATCATTATAAAAATTCCTGGATAGAATAGGCAGGGGTGGAGCAGACCTGGTACAACAACAGAAGGCGCTGGGAAAAGGAAGGGTTGCAGGTTGGGACCAGGCTTTCATGCACTTTCAAAGCTATCTCCTAGTGCCACTGCTCTGTTTCCATTTTTGAAGGTGTAAATTCAGTTTTCACTTTAAATTATACAGTCAGCTTCTCCACATCCAGGTGAGTCCCCAGAGTCAGCACACCTGGAGTTCAATTAATCTCCTTACCCAGGAAGGCCACATTTCTGATCTCAGTGTTCCCTCCCAGCTAAGGAGGGCTAGGTGAACCCTTTAGGGCGTTTCTTGTGTTCTCAGCCTCTTAGTTTTATTCTGTATTTCATTTTTCATTCCAAACTTTGTCCTCTATTTTGTCCCCATTCTGCCACCAATTTATTTTCCAAACCCTCTTTATGAGGTTTAAAATACCTAATTTTTCTTACTGCATTTCCCAGATCACCATTAATGTGCAGTAATGCAATACAAAAGCTGACAAGGTTTACAGTTGAAGGCTTCTAAGACACAGCTATGGCTTTACGACTTATCCTATAGCCTCAGGGTAAGCTAAGCTTGCCACATTTTAAAACTTTAGAAGAGAATACTAATTCTGTACGTCGTTGTTTACTAAGTATTTAATCTTTGTTATCCAGCTTTTTTCTTTTTCTCCTGGTGTTCTCAGCCACCTGTTTTTCTTTCAGATGGGGAATATCTTCACAGAAGAGTGAACACCCTCTGCCTCACCATTTAGCTACTTTCCACTTCCTCCTCCCTCTTATGCTTTCCTTTTCTGAAGTATTTTGCTGGGACTGCATGATTATTCACACCCAGACTTCAAGGTTGTTTTATATTTCATGAGTAAAACCACCTGCAATGGAAAGAGTTGGTTTTGACTTCCTGATTCAGACTGGCCAAGTTGCCATTGAGAAAATTCTTGTAAAACTTTTTACCTGTAGGAATCCAAGATGGTTTGCAACAGATCTTTGAAATTTAGCAGGAGGAAAACTCCTGGAGGGCAAAGGGGTAAGGTTTTCCATGTCCCATGAAATTCTATTCATGTCTGTCAAAGGGAAAAACTGGGAGAAAAATGTTCTTTTTTCCTCTGGCTGATGTTGGCAGCAGGGCTCTGAGAGCCATCCAAGGGGACTGGCCATGGGCAGCCTCATCCCTGGCAGTGTCCTCAGCATTCCCATTGTGCTGGGGCCTGGCACTCTGGCTGCAGCTGAAAAGCTGTTGTGAAAGTGAAGTTTGGAGACAGCAGAGAGAGAAAAAGCCTGCCACACTCTATAACAGCTCTCTCTAGACCCTGTAGACAGCCTCTCTCTGATCACTCCCTTTGTGGGCTCTCCCTTATTTTGAAGAAATTTCAGCCATTCTCCCTTGATGATCACCTGGGCGCTGCACAGGGTCCAAATCTCAGCAGAGACTTCTGTGAGTAGCTTGGGGCCTTTTCATTTTTAAGGAGGAAATGCTTCTACTAAGGCATTTTTTCCCCTTGGGAAAAGGCACTTGTGTGCTAAGTATGAGCCTTTTTTTGTGATTGCTGCCCTATTTGCTCTCACTGTTGGAACATCAGTGGAGAATGTAACAGAAGGTGGGAAGAAGTGGGAGAAGGATCTTGATTTAAGGACAGGAGAGTGACACAAAGGAGAGCAAATTGTTATTTATGCTGTAAAGTGTGCTCCTCAGTGCTGCTTTGCCTGGTGTTTTTACATCAGGCCAATATGCTCAGCTTCAGGCTTATTTTGGCCATCAGTGCTCATCTGGAGACAAGACTTGCCCTCAATTTTCTCTCAGCTCCAGGTGTACAGCATCATCAAACATCTCTCTGCTCCTTCACCAATGTAAAATATGTTATCCTAGAAGCAGAGGAAAACCAAGGATCATGGAAATATGTAAACACTTTCTACAGAGCTGCAGATGCCTGTTCTAACCTCATGTTATGCATGGTGACTCCTAATCAGAAGCTCTGTTTGATGCTGGTGATTCCTTAGCACAAGGAATACAAAAGAATCTAGCAGAACTAACTTCTCAGGATTATATTTTTACAGAACTAAGTTCTCAGAATTATATTTTTACAGTAACTTAAGAAGGAAAAAGCTCTAGGAATAATTAAATTTTCTGTGAAGAAAATAGCCAGAAGTAACACATGTTGCTGATAGTCCATCCAAACTTCTGTCCTATAAGAGGCACAGGGACAGAACAGAAATACACACTTGTGTCTTTCTCCTGCTGTCTCCCTCAGATCCCTCAGTCTCCCTTGCTGTTTGACTTCTCTTTGGGGATTTTGCAGTGCCATGGTGTCCATTTTGTGCTCCACACCCACAGACTTTGGCTGTGCCTGTGCCTGATGTCAATAAAGGGCTTCTTAGACTGGAAGCTTGAGTTCTGTCATAATAATTGGTTATTTCAAACAAGGGCTGGACAGGACTAAGTGTTTTCTCCTTTCAGAAGACAGGAGATGTCTAAAAATCTTCTAAGAACTTATTTACAGTAATTGTCAGATCAGTGGGTAAATCCCATCATAAGTGAGGAAGCTGTGACTCATAGTACTAAGAGGTTTACACGGGGTTGTGTTGTCCTTCCTTTGGTGCCTTTGGCTGGAAGCATGAAGACAATCAGGGAGCAGATGTGGCCCAGAGTAGCTGTACCTGTCCAGAATCGTGTCAGCTCAAGGATGTGAAGGGCACAAAGACCAGGAATGAATTATGGACAGGGAAAGGCACTTGGTTTGCCTCTGCTGTGCAGATACAGCCAGTGCCCAGCTGGTCAGGTCAACTAAGATTTTGACAAGCAGTGGTCAATTCTGTTTTCTCATCCTGTAGTTTCTGACAAAGAATCAAATACAAATCATCTCGTGAACTTTAGGCCTCAATGGTCTCCATCTCAGCTAATTGTCTGGATTTCCTTGACAGACAGTCAACAGATAGAGACATTTCTGAGGCATAATCACTCTGGATGTGCTGGGGAGGCAGTAAGGAGCTCCAGCAAGTTTCCCTTAAAAAAATAGAGATTTTTTTCCTTTGATCTTTCAAAAGGGGGTGCTTTAAACTCTTCTGTTAATATAGTAATAGATGCCCTAAAAGAAAAGGAGATTACTAGCTTTTAAAAAAGTAATGAGAAAGGTATTTTTTCCTTGTCTGGCTTTCACAGAAATGAAAAAATGTCTCCTCAATATTTCCTTGTTCTGGAACCAGCAGGCACCACGGAGTTTGATAGGGATCTGTCTGACTTGGAGTGTGAGCTCCTAACAAGAGCAGTGCAATTTGTAGCTCGTATTTAACAACTGGTTCAAGCCAGAACCTCTTAAAGACAAGGTTCTCAGCAACTTCCCTCTGCATCCTGAAATTAAACATTAACATAATAAGGAAGTTCAGTTCCTAACTTAATCTAACTTAATGAACAAGCACATGTTCAATTAGTCTGAGGTGCTCTGCGCTGATTCATGGAGTTGGAAATATCTCCCAGAGTATCAATACTCCTGCTGTCAGATGGCAGCAGGTCTGTTAGCTCCACTTCTGCCATGTCCTGAAACAAATTAATCTCAGCCTGTGGGATTTTCCAGGGTCCCTGTCGTTGGAAGGAAAGATTAATCTGACTCCATGTTCTTAGAAGGTGAATTTATTATTCTATTCTATTCTATTCTATTCTATTCTATTCTATTCTATTCTATTCTATTCTATTCTATTCTATTCTATTCTATTCTATTCTATTCTAGAATGCTATACTAAAGCTATACTAAAGAATAGAGAAAGGATTCAGACAGAAGGCTAAAAGATAATAATGAAAACTCGTGACTCTCTCTAGAGCCTCAACACAACTGGATCTTGATTGGTCATTAAATTAAAACAATTCACATGAAACCAATCAATGACCAGTTGGTAAACAATGTCCGAACCACATTCCAAAGCAGCAAAACACAGGAGAAGCTAATCAGATAATTATTGTTTTCATTTTTCTCTGAGGCTTCTCAGCTTCCCAGGAGAAGAAATCCTGGCAAAGGGATTTTTCAGAAAATATGGCAGTGTCACAATCTGCTGTGGCTCTTGGCTGTCAGAAATTCTCAGGTGAGATGGCAGTGCTGGGACTCCTCCTTTGGAGAAAGTGTCACATATTCCTCTGCATCTGTCCACCTGCTGTGTCAAGCTTTGTCTCTGGCCACAGGATATCTCTTATAACATCATTGCTGTTTGCAGTCATTGCTCTTCATTCCCACCGTTGTTTCTTACAAAATGGTGACAGCTCCTGGTATCCCAGATTATGCTTCTCTTTTACCTTCCCCTACTTCATATTTTTTCCCATTTATCTGCTGGTTGTTGTGACTTTGACATGAATTCCTAGTAAGCACTCAAGAGCAGCCACTCTTCAGTTTTCAGTTGAATAAAATGTAAGCAGTAACAAGTCATGTTACAATGGTGCCGCTCCATTATTAACAGCACTAGGTACAGATCAGAATTGGCATCCATTCCTGTGTGTTCTTTAACATTTTCTGCTGGCCTGTAGAGGCTGGAGATGATGGAGATTATGGTTATATGACTAAACTTATATTTCTGAATAGAATGGTTAAACAGGACCCCAATAGATGTCAGACATTTCTGTATCAGGTATGCTAGGCCTAGCATCAGGGTTCAAATTTGGGATGCCATCTTTCTAAGCTGTTATCTTTTCTAGCAGCACTGTCCCAGGAAAATGAGAATACTCTCAATGCGCATCTAGGATAAGGGACTGCTGACTGCAGATTTTCCTTTCCAGCCAGAACATGCTAGCTCGTTTCTCCTTTGCATTGGGAACAAGTACTTGCTGTATCATATGGCAAGTCTCACCACTTCCTTGATGAATTCATTTGTTTAGGATCAGGACAAATCTCTTTACCCTTTTCTCAGAGTTTTCAATCCCTAAATGAATTTCCTTCCCTCATTTTATAATTTTTCAAAGACATCTTAAAAATGATCAGTCTCTGTAAGCATCCATCTGACATTAAGAGCACCCCCCAATTTGAGCTTGATAAAGATTATCAGTAAAGACAGAATAATATACTAGGCACAGTATGTAAATAGTTTTAATTACGTTTTGTAAAAAACTTGTTTGTAAGAGCAGGTTTGACAAACAAAGTCTGCATTCTGTGTTTACTTTTTTTTTTTTAATCTGCTTGATTCATGTAAAATCTGACTCTGGACCTTGAACCACAGCTCAGTTTTTAAGTAGGTGAATGTGCTTGCAGCCACCAAAACTTTCCTAAGTTTGCTTTTGCAGCTGAATGTTGTTCTTTAAAGTACTACTTCCCAGATCCCTGTGGCAGACAGCCAATTTCAGCCAAAACTTATCTCTGGGGAATGGGAGCATGAACCTTTTTAGTTGTGGTGCTGGCAACTATTGACACCCACATGCAGCTGGAAGAGAATCACAGAGTCACAGAATGGCTTGGGTTGGAAGGGACCTTCAAGATCATCTCATTCCAGCTCCCCTGCATGGGCAGGGACACCTTCCTCTATCCCAGGTTGTTCAGAGCCCGATCCAACCTGGCCTTGGACTCTCCCAGGAATGGGCACCCACAGCTTCTCTGGGCAGCCTGTGCCAGGGCCTCAGCACCATCCCTGGGAGAGAGCTTGCACCATTCTCATTCTTGGAGTGGGAGGAGGAAAACTTGATGTTGTGATTACTTTCACAGGCCTCTCACTGCTTCAGCTCCTCAAGAGCTTTGTGACTGGCAGTGGCACTTGTTCCTGGAGTGCTTTGCTGTGTCCTCTGCTCTGCAGAGTGCCAGCCTTAGAAAGCTGGTTCTGGCAGCTCTGCCAGGCACAAATTTGCATGCAACATTTGTCTCTCCAAGGAAACTTCAAACCCTTTCTTGTCTGTCAGGCTAGGTGTACTAATGATAACATCAACCTCCCTCATGTGATCATTTCCTAAACCATTCTAGAAAATGAGACGGATTAATGAAGACTTATTATTTAAATTGCTCAAGGTACCCAGCTCATTTTTGACTGAACACAGGAGCTTCTGCCATGACTGCCACAACCAGAATGGATGTCTATTGGTCCCTAAGCATCCCCCACATCCCAGTTTTAAGATTATATGCTTTAGTTTAAACCTCATGAACTAAAGCAGCTATGACAAAATTTCTGAGAGTGTGCCCACTGGTTAAGCTGGTTGTATATGAAAGCACAAAGCTGTGCATGGGTTAATTTGCTCCCCTGAAAGCTCTCTGATTTCAAATTGCCTCAGGTATCTGTGCTGTCCATTGCAGCCTTCAGTGTAGTTACACCCTTAGTTTTATTTTTGGTCCTGGGCTTTATTTTCTAAGCCTACAGAGCCAAGATGTTTGAGTGATTCATTCCTGCCGTGGCTTAACCTGGCTCTGTGCTCCAGCTCTTGGCATTTTCCAGATCTCTGGAAAGCTGTGGTTCCCTGCCCTGGCTGCTCTACAGCTGCCACTGTCAGCCCACAGTAGCTGTGGCTCAGAAAATGTTCAGGTCTTGCACTTTGAAGTCTCTGGATGTCACTCATAACTAATCACTCATCTCTGAAACGTTCTCCCCAATGCTGAAAGTGTTTACAGAAATAATTTACTGTGGGTAGGCAAAAAAACCTGCTGGCAATTTAAAAGTAATTAAAAATTTTCCATTTCAACACTTGAGGGTTTCCATCTTCAGTGCAAAAACATCACAGGTCTCAGCAGCTGTCACCCTCAGCAGACCCTGCTTTTATTGGAATTACATTTGAAGTAGAAAGGTTTTCAAAAGAACTTCTGATTTTTGTTTTCTTGTAAATTTAACCTCTCACTTCAAATAAGAGAAAGCTGGTAACATTGTTTGCCCTGTTTCTTAGATACTGGATTATGCACTTCCCTGATTTTTATTTTACCTTTTCCTCTTTATTCTTTGATTTTCCGTGTTACAAAAATGACACGGTAGCCCTAAATATAGCAGAAGATTGCTCATGAGACCATCTTAAATTAATCTTATTAAAATAATTGATTAAACTTGGTTCTTGACTAAAAATTAAATCTTTTTTTTTCCTCTTTGTTTGACTCAAGGTCAATTTTAAGCACCTTTGTCATTCTTTGGCAGATAGGCACAATGTCCTGGAAAACATTTTGAGGAGAAATAGCACAGAGAAAGCTTGTTCCCACACAGTTCTGAACCCCTGGGGTTCAATTCTGTAGCACAGTGAAAGATCACATGTGTAATCTGCTTCTTAAACTTGGGACCTCTAATATGTAGGGCTAAGTGTGTGTTTAAGTATCTGAAAACTTTGTGTTGCCTGTTTACCTGAATCAGCCCTCTGGATGGTGATAATTTAATCCAAGTACCCTCTGAAAGCATGCCTGGCTCATTTTGAACCACTGCAGTAAAAAGACCTTTCTCCAAAGGGGAGATAATGCAGGGGAAATACTAACTGAGGAATCCCCCACCAAATTCAGTATATAGCCTTGCCTTGGATTATTTCATTGCTGCTTCTTGCTGCTGGATACACCAAGCCTTTAGAGTGCACCTTCAGGTCATGTAGACTGGACATAGACATGGAGAAATTATTACAATTCTATTTATTTTTTCTCCTGTCTTCCTAATGCACTTATGGGAGAGATACTCAGTGAAAAGTTATCTTTACAGTATGAGGGGCTGTTGCCAGGAACTCGACATGAATGATCAAACAATTTTACTAATCTGTTTTTAATACAGCATACAGAGGTAAGGAAGAATTGTGTCCTACACAAATATAACACAAAATCAGAATAATACTTTCTGATTCAAGTATCAGCATGTGGAAAAGAAAAAGTTTGTTCTGAAGTCAGCCATTTAGATGCTTTGGCAGAGAGAAAGTCAAAAGTTCTTCTGAAATAAGGAAAGAAATACGTGGAACATGGAGATCAAAGCCAGCCTACACTGTAGGATAACCAGCTGTCATTGGCTGGTCTCTCTGTGGTGCATTTATTTAAATACCCGTGTATTCAAATAGTAATTGTTCTACATTTCTAAAGCTCTCTCTCTTCTATTTGCATATTGGTCTTGCATAATTTTGAATAGGACTAAATTGCTTCACTAATTTTGACTAATATTTTAAATGAAGCTGCCAAAAAGTTACAACCCTAATTTGCCTAATAGATTTGCTTCTATGAACTTTCCTTCAAGCTGCTGCCTGGGTAAATATATTAAAAGTTCAAGTGGTGTAATTTATCTCAGACCTTCTGCAGTTAGGGTACTGTGTAACACTTCATGTAGTAAAAGCCAATACAGTGCTAAAATGGCAATACTGGAACAAACTGCTCAGATTCTTTATTATGTGAAATATGTCAAGACCTTGAAACTAATATCTGCAGCATATCAGTACTTTAATTCTGCATTTGAAAAGGAAGATTTGACAAAAAATATTTAAATACACAATTACAAGGACCAGTTGAAGGACAGGAAACAGTGGGGCTATTGACACAGAAACTAGGAAAATGAGTGGTGTAAAACATTTGTACAGAAAGAATATTTGGTTTTTTATAAGAATTTTCCTCCAGCCCAGCATTAGAATGGTTAAAGTTGAACCCAAACATTTGGCAACTGTGCCCTGCTTGGAAATATTTACAGAAGTCTAATACCTACCAGGTGGTAAAATTTTCCTACCAGGAATCCCCAAGAATTTTACAGAACATTAATAATCAGGCTTCATAAAAAAATGAAAGCACAGCTTTTCCAGATGTGTCTGCTCCTGGAGGTGGGTGGTTTGAAGCTGTGCCTCTGCTTGGTGCTCCCTGTTCCACCCAGAGAGGAAATCCTTGGAGAGCTGTGAGAGCATTCAGGGATGTGCAGATGAGCAGGACGCTGCTTGCTCTGTGCTCACCTCCCCTGGCTTGTGATGCTCTGATGGAATTACGGAAAAAACCCGCAGGAATCAGCACTGAGACAAACAGGGACCTGGAAAATCTTGACTTTTTAAAGCACCACCTGCACTGGAGAAAGGAGAGAGGTGTGGAAAGGTCAGGAAATTTACTGAAGGTGACACTGCCAGGAGCTGGCAGAGCAAGGATCCAGAGCTGACTCTGAGCCTTGTGCCTTCGTCACCAGGCTGGCTTTTATTCCAGGGAGCTGCAGCTCAAATGGGAAATGAGAGACACTGCAAAGGTATTAGACAGCTGAACAGATTGTAAGTGCTCTGGACAATCTTGTGATTACAGCCCTTGTGAGCTTTGCTTAACTGCTGGGTAAATGGGATTAAACAATTATGAATAGGTACGAGGCACCTAAGAGGATATAATGTGGTAGGAACAAACATTTTTCCATCAAGGAAGATGCAAGATTTTCTACAGAAAATAATAATTTAAAAAATACTTAATTTATGAAAAATTCTTTGTAGAAACCTGCGAATAAAAGCTAGTTGTTGTGGAGGAAGAGAAAGTTGTTATAGAAACATGGAGAGACGGATACAGAAATGTCAGAATGGCCTGGGGCTGAGTACCAGTACTTGGTGATTAATGTAATTTGCAATCTGTAAAAGAATGGTCAGTGAGGTGGCAACGTTTGCAATACGACAAAATTGTCTGGGATAATTAAAACAAGAGATGACCAAAGAGCACTACAGAGATAGCTCAGCTAGGTCACTGAGCATCAGATGAAAATTAATGTGGGTATTGCAGTTTGGAAGAATTACCTGAACTGCTGTTAGAGGTCAAAGTTAATGACAACCAGTAAAAAGAAAAAAAATTGAGTGAAAACACTGGTGCAAACCTAGGAGGGGCATGGAAGAATTTATGGATTTATATGGAATAAATCTGTGGTATGTTTATTTGGAACCTTTCAGTTCTACATATCATATGAAAAGAATGAGTGGCAGAAAAGAAGAGTTTAGAAGCAACTGGGACAAATGACGTGGAAAAATTTCCATATAAAGGATTTCCATATTAGGATTATCTAGATTAGAAGAGAATATATAGCTGTAGAGTGCACGTTAAAAAAGGGAAGATATTTCATGTTCTTGTATTTTTAATTGCAATACAAGAGCAAAAAGATGTTCAAACAATCCAAACAAAAAAGATAAAACATCATAGTTAACTGAAGAATGAATAATAGGTAGCAATGGATGCAATACTGTACTATACTTCTGAGGCCAGGAGCAGAACCAGATGGAGGAATGTAAAAGATATTTATGTCCTCAATTAGAACATACTAAACGATACATAGAACTGAAGAGAAAGGATAGTAAAAACAAACCTTAAAACAAGGAAATGGAGAGGCTGTTTCATCTTTGCATTAAAAAAATGGATTTTGTCTTCCTCATCTGAAGCACCAGAGACTGTCAACATCTGCTGACATGATCCTAGATGAGCTGGTGTCTGAGTCTACCCATTTGGAAGTCAAAGGTGCTAATTAGAAGAATGAATATGAACAATAGAAAAAACCAGCAGATTGAACCACTTTCATATTTGGGATAGTCAGATGCTTCATTCTTTTTAACCAGGTAGTTTATTTTCACAAGGGGTATATAAAATTAACTATAATAATTAGTTTAGGCAGTATGCTTATACTTAGATTCAGGTATTTCTGTTTGTAAAGAATGCTTTCATGGACATTTTCAGTCTCAGTCAGCAGGAGACAGTCAGTGTACAGGCACAGAGCAGTTCCTTTATCAGGTTGAGGAGCTCATGACCTATATACCCTGCCATCTGCCCATCTCTTACGCCAAGGTAAATCTGCCTCACTCAACCACTTCATAAAAGAAAGGAAATGCAGCAAAGGCCAATTTATTAATAACCAGAAATCCTCAACTGTCTTATAAACATCAGAACAAGGATCAGAACAAAGTGGTTTTGCTGTAGCTATCTGAGCAAACCAGAGGTCAGAAATATTCCCATTTAAAACAAACAATCATTTGCAGAATAGCAGGTTATCCCACAGAGCCACAGAGACTCCTGTCTCCATCTTTGTTTTCTTCCTGTCTGTTTTAGTGGCTGGGTTTTCCACCCTGCAGAAGGGAGCAGAATGTGCCTCAGGTGTGTCCCAGCTCATTACCTTGTCCTTTTGTGCTGCTGAGTTTGTGTCTATTCCATTTCCCTAACAGTGTGGATGTCCACAAACTGAGAAGTCTCATGAGCTGTGTCTTGTCAATTGATCTTAAATTTTGATGGGCTCAATGCAATGTGAAATAAAGGCCATAAATCTCCTGGAAGACAGCTTTCACTTTGTGATGTAATTGGAATGGAGGCAAGAATTAAGAGGCACAGATGTGATTTTTTAGCATATATTGCCTTCAGAAAGAGATTCACATGTCATGGGTGCTGGGCAGGCAGAATACATAACTAGGGGGACCTGTGTGGTGACCTGAGTCCTTTTGGTCACATAAAACTCAGCAGCACCTCAGGTTGGTGGCAGAAGTGACTGCCCTGGCTGTGACCCCCCTGTGCCTGGGGCTGCCTCTGGCTGAGTGGAACTGGGTATAAATAACCAGAGTTTCCTGACCCAGGTGTTACAGAAGCCTTTCCCCCACTCTGCTTTTACCTTATTAAAAGTAGTCACCTTGCCCCCAGAAAAGAACTGTGTTTCAGCAGAAGCTTGAAGAGTTTACATTTTTCTCATAATGAGGAATAGTTTGCTTTTAAAACATAGCTCAAGTAGCACTTAGAGAGTTGCATTTCAGTAGCTTGCTGTAGCTCTTCAGTCCATACCTATATCCTTTTCTCCTTTTCTCTCTTTTTTTTTTTTTTTTTTTAATTTCTCCTGAAAAACAGCTGGTTCCTATCTTCTGCTGTATTACCCAGTATGGAGGGACTTCTGCTGAGGATGTGCCAGTGTCACAGCTTCCAGTCAGGAGCACTCAGCTAACAGCTGCCCCACAGCAGCTGCACTGGGACCCCTTTGCTCTCCTGCCAGAGCTGATCCTGCTCCACTGCTGTGCTCCAAGGCACTGAAATTTGCTCAGGCTCCACCAGGATGAAGAAGGAGGTGTTAGGCAGAGGAGAAGACATGGGCATGTGTCTGCTCAGCCATTTGCTGCTCTACAGTGTCAAGTGCGCTCCATGAATGTGCTCTACCTCTGCCAAAACACCAGTTTGTATTTCCACAGCATTCCTGGAGCCATAAAAGTGTCATTCCACACCTCCTCAGGTGTTAAAGCTTATTTAAAAACTCCTTCATCCCCTATGGCATTTTATAGCTCTTGCTCTAGAGACCTGAAGTTGACTGGACATAAGCTGGTGAATCCTTATTTTGGGATGTTCACAGCTGAGCTCCTTGAATTTGAAGGAATTCTGCACTGAGAGCTTGGTCTCCTGTTATGGAAACAAGGCCTATAGTTATACCCAGCCTTTTCTTAGTTCTGTACTTACAGTTCCTCAGAGTTAATTTCAGGTTTTTAGTACTCCTAAGCTCCCTTTGACCTCTCTTTGGCCCAAAAATGCATAGCTTTGTTCTTTAGTCTTACCTATAAATAAAAACATTTTTTCTCTTAATCCTGGTGTCTGTGATCCTCTGTCCACATCAATCCTGATAAAGGTTACAGTTTTGAACTTTGAAACCTTTTCTAGGGAATATTCCCGTATTTGTCTGTGTGCCTCATTCTGATTTTTACCTGATTTCTTACATTTTTCTCATACCTCCCTACAATCCCTTCTCCCTCTGTTCAGTTTATTCCACAGCCTGCATGAGCCTCACTCAGCCAGTGTCTGCCTTGTCACACTTCACTCCCATTGCCAGGGCCTTCTTTTTAATGGGCAGTTCAGGCTTCCAGAATTTCCTAATTTCCCTCTGAGCAATCTTTTCTGAGAAATACCTCCCCTTTTAACTCAGCCATTACTGCCTACCAGTAGTAGGGCTTTGGGGATTCTTTTTTAAGCTCTACCTTTGTTGCATTTAAACCCCATTGGTTTTAATAGCAGGGCCATTAAAGAGTCAGAGAGTGAGAGCTGTAAGAATAATACACAGCATCTTAACTTGGCTATTAGGGGAGAGTGGTTTCTAAACACCAGAAGTGTTGTCAGTGAGACACTGCCTGGGGCCCTGGAAACGCTCCAGCCCTCAGTGTGGGAGTTTTTTCAGGGTGGCAGTGGGGTGTGAGCAATCACATCCCTACCTGGTTTGGATGGTTGCTGTGGCTCAGAGCAGCTGCCTGGCACTGCCAGGGCCAAATGCCACCAGCAGGAGGTCACAGCCCACGATGCTTTAGGCACTCACCTCATATCAGGGTGTAGTGAGGGCCTTTCAGCTTCTTTATGTCCACCTTCCTGTGCTGTTCAGTGCCCCCTTGCCTCTCTCTGCCTGTCCTGTCTGCTCACAGGATTGTTTCTCACATGGTGCCACAAAGGCTTTTTTATGACTCAGTGATTAGAAGGTGAGTCTCGCCTGCTCTGATTAGATCTGGTTCAGCAAGGTTAAAGCAGCTGCTTTAAAGATTGTCTGGCGGGCTGGGGAAGGATCTGTCTGTCTGTCTGTCTGGGCTGACTTCAGACAATCCCCTCCCAGAAATCCAGCTGGTTTGATAAGGATTCCCAAGAGTCAGGCCCCAAGTTCCCAGTTCTAGGTGGGTGAGCCTTCATTCAGCCTGGCTCTTGCCACCCAAACCAAGGGATGTTTCCAATGTGCTGTGCACTCAATAAACCCCTGGCCAGAAGTGCTGTAAGGACCCTAAGCTCTAAACTGAGACAAGGTTATAAAACTGGGTTATAAAGGTTGTAAACTCCAGAAACCTGCCTGTTGTTCCTGTGTGTGTCAGATGCTTTGTGAGACACCAGCTCAGCAAATGGATCCTGCAAGTGAAGACTGAGCTTCTCTCTAGCTTGTGAATGACCAGCAGCAGCATTTCTGAGCTGGGGACACAGTTAATGACTTCCAGTGAGATTACTGAAGTCCAGTGATTGATAAAGACACCCCAGTTTAGGCTCCCAGTGCTCCAAAAGCAAAATGTAGTGAAGACTAACATTTGTCTATAAAGATTTGGTGACTTAGTCTATAAAGGAAGCAGACAAATTCAACTGAGAATTGCAATTTCTTAAATAATTTCCTTCCATAACTGTATTACAGGTTATTTTATTGGGAGATGCTGTTTACACAGAAATAAAAGTATGTAATTTCAGATTTCATACCAGGCTATTTAATTTCATAATGAGCAAAGAAAAAAAATTGAAATATAGATAGAATAAGTTGTTTGTATCAATGTGAAATGGCAAAATACTAAACCAAATAAAGTCCCCTAAATAAACAGCCATGGATGAAACCCTGTGCTTAAAAGTCAATTCCTTTTTGATGAGGCTGGAAAAAATGTTGTTTTTTCCTCCAGCCTAAGTACTGTCAAAAAGATATTCAAATACACATGCTGGCTGGCTGTTTGGGAGAGAGATTGCTACAAGCCTTGCTTATCTGGGTATTTGTGATGTATGTGTTATGACATCATCCCAAAATGTATTGCTGGCAGTAATGGAACTTTGTAGAAGGTATGGAAGTTCCTGTTTATATTGTTTAAATTTTTCTGATTTATCCACTCTGCTTGGGGTTTCTTTTGTCTAGCAGCCTTGGTGGTGTTTTATGTATATGCTATCATTGGAGATGTAATGGTGAGCACTGCTAATGGGCAGAGTGAGGTGAGTGCCAGCAGTATTTACAATTTATTTACAATATTGGACAACTTGCAGGCTATCTATTCACTATTAATCTGCCTAATATCCAAGTGCTAAATCAGAAGAGGGCAGTAAAGGAAAATTACATGGGAGATGTAACAATGGGGAAAATATTATTCCCTAAGGAAAAATAGCAGAGTGAAGAAAAAAATGCAAACTCTTCCTTGCCTGGCTTCATCCAGTCTAAGAATGTTTACTCTTCCCAGGATTTGAAATAAAAAAAAAAGAATGCTTTAACTTCACAATTCTCATCCCTGAAATAAGAAGTGGGTTTGCAGCAAATAGAAGCTGATAACTACACAGAGAAAGAGGTGGGGAGGAAGAAAGGTGCATCAAATATAACAACTTGTTAATTCAGGGAGGGGTAGAAGCGGGAGCTAAGGGTGGTAGAGATTAAACCAGGGCAAGGAGATGCACATCTATGGACATCAGTCACTGTGTGAGTGTTCCTTCCCAAACAGCTTGTGCCTTCCTGGACAATGAATTTTCAGTGCTGTGTTCCCTGGCATTGGTTTGAGATGTCATTGTTAGGTTGGGCACTATATTGGGTTTGCATGGCCTGGTTTTGGTAGCAGGAGTGGTTTCTGTGAGAAGCTTCTGGAAGCTTCTCCCATGTCCAGCTTCTCCCATGTCCATCCCTGTCAGGTCCAGGATGGACCCACTGCTGGCCAGGGCTGGGCCAGTTAGAAAAGGTGGTAACACCTCTGGGATAACAAATATAGGAAGGAAAAATAGTTATAGTGCAGATGTAATTGCAGCCAGAGCAGAGCAGGGTGAGGATGTGTGAGAGGAAGAGCCCTGCAGACACCAAGGGCAGGGCACAGGGAGGGGCAGGAGCTGCTCCAGGGGCTGGAGCTGGGATTCCCTGCAGCCCTGGAGAGACCCTGGTGGGGCAGCTGTGCCCCTGCAGCCCAGGAGGGCTCAGGGATGCAGAGATCACCTCAGCCCAGAATGGGGCTCAGGGGTGCAGAGATCACCTCAGCCCAGAATGGGGCTCAGGGATGCAGAGATCACCTCAGCCCAGAATGGGGCTCAGGGATGCAGAGATCACCTCAGCCCAGGGAGGAGACCCAGAGAGGGGCACAGGGAATCTGAGACGAGGCTGTGAACCCATGGGAGGCCCATGAAGAGAGGAGCCCACCTTGGAGCAGGATTCCTCAGGACTTATGACCCTGTGGGGACCCACACTGGAGCAGGCTGTGCCTGAAGGACTCACCCCGTGGAAGAATAACCCACAGTGAAGCAATTTGTGGAGAACTGTTGCCTGTGGGATGGACTCACATTGCAGAAGTTCATGGAGAGCTGTCTCCATGGGAGGGATCCCACGCTGGAGCAGGGGAAGGAGCAGTGACAGGAGCAATGTGTGATGAACTGACCATAACCCCATTCCCCATCTCCCTGTGCCACTGGGAGGAGGAGGGAGGGAGGGGAGGAAGCTGTGTTTGCAATTTATTTTTATTTCTCATTTTCCTGCTCTGATTTTATTACTAATAAATTCAATTAATATCCCCAAGTCGAGTCAGTTTTGCCTGTGATAATTTTTGGTGAGTGATTTCTCCCTGTCTTTAACTCATGAACCATTCACCGTATTTTCTCTCCCCTGTCCACCTGAGGAGGGGAGTGACAGATTGGCTTTGGTGGCTGTCTGGCATCCAGCCAGGGTCAACCCACCACAGTGTTTTGGGTGCTGAAACCCAGGATCATGAGGATTTTGAAAGGGTGGTAATTTGGAGAGATAATGGGGAAAACACAGATTGGACAATGTTAGACAGTAGGAAGATCAAAGGGTTCTTCTGTTGTAATTGTGGTGAAAGGACAAGGGGTGGTTTTGGTTTTGTGTAAATTGCCCATATTGTTCTGTGTTGCATTGATGTTATTTTGTTTTTTATGGTGGGGAAATCTTTTTGTTGGTTTCTTGGTTGGGTTTGTTGACATACATGAAGGTTGTGTGATGAATGTGGATTGCAATGATAATTCTTAAATAAAGGATTCACAGAGATGAGGGGTGGAAGGGGAGACACAGGGGGGACAGCAGGGAGACAGGAGGTTCAGCCTACCACAGGTACCCCGACCCCTGTGGTACAGTGATTTTATTACCTGATTTCACCTGATTGAGGGTGCAGAGAACCATACCCATCACCTACCAATCCAAAGAGAAAAAATTGACATATTTTCCCCTCTAAGACATATATACAATATGAAACTAAATCATGTGAAAAATGATATGCTCAAAGCTCTGTGTCTATTTCAATAGCAACTGATTCAAATTCTAACACTGTTGGTAATTTATTATGAAAAATTAAATTGCAATCTAGACAAGAGGCTTCTTTGCTGAGTTACAAATCATATTAAGAGATAATTTTTACAAAACTAAAATGATAATCATCACTATTATTAGTAAAATGGCATTGCTGCATCATAAGCCCTCATAAATGCAGCGCTGTTTGGTTTATGGAAACCTCCATGTAGTTCCCTGTACTCCTACTAAGAAGAATTTGAAACAGAAAGATTTTAACTTTCTATAATCAAAGTTCCACATTTTACCTCTGGAGTTTTTAACAAAGGCCAGGTTGGTTGTTTGGGTTTTCGGGCTGGTTTTTTGTTTGTTTGTTTGGAGGTTTTGGTTGTTTCTATTTTGTTTTGTTTTTGTTTTCATTTTGGTGGTGTTTGGTTTTTGGTGTTTGGTTTTTTGGGTTTATATTTTTTTTGTGGGAGGGTTGTTTATTTTTTTTTTTTTTGTGGGTTTTTCTGTTTGTTAGGTTTTTTTTTTTTTTTTTTTTTTTTGGGTTTTTTTTTGTTTTTTTTTGTGTGTTTCCTTCATGATAGTACTTCTTTCAGTAGCCTAGTGCTGTTCTGGCCCCTGTGCCTTGGGATTTGTCCAGAAGCCATCCTGGCAGGACACAGGACAGATGAATTTGTTCATTCAGGCAGGACCTGAGCTTGGGTATTCAGGTTTTTGGATCCCAGATCTCTTCTGAAAGGAAAACAACTTTTAATTGAAGAAATGGAGGCTTTATTCAGGTAACATCGCATTCCCATCCTGGCTGCCATTGGTATCAGGGTCCTTGGTTTAGTCTCTGAACGTCACACCAGGAGATCAAATTTACCTCTGTCTCTGAGTTTGTAGACCCACACTGGACTGTTGCATGCCTTTTCTTATCTTTTAGAAGAAATTGAAGGACCAAATCTTTTCCAGCACAGCTTCCCTCTCCATGGCACACAAACCCCTCTGGAAGCACAGTCAATAATTTTTACTTTTTGTAGTCATGCAAGTGTTAGAAAATGGAGCTAAATATTCCCAACCAATTACTGACCACAGGTAACAAGAGTGCAGGGTGAGGGAAAGAGCAAGATTCAGCCTGACCCTGCACACTCCAGTTCTCATGTAACCAAGGACACCAATATCACTGTATTTTCCCCTAAAATGGTTGGTGCCTTTGGGCCTGGAACATACAGGAGCTTGTGAAGACATGGCTCTTGCTATCCCTGAGCTTTCTATTTACTGAGCATCACTGGAACACCACTGGGAGCATCCTGGCTGTTGGCACTTTTAGGCACCCTGATTGCCTTTAGGAGTTATGGATTAACTTTCTCCTTACTCTTTTACCTCATTACTAAACCACACTCCAATGGGAGTCTGCAGTATGTCTCTCTAGGTTGAAAAAAAAACTAATAGTCCAATTTAAAGTCTAGGGAAAACACATGACTGTATTTTTTATTGCTGCCTAAGCATTATTTATGCTGTAACAAGTGGCAATTATAGGCTGCTCCTGAGAAGAGTTGCCCATATTCCCTTGCCTGTATCACTGCCTGCAAGGGGCACCAGTGGTGAACCTGAATGTAAAAGACCCATCAAAAACATTTTCACAAGCACAAGATTCCCCCAGACTTCTCCTGAAAATTTCACTTTCCTTCTCTGGCAAGAATTTCTTCCATGTATTGTTAAATTGAGTGTTCTAAAGCTTGTATTGTGTGGTGCTGAATGTTGGAGCTAAATACCGAGTGCAATCCAATTTTATTTTGTAAGTTGCAGTTTAGTGTTTGAAGATGAGTTGCTGTAGCTCATCTGAATAATGGTTTTGTTCTTAAGAGAGCTAACAGCAGTGCTGTCCCAAAGCACCAAATTAGGAAGCAGGAGAGCATGTAGGAGTTTAATTTGTAAGCTTATGATGGGGCACAAAACCAGCTCATCTGTTAGGAACACACAGATAAAAGACAAAACTGGTGGATCTAATAATCGTGTTCAACAGTTAAGTGTTTGGGGATTGTAATAGTTGGAAAATTACAGAAATCTCTCTAGGTTTCTCTGAAACCAAAGCTGCTTTGGAGAAGGAAAATATTTCCTACTGTATTCTGCCAAAAGGAAAATATTGTAATTATGATGAACAGATGAACTTTTAGAGGCAACTAGTAAGTTATGTTAATTTTCATTTTTCAGGTGGTAATGATTTTTTCTGTACTTAGTAGCTCAATAGAAACTAGTTGCAAAAATGTCAAAAACCATTCTTATGCCTTATTGAGGAAAATAAAGATAATTTATATAATTGAGGTCCATTTGGGAAAAAGTTGAGATAATTGTACCCGACTTTGATTAGCTTCAGTTGCCACATCAGAGCTGAAATTCCTCCTTTTCGTCAAGCGTAGGATCATGGCCTCTCATGTGTGGCTTCAACCTTCTGTACTCATCTGTTGCTGAAGTTGCATGTTTTGTTGCAAATTCTTTTTGTTGAAAATTCCTTTTGCAGATTCTTTAGCTGCATGTTTTGTTTGCAAATTCATCTGGTTTAATGGTAGAAGGCTTTGGGGTTGTCATGGCCTCCAAATATCTCTAGTCATCTTTTAGAAAAGTAGCTTTGAAATCTTGTGTTTGTTCATTTCTTAAAATGAGGCTGTATTAATTTTTTTCTTTCATGATTCTAGTGTGTGAACAAGCCTTTAAAGAGATGATGGGGGCCATGTATGTCCTGAGGCAGTGTCCCTCCAGGAGAGGGCACAGGGCCATGAGGAATTTCCACTGGTGGAGGAGCAGGTGACCTGTATGAGCTCACATTGCCATGTCCCACCTCCTTCTCCTTCTCCTTCTCCTTCTCCTTCTCCTTCTCCTTCTCCTTCTCCTTCTCCTTCTCCTTCTCCTTCTCCTTCTCCTTCTCCTTCTCCTTCTCCTTCTCCTTCTCCTTCTCCTTCTCCTTCTCCTTCTCCTCCTCCTCCTCCTCCTCCTCCTCCTCCTCCTCTCCACACCTGTCATGCTGGTCATCCCTAGAGTCTGTTCCCTGCCAGTTCCTGCTCTGATTAGCTGGGAAAAGAGGTGCTGAGCCCATCAGATGAACAGACACCTTCTGCCACTTCTGCTGCCTGCCACGAACTTGTTGTTTCCCCTCGTGTGCAACGTCCTTCTTGAAAGATTTGGTGCAGTTTATCCCCATGTGGTTTTGTGGCAAAGTGTCACATGTTCCTGTATGCTAAACATTCTCCAGATGAGAGGAAGAGTTTTTAAATGTGATGAAAAGTGAAGCATCTCTGAAGTTTGGGAGGCATCAAGGCTCTGTCTGCCCCCAACCTCTGGCAGCATCTCATTACAAGACAAGTAGGCTTCTAAATATAGCAGTGGCTAATTGCTTCCTGGATTTAAAAAAAAAATCCTTAACATTGAGAAATTCTCTCATGTTGCTCTACAGCTCTGTCCAGCTGGCAGCACCTTCACTTGAACCACAACGACAGCAGGTAATTGTAACAGAGCAGTCCATGTCAAAACAAGGAAGATCTACTATGCCACTGGATAATGAAATGGAACAACTCATGCAAGCAATAAAGAAAAAGCACTGCTGGAAAGATGGAGAGTCATATTCAGGCCTTTAAAGACTATAAAAACAGTACAGGAAAGGAGTGGGCTGTTGAGTGTAGCACTGCACAGCAGAGAACTGTGCTCACAAGCAGCATCTGCGGACTTGCTTTGCACCAGGAATTCCTGCTGAGCAACTGTGGTGTTAATTCCCAGTATTATTAGCACTTCCTTCATAGAATCCCTTGGTGGAAACTCCCCTATTCCAGTACACTGGTAGTTTCTGACACCAGTCCATTCCAAACCATTAAAGAAATGGTGTAGAAAACAACAATGAAATGTTTCATGTGTAGTCTTCCTAAATTCTCAGAGTTAAAACGGAGCTTTTGCTGTTTGCTTTGCATTAGTGTTTTTCAATGCTTTGTGATCTGTCTCTTTGAAGTTATACAAACTTCTACCCTTTTCTGGAATTATTTTAATTTTTTATGCCTAGCAATGTGAACTCTATCAACAACTATGCCTCGTGTGCAAATCTGAGTGTGTTTCTTTTCTGTTTTACTGACACTGTGTTAGTGCTGGCTTATGTGAAAAAGTAATTAAGGAACATCCATCTACCTGCTGTACACGAATCATTATTTTATGCGTAATGCTATTATACTTTTTAATAGTAACTGAAGTGCTGGGAGGATGCTCAAGTCGGTTTCCAATCACCTCTCAGCTGCTGCTGCTGCAGCTCTGAGCACAGCTGGGGCTGCCAAGCCCACCCCAGACAGAGCCAGACCTGTGCTGCTGCTCTGCCAGGAGCAATTCCAGCTCCCTCAGCCAGGGCTGCAGTGGGGCTACAACTTCATCTTTCCACTGCAGTGGGTTTGTCACCTAATTCAGTGACAAATTCACCTAATTCGTTTATTTGTCACCTCATTCAGTGCTTGTTTATTAGCAGCTGCCTCTCTTTCTGGGAGCATGTTTGCCACATGTTTATGTACACTTGTTTTATCAAAGAACATGCAAAGACCAAGTTCTTGGGTGTTCTGGAAACACCACACATAAATTACAGTATGTGTATTCATGGGTAGGAAGGACTTTCCTTTCACTTCATTACTCTCAGTATCTTTTCCCTCTGGTAAACCACAGTGTGTTTTTTTTCTAAAGGATTGACCTTCCAGTGGCAATATCCTTAGGATCACAGCAGGAGCAGATGACTGTGACATTGTGAGAGGGAAGAGGCTGCCCAGTTCCTCACCCTCTGAGCTGTTTTGGCCCTGCTCCCCCTGGAGTTTCTATTTTTATTTCTGCTCCTGGGACTGAGAAGAAAACCCAAGGGTTGTGTGTCCCTCTTTGCAGTTGCACAATACCACTTCCAATGAGGTCCTCTCAGTGTACTGGATTTTTATCTAAGATTTAGTGTCAGAGGCATTGTATATTATATTATTCACTATGTGATGACAGCAATTTTTTACTATTAATTGCTTTTTCAACTTCATGGTATTCAGGAGTCAGAAAGCACCAAAAGAAACAAAAAAAAAACCCAGAAAACCCCCTTGTTTTTCTGAGGGCAACAATCTTTTATTTAAAATTTTATGATATATATATGTGTGAATATATGTGTGTGTATACATATGAAAATGTGTATTCTCCTGTGTTCAGCTCAGGCAGCCTACATTTATTATTCAGACAGTGTCACCACTAAAATCTTTACAATTTTGCCTTTGAGAGAACATAAGATTACCATACTATTCCTTAGGTGTTTTCTTTCCTTAACTGAGGGAATGCTTTCCTTATATTAATTACCTGGAAAAGCATTTATATAGATTTTAAATGTTGACAACTACAATGTTTACAATGTCTGCCTATGATTAATTGCACTTTGGCAATGTGTATAGAATGGATACCAGCTATAGTCAATAATATTTCACTCTTTGGGGCACGTTTCTCAAAAATAATTGCTTTTTGTATTTGTGTATTGGTCTAATGAAATGAACAATCTCAAAGCATAGGGCAAGGTCAAACAAAGCATCTCCAGCTGTGTCTGGGAGACACCACTGGAGAAAGTAATTTATATTGCTTCAATCTCCTGGGATGAGAGAAAATCTGTCTGTCCCTTACTCTCTTCATTCCATAGCCCTGCTCCCTTTCTCCACTGTCTCTTGCCCTGCTGACCTGTGTTATTTGGCTCTGTTGGGTGCAGTAAGAAAGTTGATATTTGCATTTATTTAGATATGTACAGATTATAAATTGTACAAAGGGTGTTTTACTTGCCATCACTTGGAAATTTTAATTCTTCTCCTGGTAGCTGTTCTCAGATGACACAAGAATATGGTTTAAAGGTATAATTTTTCTTCTTCTTTCTCTAGCACTGCCTTTAATCCAATAAAGCTAGGAGTTTGTTTTATTTAGTGTCAAAAAAGTGCTTTATTTTAAAATGAGTCCAACTTAGACTTTGAGGAGTCTCCAATGGCAACTCCCGGGAGTGGAAGCACATTTTGAAGAATGTTTGCAGAGTATTGGGCCGGTAGCTGTGTGCCCTCAGCACTCAGAGATTAAATGCCTGCATGGCCTTTTGGTTGCTGTAGCATTATTGATGTGGAATGAGGTGCAAAAAACCTGTCAGAAATGTGCAGTGCAAAGGGTGCTGGAAAAACACTGCTTTCTTCTTGTGCAGCTTGTGTATTTGCTTAGAGGGGCTTCTGCAAGTATCTTTTAATGAGAAGAAAACACAACAATTAGATGAACCAGTAGCCTGTCAAGCTGGCAGTGTGGACAGTCAAAAATTAATATAATTTAGATACAGGCTATAAATGCCTGGCAACAGTGAGTTTAGATTGACAGCATGCATTAATTTGCCTGCAGTCTTTTCTGTGCAAGTTCCTTCTACATCACATCTGAGATTGACACCATGTAACCTTTCTCCTGGTTGCAACAGTCAGGATCCTCCTGTTAAAATCAAGAATTCCTAAAATAATAAAATAAAATAAAATAATATAATAAAATAAAATAAAATAAAATAAAATAAAATAAAATAAAATAAAATAAAATAAAATAAAATAAAATAAAATAAAATTGAAAGAACGCTTTGGATGCACAGGAGTTTCTACCTGTCAAAAAGACTTCATGGAAATCGTTTCATAGGCAGCAAAAAAATGTCACAAATCAGTGCCATCATCCTCACTGTTGAAGCAGTGGGAAGGAAGGGGGAAGGAAAAGGGGACAGACACCAGGAGCAGGCTGCAGTGGCACTGCCATGTGCAGCTTTGTTCTGCTTCATGCCCCCCAAGTGAAGAACTCAAGTTTAGCCCCTTGCTGGGTCTGCAGCCTGGTGTGATTTCCTTGGGAGTGCACAAGGATCAGGCTCTGTGAGGGCTCTCCCTTCAGGATGCAGGTGACAAACCATGAAGTGTTCTCCCTGCCTTCCACAAGGCACCAGGAGCTGACATTCTGGAATGAGTCTACGTTCAGGAATGCACTTTTCCAGTCAAACTGCTGAATGAATATGCTCTGGCTGATGCACCCTCCAGGGTCACACACAAAACACAAGTGATTATTTCAGACGGGGAAAGGAAAAAAAAAGGTGAAAAGGAGAAACAATTAAAATGAAAAGTTGAAAAGAAAGCTTGCTGATAGATGGAACTAAATATGTGTCAGGGAACTTCAGACTGGACATTAGGAGAGGGTGGTTGGTCACAGGAACAGGCTCCCCAGGGAAATAATCGTGGCACCAAGCCTGCCAGAGCATCAGAGTACAAGGAGCATCTGGATGACATCCTCAGTCATATGGTTGAGTTGTAGGCAGTTCTGAAAGGAGCAGGGAGAATGGCTTGGGGATTCTTATGGGCCACTTCCAACTTGAGATATTCTGTGCTTATGTGAAATGTGAGCTCTGGTGCAGAATCAGTGATCCAGCACAGTCTGGTCCATTTTCTGAAAACAGAATTACAAGGTCCTCTCTGGTTTCATCCATAATCCATTTCATATGGATTAATACATTGACAGAGGTGAGGAGAAGTCACAACCTTGTTTTCCTGCATGTGTTAATATTTATATTGTCATCCATTTGTACCTTACTCTTTCCAAAGCTGGAACAGTCACTTAGGCCCTCTGCCATTTGTTTTGTTCTTTAATTATTGTTTATAACCATATATCTTCACATGAACTTACAAACATATTGTTTGCCTTTACCTTTTTTGAAATAAAACATTTTTAGGAATATTTACAGGGACAAAAAATGCTGTGAATATCAAGCAAATTCCTGATTTTCAATCCAGACTTAACACTTGGAAGTACACTTCAGCATTGTTCACCCAAGTCAAGCTAATATTTTTAATAGAATACCTTTACTAAAGATATGAAAAGATACATTTGTGAATTACTGGATTGCTGGCCAAGATATGGAGGTGAAAGGAAATAAAGTACTGTTTGATGGAGGGAAATTAAAAAAAACCCAAACAATAGAAGTGCCTTGGCTGTAGCTTCTACTCATGTCACAAACAACGCTGGATTGATAGAGCTGGCTGCTGTTTTAAAAAAGGCAAAGGGCAAAAAACCCTGTTTTCAGTTGTACCAACAACCCCAATCAGCCTGGGCCTGTTTGGATCAAGTCACAGGAGGGAAATGCCCTTTCATCCCAATGGTTTCCAAAGTTCCAAAGAGAACCTCTGAGCAGTGAACAGGGACTGTACAGGGGAATTATGTGGTGGATGCTAAATTCTTTTCCTTTTGCTCTGAATTGCAATGATGCTTTGCAAGTTGTCTCCATTAGTCACTTGGTGTCAAGGGATGTCCACTGCTGACAGCCACTGCCAGGAAGCTGAGCAGATAATACAAACAAGAAATTGTGCCTTCTTACAGTCTGAAGACAAAAAAGGGAGGCTCGGGAGCTGTGTGTTTGGTGAGATGTGAAAACACGAGATTGCTGAAGCCAGAAGCTGTGTCAGCAATGAAGTTAATTCATTTAATCTCAAGTGTTCTGTTTTCTCAGTTTCTGTGTCTGCTGTGACCTATCATTATACCCGATGAAGATGCTTGGCTGCACTTTCTGCTCCTCTGTCTGTCTCTGCTCCACTGCTGCCTCAGACTATTTCCAGAGACAAGAGGAGGGGCTTTTCACCATGCTGAGGAGCTTTTCACCACGCTGAGGGGCTTTTCACCACACTGAGGGGCTTTTCACCTCTGATTTCACCAGGGCTGCTAGGCTGAACTCGTGTTTCACTGGACAGTGAAAAATACAAGCGGTACTTGGGTGCTGGGTGTGACTGAGATGTCCCAGGGGTGAGATTTGAGAATGTCAATTAATGCCAGATAAACTGGATGCTGAGCAGCCCAGAACCAGGTGATATTTTGTCCTGTCTATAAGCAGGACTTGCCTTGAAGACAAGGAAACTGAAGGACTCTCCCCACATGCTTGTAAAGCAAGATCATATCTTGATCAGTTCTATTACATACCAAGTTTATAAGGCACCTTGGGAATTTACTATACAGTGAAAAGAAGTGAGAATTACAAGATAAAAATTAAAATGATCAGGATTTATACACACTCAACTATAAGAAATGCCTTCCTGAGGAGTGCAGTTAAGCAATTAACAGCCCTCCCACACCCTGTTATAAAGTGTGCGTGCATTTTGGAATTTGAAGCAGGGCTTGTTGCAGCAGAAGACATTTAGCTCAGAATTGGCAGTACTGACAATCAGAGCCTTAAAATACTGTCAGTTCCTGCTGACAGAAAGCAAACCCCAATCCCCTGTGCTGTGGGTGTAAGGGATTTGCTACCTGGTAGCTACACCTGCCTTTTTCTGATCTGGGCACTGTTCTTGCTCTGACTCAGATGAGGACACCACAGCTTTCCACACTAAAAGTGAATATTTTGAGTGCTCTGATGTTAGTTTTAACTGTATTCCAGGAATAATAACCATTATTGCACACAGTTTGTGTTCCAATAGCCCACAGAGGCTTTTGCTCAGGCTAGTCACAGCTTTGTGCACTGTGTACCCAGTGATCAACGGCTCCTGCCTGAGAAAGGAACCATCCAGGAGGAAAGAACCCTGGAGAACTCTGTCACCATGTCCTTGTGTCACTGGCCAGTCATGCTGGAGGCCCACACTTGATTTTCTGAGGCTCTGGCTGCTGTGTCATTGTCACAGTCTTTCGGCTTCAAAAATTACCCTCCTTTCCCTCCTCCTGGTGAGGTTCTACATCTGACTTGTGTTGGGGTTTTTGTGTTTCTTGTCATGGAATGTCCTGTGTTCCTTTCACACCTAATTAATGCCATTTTTCAACCCCTTCCCTGATCTCTCTTGTGATTATTCCTTCAAGTCACAAAGGGACATCCTCAATCCTGAAGTGCCAAACCTGCAGAGCCCACACTGCACTGGGGCAGTGAACATTGTTCCAGACTCCTGCCAGTGTCTTGATACCTTCCCTTAAAGACTTATTTCAAACCCTTCTTTGACTTTGAAAATGCTTTTAAGGAGCACAAATTATTGAATAAAATTTTAAATAAGGAAAACCTGATTATGTTCTATAAATATTAATCTCAGAGTGTAATTGCTTTACTACTGTATTATATTGCAATAAGCTTGCTGGTGTTGCAGCATTTTAAATAAGTGTTAGATGATTTAGTTTGTTCTTATGCTCTGCATGGAAACAATCTTCAGTCTGAAACAAGATTGCAATTTGCTGATTACAGTTGTATCACCTCATCAAGTGACAGTGAGGAGATTTTTTTTCCCTACTTTTTTCTTTTTATTTACTCTTACTAAATATTTCATTTTTGAACAGCATGCCTTTTCTACTCCTGCTGTTTCATTGGCATTAATAAAATGTAAATGTTACTAATCCCATTCACCTGGAAGGTATCACATATCCAAGGCACATGATCAAGGTTTGGTTTGGAAATGGGAGCTCTGGGAAACTCTTGGGTGGCAGCAGACCCTCAGGATGTAATCTCAGTGTAAATTTGGATGTGGTAATGTTTCATGTTAGTTTTACTGATTGCTTCTGGGACTAGTGGGAAGGCTTTAGAAAGGGGAGCTGAAAGAAGTGGATTATATTTAGAACTATTTCTGCATCAGAATTGTCGGGAAGAGCATATTGGAACTTGTATTTGGTAAAAATACCAAGGTATTATTCAATTGACAGAGGGCTTTTGGCTCTTCTCTGGAGCTGTCTGTGAGATGTGAAGAACAATTGAGCATCATGAATAAGGCCACAGCAGTTTTTCCTGGACTAAAACAATTTATTTCAAGCTGGTATTTGTGTCCCTCAGCCCAGATAGAGCAGTGGTGGAATCCATGCCATGCCCAGAGGTGCATTCCCCACCACATCTCATTCAGTTTAACATCTTATTAGTTGCAGTCAAATATTTTCATCTCTCATGCCTGTGCTCTTAATGATCTATTCTTCACAGACAGCTGGAGTGGGAAATGAACCTGCACATACAATGAAAGTGAGTTTTTACTTTTAAGTAGGCTCACTTATAAACATTCATGCACCATTCTTTGCCCTGTGGCCCATGCTACTTTTCAGTCTTTTCAGCCAAGCTGAAAACAGATTATTTAGAAAAGATATGGGGAACTGGCCCTGTAGAAGTGACTCAGAATGAGTTGACTTCTGGCATAGTGAAACACCTGAGGTTTTTAATCTATTTTTTTGGTGGGGCAGTCTTATTTTTTCTTTCCCATTTCTCTTGATATTTGCCATGCTACAAATGTCTTTTTTTATCATCAAATTGAAATTGCTTTCATTATTGTAGAGCACCCCCCTCATACACTGTCATGTAGCTTTTACACATCTTTAACAAGTGATGACTGCATGTCCACTTCCATGTGGACAACCTTACTGGAGAAACTTCCCTTCATGGTGGAGTTTGTCTCAAATGTGAGGCCAAGCACAATCTAAACCAGTGGCAGGTAAATACCAGAAAGTCATGTGCATAAGAATAAAAGTTATCATCCCTGTGATCAGGTTTCTTAGTTTCATATTTCTTGGGATAAAGCGTCTTTGCAGGCCTTTGCAGAATGAGCACCTGGCCTTGCTTAGCCTGGAGCCTTGTTGGTAAGAGTGGCGCAGTTTTTGGCCTACACTGATGGATAGGGATCAGCACAGGCATTTGTGCAAGGAATCATAGAACCAGGGAATCACTAAGGTTGGAAAAAAACTCCAAAGTCATCAAGGCCAATCACTAACCTGTCAATTTTACCACTAAATTGTTTCCAAGCACCCCACCTTTGTGTCTTTTTGAATGCTTCCAAGGACTGATTCTACCCCTTCCCTGGGCAGCCTTTTCCAGTGCTTGACCACCCTTTCTGGGAAGAAATTTTCCCCAATATTCAATCTTTACGTGGCACAACTTGAGACCATTTCCTCTCCTTCTTTTCTGGTTACCTGGGAGAAGAGTCCAACCCCCAACCTGTCTACACCCTCCCTGTCAGGGAGTTGTGGAGAGCAATAATGTCACCCCTGAGCCTCCTTTTCTCCAGTACAAAAATAACTTATTTTTTCCTTTTGGACTAGCTTAAATATACCCTTATTAATCTTGAAAGCACTAGGTTCTGATTTAGGGTATAGCCTGCATTGCAAACATGGGTGTGAGTGGAGAGCAGAACAGCAATCCACAGCCTAATTGTGAATTAACAAAATGCAGTGGTCTGGCTGTAGCAGTGCCAAGCTCAGTGTAATTTCTCTGATGATTCTTGCCTTTTAATTTTAATAGACATGGTTAATCAGGCAAATTATTTCAATTGTGGAAGCATTAAAGGAAGAGAACTGGAAATACCATAGCTGTTGCTTTCCAGCAGATTGCTGTTAGAGCCAGGTGACTTCAGCTCTGTGGTGGCAATTTAAAAGTGCCACAGGAACACAGATTGCTTCATCTGTTATGCTTTAAAAAAATCTTCATAGTCATTGTAACAAGTGGGTGCAACTGTGGTATCACACATATTAAAAACAGAGTAAATGAATGTGTTTGAAATCAGTTCTTTTGGGCTTTTGCTCAGGTATATCCAATTGTCAACTAGTGGATGAATATCTATTTTTTCTTAAGAGGAGGTTGTAATTTTCTCTTGCAGTGAAGGTTTCTCCCAAATTCAAGCATGTTTCCTTCCTGCAGTTAAAAGCTGACTGAACAGAACTGTACTTTTCAACTCATAAATCCTCTAAAAAGGAAATCTCATTAGTGTAATGAATACATTGAATGGTTGTTTGTTATAGACAATTAACCTCCATTAATTGGAGTGGTGTGCTCACAGAAGAGAGATTGTTTATTTGACAGAATGATTTTATTTTGTGGGGATAAGGAGACATTTCAGATAACTTGCCAAAATAACTTCATCTCTGGCTGATGGCACCAAGTTACTGAGGGCAGTGCAGATCTGTCTGCAGAGCTGACACTGCATGGCCATGCAGTGAAACAGCAGGTGAAATTCAGTGCTGATGGGTGGAAAGCAGGCCAAAAAGAGAATTTTTCCAAGATTTACATGCACAACAAGAGGGTCTGACCTTACTCTTTCTGCTTGGGAGGAGTCCAGTTCACCCACTGGGGAGGTATTTTGGAGGGTTTGGGATATTAACACGTAGAAAAGGGGGAAACAGGGCAGGCACAGAGGGGAGTGCCAGGGAGATGTCTAATCCTGCCATCCCCTGATATCCTTGGGAAAAAAGTGTTACTGCTCTGTCTCCCTCTGTTTAATTTAGTGGCCTTCAGGGACTATTGCTCAGTCACAGAAAGATGAGCTTTAGAGTCTGGAGCCCTGATATCACAATCTTTCCTACTTTTACAAGCAGCAGAGTAGAACATATATGCAGCAGAATGGAAAATGCAATAATTAGTATATTTTATATTGATCTTGTATTTTCTTCAGCTGCTGGATCATTTTACTTTCAGTTTGATTTTATTAGTAGGTTTTGATAGTTTTTTTTTCTGCTGTTCATTTTTCCTTGTTTCTGAGGCAGAATTGATGCTGCTATTAAGGATCTCTGTTGTTTGCTGCCATCACAAATGTAAGGGAGGCATTGTTATCTTTATAAAAGTTGCATTAGCATTTACTGTTGTGGTTAATTCTTAGGCATTCTGTATCACTGTTGCTGCCTATTGTGAAGCTGAGAAAATGTTAATGGAAAAGGGTCCAATTCTAAAGTGCTGCAATCAATATGCAATCCTTCTTACATGTTAACCTTTACCATATGGATTTAATATCACGTCTGATTTACACCTAATAAAACAAGAGCCTGCCTCTAGAGTTATTCTCTCTCTCTTTGTTTTTTTTTTTTTTTTTTTTTTTTTTAATGGCTAGAGCATTTTCTGCTTTGGATATTACTGCATGCTACACTTTGCTTGAGGAGAAATCCTATGGCCTTACCCAGCTCCCCTTACCCAAATTCAGCAAAAAACTTCCTGATCTCATTTATCTGACAGCCTTGGATGAAGCTGGTTCTTTTCTTCCACAGTTCTGATGCCTTAAACCTGGCAAAGAGCAGAGCATGTAAGGAGCATATCCCATGGCAGCTTCCTTGGTACAGCTAAATAATGGAATATGTTTGCAACCAGTACATATCTTTTTCAGACCCCGGGTCTTTTTAAGCAGATATTTTGTGGTTTTTCTCTTCAGTGCTTTAACTTGTCTCTTTAAGTTAGAATACTTCAAATTTTGACTGCATTAAAAAGATATGTATTGACTTTCTTCTGGTTTATTAATAAACATTTAACTCCAAGTCATTCACTCACCTTCTTCACTTGCTTTCAGAATGGTATTTATTTGTGATTTTCTGCTCAGTAGGCCTTGCACCCTCTACAGAGGCAAACAACAAGAACTAGCTTATTCCTCACATACTCATCTATTCTCTTTTCTTCAGCTTCCTCTGAGCTCAGTATCACACCTGATCACTCACACTGTTAGGAGTCAAAAAAAACACAGCAAAGGCTTGGAAAGTACCAATTATTTTAGTTGTGCTACTGAATAATAGACTGGAGAGCAATGTCTGGAGTGCATCAAAGGCCCAGTGAAGGTCTGCAGAGACGCCTGTGTTATTTTAGGGATAAATATGTGCAGCCTAAGTAATGTATAACTACTGCATTTAAAGATCTGTGGCACAAAGAGAACACAGGGTGCTTCCAGTGACAGGAGCTTGAGAGCACCCTTGGCAGAGGAATAAAGTACAGTAACTACAAAGCACATGGATATTTTCATGATGGAAGTTGATAATCAGTCAGAGAAACACTAAAAAATGGGTGAGAGACAGGACAAATGTGGATGGAGAGAAGCTGTAGGGTTGGGGTGCTGGACAGTGAGGTGCTTTTGCTGTTCAGTGCAGGATCCCACATTCCATGGGCTCTGCCCTCAGCAAGGAAACATGGGAGAGGGTGTTGTGCTGAGCTGGGCAGCAGGACAAGGAGAAGGGTGCATTGTCCCTGCATGAGAGGGGCTAGAAACAGGCTTGGGGCTTCCCACCAGGTGAGCTGCTGCCCAAGGGGTGCCAGCAATCCCAGAAGTGCCCTGGGGAGAGGGGGCTGTGGGGCAGGAATCTTTGGGAAGATGGATGTGGCTCTGCTGGGTGGTCCAGGATGCACAGCACCAGCACCTGCTGAGCCTGCAGCTGCCTGCTGATGGTGTCTGTAAGGAGTTTTTAATTCCTCCCTGAAAAGGCAGTACCTAGAGAGGCTGCAGGTTTACATCAGTCCCTACTTGACAGCCAGGAGTGGCTCATCCAAGAGCAGTGGTTCATCCAAAACAAGTGATTCTCCAAGACCAGTAAATCCTCTTACAGGTTTATCTCAAGTGTGTGTAATATTGCTGTGACCTTGGGGTGTCTGATGCCAGGGATAGGCTCAGTGTGAGAGGAGAAACAGATTTTAGGTGGTCCTTTGTGTCTCTTGTTCCCCCAAAACTCCTCAGAGAGGCAGTGAGCACCAGGCTGCACCCTGAGACCAGAAAGGCTGGTGAAACATGAGGCATAGTCATATTATTCCAGGCAGAGTCATACTATTTAAGCAGGTGTTAGTGGAGCCTGAGATCCTGATTATAGCATTCCAGTGATGAATTAATTCTTCATGGCCAGAGGTGAAGATGAAAAGAGCCTCCAGGAGGCCAGACAAGCCCCGTGCAGCCTCTGTGGTGAGAGGCAGGAGCTGTTTCAGAGCGATAAACAGCTGCACGCTGTGCTGGCCTTAATGCAGCTGCCCAGAGAGCCTCTCCCAGGGTAAGCTATGGATTTCACAGCCCAACACTCCATTACTTAGTCACACATTTATAGTTCCCCCCCTTCCTTTCCCCCCAGGCATCTGGCTGCTGTATGTGAAGCTCATGGTGGCAATTAAAAAATGTGTCCTGAGAAGCCATCTCCATCCCTGTGGCACTGCGGGGGAGCAGCAGCCAGGACCTAGCACGGTGTGTGCTGGATGGGCACCTGCTGGCTCAGGAGCACCTGCTGAGCACCCAGGCCCACCCCAAACTCTGGTTCGAGTTGTACCAGAGCTGGGACCAGTTTCTGCACCATGGTTGCATGATGTGACCCATGGGCAGGGACCATTTCCTCTGGCAGCAGTGACAGAGGTCTCTGTTACATCATGCAGCTGGCTTTGGTCCTCACTAGTGCTCAGGTCAGAATAGAAATAGATCAGCTAATATATTTTGTGTCTGATGCTCCATTTTCTCCTCTGTGCAGTTTTTTGTTCCTCACTGGAGCAATGGTCCCACACCAATGGTGGCCAATTTGCTTCTCTCGGGGCCTGTGCCTGGGGCTGCCTCTGGGCTGGGGCGGGATGGCAGCCCCAGGCACAGGCCCTGTGTGCTGTGCAGGGCTGTCTCTGGCATGATTCTCTGCATGCATCCCAAGGTTTTAATCCTCGCTGTGAGGTACATCTTGAGCTGGATGTTTCACTGGCTGCAGGAGCTGGGATCCTCTCTGGAGCCCTGAGGGAGGAAAGACAGCTCCTGGAGCATGGCCCATGCTGGAGTCTCTGTGGCTACCGGCGTTTCCAGACGTGTCCAGAGGAGCCAAAGCTCTGCTGTGCTGGGAGAGATTCAATGAAAGAAACAATATTTGGTGGATAAATGTGTTCCACATGCAGAAGGGGGGCAGCTGGCACCTCTAATAGCAGCCAGAAGGGATCAGACAGCGAGGAGAGAGCCCAGCCATGCTCGTGTGCCCCACAGCAGGTCACGCACATTATGCTCTCTGCCAGGAGAGATTTCTCTGCACGTTTCAAAGGTAGCCTGGAGAAAAACCTGTTTTTCAGCAGGCAAGATGTGAAGCTAAAAATGCAAAGAACAAAAACTGCACAGTCACTGGCAGAGGTCAGCATTCACTACCTGTTATCACGTTGTGCTTTCTAATGTGCCTCTGTTATTTCCGCAGCGTGTGCTGTGCTGGAGCACAGAGATCTCGGTTGTGGCAGCTCCTTTCCTTGCAGTGCTGATGGAGGGTTCAAGGGCCTGACATCCAGCTGATCCCTGGGCCCTCAGTGTGAGTGTGGAGCCTTTAAGTGCACCTGCCTCACAGGATTTTATTTTACCTTGCAAGTGCTTCAGCTGGGACGTGTTATCCTGCAAAGCTCTTTGTTGTTTTAGCACTTCTGCCTTATCTGCTCTTGTGTTCTCGTTGAATATATTTGTGGTGTCTAGGTGTGACTGCTGGCACCTTTGTGTTTTTCTGAAGCTGAAGGATACCACTTGGACCTGTAGATAGATCCCATTTTCTCCCATATGTTTGTAATGGTTCATTTTAAAAGATATCACACTTAAAGATTATTGCAGAACTGTTCTGATGCTGTGTACAAAATTGGTGTAGAATATTCTTCTATGGCTCTGTGAGTGCTTCATATTACTTGTAAAAAATCATGTTCTATTTAAGTGAATTTGATTTTTTGTTGTCCATTACCTTCCCAAGTATTTTTATATAATTGTTTCACTTTCAGAATAATTAAAAGAATATTAAAAAAAATTCTTTTTTCTAGCCCTGGCACATTTACAAGTCTTAGTAGGAAATTCAATGGCAAGAGCTGAGTAAAATCTAGAATCTTTGTTTAGCAGCTTTAATGCTACTCTGAAAAGAACTACAGAGATAAAGAGCTCTCTGCAACTGTCAAAACCTCTGTCGTAGTCATCACCTTATTTATTTTACAGCATTATTCAAGTCCTTTGAATTCAAGTCTTCTGCACAGGAGAGCTGTATCTCAGCTGCCATGAGCTGAGTAGGTGAGATACATTCATTTTCCTCTAAGGAGGTGTTTCAGAAGGAGAAATAATCAGTGGAGGAAGAGAATAATTTCCTAAGTTTTGATGCTTTTGTTGCACAACTGTCATCTTTCAAATTCAAGAGTTCCATCTAGAGGAATCCCATTTCATGAGCTTGGTTTTGCAGGCCTCTTGAAATGTGTCATGTCCTGTGGCTGAAAATAGATTAATTTAGTCCCCTTTCTCAGTCTTCTGTGTTGAATACCTGTGATTTTTTTGTTTCTTCCTAGCAGTTTTTGAAACACTTTAACATGAGTATTTTCTGCTTACATTTAAAATAAAATGTCCATGTTTCTGTTTATTGAGGTGATGAAGAGATACAGAAATTTTGTTTGTGTCTGACTGTCACTTATGAATTTGTAGCCCAGGAAGTCACAAGCCTCAGATCTTCCCATCAAGAGATATATTTTATATACTTGAGCAAAAGAAATTTAGAGTAAGCAAGCAGACTCTGGCAACACTGAAAATATGTAATAATATAGAAACTGCTGAATGCAGACAGACCCACTGAGAACTAATACTTCTGCAAATAGATATAAATCTTTGTTCAGTTTGTTTTAGGAGTGACTGTTTCCAAGTCTTTTTTTCTTAACCTGTAGAGAAATCTGAAAAAAATCCATCTGAAATGCCAACAGAAGCAATTTGCTATTATCCTTTTGGGTTAGGAGCTAAATTCCTGTTGTTTTTTATCTAATGAACCTTTTGAGACCCTCCTGTGGGTCAGACACTCCAGTTAATCTTTTTTAATATTGTTTGTCAAACAGAGATTAAATACCTCAGTAACGTTTAATAATGAAGTCTCATATCTAATACTGGAATGATCTTTGTATTCAGATGTGTGGAATTTGTCTAAGACAGGAGGCAGTCAGGAAGGAAATTTTTGGCTTTTAAAATCACATTAGAAAGAGTGTGGCATGGTGCAATGGATGGGAATGAGCTGAAGAAATCCCCCCGTGTTTGTGCTGTGCAACTTCAACTTTGCTGTTGCAGCTTAACTTGATTAAAGCAAAGCAAAATAAATCAAAACAAAATCACTGGGAACTTCCCCGTGGCTCTACTTTCCGGAGCAAAATGAACCAGATCCTGCAGATCCTACCTGTGCTGAGAGTGCAGCAGCATCCCTGGGCTGCAGCATCTCTGCTGGGGTGGCTGAGTTAGCAGAGCTTTGCTCTGATCACTATTTGAAGAAAACCCTTTGAAGAAAACCCCTTGAAAAGCAGTGACAGAGCTTACCCTGACCGTGCCTGGATGGCTCAGTGGAAGGAGACCAAGAGGACTCTGCAGCTGAGTTCGGTGGAAGGGCCTGAATTTATAAAATGCTAAGAGTGTGTTCCTCAGCAGCAATTCCAAGGGTTGGAAATGCCTGGCTGGGACAGCCCAAAACTGATCTTGTGAGGCAATGTCCCAGGAGTTAACTGGGCTGAATGATCAGGAGTGATCAGTGATTGCACTGGATCAGTGGGTTCCTTCTTCTAAAAGTACAGATTTCCCTTTGCTGACATGGTTCACGTAAAAAACATAAATACCTTTGAACAGATAAGCAACATGAACTTAGCTGAGCATAGCAGGTAAAATGCATTTCTTCACTTAGTTATGTTTTTTTTTCCTTTCAACTCAAAGTAGCATAAATTAACTTTTACCTAATTACAAGATTTTACCCAATTAATTAGAAACCAGACCTTATTTCTGATTTTCAACCTAAAGGCTTATTTCAATTTTGACTATATACTGACAAAAAAAAAAAAAAAAAAAAAAGAGCTTCTTTACAGTTGTCTTTAGCTTTTTTCTGCCAACATTTTCTGAAAGTTTTAGGTGTTGTTATAAAGACAAATTAAAGTAAATTCCATAACCTCAGGCTTAAATTTGTTTGTGCCTTTAATGAAGTCACATTGTGGTATGCAATCACAAGTTGTTTTATCTAATCTGACACCTGCCAACTTTTTCTGTCAGTGTTGACTTCAGAGTTTATTGCAGTTTTCTATAACTTTCTCTCACTTCATTTCATAACTAGCTTTGCAATTGGGTAAGTTTAGGAATTCAGCAGATGCAAAAATGGAAGTTTTTATGATTTTTATTACCTGTTAGACTGCACTTATGGGATGATAACCACATGGATGTTTCTGAACAATTGCAGTCTGTGGTGAGACGTTTGCTTAGAAAGTATTTCAGGTTCTGATTAAAAATGTGGGTGATTTTTAAAAGGTTGCCTAAGGACTGCTGAAGCCTTCTGCTCCTCAGTGTCCAGAACTGGGGAGGTGAAATTATTGTTCACTGCCTGCAAAAGGACAAATTCATCAACATGTCCAAAACTATTCAGAAATAAGTTGCTCACTAAAGAATGTCTATTTATTTGTGCATCTATTTGGTTTACTCACTAAGCTTAATTTAATCTCAAAAGTAATAGTATTTGCACAGTGTAATTTCAGGAAACACTGTGATCCATAAAAAAAGTTCCCAAACAAGACAACAGTAAAGAAGATTTAATAGGAACAATTTATTGTTCTTCAAAATAATGAGGTTGTTTAATAAAGATGAAAAAAGCATTAGAAATCCCAGAAGCAGGCAGTGCAAAGTCTGCAATGTCCTTAATTTTACCCCATGTCCATCATCTATCAGCTGAAGTTCCTAATTAGCTGTCACATGAAATGTCACTCCAGAGTGTGCCTTTGATTTTTGCACAATGGCATTTCTACCCAAACCTGCTGTCCATTGAATGTTAAGTTGTGGTCCAAACTGAGAATTCCAACCTGGAGAAGGATTTAAATATACTTTAGCAATGAAATTAGGCACAGTAAAGTGTTCCCTTGGTTGCGACCAAGGAACTGATCTTTGGATTTCCAGGGCCTGGTGACTCATCCTATGGATGCCCAATTTTTTAAACAGCTGATTGGTGCAAAGTGCAAACTTCCCCTGTCTGAGCTGCAGAGAAACCTCAGGAAGGTGGACTGATGCTTCCATAAATAGAGAGTGGAAAATGGATTTTTTTTTCCAGTGGGAAGTGTGTAATTTAATCAAGGTGGAAATATCGCATATGAATGTGCTGTTTTCAGGATAATTTTTATTTTAGAAAACAAAATCAGCAATTCAAGTATTTTCATTGCTGAGTCTTAGAGTCTCAATGTTTAAAGGGGAAGTTTTACATGAACATTCATACAGGATCAGGCTATAGCTGGCATTTGAAAGAGAATGAATGAATTAGTAGATGCTACCAAATATAATTTGTAAAGGATTCCCTTCCTGAGAAAGTAGCAGAATTTAAATGACTGCTTGAGTGTATTCATTGCCAGCATCTGCCAAGAATATTCATAAAAAAGAGATAGGCTAGAAGTGAATTTCAGGATGATCTTTGGAGGCTGAGGCCTTCACTTTCCATTAGAGAGATACAAGGGCAGAGCTAGGGGACTTTTATGGAAATTTGATTAATATAATCCCCCAGACATATATAAAATATAATGTATCTCCAGCAATCACAGTAGGATAGAATTAGAAACAGGACAGGTGATTTACTTCTACCCTTTTACTAAACTTCTCATGGGGTTATACTGGGTGAGATCACTTTTATACCTATTTGTCCCCCAGGTTCTTGGCAAAAAATATTCCATATCTTCATTGTCAGCATGACCAGTGAGAAATCTTCTGTTCAGTTTTGCCTATTTTGAATTATGAACGCACCAAACTTTTAGTATGGAAAGTCACAAACTGCTGATTCTATGTCCTGAAAGAGCAGCTCCTCCTAAAACCTGCAACTTCCAAACATTTTCCTGTGATTGGGATCTAACCACGGAGCAGTGCAGAGAGGAATGTGCTGAAGCATTCTAATGAAATGAACTTTAAGACCAAAATTGTTCTGAAACCTCAAATAAAAGGTAGCTCCTGTGACTGTATTATTATTTACTCACAGGTCAGATGACTCTTTATTTTTGCATTGGCATCGTGTGGCTAAACTTAACTGCAAAAGCAAAACGTTGATGAGTCAGGTAGCTCAAACAAGATGCAGCATGCAGGATGCTTCCAGTATTGCCAAACATTTTCTGTAAGATCTATCTAATTAGAAGTTAGTTCCCTATTTAGCAGCAGACAACAGATGTCTCCAGAAGTGAAGTGGGCTTTCTTTCACCATTTTTGTCTGCACAGGCTGGATCAGGATTCTGACCATGTAAATGTATTTTCTGTAATTATACATAAATATGTTTTATATACTTGGGTGAGTTTCCCTTCTTTTAATCAAACTAATTATGAACTCCTACTTATTTCCTTACCATTTTCACTTCAAAATGAAAAATATAATAACAATAGTAGTAACAGTTAGAATAAAGAGCTTTGTGCTAATGGTCCATACAGACTTTATAAATGTGGACAGAAACCCAACCATTTTTAATTTTTCTGCATTTGGCTTTGTTTCAGCTTCAGAAATTAGCTGTGGGATTACAGATAAACATACACCATGCAGAAAGTTGCATTCCACCAAGTGAACCTCACCCTGAATGACCCTGATGTTGTGTCTTTCAGAAGCAAACACTTCCAGAGCAGGAGGGTGATGTGGACCAGCTGGGAGCTCTGTGAAAATCCCCAGGGAACATCTCCATCTCCAGATCTGAAGGCAGAGAGTGGTGCTTGCCTGCTGTGAGTGGAGGGAGTGGGGATCCTGTGGTTGCTCTGATATATTCAATAGTGTAGCCAGCTGCAATGGTCTTTTGTTTGACATCCTTGGTTACTCATTGCCAATTTTCAAAGGTGGGCTTTAAAATGTAGAACAATTCCTCGAAAAATTACCCATTCCAAAGGATCTCAGGACATGTTGATACAAATCTTTAGCTCCTTGCCCTTGTGTTTGTACAAATATCTCATTGCAGGTTCCTCACTGCAACTGAAATAGTAGAAGGTGATCCTTCTCCTGTTATCAGTGCAAGATTTAAAGGGCAACATGCAGCTTTATTTCTCTCCCAAAATATGTGGGAATTTTTTCCCCCTTCTGATAGTAATTTCTACTTCTTGAGTCATCTTCTCTGAAGTATTTAAAAAAATTAATCCCAAGGATATTCAAAGCTAACAGCAGTGAGAAGGTGCAGAATACTGCTAAAGCTTTAAATGCTCTACACCAGGTCCTTGTGGCATTAACCAATGAATCCCCACAGCACCTCGAGAACTGCAGCTTGCAGTAAGCGTTTTGTTGTCTGAACCCCATCATAATTAGTAAAAATCAACACACAGACATTCAAAGTAACTGCACCTGTGTCATGTTCAGGAGCAGCCAGCTGGTGACTGGGCACCGGGATGAAAGCTTAGGAAGCAGGGATCTGATTTCAGCCCCGTGTGGGAATTGTTAAAGCTTTTCTGCTTCCTAATGCCTGAAGTGCTTTCTGATTATGCATGCACATGTCAGAGCAGAACATGGACAGGCACCAGCCTCTCTAGCATTTCAGTTCTTTTTAAAAAAACCCCAGGGCTGGCAGGCTGGGCAGAGTGGTGGTGGGCTGTAGATCACAGAATCACAGAATCACAGAATCACAGAATTTTCAAGACTGGAAGAGACCTATAAGATCATCTAGTCCAGCCGATGTTCTAACTGTTCAGCTAGATCATGGCAGCAAGTGCCACATCCAGTCTTTTTTTAAATTCTTCAAGGGATGATGCCTCTACCACCTCACTGGGTAAATGATTCCAGTTTCTGACCACTCTTTCTGTGAAGTATTTCCTTCTTACTTCTAACTTACATCTAGCTTGACGCAACTTGAGACTGTGTCCTCTTGTTCTATCCGTTGTCGCCCGGAGAAAGAGGCCGACCCCCAGCTCACTACAGCCACCCTTCAGGAAGTTGTAGAGAGTGATGAGGTCACCCCTTAGTCTCCTTTTCTCCAGGCTGAACAACCCCAGCTCCCTCAGTCGCTCTTCATATGGCTTGTGCTCCAAGCCCCTTATTAGTTTCGTTGCTCTCCTCTGGACACGCTCAAGTAACTCAACATCCCTCTTAAAGTGAGGGGCCCAGAACTGGATACAGTACTCCAAGTGAGGCCTCACCAGTGCCGAGTACAGGGGAAGAATGACCTCTCTGTTCCTGCTGGCCATACCATTTCTGATACTGGCCAGGATGGCAGAGAATGAGGATTACAGGGCTCATATCCTGGCTGTTAAATCTGTAGCACCTGTCTAGTAAGCTTTGACAAGGCTAATTACTGCAGGGCCAGTCCTTTTCCCTCTGTTTTGCTTCCCCTTTTAAATCACCTAGTATTTTTTATTGTAGTCTCTGAAGGACAGGGAGAACAAATGTTGCTTAACAGTGTGGACAGGAGTTTAGCATGACTAGTTGTTGAAAAACCTGGAGTGACTTGGTAGAACTTCCCAAGAGACAATCACTACCACTTAAGGCAAGGCAGCACTGCTCTGTATCCTCTATAAATCCTACTCTGCCACACTCCTTAGATATTTTAAATATACCTTAGAGATGCTCAAGCAGCGTATTAGCTCTGTGCTTTCCTTGTATACATCAATATGTAAGTGACTGAGGAAGTTCCTGAGTTACCATGGAGCTGAACTGCACAGATCTTGGGAGACAGTGAAAACCAATAAAGCAGAATGAGAGAAAAACTCCCTGGGAACTGGATTTCCAAAGAGCAAATAACTGAATGCTGCATCAAATATACTTTTACCCCTTTCTTAAAAGACAGCAGATGTGGATGAACTTTGCCAGTCCGATTCCTTTGTCAGGCACATCCGTGATGTAAAGCTTAGGTTTTTTTTTCCAGAGAAAATACAGCCTAGGATTTCCCCTGAGGTGAATTTCTGATGCCTTTGTGTCTCTGTTGGACTCTGCTAGAAACTCTTTACTTGGACACGTGCAATTTCTTTCTCCTTTAATCCTGGCAAGCACTTCCCCAGCGCTCCCCATCAGAGGCACTGCTCTTTCCAAACAAAGTTTGAGCACCCAGGCTCCTCTTGGGCAGCTGCAAGAGCAGCAGAAAGGGAAGTGTGTTCCCTCCTGAGCAATTCAGGGAATGCAAGCAGCCTTAGGAGAGGGTGGGATTTGTTTTACTAAGTGTGGATGCTTTCATGTGAGCAAGAGGTCCAAGTCACTGGAGAGAAACCCCTGCATTTAAGCTTCTATTTTTGCCTGAGACCACCAGCACTGCACTGATCACCTTGCCATTGATTATCAGACCTTCAGATCCCACTTCTGCTCTCCCCCAGAAGCCCCTGGAGTGCCTGTCTGGCTGCACTGAGCATTTTATCCTGGATGTTCATGTGGCCATGGACTTGTTCCTTGATTGACAGTATCCCCTCTTGCCACCATCACCTCTTCTCATTAAAACATTTAATTCTGCTCCTTCAATTCTGAATCTGGGGAGGGAAGATAAAGCTTGAAGGATGGGAGCAGGGACTCGAAGATCCCTGGAGACAAGAATGTTTCATTCTCTCTTCACAGAAGGAAAATGTAGAAAAGCTGTTATTCTTCTGTTTCTTCTGGGCATTTCATATATGACTGGGGGGATTAATTTGTTTTCCAACCCATGCAGCTTTGTTATCCAATTTAGCATAAATTCCTACGTGTATTGGGAGAAAGCAGCTATACTCCAATGGATTTTGTCAAAATGCCTCAGAAAACCTACAAGTAAATTCAACAGAAATGTCGAAAATTTTTAACAAGGCTAGAATGACTTCATAATCATAAGTAAATATTATGAATGCTTGTCAGTCATGTATTGCAGGAGAATTAACTAGCAAATCAGATTTTAACTAGTTTTTTCTTATGAACAATAGAAAAAATCTGAAATATTGAAATATTCCTACCCCAGAAGAGCTGACACCAAGCTTCTGGTTAAATTACTGTCTGCATTGCACCTCTTGATCATATACAAGGAACAACCAAAACTCCACAAGAAAGCTGTTTGAAAACCCTGCAAATCAATTGATTCTACCTTGGTATGGTTTGTTGTCCTGGCAATCACAGGGGATATTTGAGAATGGAACAGATATAATTTAATTTTTATTTTTTTTTACAAGAACGGGACAAAAAGGAATCTATTTGGAAGAAAATAGCAAGAAAAACATGAAGTTTTTTCCCAGGGGTCTGCATGATAAACCTGCTCACAGGAAGTTGGATGTCTCAGAGCAAGAAAAGGGAAAAAAGCACCCAGGTAAAGTCTACTGGCACTGATTTCTCATGCACTGGTTCATCTTAAAAACCCATGGAGGCTCTGTAGCTTTCTTGGGAAGCATCTAACCCTCATTACTCTGAAAAAGGATCCTTCTAGGCTCCCTTAACCCAGTGAAGTGGAGGATTGTGTCAGTGCAGTGGGGAAGTTCTGCTCCATCTCTGGCAGGACCCTGCCAGGAGGAGGAGGAGGAGGAGGGAGGAAACACGAGGCCACTTCTGAACTTCAGAAATCTTCCCCATAATCCATCATGAAAATTGGTGGATCATGAGGGATATCAGTTAATTTAGCTAGAGTTCAGCTGAGTTTGTTTTTCCTAGAGAAGAATTTTTATATAGCATTCATTAGGGATTTTAAAATTATTTTCAGCGAAGGAGATCGCGGAGGTTCCCATTCCCTTCTCGAGAGCCAGCAAAACAAACAAACAGCAAAATTCACTTTGCCTCAAACAATTTGCAAACTATAAACAAGTGCAGAAATCAGCAAACAGATTCAGCAAACAGGCTGGGGAAGCATAAAGTAACAGCCAGACAGTTATGGCCAGCATGAGATTATTATGATCAACAATCTACATTATTATTGTACATCCCTAAGTAGCCTATTCTGGCAGCCCCATAATGTATGTAACACACTGTACCTTCTGCTGCTCCATATCTTCATAATTGGTTGCCAGTAATTTCTGTTTTCATCACAGTATTTGGTGCATTTTTGATTGTTTCTTCTGCTGAATGCAGGCAACAGATAAAATTTACATTCACAGCACTTGCAGTTGCCTGGCTTCTGCAGAATTTTTAAATTACAGCAGTTGAAAAATAATCTTGATTTAAGTTTAAAATAAGTAAGATACAATTAAAATAATTTAATTGACTGTCAAAAAGCTTAACTTCAAAGGAATTAAAACCCTCTCTAAGATATATTGGCACCTCACAGTCCATTTGCTATAATTTGAGCACTTTTATCAACAGGGAATCTTACCAAAGGCTTCGTGGACATGAGAGATGATTAAAAATAGAAGATCAAAGCCCGCAAACAAATCCTGTTACTATACTCTAACAAACAGGGATTGTTTTATAACTAAATATGAAGCCAACTCAAACAAATATTTGGAAACACTGAAGACAGATCCCATTGTAGCTTTTGGCAGGGTGTGCTTTATATATTATGAAGACATTTTTGTCCTGTTGCCACTGCTCTGACCAGAAGCCACATGTGTGGACCATCATGGCACCTCCCTTCTCTCCCACCAGCATTTTCCTTTCTCAGTGCTCTGTTTCAAGACAATCAGGAGCTAAATTCAATAAAGAAGCAGTGAGCTTCTTTGAAAATATTGCATTAAACCCCTCAGCTCAGCATCAATACATGGAGTGCCTGCTGGGAAGAAGGACAACTTGATCATCTCCATATTCCACAGTGGAGTACCAGTCATCTGGGGGGTTTAACTAAGTTTCTCATGCCTTCCAGAAAAGGTTCAAGAAGCAGAATTTGCACTATGGGGTTTTCCAAATCTTTTTTCCACAAATATTACTACTATTAAACAAACATTTTGAGGTATTATGTGAAGGCTGTGACTAATTTGCCTTTGCCCATGGTTAAGCAATACAAACTGCTTCCCTGGACTCAAAATAATAGACTGAAATATTCCCATTTCCTGCAGATGAGTGAAAATAAACAGATCCAATCTGAGTTGAAAGAATGTAAGTAGAACAGGCCTTCGTTTGTAGGGGAAAATAAACTTTGCTGATCCCGTAGGCCTGGAACTATAAACAGCATCCTTTTTCTCCCAGGGCAGTGTATAATGTGAGTGCATGGTTTGAACATCCTCAAAATAAACAGCTAATCACCCTTTCTGGCCTAATTAGGTTATGTTCTGGCTGCTGGCTCTGGGTCTCATGCGAAGTGGCACTGAGGGAAGCCCTGCTCCTCTCCCAGGAACGAGAGCCTGTCCAACTCTCTCTTTGTTAGTTAACATTTGCTCCTTGAGGATATCCAGCTCTGGGATCTTCCTTGAAAGCTTGGCAGATCCAAGGGCAAGAATATTCTTGTCACTTTCCACTGAGAACAAGGGTAGCCTTTTCTTCCTCTCTCTGCTCACTGCACAGTTGCAATGGCAAGATGAGCAAATAATATTTTTTGTTCTTTTATTTATTTATTTTTTTTTTATTTCTGGATTTGGATTGTCTGCCTGTTCAGTGTGTATCAGCAAGTTGTAACTGGTTAGATTTTTTTGCATGGACATTTAACTCACTCTTTGCAAAAAGGTGATTTGTCCTCAGCACAGCTGTGACCATCCACTGCAAATGGTAGCTAAACAATCCATAAGGATTGCATAGGATCCACTGTTGTTATTACTGCAGCATTGCAGACAAGGGGCTGGAGCACAGATGTGCTGTAAGGCCTGCCCAAGCTGACACTTTGCAAGGAAAGACCCAAGAGCTCAGAAGTTGCTGACTGAAGCTCCCAGGCTGGATCCTGCACTGCTGGGTCCTTAATGGGGCTCCTGGTGCACTTCAGCTGCTGCCTGTGTGTCTTGAACAGACAGGTGTCTGCTGAGGAAGGCAGGAGCCTCCCCTGAAATGGAAAATGTAAACTCCCTCCCTCTGAATTATTATAATTTTGAAATTAAGGGGCTCTCAGGTAAAGATATGGGAATAGGAATAACAGTTATTTACTAGGAAAAATAAAAATGCAAATGTAATAGTACAAACAACAACAACAACAAAAAAGCCTACTGACAGAGTCAGAACATGCCCTGCCCCTCTGTGTGTCAGGGCGGTGTCCCAGCCCCATCCCATGGGGGCTCAGCCCTCCTGCAGTGCCAGCTGTGGCTCTGCTGCAGCAGGGATCCTGCACAAGGGGGGAGATTTCCTCTGCAGCTCCAGGGCTGCTGGAGATGGACCTGGGCTCCCTCTGGCAATGCAGGGCAGCAGAAAGCTGCTCCTCTGGCAATGCAGGGGGCAAAGGCTGCTGTGGTGTCCCAAACCTCAGATTGTACCCAGGTAGGAATGCTTGGCTCCTCCCCTGGGCAGAGCCTCTCCCAGTGGGATGATGGAATTTGATCAGCCATGCAGGGACACTCACTGGCCATGGACAGAAGAGATCTTCTGAAGGGAGGGTTGGGTGTGGAAGAGATAAAGGAAAAACTGCCCAATTAACAGAGATTACTGCCCCACCTCTGACAGATGGCAATAGAATACACACATCATCTTTCAATCCAGGATGCTGTGATTCATAGCAAACAAATAATACTGGGAGAAATCAGTAGCAAAGGCCAAGTGGACTTTTAGGCTCTGATTTATCAAGGCCTTCTGGGCTGCAGCATAGGGCCTGTAAGAGGAGAAAGATCTGACCAGATTCAGAACATTTCCATATTTGCACTTTTCTAGATTCCTCTGAATGTATGCTTAGATCCTGAAATATGTTCCCATTTTTCATTGCTCTTTTAAAATCATTGTTCTTCTGTATCAAAACCAGACCATCCTACCTTTAATCCCTTTTCAAAGTTTCTTTTCATCTTCAGAACAGCTAAAGGTGCTCTGAGGACTGTTTAAACTGTAATTCTCGAGGTGCTAATTTCCTTTTTTTCTCCTTTCTGGTGAGACTTGCAGAGCTGCTGAGGATGCCAGCAGGGCCCATCTTCCCCAAGCTGTCCATGGGTGGGGACCAGCCTGGCCATGGCCATTTTCCTTCCCTGGCCCCACTTCAATGTCCAGTGAGTGCAGGAAGCAGCTCCTGCATCCCGTGGTGATTCTAAAGGCACAGACCCATTTTCAGTGCCCTTTCTCCAAACTGAGAAGTGCTTAGCACAAACTGCTCTTTTCAGCCTCTCTGATCTAAATCCTCACATTTTTTCTTGCTTGTGACTTCCTTTTAGGAAGTGCAAACCGAGGAAAAGGAAAACAGCTGAGCAAAGGCATTTCTGAGCCACAGGCATTGAACTCTCCAGGACTGCCAGGTAAAACACTGATGCTGTCCTGCTCCCTGCTCCCAAAATGCATTTCCCCACTTTCACCAAAGAGCTGTGTCTCCACCTGCAGCTGGGACTTGCTGCAGGACCCTGTTTGTGGCTGAGGCAGTGGTGGGAAGGGAGGTGAGGCTGTGACAAGCCCGTGGTGAGGGCTCTGGTGGGAGGGGATGTGTGTGCTCAGCATAGGAGAGACAAGGATGCAGCAGCAGCAGCGTTACGAGTGGGAAAAGCTGCTCATTTTTTATTAAAAAGTTGCAGAATTCACAGGTTGGGCCAGTTGCTGTCAGGGTGGAGTTCAAACTGTTTGTTATTGTAATCACATGTCATTTTTGTTGATGGTTAAGAATTCCCCCTTTTGTTGAGTGGCACCCTGCTGCTTCCTGGAGGATGACACCCAGATGGTGAAGAGGAGGGGACATTGGAGTTGACATGGAAATGACATCGGAGCCAGCATGCAATGGGAGAGACCCCTCACCAAAGCTAGCCAAAAACCCCTAAAAAACAATGAGCCAACACAGAATTGATGAATCAAAGCAATGTGTAGACGTGAGGAACAGAATCTAGTAGCCACCAAGACCCTTTTTACCCCGGACCCTAACCTAAAAAGACCTTGAATGTTGAACTAAAAATCAAGGGAAGCTCCTGATGCTCTCCTGAGGATGGAAGCCCCAGCTCTGCCCACAGACCAGTGGAAAAAGCTGTACTCTTTCTCTGAGTCACTCTTGGGAGCAGTGGTGGTGTGAGTGTGGACCCATCGGTTCTCTCCACCCGAGCTGATCACTTTTAATAAAGGCATTAAAAAGGAGAAAGATCTCCTGCCCGTGTTTATTTCAGCAAGAGTGTTCACAGTTTAATATTTCACATATTTCACATTGCCACAGCATCCTCTCAGCTCCCAGTGTGGGTATCTGAGCAAGTGACAGACTGCACGGAGGGGCTGTGACAGGGAGGCCTCTCCCCTCGAGCCACGCTCTCGAAAATCTTGATGACGGATGCAAATCACTTGGAGCCAAATTAAGAAAAGTATATTTAGCAACCTAGAGCAGTAAAGAGACACTTAATAGGATTTTCAAAAGTGTATAAGCAGATTAGGCATCCAGCTCCTGTTGAAATCAATGTGGATGGAACCTTTAAAAAAAAAAAAAAAAATCTTGAAGTATCTCAGCACTGCTACAGCCTGGGTGCATTGCAGGGGGTGGTGAGTGGGCTCAGAGATAAGCCTTACAAATAACAGGGCTCTCTGCTGGTACCAAGCCTCCAAAACCACGGGAGCAAGTTCTTAAGATCCCACAAAAGCTGAATTACACAGGCCTGTGGGAATAAAAGAGCAAGGCCTGGAGGGAGAGGTAATGCTCTTCCTGTGCCTGCCAAAGGAGCAGCAGGACTTCTGCAGGGACAGAGGCAGAAAGTAACGCAAACCTAAGGAGACAGAGCAATCACCGTATCTCTGCTCAAGAAAAGGCCTTGCAACAGCTTTTTTTTGGTTACAGAATTAGCCAAGAGGGGCTAGGTGAAGAACATGCTGGTTGTTTGATTTTGACAAGGAAGCAGCACTTTTGCAGTCCTCGTAAACAAATATATTTGACCCAAAGAAACATCTTCTGCAGCCAGTTTCTCTCTTGGGTAGAAAGTGCTTGTCAGGACCTGGGTTTTGCCTCGTCCTGTGATTTATACATGGAGTATAATACAGTAAAGTCAGTTCCCTGCCTTCTCTGAAATGCAGCTCCAAGTCTGTTGAGCTGAAATCAGTCCTTTTTTGCTTTACTGAGCAGCAGTGATGATACATGCATTAAGGACTGCAGGCTCTGTGGTAACTGGGGCCAATTAGCTGCTACCCGAGGGCAGTAGCTCCCAGATGTGGGATATCAGACAACTGAAAACCTACAGAACTGCTAACAGATCACTCATTATTCTCCTCCAGAGGCTTTTAATTGGGGGGATTAACACACGGTATTTTTAGTGACTGTCCTCAGAACATTTATCTTCTTCTATGGCATGTCAGTCCCTCAGGGAGCACTATTTGGGAAGCAACCATTGCTGGAGGTGACAGGGAGGAGTTATCTCCTCTGAAATCCCTGTTGACAGGAGTGGCTGGTGCAGACAGTAGGCAGAAGATAGGCTTGCCATAGCTGCATTCCCAAACACAGGAATTACACTGAATAAATGCAGCAATCTCAGGTTCCTTATGGGCTGCTGACTCCAGCCTTGTGCCAGTGGTTTCTAAACTGAAACTGGCAACAAACTACAAAGAAGAGTAAAGGAAATGAGAAGCTGGATAATTCAGAATGGTCATTAATGGGAAACATACTAGAAGAGTCAGGAGGGGGAAGGAATCCAAGTTGTGGCCAAGAAACCTGAAGGTAGGGGAAGAAAACTTCTCTGTGTTACATCTTACCTGATCAACACCATTAAAAACCAGTAGGGACAAGTTGCTAGGTGCTGCTGGGAAAAAGGAATTTTTAGGGCTACTGTTCTTTCAGCTTCCTAGCCCCTTTCCTGTAAAATTTAGACCCTTCTGAGCTGACTGTAGTGGTGAAATATCTGCAGTTCTTTGCCCACATGGAAAGAAAGCAGGAAGGAACCTTAGTAGGCACTGAATGCTTAGATTTATTTATAATATTTTCTCTGGGTTTGAAGTGCTGAATTATTAGTGTTATGCTAATAAAATCCATTTAAGCTCATGGAACAGTCTTTCATTTAAGGAGAAGTGATCCTGGCAATTTGCCAGCAGGCTAGCAGGATATTAATCAGACAATACCTAGGGACCAACACAACTATATTGCTTTTAATCTTTTGACCAGCAAGGAAAACAGGAAGAAATCCATTTCCCTCCTTTCTTTGCTCAGTGGGATAACCAGCTGGTATAGACAAGCTGCAATCAGCCCAATTTGGGAGTAAATATTTGGGTTTTAGCTGGGTAAATGGAAGAGCAGTGCTACTTTCATGCAGCCAGGTGCCTTTCATGGTCACGGTGGGGCCCTGCAGGGTTTTGGCTCCCAGAGTCACATATTAATAACAGAATGTCACCTTGCAAAGGAAAAGTCCAGAGCTCTGTTCAGATGTGCCTGGAAAGGAAAAGTTTGTTTGAGTGTGCCAGACAGTCATTCAAGGTGATTGTGGGGGGTGCTCAGGGCTGGATTTTCAGCCTCTACACTGACTGTGAGAGTGCAGCACCAGGGAGGAGAGGAGGAGGCTTCCAAAGCAAGGACCACACCATGGCAGGGACTTGGCACTGCAATGTCAGGATTATATTTTGTTTTGTTTGTCTCCAGATACCAAGAAATAGAGTACAGCAAGAAATGTGTCATATTTTAAGAGTCCTCACAGAGCTGCCCTTTAAAGATGGTGGAGATGTCCTCTCTGAAGCTGCAGCCAGTCCTCCACTGTGTGTTCCTGTGCAAACCTTCAGGGTTTCCCCATTTCTTCAAAGTCCCATTTCTTTGGTGGGGTTTAGGCCTGAGCTGGTCCTGCCTTGTTTCTGTGCTCTCAGATGAAGAACAAAAATTAATCACCCAGATCTTTAGGGCACATGTTGGAATGAATGGAATAGAAGCCTCCCTGAGCCCTTCAGAGAGACAAAGAAATGCAGGGTTTGAATTAGAGCCTTTAGAGAAGCTGAAGTACATTAAGCCATAGAGACATGAAATAGAAGTCTAAGTTTTAAGTAAACAGAAATATATTTTAAGTGCCTTAAGAAACTGTGTTAGGTAGGGGTCCAGAGCAAACTACTCCTCCTGAAGCCCTGAAAAAAAGAGCAAACCATCTAAAAAGAAAAGGCTTAATTTAATTTCCTATCCACATGGTCAATTGAGAGGCTTCTACTCGGGGAAGAAAGGAAAAGTGGTTTTTCTGTTAGCTTCATCCAGAGAGGAAAAAAAATCTTTGAGGAATTTTCTGGCATGTGGCTCCTGTTAGGTTTCAGCCAGCTGAGCTGTTTTCAGAAGCACTGGAATGTAATTTCAGCAATAATTGATCAACAGAAAGAAAGGCGGTGAGGATGTTCTGTTGCAGAGAAGTCCTGGGTGAAAATCCATACATTGTGTCTAGCAACAGAGATTTAACAAACGTGAATCTGGAGAGTTGAATTTCTGGAATCTGGCTCTGCCCTGAACCATGGAAAACTGGAGCCATTGCTGGATGGGGAATGGTGCTTTTCAAGTCCAATTTCAGTCAGTTGACTCAAACTCGTCTGGAAACCTTTGGCACTGAAAAAAATTTAATTTCCCATGATTTTTAAAAATTTATTGCTCAGAATGCCTAAGTCCTAAATTAGACATAGAGATTTTTGTATAAGCCAACATAATCCTTTTACCACAGAATCATTCTGTTATATAGTATTTTGACTGCTCTGTGCAGTTGTACTGGGATGATGGAGCCACGTTGCTCTCAGAAAGCTGAGCTCTCCAGTCTGCTGAGGAGATTCCTGTTGCCTTTCAGCCTTTGCACCAGTCCATCTATGAAAGAATTACTTATTCCTGCCTCTGGTGGGAAAAGCATTGAGAATTCTGTGTGAGGGAACTTGGAGCCATTCTGCTGGCACTCATGGCTATGCACTTCTGGGAAGGGAAGTTCCTGTTCTCTGTTGTCTCCTAAGAGAAAAAAAAATCTAAAAGATCTGGTCCTCCATGTGATTTGCTTATACAGTAATTTTCTTCTCCTGAATGAAGCCAGGAAAGAGTTTCCCGTTACATTTCAGGGAAGTTAAGTGATGTGCAGAGCAGATATGTCAAATAACAGAGCTCCAGTGTGTAGAAACCAAGTCAACATTAATAAAAGTTTGCTGTCTTTCTAAGATGATCTTATACATTAGAGTGTCAAATGCTCTAGGACTTATAATGCAAGAAGACTGGGTGAATCCAAGGCAATGAAATGGAACTAATTAAAATGTCAGATAACACAACTATGGTTGTTTGAAACAGACCTTTATGTAAGGTAGTGAGATCTTCATTAGAGGGCCACAAACTTAACTTTTTAATAAGAAATAATAATTTTTTACATCAAATCTGGCCTCTGCTGCCTACAAATTTGGATTGATATATCAAAGCACATATTGCCTTTAATGTTCCTGTCAAACCTGAGCTGTGATGCATGGAGTTATTCCCTACTTGGAGGGATGATTCTGTGAAACTTAGCTAATAAAAACGTGACACAGCTGGTGAGTGATGTCTGTTCTCTCAGGGTGTGTTAGCGTGGGACAAACTCTGCATGCACATTCTCTTCTTGACACTGAAAAATGAGACACATCCAGTAAAAAACCATAATGGATGCTCTAATGGCCTTGCATTGACCTTCTCCTTGTCTTTCTGCCTCCTCATGCACCTTTCTTGCCTCTTGACTCTTTTCCTCCCTTCCCTTGCAGGCTGCGAGCCCACAATTTATCTTCCTGCTCTCTGATGCCTCTGAGTGCCCTGGCAGGGTCTGGGCTTCCTCTGTGGGACATCCCAGGCTGCTTTTTGCCAGCTTGGACCACGAGCAGACAAAGAAAAAAAGCTTTTCCTGGTAAAATAAAGATACACTTCAAAAATCAAAACAAACCTCAGCAGCCAATCCAAATCCCAGTCCCAGCAACCTGGTAATTTGTCAGTGCCAGGCGTCAGCCCACTATTAGTCTTTTTCTGGATAGAGATGACAGAGCTCTGTTGACAAGCTGCAGGGCTTATTTTGGGAGCTGGCACCTGGCTCCTGGCACGTCCCCCTGTGACTGTGTCACACTCCTCAGAGCTGCCTTTGGATCTGTAGGGGCTGGAGCTGGGGTGGGCTGGCACTCCCTGGGTGGGAACCTCGTTTTTTGCTCCCATAATTACACGTCCCTGTTTTCCTCAGGGCTGGCAGGAAAGGTGTCCCAGGGCACACACACACAGAGCACAAGGCTCCTCACCCTTCCCCAGAGAGGCTGGAAGGTGCTTTGGCCCCTCTCTCCTGCATCCCCCTGAGCTGCTCCCCTTGTCCTTGCTCAGTGCCACAATCAGGGCCACTGGATGTGTGTGCTTCCCCTCCTTCCCTTCCCACAAAAAAAGACCACAGCATCTGATCTGGGGCCTTCCTGCTCCCACTGCAAGAAAATATTTAGCATTTTAATATATTTTTCCTCATTTTTAGAAGTAATTTATGTAGGAATATACACAGTGCTTAGTAATCATTTCTCAGATGAATGTGGAATTTTTCTAAAATTAAACTATCATTCTTTTCTCTTCACACTTGGCTGTCATATCTTTCTTAATGCAAATCAGTCATTGACTAGAGACACCTACTGTAAGAAGCTATTTTAGCTGTCTGATCGGTTATAAATTGATTTTGGAAGTGAAGACCATTATGGGAAGATAAGCTGGAATTGGTAGGGAATGGAAAAAATAATTCAAAGGGGAAGTTTTTATTTGAATGTGACTGTTTACCTCTGTGTCAGAGCAAAGGCTGTAATCCAGGGGTCCCATCTCTCCTCCTGCTTTAATTCTCAGACCACAAATCCTTCACCTGCCTTGGCCCTATACAATGCAGAGACCTTGAAGACCAGAGACAGGTGCCCCAAGGAAAAAATATTTCCCCTTTCAGTCTCCATTTGATACAAGAAACTTTATCTCTGAAGGAGCCAGGCTACTCTTGTGCTCTGAAGCAAGTCCCTTAGCGCAGGAATGAAAAGGAATCCATTATGGTTAGTTTCAGAGAAACCTCTCTTCCCCGCAGTATTTCCTCCTGCTATGCTTCAAGTGCTCTTCAGAGGGAATATTCACATTTTGCAGGCAAAGAAAATGCCTTCACTATCACAGTAGTGGTCTGCACAAAGTGAGAGCAAAGCAAAGAGTGTTCACTGGATGCAAGTTGGGAAGTTGGGGAAAATGAGAGCTGTTTTCTGGTTTTCTTTTTTCCACTCATTATTCTTCAGGGCCAGCTCTGATGTTGTCTGCTGGGGCTTGAAGAAGGAGCTTAATTTTTGAGGCACGACTTTTCTCTCTGCATTTTTTAAAATTTTCTGTTACTTGCACTGCCAGTTCTTTGTATGTAATTAAAAGTATGCAAACAGTGGCAGAGTTTTTAAATTAATTCAGTTTGAGGGAACATGCTTACCAACTTCAAGGTTTGCATGCTGTGTCTATAGGAACAATTGTTATCCTGGCAGGAGTTTTGGGAGTCAGTTTTGAAACCACAAAAAGCAAACATTGAAAGCAGCTTTTACTACCTACAAATACTTCTGTGGTTTCCAGGTTTGTTAAAACATTTCTTTTTTCTCCTAGCAAATTACTAGTGCAGCACCATTCAGCTTTTGATTACTTATGATCAATCTACCTTGTCAAAGATTCTGAACACTGTTAGTCAAATGTATTTGAATAAACAAATGCCTGTAACAGTTGCAGCAGGTTTATGGATATTCATAAAGCAGAAAAACAATCTAATAAATCACATCAATTACAAATTGCCTTTTCCTTGCACAGCTCTATTGTCCCCTGAACACTTGTAATTGAGAGCTCAAAGGTGAACATTCTCACTTCTGTAAGTTTTAAGGAAGCATGTTTTCTTAATGTCTAGGCTTGTGGTTTCTCAGATGTGTACAGGATTTTATAACATGCACCATTTCATACAAAATTCAGGGCAGTTAAATCCTCCTCTACTCCTGAGCTAGAAACAGAGTCCTGGATCAGATTGCAGCTCTGGAGTGAGGCCAACTGCTGAAGGAAGCAAATCTCCTGCCCCTCACCTTCCATGCATTAAGAGATACCCCTTGCTGGCTCCCAAGGAAGCTCCCTGGGAGCCCAGAGCTGCAGATGCACCAGTGGGAAGCTGTGATGCCTCTGGCAAGGAGGTGCAGCATCTCCTGGAGCCACCCAGTTCCACCACCCTGAAAAAGGAAAGCACTTCCCAGCTCCTTCTGACAGCTCTTCACATCAGCTGAGCTCAAAGCCTTCTGCCATCTGCTTGCATCTCAGCTGGAACCTATCAGAGTCTGTTTTATTGGGAATTCAGCACCAGTGCCCCAGCTACAAGTGAATGCAAGCACAGGGCTTTGCTGTAAAGGCACAGGAGCAGCAGGGAAGCCTGAGGGCAGTGTCCCCACTGTCCTGTTTTGTACTTCCCACTGTCCTGTTTTGTACCAGCAAACTGTAGGGTGAGAAGGGCTGGCCCTGCTGGCCCCCCTAAATCAGGAGACAGACGTGCCACCACAGCCAGAGATGGAAGGACAGCCTCAGTTCATATCTGAGCACTGTCCTGCGAGGCAAGGGCTGAAAATCACTGCAACACCAACACACCCTTGGGACACAGCATGGCCCACCTGGCTGTGCCACTGCCAGGCTTTCCACCAGGCTGTCCCTGGGCAGTACAATACTGCAAAGTGTTGTCATTATAGTGCAAGAGTTCTGTTGTCATTACATTGCAAGGGTTCCATATTGCCAGAGTTTTGTACCTCCTTGATGTTTCTTGTAGGCAGCCCCTCAAGGCACTGACTTTTCCTCATTCTCACAGCAGCCAACTGACTCCAGTCCCCTCAACCAACCAATCCACTCTTTTATAACACTCTTCTTATTGGCTACAGGTGTGGCCTGCTAAAGTCAGGCCTGCTCCTAATCTGTAATAATTGGCTCAGCTGCAACTCTTTAGGGGGTAAGATTACTTTCTATACTACCTTTATTTGCTTGTATTGTATCCCCCTACAGCAAAGCACTTGAGCTCCCACCCATGTCTTCCACCCCAGGGGCTGCTCTTGCATCTCTGCTTTGGGACCTTCTGATTTGGGACAGCAAGAATTGCACAGGCAGTTCTGTGTTCCCTGTCCCCTGGAGCTGTGACAGCCCCACCAGTGGAGCTCTGCCTGCAGCCTCCTGTGCCTGGCTCAGTGGGGAGCTTTGAGCTGATGGCTGGGCAGGGTGGGTGCCAGTCCCAGGGTCACACATGGCACCGTTCTGTGCCCTGCCCGCCTCTGCCAGGGATTTATTCTTGGCTGATCTTTTGGAGGCCAGGACATTCATGTGATTGCAGGGATGGGTCTGCAGCTCCAGCTCACACACACATATCTATCCCACACTGGCCCCTCTGTAACTTGTGCAGACCTATTGCCATGCCAAGATCTGACTGCCAGACCTCTGGTGTCTCTCTGGTATTCAGCCTCCCCCAGAGCTGCCTCCCACACCCCTTATCCTGCATGGGCACTCCCAGCATTGATGTTCCCTAGGGAAAAGCACACAAACACACACTGGTTTCTCCAGATGCTGGTTCCCAGACACACAGGCCCTCTGCTGCATGGTTTGACTCCAGCTGCTGCACACACTCACACACATGCACACAGGACATGCTCCCTGACTCAGGCAAGCAGTCAGAAATGCAATTTAACAAGAAAATCAGGGCATGACCAAACAAACATAATGACCAGCAGCCTGTTCACATGCAACCGGCTCTTTTTATCCACTTATCTCTGTATTTATAATGCTTGTTCCTTTGCAAGCAGCCTTCACCCTCCTCTTCTTGCCTTTGGTCTTTACCCTTAAAAACCCCTAAGCCTCACACATTCCCAATAACTCCTTTAAGACATCCTGGAGTACATTTCACATCATTTCCCAAATACCCATCCCACAATGAGCCCTGAGCACCTGGAGGCAATGACCCTGCTCAGTCTGCAAGGCTGTCTGGTGGCAGCAGCTCCTGCAGACTTGTCCAACACCCAAACCATAGTTGGGTTGTGTGTGCTGAGGTCCCTGGGAGTACCCAGGACCAGGTGCTATGGGGCTTCCTCTGCTTGGTACTGTGCTTGTGCTGATTAACTCTTCATCACATAACTAACAGTTCCCACCACTGTAAATGGGGATTGCTCTCAGAAGAGTAATCCCTGAATTTACAGCATTGTCAGCAGATCTGAAGTTTGATCTTCAGAAATCGTGTGACTCCTGAGTCTCCATTGATAGACACTGACTTCTTCAGCCACTACAGTTTTTACAGTACCACGTGGAAAAACTCATCTCCTAAAGCACATTTACTGCTGCTTTTTAGGGAGTCGCAATTTGAGGTTAATGAGGAAGGTGAACAGCATTTAAACACTAAACAGACTGGGCCATCCTGTGCCTCATTCAGGAACAGGAGAGGAAGGCAACTTCTGCCATCAACTCTCAGCAAGGCATTGTGCTGCTGCTTCCTTCTGTGCCAGAAGTGTGTGTGTGAGAATTCTGTAGCCTTCAGGATGTGACTGGGAGAATTCCTGATACTGTGTGAGGGGAGTTCTTTTTCTGTTGCTCTTTGAAAGACTCTATCCAGAAAATTTCACACTCTATGCAGAAAACTTGCAATTTATTGCTGTAAGATGTAAAGAAGGGACACTCGACGTCAGAGACAACTAGCAGGGCTGGGGATGGGATGGGCCCTCTCAGATTACAGAGCTCATCAGAGATGTAGTGCATGCAGGAGGGGACCTGGCAAAGACATTATTTTGTTGTCACATTAAAAGCAACCCAGCAATAAATCACAATAAATCAACATTTTGCTGACCACCTGCCCTGTGCCATCTCCTCTGGAAGAGGCAGGGATGTTAAGTACCAACATGTCTGGAAATACTGAATCTGCCAATATAAATGTTTTGGATTAAACTCTGTGCAGAGGCCACGTGCTTGGGATACAACCTCATGTATAACCTCATGGGATACATGGAAACATTACCAGGGTGGTGAATTCAAAATCACATTTGCAATCTTGTGTTTACTATTGGCAAACGTTTCCAGGAGATGTTTGTGAGGAGTATGTGTAGAATTTGGCACCATAGCTGGAGGCTTTATCCAGCAGCTGCTGAAGGGATGGCATAATACCTGTGTTGTCACAGTTAGAGTTGAAGAGCTTCTTTAGATTAGCATGGAATTAATTCCTTTCTTGGCTACAGAATAGTTATATTTGATGTTGCTTGGAAGTGATGCTTGAATGGATCGACAATGTTTTTGATATCTGCCAAGACCATTTTGACTGAGTCTTTTACTCACTTTTACTCATTTTTATAAATCATGCATCAGTTTAGAGTATAATGCAGATAATGAAAAGGTGTTGAAACCCAAAACCTAATAGTGTTTTGCATTTCTTACATTCATGTCATAGACTTTATTTTGGAATGAATGAAGTTGTCTGGAGAAGCAGGCCAGATGTGATTTTAAAACCCCATCAAGACTTTGATTATCTGGACTCTTTGTATAATAAACTATTTTGGAAGACAGATCTACTCATTAGCCAGTCAGTTAGCAAAGCCATTTCAAAAATGACTGATAGCATGAGGAGCACAGAGGCTGCTGAGGAATACCACCTTGATGTGCAAACACACAGTCTGTGGTTGCAGATATGGGCTGCGAGACTCAGTAGTGGAGAAAAATTGAATCAGTCACTTCTCATCCAATTCTTTTTCAAAGACAGAGGGAAAATTGGCATTTGGAAGATAAAAGAGATGACATCACTCTCTAGAGCTCAGGCACATGTCTCTGCTCCCAGCCAAGCAGCAATCACTGTGACAAACCCAACTTCTCCAACCTTGCAGTGAGGAGGCAGGTGAGAAAATTTCTGTGCTTGTCCTCCAGCTCTGGGATGGTGGATTTAAACAGTTATAGTCACTGCTGAAAACAGTGATCTATTTTGGGGCTCAGCAAATCTATTTCTTGCCAGTGCACTGGAAAACCAGAAGGTAGACCTGGGAAAGATTCCCTTAGAATAATAAAATGTATTTTGGCTTGGTACTTGCACACAGACAAGCCACTGGTTGTCTGTGTGCCTTTTAGAGAGGTAACACTGTTGATATTTTTGAAGCCAGAGGAATTCTGGCAATTTAAAGCCCATGCAAAGGGATTATATTTAATAGAATTTTGCTGATCTCGAGCAAACACAGGAGCTTTTGGCACAGCTTTCAAGATCTACAGGGATTCTTGAGTCATCTGTGCACCCCTGAAGCTGCACCAGCAGACACCAACCACTGCTGATTGCAGCTGCTGTGACAAATGGGGTGGAAAAGGCCCTGATAATCTTCTGCCATATGAAGGAAATTTAATGCAGCTTACACTGATAATTCTCTCCCAAGCATGAGGTTGGAAACTCTAATTCCTTTGGTTGGAAATGGTGCTTGCAACAGGTGAGCTACTCTCACCTATCCTAGCCCTGAATGGCTGGGTAAACGATGCCAGGGAGAATTCCCAGCCAGGGAATGCCTGGGCTACAGCATCCACAGCTACTGTGACTCCTAACAAATGCAGGTGCACCCCTGGCTGCCAAGACAAGGACTTTTTGTACCTTATTTATGAAGAAAAGTGAAAAAAAAATACAGAGGCTACAAACTGGAGGATGCAACTGAAATACGAATTATCAAGAGCGAGATGGAGCTCAGAATAACTTCACTGAAGATGTAGAAGGAAAAAAAGTAGAGCGGAAATTAGGTGAAATATGTGGAGTTTTTCTGAATATGTAAGCAGTGAATTTTATGGGGTACTCATGTCTTTTAAGAATTTCTTTTGAGCTACATATTTGAAAACTAAAAAAAAAAAACCCATTATCAAATTAAGGGCTTGCTGCCATTAGGTATATTCTCATCATGAGAATATACCTAATAACCTTAGAAAAGGTTATATCTAGATGAAATCTGATAAGAAACTTACCACCAAAGCACATCTTTCTTATTTTTCATGACAAACAGTGAAAATGGCTAAAGTTTCTCACCTTACTTCACAACTAAATAGTGAACATCCTTTCTGTTATCAAAAGCTGAATTTGCTGACCTTTTAGGGAGGCCTGAATGCACACTCTTTAGCCATTAGTTTTGTTTTGTGGTGGGCCTGTTTGAAGGTTTTGATATGTTTTATGTATTTTGGAGTTATTTGCCTTATTTTTGTTAGGCTGTTACATGGCATTTTTGGTTATAATCCATTGCAAATATGCCCACATGATATATAATTGGCATATGTGAAATAGATGCAGAGCTGCTGAAAGTAGCTACTGAAAATACTGAAAGTACCAGTAATGTCAACAGCAAATATGTAAAAGGACAGCTACTACTGATTTACACTTTTACAGAATAACTGCATTTCCCAAATAGTCACCCAAATAAAATTGTGGTTGTACTTAGAAATATTTTTAAATATAATTTTTGTCTGTAGACTTTTCTGTTTCCTGCTGAAATAGTGCAACATGGAAGTTGATTAGAATTCTCTAACAGTGAACCTACAGGTTGAATCCTGCTGTTACATTCTATTTTATTGAATAGTGAGATGATGAACAGTGCAGGTAATGCTGGACACAGCAACATTCCTTTATTTAATTTTCCAATCTAAAGTTAGGAACATTTTGGTTAATGGAAAGTGAAGATAGTGTTAAGGAGGTTATTATTTATTGGTGATTTATACGGCAATGGGATTGTATTGTAAAGCACTGAGTTATAAAAACTGACATGTTAAGTCTCCTTAACTCTCAGGCACTGGAGAATTACCCTGGGTTCTAGTTGAAAAATACATATTGGCTGATAGAAACAAGACACAAACTGTGTCTAGATTCATTTAGAACTCCCAGGTGGGAAAATCTGAGTAGGTTTTCAATGAAGAATCTATTATTCCTTGGTAACTCAGAACATCACCTATGAAAACTATGGCATCTAAAATGAGAAATCCTAAATCCAGCCAGTGCTGGCTGACAATGTCATATTCCACTTGTTGAGCTAATCATTGCCTTTAATTACCAGAAATATTTTTGTAATGGTAACATTTCTCAGATGCACTAGTGAGCTGTTGGCCTAGTAGAAATGAAAATTTAGCAAATTCCTGTTAGTGATATGGTGATATCTTATTGCTAAAAAACAGAAATAAGAAAAAAACCAACCAAACCCTGCTTACTGGTTGTGTTATTTTATCATGTCTAAGATAACACATCTAGTAAGCTGCAAATTCCCTGGGACAAAGACTTTATGTTTATATTTGTGATCTGCCATTCAGACCAATGGGACAATGCAGTCCATAAACACTAACAGAATGCCAGGTAATTTCAGATTATAGGCTGTACAAGAAATGCAGTAGTTTGCTTTTTAGGCACAGTTATATGAGATTTTATGTGATGATTATCATTAGAGCAGCAAAAATTTTCATGTGATATCATGCCAGCAGAATATCCACAGTCAGTCTAACCCAAATGCCTGTGAGGACTTGCTGGATCTTTCAATGTAAGTGTTGCTGTTTTAATCTGACAAACTTAATCAACATACTAATGTAATGACTAAAAAAAATATTCTTTTTCCTAAAATCTTATATAAAAGAAAAAAGTTCTTATGAGGATGTATCAGCAACACATATTATCTAGCATGGAGGCAATGCTGTTTAACAGAAGCTAAAGGCATATTGGTCTGATAGTAATTTCATCTACTTCTAAAACATATAAATATAAAGGGTAGTAGAAGTCTGAAGATGAAGATAACAAGAGCTGCTGAAGCACAGAATGGCAGAAAGATAAGCAACAGTCTCCTACTCTTCAGGTGTGTCACATGAGGCTGCCTGCCAGAATGAAACCAGTGAAAAGTCACATTTTCAATGCTATTTTCTAATTTTTATTACTATTTCAAATACTCCTCTCTTTAATTATGGCAACAGCTGTTGGCAGCACTGTACAATATGTGTCTGCACAGTATGTGTTCTCTCACATTTTGTTCTGCAGAGAGTGGGGCTTGGATTTATTTTTATTTAAAGCTAAAGAAAGGATTTTATAGGCTGTTCAATAACTGGAATCCTTGAAAATTCACCTTACAAGGTGTGAGGAAAGCCCACTGTTCAAATGCACCACACAATGCCAAGGGAAGTGTGGATTCTTCCTTCTCCTCTTCCTCTCCTCTCGGTGATGTAGGGATGTTTTTCAACAAATAATAAGTGACAATCTCATGTATTTTATAGTTGCTCAAACATTAGTCAAACATCTGCTATACAGTAATACTGTGATGTGAACTGCAATCAACTAAGGCTTGTCCCTACCAGAAAAGTTGATATATTTATTGAAGACACCCACAGAAGGTGCAAACTTCAGTCTGATCCTGTCTGTTTTCCACCTTTGTTGCTCATTCTTTACATGAATATATATATGTATATATATACATATACATACATACACACACACACACATATATATACAGATACATATACATATACATATACATATACATATACATATACATATACATATACATATATATATATACATATATATATACATATACATTTACATATACATACACACACACACACACACACACACACACACACACATATATATATATATATATATATATATATAGTCTATGTGCTTCCAGGCCAAAAGCTGAAATGAAATGACAGTGATGTAGGGATATGGACTCTGGGCAATATTAAAGAAAAATCCTGTGTGCCTGTGAAATTCAGATTCCCATTTCTAGTGATATCTGGAGAATGCCAAGTGACTTAAAGGTAACATTTAGGCTTTGCTGGCCTGTGTGCCCTTGTCTGAGCATGATGCCATTTAAGCATCATTTCCACTCCTCCCCACTGACCCTCCTTTGTCTCTTATGTCTCCCTGTCACCCTGTGTCTGGCTGCCAACAGAAATGCCTAATGATCTGAAAAATGCTGGGAACTTGCTGTTTCCATCTGGATCTGTTCCGTGATGTGTCCCCAGTGTGAGCACACACAGCTGTGCTGCCCTGGGCACAGCACTGGCAATGATTTTAGCTGGGTGAAGTTGATCTGTCACCACCCATGAGACCACAGCCTCAGCCATTTTCCTCCTGAGTCTCACTCCAGAAATTAACTCATCAGCTACTGGCACAATGTCTCCTGACATTCTTGAGCAGCTTTTTGATATCCACAGGGGCTCTGCTGGGAATTGGGAAGCAGAGGAAAAAGCAGAACCAGGCTGCTTCTTTCGGGGAAGAGCTTGCCTCACACCACAGTGGCAGAAAGATGCTCTTTGTCCCTCTCCAAGGTTGGTTGCTGCACTGGAGCTGGCCACTGAGCCCAGGTCTTGGGGTCTTTTGAGTCAGAGTGACCCTGAGAATGTTAAAAGTCTCTTTTCCCAGCCCAGTGCTCAAAGGAGGAGTCAGAGCTCTTAATTTCTCGGTCTCAAGGTTGTTCATTGTTTCTTATCTATAAAAATTTTCTCCTGCCCTGCCAAGGGCCAATTTTCTCCATCCAGCAGGACAGTTCCAGGCACTCTGCCTGCCCCCAGGGAGGTATTATCTTTTTATCCTAAAAACTACGTGTAAAATGTTTACAATTACTTTCCAATACCTATCACCTATGTTAGACAGTGAGCTTCTACTCTAAACCAATCCAAAAGTGCCAACATCACAGCAGAAGATGGAGGCCAAGAAGAAGAAGGAGAAAGGCAGGACACACCCAGATCCCTCCATCTTGCCTCCTGAGCCCCCATACCAAAACCCCCAAAATCTACTTTTTAAACTTCACTATTATTCTGCCTAAACTGTTGTGGCTTGCTGATCTTCATATAAAGTTGGTAATTTGCCCCATGGGTCATAATGAAACCCACAGGTGTTTTGGGCTCTGTGCCAGGGCTTCTGAGCCCCCTGGCAGGGGTCTTGGCTGTCCTGGACAGCCAGAGGGATGTTCTGGGTTCCCACACCCGGGCTGCATTTCACCTCCCAGAAACCCAACTGCAGCGAGAGCCCTGGCTGATCTGTCAGTCTGGAGTGAGCCAAGTCTGAGGTGACCCCAGAAAACTTCAGAACATCTTTGGGGACTTGCTGAATGGCAGCCTTGAACATTCTGTTAGCATATAAATGATAGTCTTAGGTGAGCAAAATGATCAATTGGTGTCAAAATATCTTTCAGGATATGTTCTCACTTCTTCCTGGTGGAAGCCAAGACTTGAAGGTGAAACTTGAGTCATGGGAGAAAAGACAGGGCCAGAGAGTGCCCACAGGGACAGCTACTGGCTCACAGAGGGACATAAAATTTATTTTTCCCACCCTCTCAGTTTCCTCCAAGCAAATGAAATGATAATCTGACCCTTTTAGTCTGATAATCTTTGAAAAAGAGTTAGGCTTGCCAAAACCCTCTGCTAATGCACCAAAGGAAAAGGAACCAAGTCATAACACATGTTTTGGATCAAACAGTAACATTCTGTTGCACACATCTCAAACTCAGTGGAGGGAACACAGTGCAGCTTTGGAGTGTGCCTGGGGACATGAATCACATATTAGCTCAATATTTGCCCAAAGTGTATAAATCACCAGGATTCAGGCAGCTAAACTTTGTTTGTAAGAGCAGCACCAGTAAATGTGCACACTGCAGCCTTGTTTGTCTTAACTGGGCATTTTGAGGCTTTACCTATACACCAAGTAATATTCAGTGTTTTTTTCCCTTCTTTTTGAACAAGGAAATTGTGTAAATAACACAACAATGAAAGAAATGCTCCACCTCAGAGACAGCAAAACATCAGCAGCATAACCAAGTTTGACATTCTTATGGATTTGGGTTGACAACTTTGACAATAATAAACAACAGATATATTAAATCTAAATTTACTACTAGACATCAAAAAAACAAAAAGGTGATCGGTGCCATGTAAAACTGCCTCAAGAAGAAAAGCAGTCAGTCTAGTGAAGATCAAGTTGGGTGAGTCAGTTGATTATTGACTGAAAAGCAGAGTTTGGGGTGAGTCTGCAAGTTTTTGGCTCTGTGGTACTGTGAGAAGAGGGTGAGGGTTTTCTGTCACCTGTCTGGTGGCCCTCTGGGAACTTGTGACCCTCGTGGGAACTTCAAACCAAACCTGGGAAGGGGGAGCTTTTCCAGCCATCCTAATTCATCAATCCCACCTGGCAGGTGAGTGAAGGACAGAGGTTTTCTTCATCTCTTGTCTGAACAAATTAGTGCTCTGTGTTGGGTTTGGTGGCCCCGCAGCTGGCCAGGTGGCAGATCAAATCTCCAAGCTGTTTTTCCACCCTAGTCCCACTGTCTCCTGCCCAAGTGTCAAGATGGAAAAGAGCAGCAAGGGCAGGAAGGAGAAATGAGTGGATGTCCTAGGGTGACGTTATGATGCTTGTATTCCCATTCATGTGCTCTGTTAATGCTGGATATTATGTTCTGTACCTTTAAGACTGGCTCTGAAGATGAAAGTTTTGTTTTGGTTTTCTTATCAGCCTGGTGGGACACAGAGACTGCGGCTTTTGCTTTCTCTGCTTTTGCTTTTCGCTTTGCTCTCTCGCTCTTGCTCCTGCTTTGCTCCTGTTTGCTCTTGCTTCTGCTCATTAGCTAGTTTAGCTAAACAGTCCAAATTTCTTTCTGGTCTGTTTCTCCTTTCGTTTTTTTGGACCTACTCAAACCTGCTCCGGGCTGGGCCCTGGGAGCACCGAGAGTTTGCACCCTGTGGCCCAACGGGGCCTACTCTGGGCAGCAGCTGCCCCAGCGCCGGAGGGACTGAGAACAGAGCGACCACCCCCAAGAGAGACTTTCTGAATTTGTCATCTTTTTCAGAGTGGTGAAAGAGTGGTGTCATCCTGTACTGTTCATTTTGTGTGCTGTGTCTGTTAAATAAACAGGTTCTTTCCACTTCTCTCTGAGGAATTCTTCCCGAACCAGTTGGAGGGAGGGGCCCTGTGGGTTTGCTTTCTGGAGGGGCCCCCTTTGGAAATTCTCTACCAAATTTGCCCTTAATCAGGACAATGGAGTCACTAGAAAGTCTGGGAAATATGAAAGCAACTGGAGAAAACTGCAAGGCAAAATATTCTAGGGGCAAGGTCCAAGGGGGCATTTGGTGAACTTACAATGCTGGAAGCAGAGAGATGTTTGGGGTTAAAAAGGAAAGCTCTGGGACATTGAACTGCAGGAAATCAGGGTTCAGTAGTTCTGCTCCTCAGGGAGCAACTTGTCTTCAGAGCCTGACAGTATTGCATTGTGGTTAAATGTGTCTGGAAGGATTGGTTTATTGCTATCATGATATATGAATCTTCTCCAGATACTTATCTCAGAGGTTGTGGAGGGGTTCAGTAAGCAATGGCAGGCTATAAATGGGGGAGGAGAAGGATGTCAAGCTTAACATCAGGGAGGAAGGAAAGCTAAAATAATAAATATTGATTTGGAGTATGTCTCTTATTATCTCTGAGCGAACAGGAAAATGTTATAATAATGTGATATTTATGTGAACCATAAATTATCCACGTGGAGCTCTTCTGCATTGGTGTTGACTAACCAAGGAACAAGGCTGGGGGTGGCTGGCCATGCTGCTCATCCAACAGCTCAAGTTCATTTTTGTATTTCACTGTATTCCTGCAGGCTCTACATTTTTATTACTTTATAGCCATTTGTGGGATGCATCCCCAGACCCAAGGACATCACTTTTGCCAAGTGGTTTGAGTCAGTGAGAGGCTTGTCCTGACTTTGGTGATCCTTTGGTGATCCTTTGGTCTGTTTCCTGCTTTACAGCTGAAGGGAGCTGAGTAAATCCTAATGACAGCAAACATTTGACTGAGTTGAAATCTTCCATGTGGATTTTGACCATACAATGAAAGGAAGTTGTAAAGCCAAGCCAGGCACTGGACATGCACATTTAATGCTGCTTTAACCCTTTGGCAAGAGGTCTGTCAGAATTGGAGACTTAACCTGAAATTTATTTGGACTTTAGCAGGGAGTCTCCACACTCCTGGACTCCACACATCTTGGGACTGCATTTCTTCACCTTCAGATTGAGGTGCTAAAGTTTCAGGATTACATGTTCAGACCCTTCATTGCTTCAAATCAATTTTAAAAATTCACACAATATTTGCTTAGAAAGTGTTCTTCATGTGGAGCAACATGAAAAGGAAAGATTTATTGTCCAAAAAAGAATTCCCGAGTAGAAGCACTAATAACATGGCAACTTGTGATTCCTTAATACATAGATGAGATGGAGGAAATGTTAATGAAATGATAGTATGAGTATCAAGTTTTCCCCATGCCAAAGTCAAGGTGGAAAAGTCATCCAAAAGGGCAGTGCAGATGTTCCCCATGTGCTCACATGCCTTTATTCTGTAGTCTGAACAGATCAATACATGCAACAAAGGCATTGACATCTCATTAAGTCTGAAAGCACTGATATGGTGTCAATGCCTTAGTTACATCTATTGAAGAGGATATATTAAGGTTATTTGTGTCTCTTAGAGTGCCATTTTGTACTACTTGCAGAAACCATGGTGGGTTTAGGGTACACCTCTGCGGGTATTTACTTCTGTGTAAGCCTCCCAGTTACAATTTTGTCCAATTTCCATTTTTTAAAAAAGCTTTGCTTAGATTCAAAAATTATAGTGCCATTCTGAGATGGACCAGGTCTGCTTAAATCTGGGATATTTTCTGATTTTGGTAGCCTCTCTGTCCTACAGGCTTTGAGCTGCAGGCTGGCTGAAGAATGCACCTTCACCTGTGCACATGTGACACAAAGGAGGATTTTCTTTTACATTTTCCACTCTAAAATTCCCCTCTTTTGCTTATTCAGCATAGCTTGTGAGGCTCAGGCCATCTCCTGGCTGTGTACAAAGGATGTGGAAGCTGAGAAAGTACATTCAGTCCTACCTGAGTTCTCTGAGCTGTGCAGGTGCAGTCCTTGTGCAGGGGCTGTTGTGACTCCTGCAGACCCATCCCAGGCAGGGTCTGGCAGCAGATCCATGATCAGGCACCAGCCCCAGCCTGAGGAGCCACGAGCCCTTCCCTCCCCTCTCTGCCACAGCAGAAATCAGCTGCTGTATTTGTCTGCATAGGAGGGTGACACAGATCAAAGATCAGAGCCAATTTACTGGTGCAAAATCAGATTGCATCATTAACAATAAAAAAAAGAGGATGCTTTGGTTCTAGACCTTTTTTTTTTCTTTTTTTTTTTTTTTTTTGTATCTCTGATATTCCATTTGTACAATTTCTTCTCTCAGTTTATGAATTTTTTTTCAGTGTACTGTGGAATTGTGTGCAGATATGTCTATATCATGGTGTAATTTCCATGTACTATGTTTCATGGCCCAAGAAATGTGCTGTGTTCAAGGCTTTGAACTTGGAACACATTTAAGGGTCTGATTTTGCATGGTGAGTGAAAATCAGATCCCTGTAAAGTTTCATCTTAGATATCTAAAGACGAGTTCATGCAGGATCAGTGACCACTTACAAATGTTTTTCTCCTTACCAGATCTCCTCATTTAGAAGACACTGTAAGAGACGAATTATAGGGTTTTTAAAACTTATTTTATTTTATTGGAGCATTGCTGCTCTGAGTATTTGGGAAGGGCTGTTTCTACTGATGTTCTTTGGTATTGGGACTCCAATTCAAATTAGCAGCATGTGCCACCATCAGGGTTTTCTGTCTGCACATTGTTCTGTCTGACACTACACAGTTCTTCAAAAGGAATTCTTGTAAATCTTTGAAACACCAATGTCTGATTGCTTTGAAGTTTTAACAGTGTCAAATATTTCTTTGAAACTGGGGACAGTAAAATGAAAGCTGAACAGGCAGCTCTGCCCACACAAACAAGTTTTTTTTTGTTTTTTTTTGCATTTTCAAATGTTTCTGCTGCTGGTTGCTATCGGAACTTTGAAAAGTCTTTCTAGTGCTTGAAATGTGACACAAACAAGGGACTCTTCCATTTTTCTTTTTCAAAGATGAGGAAATTTCAAAATTATTGAAGGCAATAAAAAGGAAAATGAAAAGCAAAAGCAGAACAATTTTGATGTTATCGATTTTACAGTGTCAGTGTCAAAGGGAAACAGGAAAAAAGGGAGAAAGTCTCTCTCTGTGTATGTATCTTGAATTTGTCAGGTTTCACATTGAAGTTTTTTTGTTTGCTTTTTTGTTTCACAAAAAACTTTCCTGTTTTACAATAATAACAATTTTTCTTTGAAATACAAATTTTAATTTTCAGAGAGTTCTGAGGATAAGTCTGCCTTATTTTTAGGAAAAAAGAATCCCTTCTAGCTATGCAGTGAAGTGCCTTTTGATGTCTAAAGAATTTTACATTTGGACAGTTAAGTTAGAAATAACTAATAATATGTTCATTGATTATATGTCTTTGATTCCAACAATCCTCCTTCCCTGAATTATGAGAGAAAATTAATTAAACCTTCTTGATAGAAAGAACTATCTCATGCCTCTTCCTCTAAGCTGTCCTCTGCAAATATGAGTAAAGACTAATAATGTTACACACACTGAATTTCAAGGAAATTTCTTGCAATATGTAAAAGTAATCATGTGCAAATATGTTTGCAGACTGGAATTGTATTCTCACCCAAATATATAATGCAGTTTCCAGGTGGTAGCTATCTGATATTATGTCTATTTTTGTTTTAACACAATGAATACTCAGAAGCAGAGTAATACTGCTCACTGCCTTTTCCTTCTAATATTGTTCATGGCAGAAATCCAATTTATACAGTGCAAATAATCATTATTTCCAATAGGTTGAGGATCTTTCCTGGCAAGAGCATAACCAATGCCTTCTACTCCTACTTGTGTAATTCATGGCATTTCAGTGATGTGAGTTAGCATATAAAATCCATTACCCATAGAAGGATTGTGGAAAGGGGAGGAAAAGAAAAAGAGAAAAGAAAACAGGGAGCATTCCTAACGCTTCCAGGCACAGGGAGTTAAAGCAATCAGCAAAGTTGGTGGAAAAAAATACAACAAGGAAGTTTAATACCCTGAAGAAGTACAGGGATCTTGTGGCCCTGGGAGAGTTTGGCTGTTTCTGAGCAGTTTATTACCAGGGGCTTGCCACAGCTCCCAGCCCTTTCCTGGATTGCTTTGGATGCACACAGAAAGGACTTGAGCAGCAATCCCTGTCTCACCTGGAAGGCTGTGGGGGCTCAGTGCCAGGCACTGAACTCCTCAATTGTCTTTTGCAAGAAGCCTCCAGCAGGATGCTAAAGCAGGAGCATGTTTTCATCGCCGGCGTCGCGAATGGGAGTGACTCATGTGCCATCTGTTTTGTCCCTCCACCCCATCATATGGGCTCCCTGTTTGTGCTGGATAATGCATTTGCCATCTATTAAAGGGAGAGGAAACTTTGGAACAGCCAAAACAAATATGCCTGAGAAAGGCTGAAGTTTTTGAAAGGGTCTGGCTGGAAAGCCATTCTCACTTTGCACTGAAATGTGACTCTGGGGTAGGGACATGTCAGGTGACACCAGGTGACAGGGGAGCAATGCATGGAAAAGGGACAATTGGCAGGTTCAGAAAGGCTGAGGAGATTTTCAGCACCTCTCTGAGTGGTGGGACTTGCTGCAGGACGCTGAAATCTTATCTGGTGCTCGAAAGGTGCTTGAATAAATGAATGGAACAAAATTTCCATCAAGAGCACTAAAACACAATGACAGCCCCTCAGGCTCGTTCTGCAGTGTAAACTCTGCGTGCTGCTGGCACTAAAACTGGGACTCTGAAATCACCAAGCCTTGTAACAGACTCGAAATACTGATGCCAGAATAAACTGGAGAGCTGGATTAGTGGTGCCTTGGCTGTTCACAGACTGAAATGCCACCAGATTTTTTGCCTCTGAGGTTGCAGTGCTCAGTTAAAGGGTCCAGCAAGGTGGCAATAGCCCCATCTGAGAAAGACTATGCTGAGGAGTAACCAGAACATGGCACACTCCACCCATTTCCTAAAACACTGTCTAATACAGCTATAATGTGCTGTATTATACAGTATTTTCAGTGTCTAAAACACTGTCTATTAGAGGGGGTTTTAGGTGTTTTCAGTGCTTGCTAACATTCATGATGGCATCATTGCAGGAAAATCAGTGAAACTGTGGACTCTTCTTAAGCCCACATTAATTACTTCAAAACAATATGCAAAAAGCATAAGCAAGGCCAAGGAATGACTTACAGCACAAGGATCAGCCTTTCCTCAACAAACACCATCTTTCCCTCGCTGCCTTTCTGTTACATGCTTGTACACCATCCCTCCCAGGGTTAAAGATGTTATATTGATACAGAAGTGCAAGACGTGCTGCATAAATGTGTTAAAAATATATCTTGATTTTCCTGTCATTTCAGGTCTGCCTCAATGGGCAGCCTGACCCCATCACATCTGATACCCCAGAAAGAGCTCACAGGATGGGTGACACAGTTTCAGCCTCCCAGCTCAAGCCTAGACATGAGCCAGGATGTGTCTCAGCCTTGCCCCAACTGGTTTGTGTTTCTCCCTAATGAGTGAAAATGTTACCTAGCTAAATGAGTATGAGGAACAAACTGTACCTACCACCAGAAAAGCTCTCTTGAAAACAGTTTCCAAACATATGCATGAGGTAATGAGCCTGTTTCCCTGCCTGTGTGTCACAGCACTCTGTGCTATTCTGGTTGTGTTCCTCAAGCTGGCATCGCTTTTTTAATGCGCTCGCTCCTGGTCTGCTCTGAGTCAGTCTCTGCACAGTCTCAGGCTGCCTTTGGGAGGATGAGGAGCTGCTGGGCAGCCTCTGCCATCCCCAGCCTGCTCTGCAGCTCTCCTACCCTCAATTTTTACCCCTCCCATCTCCAGCCATGTCTTTTTTCAGTGTGATGTGAGACTGAAAGGTGCAGGAACCAGCCCAGGGTTCTCTCTCCTCTCCCTTGCCAGGAACAGCAGAAGCAAACCCACAATGGTGTAATTCAGCACATGTGCATTCAGAAAACAGGTGTGAGGTGTTTAGAAAGCTCAGCCTTCTGCTGATGAAATCTCCAAGAGCTTCTTGTGCATTACATCAGTTTTCTCAACAGTTTGTAAATGGGTTTTTCCCCCCTCTGGAAATATTTGTCACAGTAGATTATTTTACCTTGTGCTGCTGTATGTTAAATGCAGAATGCTAATACTTTATTTGGCTAAACATGTATAATTTGGGAAGACAGGTGAAGTGATGGATTAATCATCAGGCTTTTAACTCTAAGTCTTGTTAGCTGCTGTTTTAAATGTTGTTTATTTGAAATTACAGTGTAAGTATGATGTCTAAGTGGAAGCTCTTTACATATGTAAAATAAAGCTGCTTTTTCTCTTGGTAATAAGTGAGAGGATTTATTTAAAATCTGTCATTTTCCATCATACCTGGTTGTTCAGATAGACTTATCACAAATAACTCACTAGCAAAGCTACAGCTACTAAAGTACAACAACATTTTCCTTCTTCTTTCTATGAATATCTCTAAGCCTTGACCTGCAGGACCTTTCCTACTTATTCTGGGAAGGTAATTTTACAGACAAAAAAAAAATACAGATATCTGGATAAGTGGCTATGAGTTGAATCCAATTCTGCTTCTCTCGTTGAGTAGGAAAATTGCCCTTTATACAACTCACAGCTGTCCCAAGTTACCTTCCTCACCATCTATTTATAGGTTTTTTGCTTAAGACATCTCAATTTCAAAAGAAATCCTTTTTAGGAGAGCATGAAGTATTGTCTGGGAAGATAGGGGTCCTCCTGCTTTGAATTTGTGCAGTGCAAGAGAGAGGTGAATATTAGTTTTGTCAGAATGGCAATTGAAGCAAAAGAATGGAAAAATGTTCATTTGATGCTGAGCCAAGAATGGTATTTTAAAGGATTCTTTATTGAAACTCAAATGCTTTATTTAAACTAAAAGGAGATTTTTCATTTTGGGAGTATTTAATCCTTTTAACCTTTTTCTGCTTTAGATTTTATTTAGATAAATAGTGTTGCAGAGAAATGGTTTGCTTTGTTGTCATACAGAACATGTTGGTATTTCTGAGATGAAACATTGATTAAGCAGCATCCAAACACTGTGTTTTGGTGTAATATTCCCAGCTCTGTTACACAACAAACTTTTTAGTTTCCAGGGATGTTTTGCTTGTTTGAGGCATGGGCTGGTGGCAGTCAGTCAAAGAAATGACAGAAAATCCTTCCTAAAAGAGAGACAAAAGAGTATTTTGAGAAGCAGATTCTTCTTCCTTGACCAGTGCTGGAGGCAAGCAGCTGATGAAGCAGTTGATCATCTTTAGTGATGCTGGATGATGCTCTTCTACATTCTGCTCTCAGGAACTGGTACCTTTCAGCTCTGAGGGAAGGCACAAAATACCTGTGTTGCTGACTGGTACAGCAGCTGGCATTGAGCAATTTGTTTCCACAGACACTACTTTGCATTAAAGTGTTCTAATATTTCAATTTCATTTGTGGCTGCCCTGTATAGAGGTGAAAGCTGTGATGGCTCTGCTCAAGCCCAGCCTGTTCCTAACACTGGAGAGACACCTTGGGCTGCCAGAGTAGATTTTCCCATCCCTGGGAAATACAATTTTTTATCCCTGGGAAATACAGTTACCCTGAACAAGAAAGGGAAGTGTGAGGAAATCATACTGAGCCTCACAGTGTCCTGGGGGCATGGTCCTGGAGCAGCCTTGCCAGCACTAGCAGGGCACATCTTGGCTTTGTGCTTCCACCCTAGCTCATGTCCACCTTAGCATGGCTTTGACAGGAGAAACTCTGGAAATCAACATTTCCAAGGGAAAAACAGGAGATGAGGGCTTGCCAGCATTTATCATCTGACAATAAGTAAGTAAACAGGCTGGCAGCCACATCTAAGATTATCTCCTCTCTGCTTGGGACTGTGTTATGTTTCAGTTGAGCTTAGGATGGAAAAGAAGGGCTTGTGCTTATTTTTATCTTCAGCTTTCACATTCATAGTTGTCTGTGTTCCAAGACTCTGTGGTGCTTGTGGCTGGTCCAGGATGGAAGGTGTTGGGGTCCAACAAAGGAATTCAGGGGAGTCACACTGCAGTGAGGCCACAAGGACACTGTGCCACAATGTGAGATCATCACCTCCAAGGCAGCTCAGGCACACCCTTTTTCCAGAATGTGGTTAAATCCTGGCATCAGCTGCCTTCCTGGCAGGAATTTCTTCTAAACTGTCTGTTACCTGTTTTCCTCCTTTTAAATCACTGCTCATAGCTGGCTGTGTACTTATACAGCTTTCTTGCAATGAATAGCCAGTTTTTTCTTTCAATTATTGGAACACATTAAGAAAAAGAGTTGGGAGAAAAGGAATCAGCTGTGAAATTATCTTTTCATAGCATTGGTTTCCTGTATTTACCAACCAGTTTTTCACTTGCCCAGATAAAGGTATTTTATCCTACTCATTCCTGTTTGTTTTCTTGCATCAGAATCCTTCCTTCCTTCCTTCCTTCCTTCCTTCCTTCCTTCCTTCCTTCCTTCCTTCCTTCCTTCCTTCCTTCCTTCCTTCCTTCCTTCCTTCCTTCCTTCCTTCCTTCCTTCCTTCCTTCCTTCCTTCCTTCCTTCCTTCCTTCCTTCCTTCCTTCCTTCCTTCCTTCCTTCCTTCCTTCCTTCCTTCCTTCCTTCCTTCCTTCCTTCCTTCCTTCCTTCCTTCCTTCCTTCCTTCCTTCCTTCCTTCCTTCCTTCCTTCCTTCCTTCCTTCCTTCCTTCCTTCCTTCCTTCCTTCCTTCCTTCCTTCCTTCCTTCCTTCCTTCCTTCCTTCCTTCCTTCCTTCCTTCCTTCCTTCCTTCCTTCCTTCCTTCCTTCCTTCCTTCCTTCCTTCCTTCCTTCCTTCCTTCCTTCCTTCCTTCCTTCCTTCCTTCCTTCCTTCCTTCCTTCCTTCCTTCCTTCCTTCCTTCCTTCCTTCCTTCCTTCCTTCCTTCCTTCCTTCCTTCCTTCCTTCCTTCCTTCCTTCCTTCCTTCCTTCCTTCCTTCCTTCCTTCCTTCCTTCCTTCCTTCCTTCCTTCCTTCCTTCCTTCCCTCCCTCCCTCCCTCCCTCCCTCCCTTCCTTCCTTCCCTCCCTCCCTCCCTTCCTTCCTTCCTTCCCTCCCTCCCTCCCTTCCCCTCCCCATTGCCTTGACTCTAGGAACCTTAATTAAGCAAATGAGCAGACCTCTGCTTTAGCACACACTGTCTTTTACCCATGTTGAATGAGTTTCCTGCATCCAGTGTCATCACAATTCTGAAATTCCACATGGAGCACTTTTCACTGAGCTGCATTCAATTATTTATTCAGGCTCTGGTTCCATCCCCACTGAATGCAAGAGCCCTGACTTCAACACAAGGAGTAGCTGGCATACAGCTGGAAAGGGAAAAAATGTAAATTAAAAGTCATTTAATCTCCTTTAATCATATTTCCTCTCCTCCTTGACCAAAAGCTTTAGAAAATAAACAAACTCTCTGAAAAGGAAAACTATTAAGTAAGTTTAAAAGTCAAGTTCATGCCAACTAATATTATCTATTTTAGGACTTCCTGCCCTGCTTATCTCCTTTTAATTAACCTATTTCTGACCTGGAGCATGTGTTTGCCTGGCAGACACAGTCCCACTCTGCAATTGCTCTTGGCTCAATAACAGAGTCTGTGGTGGTGTTTGTGATCAACATTGCTGCTATGTATTTCCTGTAGCAGAGCTAAGGGCAGCCTGAGAGGGAGGCTGGGCAGCAGATGTGGAGCAGGAGCATTGCAGAGGGGAGGCAAAGCTTTCTACTCAAAATGCTCCACATTGGAGCCACTGTTGAAACAACGCGGTCAATCTGCTCTGTCTCCCTTTTCCTACAGCTCAGATGTCTGGGCACAACCCTGGAGCCAAGGGGAGCACAATCAGCAGAATTTCTATTCATTCTTATCTTCTAAAGTGCAGATTTAACATCCTCCTGTGCACAGTGACAGCCAGGCCATGGAGGGTGATAATAAACTTGCTTCCCAAATGGAGTCTGTCCCTTTATTTAAAATCTGAAAATAAACCCGATAAAATTCTCAGACTCCAGATAACACCTAGAGGTCTCAAATGTGTGTTATTCAGAGGGCAACAGCCCTGAAAATATGTAGTTTTAAGTGCCAGAGATTCTATCTCATGATTTTAGTAGCAATTTGATGCAGCCCTGGACAGCACAAAGAAAGATGCTAATCCACTTACCAAAAAAATCCCACCCTCCAAAAAGTACAAAGGTAGGGAAGGGAGGTGGGAAGGAAGGAAGGAAGGAAGTGGCGGAAAGAAGTGGCAGAAGGAAGAAAGTGGCGGAAGGAAGTGGCGGAAGGAAGGAAGGAAGTGGCGGAAGGAAGGAAGTGGCGGAAGGAAGTGGCGGAAGGAAGTGGTGGAAGGAAGGAAGTGGCGGAAGGAAGTGGCGGAAGGAAGGAAGTGGCGGAAGGAAGTGGCAGAAGGAAGGAAGGAAGTGGCGGAAGGAAGGAAGTGGCGGAAGGAAGGAAGTGGCGGAAGGAAGGAAGGAAGGAAGGAAGGAAGGAAGGAAGGAAGGAAGGAAGGAAGGAAGGAAGTGGCGGAAGGAAGTGGCGGAAGGAAGTGGCGGAAGGAAGGAAGGAAGTGGCGGAAGGAAGTGGCGGAAGGAAGGAAGTGGCGGAAGGAAGTGGCGGAAGGAAGTGGCGGAAGGAAGTGGCGGAAGGAAGTGGCGGAAGGAAGTGGCGGAAGGAAGGAAGGAAGGAAGGAAGGAAGGAAGGAAGGAAGGAAGGAAGGAAGGAAGGAAGGAAGGAAGGAAGGAAGGAAGGAAATGTGTGGCAGCTGAAAACATTTTGCAGAGAAGGACAGGAGGCAGCATCAAATCTCTCCCAAGTCCTGTCACTTTTTCATGGGCAGGATTTATTTGTGTAAATCTACAGTCAGAGCTACCTCGCAATTTATGCAGGCACCCCCATACAAGTGTAAGGTCTGGTTTACCTTGTGCACACTTAAACTCATTTCTTCCAGTGAAAACAAGTTCTTTTCATCTCTCTCATTGTGCAGAGAGAACATTTTTGCTCTTCTCCAAGGGGGAAGTACCCTTTGGTGACACAAATAACTGCTTGGAGGTGCAGATGACCTATAGAGGTGGCTCGAAAATCATTAGAGAAAGCTATTAATGAAAATAATTTTCAAAGTGTCCTTCCAGGGGGATGCAAACAGGAAAGCAAGAGGTGCATCTGCACCAGGGTCTCAGACACCAACCCACAGCCTTGTCACACCTGACAGAGCCTTGTCAGGATGTGGCTATCCTGACTGGGATGTACTTTCTGAATTCCATAGGCTGAGTTAGTTGCTCCTGAGACATTCCCTGATTGGCAAATTCCACGTTCCCTGCATTGTAGGGACCTCAGATCCAAAGTTTAGACTGGAAAGATGTAATTCCTTCAGTCACACACAAATGAGGAAAAGAATTTATGTTCTTTAAAAGTCAGATCCTCCATGAAATGAACTTCCCAGGCTTTTTGGCAGCAAGAGGTGTGTTTTTCTCTGAGTTGCATTCTTCACATATTGACTGTGCTTCCCGTGAAATTACAAATACATTTCACATGCAATTGGCCAAATTCCCATATCAATTTTCTGATTTTCACCTTCAGAGAAGGATCTCACAATGCTTAGTGATTGGGCAATAAAATGATGGAAGAAATTCAATGCCAATAGATGCAAAGTGATGCATATGGGGGGGAAAAACCACTCCAGGATGACACAGAATGACAGCTTCTAAATTAGCTTCTGATGTTCAGGAAAGAGATTTGGGAGTCATTACTGACAAGTCCCTGTGAAAATCAGTTCATTGCTCAGCGGTGGTCAAAAAACTGTTAGGAATTGTTAGGGAAAGAATAGAGAACAAGCAGAAAAAATTAGTTATTCTACCACATAAATTCATGATGTGTCTTTATCCTGAATATTGTGCAGTGAACTCATCACCACAGCTTGGAATGGAGAGCTGAAAGTGCCCCAGAGAAAGGAAGAAGCAGGCTCAGTGAATGGAATTTTGTGTGAGGAAAAGCAAAATATACTGGGTATTTTCAGCTTGGGGAAGAGATGGAGCCTGATAACGTCATGAGTGGTAATGGGTAGTTGAGGAAAGAGACTAATTATCATTCCTGACAATATAAGGGCTGATGAAATCAGCTGGGCTTTTAAAAAGGGACCACTTCACCACCCAGCATGTGCTGAAGTTGTGCAAGTCATGGCCACAGGATATTATGGAGACCAAAATAACAAATGGGCTCAAAAAATGGTGGGGCAATTTGGCAGAGGATGGGACCATCGGTTTCTGCTCAAAATTGTGTGCAGGGTGAAACCCCAGAAGTTCCCATGTCACCAGAAGCTGTGAGAGAGCGGAGGTCGCTCAGTGCCTGCACTGTTTCTTGTGTGCTTCCCTTGAGTGTTCCTGTCTTACCACACTCAGGGCATGGAGCCAGGTGAGGCTTTGCTCTCTGGTGTGACAACTCTGTTCATCTGTTATGCTTTTAAAATGTATGACCGACATTTTTATTTTTATTTTTCCCACATCTTCCATCACTGTCTCAAGTGGGAGGCCTAGATGCATCAGTGTGTTTGTCGCTCGCAGCTCATCCCAATGGCAGAGAAGCAGCCCACTCCCCATTCATAAAGGGATTGTTGACCCAGGAAGAGTCTGCTGGCTCTTCATGGGTTAACAATCCCTTTGTGAATGGGTCTGGAAAGGTCCTGAGGGACTGACAGCCACCTTCCTCCTCCTCCCCACACTCTGTGTGGTTCCCCACAGAAAGGGCCATGCAGACCCTGCCATGCCAGCACTTCCCAACCAGCCCTGGGCTGCATCCAGTTCTTATGAGTAAGGCACAGAGAGAGAGGAAAATAAAACCCCTCAGTGCAGCAAAACCCTCCAGTCCTCAGTCAACACTGAAGTGAAGCCTACGTGGTTTGGTCAAAATCCAGCAGTACATCTGTGGAAGAGGTGGGAGCTGGATCCAGCCCTTTTCTGGCTTGGATAGTAACCTGTAATTAGACTTGTCAGACTGCAAGACACCTAATATATCCTTCTGCAGTATTTTTGCTCTTGGTGTAACTTTTTCTTATATCCAGTGTGCTGTAATTCTGGGTTTTTCTCTTTATAGCAGCCAGTTTCTCAGCATAGTCCCTGGCCACAAATACTTTTGAGTGGAACATCTGGTTCTAATGTGTGCTCTAGAAATGTTACTCTCTGCAATATTCCATTTGTCTCCCAAACAATATTTTTCCTCTTGTGTTTGCCCAGAGAATCTTGTAAGCTGATCAATATCTGAAGCAGCAAAGGATGCATTTGAGAACAAAGGCTCCAAAAGCCACATAAACAATTTCCCAGAACTCGAGGCAGTCAAGGAGGGGTGGTTTGCAGGGGAGCTGTGCACTGGGAGCTCTGCAGGGCTGCCTTCCTCATCTTTCTCCATGCTGCCTTTTGCCACCGCTCCTACCAGTTACCACCACTGCAGGAGCAATCCCAGCTCGATTTCATGCTGGTGATCCCATAAAACTTTTTGGTTTTTAGTTCTCCTTCACTTCTAGCCAAACCCTTTCAAATGTTCAAAGGAAGAAATGCTGCTATTGCCTGGTTCCTTCTGTTGTTTCTCACTGTCATTACAGCCGCATTATGTGAGTCAACAAACTTTCACCTACACAGAGGGGGAGCACTGCCCTGCATAAAACTGTGGTGGAGCCAGTAAAGCAGAAGTACAAGAGGAAGCAGGAATGTTTAATATACTTGGGGAACATGAAAAGGCTGCTGAACTCCAGAGAAAACTTCAGTGCTCTTCTGGTATGTTTGCAATATAGATGATGTAAATAATATATAACTCCTGGAAAGAGTGGAGGAATATATAAAGTTTTATGTAGGGGAGCACTGCACACATGTGGGAGATTCAGATGCAAATCACGGGCTGGATGCCAAGCCCTGCATGCCCACTGTAAACGAGGCTTGGGGACTGAATTACTGAAGTAATTAAAGTGGATTGTGACTCACATGCTGAAAGGGTAAATTGTGTACTGCCACAATCCACCAAGTCATTTAATTCTGGAAAACTGAAGCTCCTCAGTGACAGGGAGGAGGATTTATTGTTACATTATTTTACCTCTGCAAGCCAAACTGCAGGCAAACACGATCGTGGCTTTTAAGAGTTTGCCTGGGCAGGGTTTTGCTGCTGGCCAGCCACCTCATCATTAACATAAGGCATGGAGACAGAGAGCATGATTCAAACATGTGAAAAAATGCAGCTTGACCATTTGAAATCCTTCAGGGCCTTTGCTGTAGGTGAACAAAGCTAAGCATGCTCTGAGGAGCCTGCTGCCCAGATGTGCTGCAGCTGTGCCAGGTGGAGCTTCCTCTGCTGAGATGTTCCCACCCAGCCCAGGGTGGGCACAGGAGCACTGGATGGAGCACCTGGGGGTTTCAGCCTTCAAGGAGCTGAGGCTGGAGCCCCACTCAGCTCCCAAGAGCCTGACTCACAGACTTCTGTGTCCTGAAAATAGATTAGTTTGCTTTCTGGAAATGCAGACTTGCTTTTCCAGCTCTTTGTTTCAGGGCACACATGGGATTCAGCTGCCCTGTCTCTGCACAGCTCCTTTCCCATATCCACATCTTTCTCATTAAAAAACAGAAAGTAGAAGAGAAGGTCCCAGCTCAGCTCCTGCCTCCCATTCCAGTGGAAGGTGTCCCTGGCCATGGCAGGCAAGTTGGAAGTAGATGACCTTTGATGTCCCTTCCACCCCAGGCCATCCTATGATTTTATGAGTCCCAATTCACCATTCTCATCATGCTCCTCCCTCCTCTGAAATCAGAAAATATGCCCAATGTCCTTTTCAGTGTTAGAATCTGCAGCTCTTCTCTTTCCCTCTGCTCATCCAGCCATTTAATGCTTAGCATAACCATGAATGTTTGCCATATGGGCCTGTCTCTTGATATTTTAATCTGCCCTGAGTTTTGGGTCAGTAATAAGCAGTAGGAACAATTATAAAAAAATAAATTGTCACACTTGAAATAAAACAGGACCATTTATTTTATTCCTCTGAGGCTGTATTCCTAATATAGCTTTTTGGACACCTGAGCAAATGCTTACCTTGAGATTTTGTTCTGACTCTTTTGAAGTGATGCCAATAGGACAGAGATTCCTGCTGTGATTCAGTTATTAAAAGGTGCCTCTGTCCAAATCAAGGTGTAAATGAGACCACAGGCTGAAGTCAATGGTAGAGATTTTATTTAACAGTAAATGTGAGGTAGAAAGAGAGAAAGAAATAGGAAAGGGGTCAAAGAGAGGGAGAGACAGATTAAGCAGAAAGTTATCACCATCCCACGGATCCTGTGGTGTTCCACTGGTCCTTCTTCAGCCTGCTTTTTGGTGGTGGGGCTCCCAGAGTTGTTTTTCTGGGCTATTACCTTTGTACAGTCCAAATTCTGGATATCTACAGGGCATGGGTGTCATAACTTGGGATGACATGAGTGTAAGCAGTTGTTTTCTTTCCCACAGGGTATTTTTGTCCAGGTGCAATATCTGGGAGGTTCCCCAGATTTGCTTCACCAGGCCTGGAATCAGTGCCCTCCTGCAAATTCCTTTCTTCTGTGCTTATCTCAAGTTCTTGCTGTGGTGGCTTTTCTTGTGGCAAGACCCCTCTGTGGCCTTGACAGTGTTTTGAGCCAGGAAACTGCATTCCTTAAGTCCTTACAACTCCCTCTCTAATCATTTGCATGTTGTGCATGCCATCCAGCACAGGGTAAACATGATAAAACAGAGGAAAATTATCTGTGTTGCTGGAGGTCAATAGAAATAGTGATTTTACAAAACATGTCTGGGAAAACAGCTGGCTGAAATTATTGCACCAGAGACACCTTGGTCACTTTGCACAGCAGCCTCTGTGAAACCTCCCCAGAAATATCTCAGCTTGGAGCCTGGCTTTGGTGGTTGCAGCACAGGTATTGCAGCTGCTCTGGGGCAAAACTGCTGCTGGTGCTTCCCCCAGCAGCTCCAGGAGCTCTGAGACTGGGGGAGAGCCTCCTTTGTGATGGAGAAGAATGAGGGGAATTGTCTGAGAGAGCTCTGGAGGAGCAAGGATGCCACATTTTGGTGTTCTCTGAAGCTGCATGACCTTTGATATCAATAACTCAACAGAGAGGCACAAAGCAGGCACTGACTTAATCTGCTGCCTTTTCTGGTGATCACAGCCCTGGGTCAGCCCCTGAGTGCTGCTGGTGGTGCTGATGGGATCAGACCTGGAGGTCCTGCACAGCACAGAGACCCCACAAGGGATGGGCTGCTGCCAGCACCTGCCCAGGAAATGCTTCCCATAAGTCAGAGGGATCAGGTTAGAAACTGGAGAAGTTTAATCACTGTCTTTAGTAAGAAACGCTCCCACCAATGTCCTCATTTATTAAAACTATTCTTTGATCTGAAAAGGAAAAAAAAACTCGTTTTATAGGAATAGTGATTTCTGGAAAAGGTATTTTGAACTTGTTTAGGCATAGCTGGCAAATTTTAATTATATATGAGCTCTTACTTTAGCACTTTTTCAGTTGTATTTTACTCCTCTGGAAACGTGGCAGGTCTGAGTCAGCAGGATGCACAGCTGACTCCAGCCTGGGGAGGAGGCAGGGCAGGGCAGCTCAACAGCATCCAGATGTTGTGCTCTATTTCCTTTCCAGTGGTCTCTTCCAGCCCTCTCAGAGAAGGAGGTGGCATGCAGATGAAGAGTGTTATTTTTTCAAGGCAGACTCTAGATAGCAGAAATGACTGGGAAGAGTACAATTTCTGCAGGTCTGACTCAACAGCATCTGCTTCACTGGAAGCACTGAGAGATTATTGAAATAAGGCAGGTGTCCAGGTTTCATTGAGGAAAATATTTTAAGCTGTTTTCATAAGGAGGACTGTCTGGAACAGCAAAGTTGGCTTTTTTTGAGGGAAATGGAACAAATCAAAACAAACACAAAAAATGGAAGGAAGTGGGATTTTGACAAAAGCTTTTAACTCTCCTTTTTTGGAGCAGATTAGAAGGTTTGTGTTTTGGACACTCACCTAAAAGATTGACATTTTGGAAGGCAAGGAAGTGAAAGGAAGAAGGAAACCTGCATCCTGGGTACAGAAATGGGATTTTATCATGCTTTGGAGGGGTGGAAGTGAATTTGTCTCTCTCCAGACCCCCTCCAAAACAAAATGTATGCATGTTATATCTGCATGTTATATCAACATGCTCTTAAAAGACTGGAGGTGCATCTATTTTTGACAAAAGTTCAGTTATTTTACCTGTCATTCTGATTTCTGTTTCTTAGGAAACATAGAGCTGCAGTTGGAAGAAAAGAGAAAAGCCATATGGCAGACAATTCCCAAACAAACAAACACATACAGTAAAGGTGCCAAACAGCTTTTATACAAACAAAAAGAGCAGAAAAACAGCCTTGCCCCCCTTTGATGCATCTACATGTTCTATGAAGGAATATCTACCTGGCTTTTAACCCATGTTCAGTCCTTCTGGAGAGACTGTCTCTTTTACCATGTGTGCTCGAAGTATTTCCTAAAGCAGTCAGGTTTTAATAAGATCTCAATTTACAGAAATAAATATGCCTAACCCTGTGAATAACTCTGGAACTGGCATTAATTTTAAGTGTTATCACATATTTGCCATAGCTGAAATGCTGTGGGATGGAAAGCAGCTGGGCTGGGACTGTCATGGCTCAGAAATGGCCCCTTGTGAAGTTGATCAGGACTGAAACCCCAGGTCTTGGTCATGCAGCACCTCCTGGTTCCTCAGGAAAACCTCTGGAGCAACCCTTGCTCGGGCCAGCAGGACCTCATTGTTTGGGGTCTGCTGGGTGGTGGATGTGAGGAGCTCCTCAGGAACTTGAAATCAGAGTAAATGTTACTTATTTAAGATGCTAACTGTGATATGATTATAAAAGCCCTAGAGCACCATCTCTGTGTCTTTTTGAAAGAGTAGGTGAGGAGAGAAATAAAATTCTCAATGTTTCATCAGAGGGGGAGGAACCAATTTTGCCTATTTTGGAATTATTTGACCTGGTGCAGGCTGCTGCACTGCACAGTGTGGGCAATGTGCACTCACACTCACACACACTCACACTCACACTCACACTCACACTCACACTCACACTCACGCTGCTGGGCACTACAGGCAGCACAGGAGAAGCTGAAATGGGGCTGGCAGCTCCTCAGGGCAGCAGTGGCTGGATGAGAACAAAAGGACAGCCAGGATTGGGAAGAGAGGAGCAGAACTGGTCCTGAGAGCAGGGGTGACAGCACAGCCAGGGTTTGAGGGAATAGAATGGAAAAAAGGATGGGACAATGGGGAAGTGCAAAGGGCCAGGGACTGAGAGCAGTCAGTAAAGTGTCTGGGGCTGCTTCTTGTCATTCCCAAATTCCTCTGCTCCCCTATTTCCCTGTGCCAGAGAGGGTCTGTGAATGGCTTATCCAAGTATTTTTTTAGTTCTCTCTGGAAGATGTGAAAGTTGAAGAAAACAATATTTACTGTCCCTGCAGCCCCTGGAGGCAGAGCTCCATCCAACTCTGGGTGCTCCACTCTCAATGCTTGTTGATGCTGGGGTTCATGTATATTTGAAATAGAAAATGGAATGTTTCTTGTTCCCCATCCTACCTTTTCCCCCCTCACAAACATGCAGGATGCTCAGTGTGCACAGACAGACTTCTCCAGGTCTGGGAATGTGAGTACCTGAGCTGCTGCTGGTCCTGTCACAGGGCAAATCAGCTCCCTTGCCTGCCAGAGCACTTGGCCAAGCTCAGGAGCACCAGGCCCAGCATGGCTCTGCACATTTTCACTGGTGTCTCCTGAACATCTGCTACAAAAAGGGCCTGAGATGGGTTATCTCTATGTTCATCCATGATAAAATTAGTAACTTAATGAGAATTTACCATGGATGCGGTAGGTCTCATTCCACACAGGACAACTTGGGTTAATTGATTGTGTTAATCACATCCTCCCCTACTCATCTTAATCCCTACATTTAATTTTATTTGGGTTGCACAGGTCCCTTGAGGAGCTGTGCTTGATCCAAGCACAGTCAGACTCAGTTAAGTTTCTTGTCAGGCCGAGAGGAGTGGAAGGATGCAGCTCAATGCAAAGCAGAAAGGACAGGAGGGAGAAAAATGAAAGGAACTTCAGAAACAAGATCCAAAATGAAAGATGCTAACTGTCACCTAATGGGCCTATCATTCTTATAATCATTATAAAATTACTAAATAGATATGACTGCTTTGAGAAAGAAAACAGACAGGAGCAAGCTCTTTCTCACTGCCTGCTCCCACACTGATGTGATTTCTTTTCCCAGGGAGGGGAATCCTCTCCCATTTAGCCTAACAAGGGCAGCCAGGCTTCAGTGCTGCTCCTGGACCATGCACAGATGCTCTGTGGCAGAATCAAGAATTTAATTTAAGTTGTAAACTCTGTGGATACTCACAGGTGGAGTTTCAGCCCAGCCCAGCCCAGTTTGGTTTCCCAGTATGGACAGATCCATGGGTCTCCAATCTACAGGCAGTACACTCCAACTGTGTAAAGTCTGTGGGCTTAAGGATGCAGTAAGGAGAGGCTGCTCAGTGGGAATTTCAGCTCCATCTTTGAAATTCATCACTATTGCAACTTCACTTCAGATTCTTAGTGTTACTTTAATATAGGTTTTTGTGATCTAATTTCCCTTAGCCTCAATTAGGGGTTGAGGACATTAGCCCAGGAAAACCTGGAGGAACAAAAAATACCCCACCTAGATCTTTTTCTTCATCATTTTTTTTGTAAGTGAAGTAGTTAGCAGGGATTTAGAGTAGGTAATTTTAGCCTTGACAATAAATGGGCAATCATTTGTGATGAGGCAAATAGACATTCAAGCTGGGCAGAGAACAGCTGAAGTAGAAACTCAAGAGATTATAAAAGAAACCTGCTGATGTGCAGGTTTCTGACTTTCTGGTGTCAGCATTAAGTGACACTATTCAGGTTAAACAAACCTTTTTTCTGTGTGAATAAAGCTTTTTTGCTCTTGGTGAGCAAGGAACGAGTATTTCAGTAGATGAATACAAAGCCATGTGGCTCATCAGCATGCTTGAATATTAGCCATCCCCAGCCCCCCAGGTTTAGCTGGTTGTAGGAATCAATCAGTTTATAGTGCAGTTATAAAAGCACAAAATGCAGAGTATATAGACCAGGCTCACATTATTGTCACAGATAAACACAGAGGGGAAGAAGGGCAGCCTGAGGAAATGCAGATTACAGCCATACCCTGGGATCTGGAATCCAAACAAGGGTGGTCACAAAAAGCCAAGCAGCATCTGGGGGGGGTCAGACAACAGAGCAGGGAAGACTTAAGACAGTGTAAAGAACTTTTTAAGCCATGGAGATCGTTATATCCACACAACTCTGGGTGGAAATCCCCTTGCAGGACCTCCACGGAGCAATCCTGTTTGATTTCTTGCCTCCAAACGCCAGAACAGCCCAGAGATCAACAGAACCCGGCCTGGGCTCTCTGCTGTGCCTGCCAGGCTCCCTCTCACACCCTCCCATGCAGGGGGATGCTCCAGCCCAGCTGAGCAGGTTCGCTGCAGGTGCCCTGTGCTCTCATCCCACAGAGAATTCCACTTGGGAAGCCACTGTAGAGATACATTTTCCCTCTTCAGAGGCACACGATGCTGAGAGCCAGTTGATATACTCTGCAACAGACTTTAGAAACTCAACAATTTTGAGCTTTAGCAAGGTTGCCTTTGTTGATGATGCATTTACCCTTGTTCTCTCCAGGCAAGTCTATTAATGCACTGATAACACTTAATCCTTGACCTGTTCACAGACAGATAAGCAGGCTGGTACCAGGTCTAGTCTCTCTGGCATAAATTACAGCACAATACAGGAAATTCCTAAGGACCTGAGCAGTTCATATAATCCCAGTGGAATTAATAAATATGCTTCAAGATATTCCTGGTATTGTAGCAGATTAATTTGTTTTTATTAACGTATCACATCTTTGAATGTTGTAATCTCATCCTAGCTCCAGGAAATTGCTGTGATCCCTGCTCTAAAGCTCTTGAAATGTTATATTAGTCACATTGTCTATTGCTGAGATTAAAGAACTAAGAGAGTAAAGGGCACAACATGAGTGTGGTGAAGAGGAAGTTTACAGCTAAAAAATTGACTGTTTTCCCAGGGGAATCACAATTGCATCATGAGATTTAAGATTATTTTTTTTCTTTTTTCATCCTGCTAACATTAGATTAGAAGACACTCCCGTGCTGGCAAGCAATGTGTGAACTTCAAAGGGAAAGTGTTCTGGGTGAGGAAAGAGTGACAAGAGTTTTCCAAGACAAGTGCCCATCCCATGAGCACCGCAGGCACTTTTTTTGAAGGAGACATTTACACATTTCATCTATTTTAGGCAACACTTGAGCACTTGCCAGCTTCTAACAGGCTGCCCAGGGAAGTGGCTGAGGCACCATCCCTGGAGGTATTTAAATAAAAGTGAAGATGTGGTGCTTAAGGACATGGTTTAGTGGTGGGCTTGGCAGTGCTGGGTCAATGGTTGGACTTGATGATCTTAGAGGGTTTTTCCAGCCTGAATGATTCTGTGATTCTCTAGGCTGTGGGTTGGAGTGAGAGACAACCAGCAGTGTTCCTCAGCATGGCACATCCCCATCCAGTGCTCCTGCAGGCTCCCTGGGACAGCAATCCCTGCTGCCCTCCCACCCTGAGCTCACCATCAGCCCAGGAACTGTCAGGAAACATCTTTTACCCAAAGCCATCCATCTCTGCCAGTGGTGCAGCTTCTTGATCTGAAGACTGTCCTGACAGCAGAACCTGTCCTGACTGCACATTCTTCCTACAAAAGACTGAATAATTTAAAATTATTCATAATTTTAAATGCTTTGGTTACAGGTTTCCTCAGAGCCTCCCTTTCGTGCAGTGAATTTTGGTCACTGCTCAGAGCTGACCGTTCATGCCTGTGTTGTGAAGATGTCTAGGAAAGGTCAAGGCTCTCCTTTCATGTATTTTACAAAATTGAAATCATTGCTTTGCTGACATGGCTTTGGGAATAATGGGGTTAGTGTGAGGAAGAGCAAGAAAGGGAGGCTTTTGCTAGAAATCTGGTCAAGTGTAAGGAGGATATTTTGGTCAAAAGAAAAGAGTTATTAAAACAGACGCACTTTTCTGGATCTTCTCTTTGAGTTTTTGGCAACTGAAAAGCAGTCTGCTAGTTACATGAAAAAATGCAAGCAGAGAAGGAAGTTCTGACTGATCCTAGTGTTGAATACAGATGTGTTGGCTGTCTGTAACAAAACACCTTTTCTCCTTCCCAGCCTATCTCCTCTATTCTCCCCCTTTTCCTCTTTCCATCCATCCTGAGCACTGATGTACCCACAGTTTTTGTAACTGTGCAAATTCTTCTCCAGCAACAGTTTCAAACAAACCCAACCAGATCACACATTAATGTTAAAACAGTGACCTCTAAATTTTAGCTGAGCGGATAAAAGAAACTTTTTACTTTTAAAACATTAGCAGATTCAGCCTAGCCAACAACACAACAAACAGCATTTTTTATTTACTTAGTTCTTTTCTTTTTTAACAATTTTTCCATTGAAATGGTTGCTTATTTCAAGCAGGAAATATGCCAGTAAAATTTGCATCAATTAGTAACCCAGAAGTGGGTGCAATTCTATTTTGAGGATACAAAAAAGCAGTAGCCTAAGGTTCTCTCTAAAGAGGGACTAACACACAGCCATAAAGCATTGCTGAGAAAACCTCACAGGTGAGACATCTGCACAGGCCACACAGTGCTCCTTCTCCCTGAGGAGAATGATAAACAGATATCTCAATGAGTAAATTTTTTGGGGGTGGGAGAGAGGAAATGCTTCATTGGTTATTTTAATAGAAACCAAAGAGGCATTTAAAATGGGGATATTCTTGTCTAAAATATAAAAGGGAGAAGGACAACAAGAACAAAAATAATAATCAAGTATAAGCAAACATTACAATTATCAATTTTTCTGCCTAACATTTCCCCAGTTACAAATGAAGATGTTGTTCTGATAAAGACACAGTAACATCTATTCAAGGCAAATTTCAGGACTGTAAGAGACACTGTTTGTAGCTCATGGGAGGAAAGAAAGCAGTGTGCATCTCCTTGTTCCTTGGGAACATTTTACCCTTCTCTTGGTTATTTGCCATGTGGAGAAGGAACCAGCAGTTTTCTGCTACAGACATAATTGCAATTTCAGTTCTGATTTGTATTACCTGGAAATCAAACTGGAGCCTCCAAAGAGCAGGAGGGCCCCCATGGCAACTCTCCAGAGTCTCAGTGGCTACAGTGTGTCTGTCTATATGGAAAACATTTTTTAAAACATGCTTGCTATGAGGAGTAAATGGCAACATGGGCTGTCTGCCAATAACCTCAAATCTGTAGTGAGAAATAATTCAGTCTGCTTGCAAGCTGAGTTCTAGTCTTCCTCTCCTGTATAGACTGTTGATTTTGCCCTGATTTACTAAGAGTAGGTACAAAACATATTTTATTAAGGCAACGTCTTCCACTCTAATCATGGCTCTTAAAGTAAAATGCCAACATTTTACTCGCTGTCTCCCCAGCACCTTTCAGGCTCACTTCTAAACTTGATGCACTTTGCTGAGCACAGGTCTTCTCCACTGATGGCAGCTTTTGGCATCAGTCACTGCTGGATTTCGCTGCTGCTCTCCACATTTCATCAAGTAGCTTGAAAAAAATTCATTACCAGAAGGCTGTGTGTGCCTTTGATGCATTTTTCCAGCTTATCTAAATTGTTGAAACAGTTGAGAAACAAGCACTTAAAAATGGAAGTCCTCAAGTATGAAGCTGAGTTCCAGCTGTCTGGTAGGTGAAGATTCAAGTGACATTTGCCAATACCCCCATAACAGAGATGACAGAAGAGCTCCTCAAGAAAGCCCTCACTGCTTTCACCAAAATCAAACGTGAAACTACCAAAGCCAGGCATGGGAGTGGTTTCACAGCCTATTGTGACAGTGCCATGTGTGAGCTTACAAACCTGTAGACTGAAATACTTATGAGTATTGCTTCTGACTGTGAGCAGAGCTGTGGAGACTGCAGCTTTGGGATGTGTTGAGTGATGATGTGGCACCATGATGTGATGGAAAGATGAGACTCAAAGGAGCTGCAGAATTGCACAACTCAATATTCAGTGTGGGAAGTGAATAAATATCCAACCTAAGCACATGCTGAATGTGATGGCATTCACAGAGGTCTCAGGTTGAGGGAAGAGATGAGGATCTGACTCCATGTTTCAGAAGGCTGATTTATTATTTTAGGATATATATTACATTAAAACTATACTAAAAGAATAAAGAATTTCATCAGAAGGTTAGCTAAGAATAGAAAAAGAAGGAATGATAACAAAGGCTTGTGGCTCAGACACAGAGTCTGAGCCATCCGACTGTGATTGGCCATTAATTAAAAACAACCACATGAGACCAATCACAGATGCACCTGTTGCATTCCACAGCAGCAGATAACCATTTTTTTACATTTTGTTTCTGAGGCCTCTCGCCTTCTCAGGAGAAAAAATACTAAGGAAAGGAGTTTTCAGAAAATACCATGGCTACAGCTAAAGGTTTGCATTGCTGAAGGTTTAGTGCTGGCATGCCACATCCTTGGACTCCAGCAATGAAGGTGTGAAGCCTGGCATCAGAACTGGTCAGTCAAATCAGGAATTTGCCCTCCCCTCTCCTCCTGTTAGTCCCCACTGTCACCTGTGTCTCTAACCCCATCCTTTGTACAGCACATGGCAGTGACTCCATGTGTTTGTACAAAATGCAGCTTTCAGCTGAAAGGACTGGGCATGAAGTGGGTAGTTAAGCTGACCTGACCACAGGCTGCTCCTGAAATCAGTGGCCCCACTCCCCTTCCCCTTGTCCACAGGGACCTCCAGCTGCCTCCTCAGCACAGGCACTGCTGTGTGTTCAACCCCTCAGTGTGCTGGCCCAGGGACTCCAGCAAGTAAAGCCCAGAGTGCAGAGCAGCTTGGGCTGAGCTGGCTGCCCACAGGGCAAGTTGCTGGGGAGAGTGAGGGTAAGCACACCCTGTTTTGGCAGGAGGGATGTTTCATCATTGTGGGTTTAGGATGAAATGTCACCTGCTGGGGTGCAGATAACATCTCATCCACAGAGAGAACATGCAGGGAGCCTTGCTAACCCAGTGGTTATTCCCTGTGTTTATGGTCAGGAAAGGTTTGAGTGCACTGGCCACACAAATGGAGATACCAGGATGTGTCTGGCCTATGCCAAGGGAGACCCACATCCCTAAAGGCAACAATCCCACAGTTTGTGTGGTAAAAATGCATCTCTTGATCAAAGGTTGAGTTTATCAGCTGCAGGTAACACTCTGCCTGATCTCTGCATCTGTACAGCCTGCAAAGAGAGAAGGGGTCTGTGGGAATGGAGCATCCCCAGGGCAGGACCCCTGTTCTGGGCCTTGCCTGAGGAGCTGGGAGGTAATGAAGGTGTTTGAGTTCAGCATGGACTGCTCAGGCTTTCCAGGCTCTGACTGTGGCTCTTGGAGCTGAGACAGGCCCCGACAGCACTTCAGCTGGATGAAATAAAGAGAGCAGCAACTGGAGCCCAGCCAGCATGCAGTTAGCTCAGAGAGAGAGTGCTTCCTTTTCATTTCTATAAATTTGTTCCAAGACTGTTTTATTAAGCTTATTCTTTCTTTGCAGAACACTGGTCTAGTTTTTAAAAGAGTTTCAGGCTGACTGGCAAACCTTTCCACTTGTGAGGAATGCTGATCCCAAATTCCTGCCTGTAGGGGGATACAGGATGGGTAAATGAAGGTGGTATAGAATGTAATCTTATCCCCCAATGAGTTGCAGCTGGACCAATTACTAAAAATAAGGAGCAGGCCTGATGTTAACAGACCACACCTGTAGCCAATAAGAACAGTGGTATAAAAGAGTGGATTGGTGGGATGTGGAGTTAGATGACTGCTGCAAGGACCAGGAACAGTCAGTGCTCAGAGGAGCTGCCTATGAGAAACATTGAGGTGGTATGAAACTCTGGAGATATGGAACCTTTGCATAGAGCTCTTGATATATAAAGACAACACCTGCCTGCTCCTGTGAAGTCCAGCAGCTAGATGTAAGGCTGGGGTGCTGAGGAGATGGGGGATATCCCCTTTTGGAGGCACAGAGACCAGCTCATCCCCTGGAAACAAGCACCCCCTGTGATTTGGTGAGGTATGGGGTGGACTTCACACAGGCTCATCCTCAAATATGTAACAGCAGGGAAGAACAAGGCAGGATGTGTAGCAAAGACCAAGCAGATTTAGACCTGGGGTACTGTAGCAGCAGCGTTGCTGCAGAGGTTGAGATCCCTGGAATTGAAAAAGGGCTTCCTTGAAGCTCTCTTGTGGAAATAACCTTTCTTAGGTGTTCCTGTGGCTGATCTGGGCTGCAGAAACACTTCCCCAGGCACACCTGAATGCAGGAATACCCAGGAAGTTTTGGGTCATTCATCAGCACAGACAGAAACCGTGGGGCTGGAGAACACCTGCAGCCTCCCAAGAGCCAGACTGAGGGAGGAAGGAATATCCTGGTGGAACAGCAGCAGCTGTTCCTAGAGAGAGCTGCACAGAAAATAAAGTTGCTGTGATGAGAAAAGAAGAGGCTAGAGTGAGGGCGCAAAAGAGTATCAGTGTCAAGGTGCTACAGTCTGAAAAAATAAGAGTTTGAATAAAAAATGTCAGAGATCCAACTGGAGTGGTATTCAAAGGAGGACTAACAAGACATTCCTGCGTGCTGGATCCCAGCAAGCAAGTGAAGCTTTGATTTTAGGCATACAGGAAGGGAAAAGTGTAACTGCAGGGAATGAGTTGTAGGCATACACTGAAGATATGAAGAATATTTTCTTAGAGGTTCTCCTTCTGAGGCCAGGAGAAGCACTGGTCAGCATGGGACTGTGGTGCTGTTGATGGGAGTGGGTCTCTGTATCCACCATAATCAGGGCTTTGGAGGCTGATCCTTCGAGCTGCTCTTCTCCCAGTCACAGACATCACAGCCATGAGATCCAAGAGCATTGCATAGCAGGTCCAGGATCAGGCACAGCAAAAGCAGGAATAAGGACTTCTGGGGGCCTCACAGTGAAGCACAGAACATTTATGCTGGTGAACAAGAGGCTGTTTAAATCTGCATTGAGATCATGGGCAAAATACCCAAGCTTAGGATATAGAGTGAGGTACAAGTGAGGAAACTTAAGTAAATTGTATTGATGCAACTTGAATCAATTTGTATTTGATCTGGTCAACAAGCCCAAAGTTTGTGTAGGTATTTGTATTTCAGAGGGATAATGGATTATTCAGGGTTAGGTCGAGTGAGGAAGGAGTTGAATTCAGCCAAGATCAGACAGGTGCTCACATTTGGGCTGGATTGTTTGCGGAGCTGCTGCCCCTTTGGGCTCCAAGGACTGAGTGTGGGTGCTAATTCCTGCACCTCAGCTGCTGGGCTGTGACCTCAGGCTGAGGACAAACCTTGTACCAGGTGTGCAAGCTCTTTTCTCCTCTCAGGCTAAATCAGCATGAGCTACTCCTAACCCAGCTGAAATACCTTCTTGGAAAGAAGTTTCAAAACATCTTATATTTTCCTGTTGCTTGATTGCATCAGCTTAAAATTCACCTTTCAATCAAACTGGTGGGAATTTGCCTGCAGTCTGCTCTTAAAGCAATACGGTTCTTGAAAATTAAACTGGCCTCATACTGCGGAGAAAATGAACAGGAGAGGAAAAAAGCTTTATCCTAGACAGGAATCTTAAGAGTGACTCTGATCTTCAAGTTTAAGCTAATACAGTGCCACTGATATCAAAGCAGACATTCTTCCTTTACACAGAAATAAATTTGATCAGTGGCTGGGCTGTTAAGTCAGTATTATTCAACTAGATGTAAGATTTTTATAACATTACCAGTTTATTAATAGTCAGAACACGAAACTTTACATTAGTGTCAGGGATGTGGGGGAGAAGCAGAATGAAGAATGGAAAAAGATGATATTATTTGCCCAGGGCAGACAATTAAAGAGCAATCTACTTTAACAGTGTCACCTTTATATAATTTCTCCTGTCTACCATTGCCACAGTTTTCCACACCTCAGGGGAAGAGCTGGCATTCTTAGCTCCTAAATGGGTTCTTGTTTCTGTGAGATAGTCTTATTAATATATTTTTTTATTTTTATTTTTTCTTCTTCAGGAAAAACAGCAATGGAAATCACCCCCAGACTCTGCAGAACTACACAATGAAGTTATTTCTGTTGCTGCCCTGGGGGAGCTGAATTTTGGGACACAGCCACAGCCTTTGTGCTCTTGGGCAGCAGAGTGGGTACATTACTTTGCCAAATAAAAACTCTTACTTTGATTTTTCATATATCTTAATGTATTACATGGGTTTCCTTAAAGATACCATCACCTTCTCTTTCCTGCTTATTTATTCAGCAAATGTTTCTACATCTGGGAAAAAACCCTTTTAATTCTCAGGAATCTGTTCTCTCTAAGTTAATGTCTGCTACTATATTATTTTACATTTAAAAAGCCTAAGCCCTTCACAGTTGTTTATACAAACACTTCCCATAAAGACATGTCTGAAATTAAATATCTGATCTTGGGAGTGCAATTTCTTCTGTCTTTCAGTGTTAGCTCCTGATTTCTGGCATTCAACATGACTGTGCTCTCCTGCCAGCCTTGCTGAACTTTGGAGAGTGACAAGATTCCCTCACATTAACATCATGCTACCACTGCAGTGACAGTGAAGGGTTATTTCATGAACACTGAGGCCTTTACTGCTGTTATCACATAAATTTCCACGTTATGGAAAATATTTAAAATAGGAACCCCTGTTTCTGGGGATTAAAATTTAGGTGCAACAATTTACTGAAGGACTGAGCTTCTCTAAAGCTGTGCTCACTTTGTGTATTTAGGATTTTATGACCTCAGCCTGTGGCAGGTGCCTGTCTGTCAAAGGCACTGCACATCTAGGGCTGGATGTAGGACAGAATTTCAGGTTTGTTGTACCCACAAAACAGAATAATTTAAAGTGATCTCTTGAAGTGTCTCACTTAAAACATACAGAACAAATAACTTCATGGGCATTTTAAAGAAAGGTAGCCTTAAACTGCTGTGTTTCATTCCTAAACTTTGTTTTGCATTTTGTAACAAGTGAACAGTAATGAACTTTTCACTCCTACAGGTTGTTGTGAACAGGATAAATGATGTCCCAAAGATTCATGTTGACACATTTCTGTTTTTAGCTTCTGCTTCTCTTGTCTGCCCAACTGGACATTTTGCAAGAGTGCCCATTGCCTTTAAGCTGTTCTCTTTTGCCTCTGGTATTAACCTTTGAGTTAGAGACGCATCTTTGATAAATATAAAGCTATTTTACTCAAGGAGTATGTATCAGTTCATGCCTCCTCTTTCTGAGGCTTAGACAGAGGTGTCATTTATATGGGATGAATCCATTTGGCAGTTGTTAATGTTGATTTGACCATTTCTTGCCTTTTTAAAAGTTTTTTATTTATTGCACAAAAATTAATTGTGCAGAATTTGTCTTACAGGAAATTATTTTTAAGAATATTTATACCACTCCTAGATCTAAGCTGTCAAACTTAGACCCGAACTGTAAGACTAAACATTTATAATGTAAGCTCTGGAAAGGAAATTCTGAGTTACTAATAAAAACTCAAAGATAAAATGCTGCTTTTAGCCTGCCTTCTAATGTCAATGTTTTCCAACTAGCCTAATGGCTCTGGTAATGGAAAATGGTCTTTCTGTTCTCAAGCCTACCTTAAGGCCTTGAATTCAGACCAGGTTGATGTGACTAAAAGTCATCACCATTTCACTGCTCTGTGATCAGCTACAAAATTTAGAGCTGCAGAGGTCGAGTGTTTGGCTGTCTGTCATAATTGGCATCTGTGCTGGCAGTCTGGACAGCCACCCAGAGCAGGAGCTGTGGGTGCTGGATGCAAAAGCTCCCTCAGCTCCAGAGCCATCACTCATGGCCATACAGCTGCCTGTCAGTCTCTGGACATATATCAACATTTCACACTGGTCGTGGGACACCTGGCTGCCTAATTTGGGGTTGGGCAGAGCCAGAAGATCACACAGGAGGTGCAGAAGAGCACATGATAAACAGTTTGGGAAAGACAGACTTCTTACTGGTGACCTGAAATAGTGCAAAAATGGCCAAAATGTTCCATAAGGCTTTGAAAATTATTTCTTAGGAGGTATCATGGAAAAAAATAGGCTTATTTTACAATTTTTTTTAATGGAGTATGGGATAAAGTCAAATCCTTTAGTGTCTCATATTGCACTAGAAACAAAAGAAGGACCTGTCAAGAGTTACTCTCTATTTTCTCTATTCCCATTATTATTGGTCATAAGCAAATTTTGAAACCCACTATGTTGACAGAATGGACAGGAGCAGATTTTGAACATCATTATTTAGAACTTTTTCCTTGAATGCTCCTCTTACAAAAAAAAAAAAAAAAAAAAAAAAAAAAAAAAAAAAAATCAAGTGGTATAAAAGTTTTCAAAATGTGAAAAATATGCAATTTAGTAGATGAAATGTAGAAGAATCTTTTCATGCTTTGAGGATCAGGAATTTCTCTTTGACAAAGGAATAAATAATACTTTTATATTTTCTTCAACTTGTTTCAGTATGAGATTTAGAAAATATGCCTTGAAAAGCTATAATGTTAGAAAACTGATGCTTGAGGTGTTTAATTGTATTTCACCCTGGAATGCTCTTTTTGTGTATAGGAGATCTGAACAGAAACTCTTTCATTAAAATACTCCTGGAATCCAAAATGCAGCCTGCTGAGTAAAAAGACCCTTCTGGCATGTGCAGAACTTCTGAAGATCCTTTTGCACACACTTTGGGCACGTTTGGACCTTTCCTCTGAACACAGTGAACAAATAAGTAACATTGTCAGTGAGGGGAAGTGAAAGACTTAAAATGAATTGTGTGGAGCTACCACAGTTACTTCTTAACGAGACCTGTGGGAAGTTTTCTCTCTGAAGCAGCATTCACCAAGGGAGAGAAAAGGGGCAAAGCTTGTAATGTTTGACATTACTTTAAAAATGAAACTTGCTTTTTTTTTTTTCATTGCCATTGAATCCCTTTCATACTCTGTCAATTAACAATATCTTTGTAGTAAAAAGGAAAAATCCATCCAAGAAACAAAGGAAGGTGATTCTTTTCCAAAATATTTCAGGTGATTTTGACACATATGGGGGTGGTGAAGAACCAAACTCTATTGCTGGATTGATGGGCTGGACTATGACAACCCCTAGTTGGAAAAAACTGGCTTTCTTTTCAGATCTCCAAGAATATTTATCTTAGAAATACAACCTGTTGCATTTGCTTTGCCTAAACATTGATATAGAATGACCAGAAGAGCATGAAAACAAAGCCACAAGGCAGGACAACCTTGTCTGGTTTTCCCAGAGAAGATATCACAGCTCTGTCACAAAATCAAGGCTAATGTTGAAAAATAACTCAGCTCAACAAAGAATCCTCAGCTCTGAGTTTCTAATCCAAATACAGTGCCCAGGACATTGGAGGAATTAACCCCTTCCTTGACTCTTTCTCTACCTCTGAGCTCTCTGATATTGGTTCCTTTTAACCTCTGTGCAGCTGAGTTGTGGCCAGCTTGTGTTTTCTAAAGGGAGATCACAGACTGCACCTTTCTGCTGTCCTAACTTGGTATTTTAAGAGTAGGATTGGGCTAACCTCTGCTTCTGTACAAGGCCAGGCTGGGGAAGATGCTAGAATTTCCTCCCATTTTCCCTGGAGAAGATAAAACTCTTGTTCTGACAGGGACAACAAAAGATCAAGCAATTTCAGTGCCTGCCTTCTGCTCTCTGGCCTGCAGTGAGTGCCCTTAATGGTTCATCTGGCAGTGATGGTTCATCCACTTCTTCACAATAGGTACCCCACCCAGTGGCAAAGGTGTTTGTGAGCTTTGTGTTCACTTCTTGAAATAAATAAAATTTTGTTTTCTTCAGCTTGCAGAGGATTTGTCAGCAAGCAAAGCCTGGTGAAGTTTCTGCCCATTGGAGTAGGAAGTCTGATTTCTCTTAGCAGAAATGGTTGGAAGTGTGCTGCTCTTTTTAACAGAGGGAAGAATAATATTTTTCTTTCAGAAATTGAACCGGACTTTTGATTTTTCCTAGCATAGAAACACATTGCTTCTCTTCTGGCAACTGAGGTGTTCCCCACAACAGTTTAGTAAAACAAAATGTGTTTGTGACAAGGACAGGGCAGCTGGGAGTGCTGGTTCTGCTCCTGAGAGCACGCTCCACGTAGGCTCTGCCATTCTCCTCCAAACGTGGGCACCCCACAGTGGAGAGGAGGGCGTGGGCTGAGCTGCAGCTCTCATGCTGCCTCATTGTTCCTCCAAGGGGGCAAAGAAAAGGCTCAGCTGGCAGCTTGCTAAGCTCAGGAGCAATGGACCAAGTGCTTCTGCATCTAATAAAGAGCAGAAGTCAATTATAGCACCATGCAGGAGCGAGGTTAATTGGGGCAGGAGGTTCAGTGGCAGGGCTTTGCCAGCTCTCCCCTTTGTTCAGCACAGTTATACACCCAGCTGTATGTGCAGTTATATATTCAATATCCTGAATGTGGGCCATGCTGTGGCAGAAAACTACCTTGAGCCTGAGGCTTAAAAGCAAACTCCCATTTGAATAATTCAGATAAAAAAGACCTCCTAATTTTTATTGGGGATGTATTTTTGTTTCTTTCCATGGTGGTGTAACACAGAGGAATGTGAGGGAGCTCTTTGTTCTCTCCGTCTCCGGTGCTGTACATCTGCACAATGCAGAGCTACCTTGGCTCGCTGTGCTGACATTAAGAAAACCAAGCTTTGTCTGCAGACTGAGTGTGAGGAGTGTTGTCTGCCAAGAGCCATCAGAGTCAGGTCATGAGGGCAGAAAAGTAAAGTTTTAACGTGGGCTATTGGTTTTCCTGACTGAATTAGTTATAACTCTAATTTGCCTTCTAAAGAAACCAGAGCAGCACAATAAATATCCCAGGCTTATAATGATCAATACTGCAAAGTGACAAAGCAACTCCTGAAGCTGGGAGATGGGAGCACTCAAATCTTTCAGCCTTGCTCCTTACAGGAAGACATTGATATCTCTATGAAATCTTTCCACCTTTGGAAAGATATGAATCCTTAATATTATCAACATTGCCTTGTCAGGTGCTGCAGAAACCCAGCAGAAAAACTTGCCTGCTTTCTCAGGTAATGTTGGGTATCAGAATCAGAGGCAGTCAGGAGTTGAAGAAACACAAAGGAAAAGACTATTTATTGACAGGAGAAATGGTGATCTCAGCATACCGGGAATTTTTGAACCATTGACTTTCATAGCTGGTGATGAAAAAGATGATTTTTCACTGCTGGGTTGCAAAATCCCATTGACTGCAGAAGGACATAACTTGTTCTGTTAATGACCAGGTGAGGAGCTACAGAGCGCTCCTAAAAGTGCACTGAAGGTGCTACTTGCTTTGTTTATTGCTTATTTATTTATGTAAGGACAACAGTCATTTTCAGAGGTCTCAGACACAGTCACACATCACACATTAGGCCAATGAAGGAAAACTGCTGAGAGTGTGTGTACACTTACTGGAAGGTTGTGTCAAACCAAAAGATGGTTGACCTTTGCAGTCAAAGGTGAATCTGAGGCTCCACCAGCCTGTGCTCCCACTGGTTGCTTGCAGAAGTCAACATTAACCAGACAGAAGCCCAGTGTATAATTTATTACTGCAGTAAATCCATTTGTACCCAAGCACATGCCCACACTTGGGAGAGGCAGCCAGGGCAGCTGGAAGGTGCCAGGCATGAACCTTAGGGTATGGTGAGCAGACATTTGTATGCCAGACAAGGAACATAGTTTGGTGTTGGGTTGGGTTTCGCATAATTTGTCTGTGCCACACTGTTGTCATTGGCCTCTGCCTCAGTCACCTTCACTATAAAGCAACCTGGAGGCATAGGCAGTTCTTGGTGACAAGACCTCTCAAGTTTTTAGAAGTCACTTCTGAACAAGGCAAAGCTGTTCCTGTCTCTGTAGACTGTGAAGGAATGTCACTAACAAGCTCCAGCGTGGATATCAGCAATGTACATGCACATTTACATACTTGGTTTGATGATTTCCACATTAGGTCTTGCCAGTGTGCTCACAAAAGCCTTGGTGAGCAGCCTGAGTGAGGAGAACTGGCCAAAGTCGTTCATCCACATGTCACAGGGAAAACTTGGCCTCATGACTGAGACATTGACTCTCCATTGTTATGAGGGTGGGGGTCAGGAAGGAAGAGCCATCTGAGTGTCTTTTGATGGCTTTTGTCATGGTCAAAACGTATTTCTTGTTGCTTTTTAGTTTTTCCTGTTATAGTCTTAAACTGTAATTGACTGAGGTTGAAAAAACATTGAACTTGCTGGGGGATGCTGACTTCTACAAAGGGGAGAAATTGTCACATCCAAAGGACACAGTCTGAATACTCCCCAGTGTGAAAAATGCCAGTCACTTGTTTTTAAAATTTTAAAAGTTTAATAGTAATAAGATGGTTATAAAAATAGTAATACAATTAGAGTAATAATAATTTGGACAATTTGAATTAGGACAATGTGAGACAATAGAGACAAAGAGTTATGGACATCTGGGTACCTTTTTCTTGTTAGCACGAGCCTGAAAAAGGACACATGTTAACAGAGGATTAACCCTTAAAAACAAAAACCTGTTGCATATTCATACACTTCATACATGATGCATAAATTCCATTCAAATACAGGATTCTGTCTAGTCATCAGCAACTTCTTCCTCTGAATCCTAACAATGCCTTCAAGGTGGGAAGAAGTTAGTTTCTTCTGATAAAGGGGCCATAAGTTCTTTTTCTCTGAAAGATTCTCAGAGTAGTCCTGTGGCTGCTGTCTTGCTGCGAGTCCTGTCTTTAAAGAAAAGTATCATACACAGCATGGTTTCTATTTTAACATTTTCTATAACCTAAAACTATATTTAACACACTACTTAAGAGAATTAATACAGCATTACTTTCTAACACAACACATATAATATTCATTTTAATATTTATGAAAAGCCAATCATAAAATACGCATTTTTTACACCAGGATCCCAACCAGGTCTTAAACACTTCCAGGAATGGAGCACCCACAACTTCTGTGGGCAGCATGTCCCACTGCCTCACCACCCTCACAGTAAAGAATTTCTTCCTAATATGTGATCTGAATTTCCTCTTTCAGTTTCCAGACAACCCTTAGCAGGAATGATGAAGAGTGGCATGGGGAGCCTCTGCACATCCCGTGTGTCCCTGCAGCCCTGTCTCCTTGAAGCTGTCAAGCTGAGGCTTGGCTGGTTTGTGTGCTGCTCCACTGCTCTTTGCTGAAGGGTGGCCTCCTCCCATGAGCTATCACTCACTGCTAAATGATAAGGGAAGGCCGCTGAGGCTTCACTAACTGCGTTCATTACAAACGTTGTAATTGTAAAGATTTGCTATAATTCAGTTAGCTGCCCTAAAACCCTTGGCAAGCCACATTATTGAAATGATTATTGTTACAAGATTGTTGTAAATTGGAGTCAATCATCCAGACGTGAAATTGTCTTTTTTATATCTGTGTGGCTGGGAACAGTCTTCCTCCTTTCATTTCTTTAAATTAACATCTCCTTGTTTTGTACCTCTAGTACCTTATTGGACAATGGGATTCCTTCCCAAAAAATGCAATTAAATCTTCTCATCTCCTCAATAGAGGCGCCCTGAGCCGTCCTAGTCTGACAGCTCACAGTTACTCCCAGCAGGCTTTTGGGTGCAGCTGTCAAGGATCACACAGGTACAGCTGATTCCCTTTTCCAGTTCAGCTGCATTGGACCAGAGCTTCTCCACCTGTGCCCTGTGGGAATGGCTGCAAACTGGACAATGGAGGATATACGTGGGCATTTGCACACATATGCCAAATGAACACAACACAGAAGAGTAATTAGCAAGTATTCAAAATTTCAGTGGATCTATTGGTTATAAATGGATGAGTTGCTGTGAACACATCACAGAAGAGCAACTAACAAATATTCAAAGTTTCAGTGGATCTATTGGTTATAAATTGATCAGCCCTGTGCAAATGGCCTGCTAATTATTTTCAGAAGAGGATTCCCAGGTTTGAAGCAGTGAAGAAGCACTGGACAAGCCCACCTGTTGAACCTCTGAAAATCTTGATTCCTGCCTGGTGTTCAGGCCTGGTGTTTGTTGCAGTCTGAGGAAATATGTGATCCTTGCTGCTGCTGCTCCGTGTCCTTCTGTTGCTTGAAATGTCCTGACTGTCAAGAAGGGAATTTTCTGCATATTCAGGACATGTCACCTCTCATGGACAAAGGCAGTTGGATGGCTTTTGCCAATTGTACTGGCATTTGTAATGGCCAAGATTATCCTGGCTATTACAAATGCCAGTACAAGGATGGGAGTTGCTGTGCCTCCTAAAGAGATAATAATTTTAACGTTACGTGATATAGCCAAGAGATGGAACTTTTTCTGAGGACTAGGTCAGTAGCTGTGATAGGCTTGGTATGAGTACTCCATGGAAGAAGCTCTTCTTACTTGACCAGAGGTGTAGATGTGGCAGTTAAATATAGTCCAGCACAGTTGTTGGCAGTAGGTAATTTGGTATTTATGAGTCTTCCCTGAGGTAAATTTCCATCTCAGAGAAAAGCTTTGTCTATGCTTTGGTTGAGCTGTACCCTTCATAGGAGCAGGGGCGTGGGAAGGAAATTGAACTTTATATCAGTGGCTACTTCTTTAGGTTGCATGACCAGTTTCTTGTCCAAGTAAGAACAAGTGTCTTTAGTTCCTGGATTTGTAACAAAAACAAACAAAAAAACAAACAAAAAGACTAGAAAGAATCTGCCCTTATGTCTCTTGTGAACCCCTTGTCAAGTGATAGCACCTGGTGCTCCTGTGGAAACTATGGGAACAGGCACTTCAGTTATTCACAACTCTTAAAATTATTCATCTGATAAGTGAAAGGTCTTGTTGTGCTGAAAACACAGATCCCAGCAACTGTGAAGAAAACAGTGAGAAAAGGGGCCAAACAGGACTGTATTCTGCTTGCAGAAGCAGACGGATGTTCTTGCTGTTCCCTGGCCTCTTTGGAAGCAAAACTACTCAGAGTCTTCTTTTCTCTCTGCCTTGTGCAGAGAAACCATGAAGGATGGGGTGGGAGAAGGGAAAACTCCAGTGCTTCTGCTCTGGACAAATGTGGTGTGCCATCCTTGGTAGCACTGCAGGATGTCTCCTCTGCTCTTTCCAAGAAGAATACCTCTAGGTGGAATGGCACAGGGGAAATAGGCTTTGCACATTTCCCTTCCCTGTGGAGCAAAGGGAAAATATTTTGGGGGACAGAAAGCACAGATTGCCCATGAAAGTTCTTTCCAGACACCACCAGATAAAGCATAATTGGTTGTGACATACACCCCATGGACTGGTTTTGGCTATTTTAGTTTTTATTTTTTTCCCTTTACTGTTCTTGACTGTCACCATGTGGCATGCTATGCTGGGTTACACACAACATACCAACCTAAATTGTTTAAATTTGACTCTTCCCTGCTCTCAGAAAATCTTGATGGTTTGTGATTGTCATGGGTCCTTCATACCAGTACAGCTTTCATGAGCATCCCTCTAGCACTGCCTGCCACACCTCTCCCATCTCACACAGAAGAAGCAGGTGGCTCAGTTGTGGGAGCAATGAAAGCTATTGGAAGGAAATTCACTGGAAAAGAAATTATTTTCTACCCAAATAGAAAAATTGTCATAACTTCAGGCGGAAAATACCAGATCAGGTTTATGGAAGGTACCCCTACCTAGAAGGCAGGAGCTATTCGTGGAATTTTAATCATATGAGCCCACACAATAACAACCGCATTTTTCACATTCTTTCTCCCCAATTTATGTATTCAGCTGAAACTAAACTTATTATCAGTGATCAAATACCTTATGTCCAACCTACTACCTCTCTCAGGGAGAAGGAAACATAAATGCCTTGCAAAAGAATCTGGGGTAAAGCTGAAAATGAAAAGCTGATGATTTCAAAGAGGGCAGTTAAAATGCTGGTCCAATTGAGAGCTTAATGCATTACTGAGGTGAATATAAAGTTCTTTTGCTGTGTTTTTTTTTTTACCCCTTCTGAATCAAAATGTTTCAAAGGCATTTAAATAAAATGGAATTGATATAATTAGTACAAGCCCACGAGAAGTGATTGAATTACTAAATATGGTCACTGCTATGGCTACATAATGGAAGCCTTCAGTTTTTATTAATTCCACGTTTGAAAATCTAGATTAAACACCGAAACTAATAAGTTAAAACACTGATGTAAGATCCAAAGGACAACAGCATTGTCACTCTGTATAGCAGGGCACCAATTCAGTGCTTAATTGGTACAAGAGCTGTAATAATATGGCTCATGTTTAATTATTAAGAGTTCTAACTAGTCATGAAACTTTTAAGAGCTCTTGGTGCTGTGAAATTGTTGTTGTTTACATCCAGTGCGCTACAGAGCTTTTCCTCTCTGACATCTCACTCTGATAGGGCAGCTTCACTGGATACAGGCAGCACGTGTTTATCAACATATCACAAAAACAAAATTGTATTTGAAGGAGATTTACCATCCATCTCATTAAAAAGACTGGAATTCATTTTGGGTTTTGCTTTCCCCTAAGAGGAGCAGGGAAAAAATGTGGCAAACCTGGGCAGTTAAAATAAAGTGGTCAAAATAGTTGGTGATGTGTTGATTAGCTCTCACTGTCCTCCTTGCTGACTCCTATAAGCACTCCCAGACTGTCTTGAGAAAGGGCTCTCTTGGCATTTTATAGATTATCCAGGCAGAATTTTTTTCTATATTAAAGGAACAGTGTTCAGTTTAATGTTCCAGCCATATGCCAGAATTTATAATCCTTCCACTTAAAGCAGTTCATCTAAATTTGATCCCAGTCCCATGCAATAAAAAAATATAATTAAAGGTGAATGTAAAAATTATTGAACAAATATAATAAAAGGGCAATTTAAGTGTTCAGTTATAAAAATGCAAGAAACTAAGGCGAGCCCTAACCTCTTAAATTATTCTTAAAGCAAATATACTTAATCATGTAGAGTCCATTCTTTTTTTAAGCCTTTGCCCAGACCTGCAGGAAATACTGTTAAAGCAGGAATACATTCTAATTATTTTTTCCCTAATACCTACTAAGATTCATGGGAAGGATAACTTGCTATTAACATAAGCTTCTCTTCTTTTTTTCCTTAGAATCAGCATACTCATGGTACCAGTGCAGTCTGTGAGAACATCTTGTTTGACATATCTTTGTGGATTCTTTCCCCCAGTGAATATATCTAATACCTTTTTGTAAAGCTTATGTAAGTTTTAGTCACTCTCAATGTCCCATAAAAAAAACTTAATTCTGTGAGCTATCAGCTCTGGTTTCCTGTAAGAACCTGCTATCTGCAAGTTTCACTTGGCGCCCTCACCAGTGTTAGAGGAGACAGTGGCAATTGTTCTCTTCTTTCTTCTTCCTGCCTATTCACAAAAAATGTTTGCAAAAGACACATCAAGTCAAATTGAGTACTCTGCAGGAGATAGCCCTTTGCCATAAAATTAGTGGGAATAAGGTTCTGATTATCTGTAGGGCTAATCCTACAGGCAGATATTAAATGGTGATCAGGAGACTGCAGAGGAGTGGGAGTTAGGCACCTCATTCTTGGAAAAGAGTTAACTCAAACTGCAAAGGCATTGAAAAGAGGAGTGAAGGCCTCTATAATGTTAGTGAAGTTGGAAGCTATACTGATCATAAAGTAGTTTAGCAATTAATTTGACAAATTAAAATATCTGTTTTCCATAGTTCATGAACTTTAAAATACCACTTGCATTATGTTGTGAGTCTTGAGAGCAACTTTAAATTTGGGGTATATTTTTCTTTACACCAGATTGCTAACGTGAAATGCAGTTCATTGGCAGGTGTGTTGTTGTAAATCTTCTGAGTCTTGTGGCTGTGATCAAAGGTGGAGTGGGCTGTCAATGGTGATTAATGAAGATACTGACCCTATTTTTTCAGTGAGCTAAAATGAGAATTTGTTTTTAATCCTTTATAAAAACAAAACCAAGCAGAATCTAAGCCAGGCAACGAATAAGCAGACACTTCTTTATGTGTATGAGATACAGGAAATCAGATAAAAGCTATTTGTGGATTTAGTGGGTTATTGTTTAACACGTACATGTTCTCTAATGGCACTTGCTGCTGCTCCTAAGTTAATGCACTTGCCTGGTTTGGTTCTCTGGCTCATGGCTTTGCTTTGTGGGAACATTCAAAAGCTTGCTGAGTAAAGCTGAAGATGGGCTAGAAGTTTTGAAGCCAAATCAAACATCTCCTAAAGTCTAAAGTCTCTGAGTTTTGAGAGTTTTTTCCTGCCCCACTGTACAGGTGCTTAATAGTTTGAAGCCCTTTGGGAGGTTTGTGACAATCAGTGGTTACATCCAGCATGAAAACCACTGCTCTGTCTTCATGGTGAGGAAGATTGTGATCAATCTTCCATGAGGAAGATTGTGCTCAGCTGCAGTGGTTCCTGGGACCTACAGATATTCCTGCTGCTGTGATCCCTCAGAGCCAGAGCCACGGGGTCAGTTTTGCCCTGCAAGAAGAGAAGCAGGAGTGGTTCAAGGTGCTGGCTGGAGGCTGCCAGGGATGGGGAGGGCTGCAGAGCTGTCCATGTCCCAGGCCCTGAAACAGCTCCTGGTGGCCCCACCAGGCTTGAGCTGTGATTCAGTCAGCTCTGGGGTCAGGGGCCTTCCTGGATAACAACCTTGGAAAAGCAGGAATTTCCCTCCTGTCATTTGTTCAAGAAGGGACTACGGTTGAGGGAAGAGCAGGTCCCTCCTTTTGATTTTTCTCCATAATGCCCATGTTAAAGATGTGACACAAAAGTTGATTTTGGAGGAGAGCTCTGGCTGAAATGCTGGTCCCACTGAAGTCAGTGGCATCATTCTCACAGACTTTAGAGATGCCAGAGTCTTGTCCTTTATCCTTCTATTCAGAGCCTCTTCATCTTGGAGAGGATGTTTGCTCAACCAACAAATGAGATATATGTATGACCCTGATGGGGGAAAAAACTCCCCAAAGTTAAGAAAGATTGCAGTGGTTTGGGAGTGCCTGGAGATGTGAGGAATGGGTCTCCTCTCAGGAGCAGGGCCAGCTGGCTTCCAGACACAGGCTATTGGGGCAACTCTGCTGATAGTGTGATGACAAATGCAGAGAAATAACAAAGATAAATGTCCCAAAGCTTGGAATATTAGAAAATGCACTAACAAGCTCGACTTTTGTCTGCCAGAAGTCAAACTGACACAATTTAGGAGGAAATATGCTGGCATCCTGTCCCTCTGCTCCCTTTCCCTCTCCTGACTCCCAACCTCCGTTTTTTTATCTTCTTTGTTTTTTCCATCTGGCTCATCTAGTTGAAATTTGAACTGAGTCTGAATTCAAGTTCCTTTCAGGGTTTTGTGGGATAGTTTGGATTGTAATCTGTCAGTCTGACATTACTGCAAGATTGTGAAATCGCTAAACTGTGGTTTCTCCTTGTTGCCTCAATGAAAACATGTATTATAACAGTGCCCCATTACCCTTTTGGTGGTTGCAGCACAACTCCCACTTATGGTCTCCATGACTTGGGAAAGAATTATGCTTGGCTGAATTTTTTAGCAGATATTAAACCATATTTGGGAGTATAAGGGGAGGGAAGCATCATACAAAACTAAACAGGACTAACAACTAAAAAATGCACTGTGCTTGCAAATTTTAATAAGCTCTTAATAGAGATGGATGTGAACCAAAACCTTGACTTCAATACAGCATAAGTATGGTGGGAGTTTGAAGTCCAGGCCCATATCAGACATCATGTCAACATATCTCTCTGTAAAAGATTGAACCAAACCCAAAAATCTCAAGGTCCATCAATTAAGAGGCTAATCAGACATAGAGACCAAAACAGTGTAAACTGCATGAAAAAAGTCTCCTTCGTTTAGAAGCATGTACAGACAAAGACAGTCAAGAAAATGAATGTATAGCAGAGGTGTTTTATTGCCTTTTGAGATGATTTCTGTGGAGTGTATTTTATGAGCTTTGGCCACATTTTCACATCACTGGTGAATAAAGCTCTCATTGTTCAAAGGGTGTCACCTGGTGACTCATGAATTTCTTTAAATGCTGCTTCAAAAACCTCTCATGTGAAATTGAGAGTGCTGCTCTGTATGTACCTATGGGTCTACAGAAAAATGAACCACTTCTGAGCCTGATCAGTTCCTGGACTGGGGAGCCTCAGACAATTTGAGATTGATAGACACAGGGAAGAAGTGAAAATACAGCATCATCTCTACTCCTCATGGAAAATAAATCTCCTTGATTTTGTGTCACAAGTGCTGATTCTGTATTTCCAACTCAGGACTTCACTCTGGAAGTATGAGTTGAATTTAAAGTGAGTCTAAGTTATTTTTTAATGAATGTCTGCCTTCTCCCTCCTTGAGTCAATGCCAGTGCAGACATGCCTTGCACACAGCTAACAGATAGTAGGGAGGTCAAAAGGATGCTTAGCTGGGCAAACAGCTAAGCTAATTTTCTAGGTCAATCTGAATGAAACAAGTCTTTCAAACCAATCTTCCCCAGCAGCTTCACAGGGGTATGCTCAGATTCTGGGTGTACTGTGTCCCTGCAGCCCAGCCAGAACTCTGCTGTTGAGAGAAACACCTTTCCCAGCCAGGTGAGTGTCTATATTCTCTAGAGTGAGTGTCTATAGTCTCTTCAGTTGTTTTTTTTTCAGAAAGTTGATCCTAATACAGAATCCCATCAAAGCACTTATAAACCAGCTGTGGCTTAACTGGCATTCTTTTGCTATTTCCATTGTACCACTGAACCTATGTATGGGGAAAACCATTAAAACATCCCAAAGAGTCCAAGCCCTCTCCAGAGAGTTTGGTCATCTTAGAGATCAGATTTTGCTGTATCTAATCAAAATTGCCTAGTTCACACCTGTGGCAGAATTATCTGTATGTAAGCTCTGAGATCTCTCTGTTTTTCTTCCTCTATCTTGATGTTTCATCATTGGTATTGTATGAGCATTTTAGAAATACAGAACATAATCCTCTGATTAAAACAGGTTGAAGCAAGAGGAGCAGAGATCCATGTCAATACCTACAAAAAGAGGTTGGTAAAGACATGTTCATAAAATGTTTTCAGCTCTTAAGGAATACCTTAACATCAACAGCTGAGAAATGCATCCTGCCCAGGGAAGGAAACAATGGGCTGCTTTGGGGAAATCTGGATGCATGTGTGTTATTGAGATCTTGAGAATGGGTGTATACCTATTTATACATGAGAATTCAAGGGGACAAATTACTTTGGCTACTTTGACAGACTCACTGGGGACAAGGCCTTTTACTCCCATCACTGGGAGGCTTTGCTGCATTTCCAGTTTGCATTGTACACGTTTGCTGCTGTAGGGCTGCACTCTGGCAGATGGTTACTGCATGCCTGGAAGCACAAGTGAGGAACTGGAAAGGAGAATTTATCCTATCTCAGAGAAAAAAAATGCATCCTCTCTGGCAGCAGGGCCTGCTGGAGAACTTGGCATTGAAGATCTTTTCCCTTTTCTGCAAAACACTGAAATATTAGGAGGAAAAAGTGAGGGTGGGCAATCTCATTGTAATCCTCTTTGTCTCAGAGATAGGGAGGCAGGAGACACCTCTAAGTGGTTCCCCTGGGAGAGGGATAAGATTTGTGTACACTGACCACAAAGGCCTAAATAGCTGATTAAAATGTAGATGCAGACATTCAGGATGAACAGATTTTCAGAGGTGCAGAGAACTCATAAAAGCTTTTGAAGCCATTGTGACACTGCCGTACCTTTGGAAGTTCAGCATTATAAAAATGAGCCATGCCTTAATATAAAGGACAAAAAATATGCAAAATGCCCATTTCATAACCTCAAGCAATTTTGAGCAATTTTAAATGCAATGTACTAAAAAAAAGATAAAAATGAACACAATGCACAGTAACTTAGAATTTTTAGTGAACATGTTGATGTTTTTGTTCTAAACACTGCAACTCTAATTAGGACACCAAACTATGAGCAATTTACATCCAAATCAATGCATTGACCAGACAGCGAATCTCCAAATTACTTAACAACTCAAAGTTAGTGTATTTTTCCATGCAACCTTTCATATTATTAGCAGCAAACAGAGTTCTAGTTACTCATGTGAATGCAGCAACTAACCAGTCAATAGCTAAATATCCCTATAGGTCTGCCTATGCTCTATTACAATATGTCTGATTGATAATCCTGCAAAGCTTTTCTAGTTTTAAAAGGCCAACATGTTATTAGTTCCCAGAATTTCCTTTTTAAGGTGTGAAAATTGAGTGTTCTCTTAAAATTTAACTTTCCCCCTGTTGTGCACACTAGAGGCAGCTGAAATGACACCTTAACCATTTTGTTTCAAAGAAATCACAGGAAGCATCAGGTGGCAGTGACCTTCCACGGCTGAAGATATGAGCTACATTTTTCATTAATGTAACTCTTGGCCCCAAATGCTAGAGAGGAAACAACAGACTTCAAATCATTCTAGAGAGTACAGGGGATTACACAGTGGTAACACAGGGAAATCAAAACAAACTCACTCTTTATGCAGCTCAAATCCTGCTACAGTTCAGCTACAGATTTCACCGTTCTGCCTAATGGGATTAAGGCACACAACAAGGGGCTCCATTCTCCTGTATTGCTGCCTTGTTCCTTTAAGTGCTGCCCAATTTCAGAGCCAGGAAGATTCATGAAAGAGTGCAAATACCAAATGACAAATACTTTCTGGCTTTGATGATTGACTCTTAAGAAGCTTGACTTGGATACTTTTGCTAATCAGGTGAAGTCATCTACTCTGGAAGTCAGTGCTCTGGGAAGCTTGCAGATGAGCTCCATGCTTGGCAGCATTCTCCTTTTAAGTTCCAGTTTGTGGGGTTTTTTTCACTCTCCTTACTTTAGGGTTCTGTGTGACTTCATTCAACCGCAAAAGCAATTCTGCTTTTTATTTACTAGCCAAGGAAATACTGGTGCTCTGCTTCAGAAAGGGATGATGTTCATGTACAGCAAGGGCCAGCAGCTCCCTGGAAGCAGAGAACCACAGGGGTCTCCTCAGGGTCTCACCATCCAGGGCCCATCTCATCACCACCTGCAAGGGAGCAGAGGAGGTCATGAGATCACAGGTTCAACCAAGTTTCCAGACCACCATGCAAGGCCATGGTGATAGGGCAGGGTCGAGGTCAAACCAGGAGGTCAATCCACAGGTCTGATCCAGTGAGTGTCAGGCAGGTCCACAAAGACAGAGGAAGGCCAAGGTCAACATGGAAAGAGTTCCTGGAGCAGGGCTGGCTGGCAAAGACACATTCAAGGCTACATATTAGAGCTTTTATGAATTGTAGATTTTAAAATCATACAAGGAAACAGCCAATACTGCTTGAAAACTTAATATTATATTTCTTCCCCATTGGTGCATCCAGGTTTCAGCATGGCATTGCTTGAGAGTCCTTGGTTGAGCTTTGCTGTTCTAGTCACAATGATAGCATGGGCCAAAGAGATGCCCTTGCCTCAGAGACCTCAGGTAGGGGCCAGTGTTTTTGTCTGCAGTTTCATGGGGCTGGTACAAGGCTACCAGTGCCCTGATTTCCCTGAAATGCTCAGCAGTGCATGATACTGCCAGAGACAGAAAATTGCACTATCAAATTTAGCTGGGATATGTACAATCTTTTCAATGAAGAGATTGAGTCTATTAGATTCATCTGTAGTTTTGCTCCAGCCACTCAATTGTAAGGGGGTTAAGCTGGAGACAAACAGTGATTCAATTTTACGAGCAGACTGAAAACATAAATAAATCTACTGCTCCTGTGTGCTAACTGTCCTGTGTGCCCAAGGGCAGGATGCTTTAATTGGGTGTAATAGCTCCAGGTCTGGGCTTACGTATGTGCACATCAAACACTCCTTTTAAACCATGAACAAGTGCTATTGAAATAATTATTGTATTATCATCATCATCATCCTATATGGAAATGTGGAGCATATGGCAAGCTCAACAGATGCCTATAGCCACCATCCAGATAACATTAAAAAAAAAAAAAAAGAAAAGTCATTATATTTTTGGCATATTGGCTGAGAACACTCAGGAGGCTGAACTGGAGGCTGCTGTCATATTTGTCATCCTGCTGATTGTCTAATGTAAAACACAGAAGGCCAGTGAAGTGTGAGAAAAGCAAGACATTGTAGAGGACCAAAGCCTGAGCACTGGGAATAGGAAATTACAAGCAGTGACCTACAGTAAATATGCAGCAAAAGTGCAGAAACTCAGCTTCTTGCTGCCAGGGCACAGGCTGTTGTCTGGAACAAAGCTTCAGATTTCTCTGAGAGATTAGGAATTTGCAGTGCTGTGGATGCCATGTCCTAAAAGTCCTGGAGGAGGAATATGGGCACAGTGGCTGCCAGCTGATTCATGGGGAGCAGCTGCAAAGAAAATGCCTCTTCCTGCCCTCCCAGATGGAGGAAAACTGTCATGAAAGGGCGCCTACAGGGGAGGGTTGGACTTCAGCCTTCAAGCAGATTTGTGTAAGTCCCCAGATGGGAAAAAAAAACACTCCTCAAACTTCCTGAATATCCTGTCCAAAGGAAAGGCCTCTTGTCCTCCCTGTGAGGATTTTTCAGGGTAATGTAGGGCACAGGGAAGAAAGGCTCTGGTCTCCTAGACCAGGAGCTGGTGCCTGCACAAGAAAAGCTCTGCTCTCCTAGACCAGGAGCTGGTGCCTGCACCTGCTGGTTTCAAATGGCTGTGAGTTAAGGCTTTTCTGAGTGAGAAAGTTTCCTCCTGTTCCAAAGGTGGGGAGAGGGCTGGGAAAAGAGGCTGCAAGGAGGAGGTGAAGATGGGGAATCCCATGTGAATGATAGTCCTTGAGAAAGCAAAGCTGATGCTTGAGCTGGATGCTTTTTTATTTATTTATTTTTATGGACATTCTAGAATAAGGACATTATTGATTAGTTTTAATGTTCCTTAATATCACTTAGAAGTGCTTTCTGACAAATGGAGGAACTACAGGGAAATACCTTTCTTGCTATAGAAACACCAAGGTTATTTACATCAGCTGCTTAAGGAGTTCTGCTTCTGCAAGTCCTTTGAAGCAATGAGGTAATTTTCATGGTTGTTTTTGAACAGGGAATGCTCCTGATACATAGCACAGTGCTTCAGAATTTTCCCTCCCTTTCCAGGGTTTCTGTGTAGTTTGCTGGATATTCAATGGTAACACACAGGTAGCTGGGACAGAGATGGGGCAGGTGACTTCAGTTTTGAAATGTGACTGGATTTTGTGCATTCAATTCAATTTTAGCTGCAAACAAAATTAAGAAGAGTTATGAAGAGGGCCTTAATTTCTCTTTCTCAGGAAAGCCATGTGAGTAAGAGGAAAGAGTATGTGTGTCTGTGTGAGAGAGAACACAGTAACTGTTATGGTAAGTGACGGGTGAAAGAGATTTATTCATTGTTAATTTGCCTTTCCTCTGTTTCATTGCCCATATAACGTGCAGTTTAAAAATATACACGAGCTAATTAGGAGACATTTTCTGCAAGGGAGTCACAGCTGCATGATGTGAAATTTCTGCAATCAGTGAAAAAATGTAAGGGGCTTGTTTACACCGTTCAGACATCCAACTTCAGCTACACTGCCACGAATGGCTGAACTTGTGATATTCCTTTCTTCTTTCATAGTTAAGCATTTCTTCAAGAACTTGTAATGCTTCCTGTAATACTACTCATTAGGCTGCTCTTGAAGTATGGTTTGTGCACACAAAAGCTTGACCATTTTTTCTGACAGTAGCTGTTGTTTGAATAAAACATGTTTTTACACATCCTCTGCAAGATTTTTTTCTTGTCCTTAATATTTTCTCCCAGGGATATTGCCAGTGTAATTTCTAGAGCTTCTTTAGGTTTCCACAGGTTTTCACACCCTTAGATGAGGAATGATTTGTTTTCCACTGCCTCAAATCTGTCATTATTTTTGGTGCATGCTCCCTTCCTACCTTACAATACTTAAATCTCCAAGAATATTTTAAGGAGTTTTCTAGTTGTTTATCTCTATGTTATTCATTATCAGCAATTTATCACAGTATGGTACCTTCTTCCCACTTCTAGATGTGTAAAAGCCACAAATAACTAGTATTATTTTGAGTATACAATAAATTCATATTACAGTGACAATCAGAATCATAGAAGTGTTTATGGCACATATTCATTATTGCATTATATATAATGTTAGTGTGTGCAATAATATACAGATGTACATTATGTAGCTGTGTTCTGTGCAGCACATGGGACTTGCAATCTAACAAAACCAGAAAAATAGCTTCAGTGAACTGTATGAAAACCATACTTTCAACCTAATTTTTCCCTTTTGATGCTTGAATTTGTGAAATTGAGATCCTGGAAAGCCACAAAAATGTCTTCATCATGAAAGGTGACCTTTTCCAAGATACCACATCCTGTGTGGTTAAATGGCTTATGCATTTATTAGCACCTTTAGATTCAGAGCCTGCCCACTTGGTGCTAGCAGAGGAATATTTTGCTTTCTCTGATGTCAGTGTGTGCTATAAAACATTCCAGAAAATTCCAGAAAACCTGTGAACACAATGCATCATAGGCTTAAGATTCATGAACCTTAAATGGTTTGGAAAGCCTTCAGATAAAGTTTGAGAAGGGCAGGCTTACACCTTACAAATATTGACTAGTTAAAGGACAAAGCTCAGCAAATAAGACTTGATAGAGTGAATTGAACACTTCTTATTATGTGTAGATTAAGTGCTGTTTCCCACTTTAAAGAGTTTTATTTTGCACCTACTCTCTTCATCAAGCAGGTTTCTGAGACTCTCTGGGATACTGGAGAGAAATTTCCTTGCAGCAGGGAGATGATAATTTTTAGGCTGTCACAGAAAGCCGTGCTCTGGTGGGACAGAGATTAGAAATAAAGGATTCAATAAACTTCCACAAACAGGTCAGAAACTGGCCTGGAAATCTGAAGGGCCAGATTGAACTTTACTTGAATTCCAAAGTTTACAGGAAGTAATTATAGTCTGAAGATGGAGATTTCACTAAGGCTGATGCAAAACTAAGCTCTGAAACAGATATGTTTGAATAATTGTGTGAGTTCTTAAAGCTATTTAAGAAACAGAAGGTGGATCTTAATATCCATATTTAAGGATTAATCATCTGCAGCTGGTGTGAAACATTCACAAGTGAGAATAAAAGTAAGCCTTCAGGCCTTCTGGTGAGGAGAGAATTGGGTGGTGATGACACTGCAGTGACAGCCCTGAGGCTTCCTGCTCTTTCGGGCCTCTGTAGATGGCACAGCCATACCAGCAGGAGAGTGCTGTGCATGATGTGTAGGGGATTCTGCCTTTGCCAGGACATTATGTCCTACTGATCTTTCCCAGACAGTTTTCACTGAGATGGATTCCAAGATAGTAGCTCCTTTTTTTCCCTAACAAGAGAAGTCAGAAGGTAATTTGTTTTTAGTAAATAGCACAATACAATGTGACTGTTAGCTGACTGTCAAAAAAGCCCCCAACAAGAACAAAGCAGCAAACAAAACTCAGTAGACCAGTGATTCCACAAAATATAAATATAGGCCGGAAAATATGTGCTAATACCAAGAAAGCACAGGAGAATAGCATCTATAAAGTTTCTCAGGCCTGGCCTAGTCACTAAATCTACCCTGATATACACCACCTGAGTGCCTGGTCCATGATTATATATATATCTGTGGTTGTTGCTGCTAGTTCTGTGAGTGAAGATGAAATTCAGTTCAGGGTGATCAGGAAAAACTTGTAAATGTCAGCAAAATAAAAAAAAATTGTAGTAGAGATCAGTGTAATTTTAGAAATAACGGAACCCTTCTGCAAATATATATATCTTCATCTCTTTCCAGTACCTTCTTACTGTGATGAAATCAGCTCTGGGAATTCCGCTTTGGTTCATCTTGACTTTTTGAAGACTATGTAGTTATTTTATACTCTGCACCAGAAGTACATGTGTACATGGACACTTGCATCCTTCTTGTGGTTATTATATAGGATGTGTGTGTGTAGAGGATATAAATATATTTTAGCTTGGATGGGAGTACAGTTTGCTGGGTAAAAAACTGGGTGAGTGGTGGTGCAGGAAGTGAAATCCAGCTGGTGGACAGTTACCAGTGGAGTTCCCCAGGGCTCAGTATTGGGGTCAGTTCTGTTTACTATATTTATCAACAATCTGGAAAAGGGGATCAAGTGCACCCTCAGTCAGTTCGCAGATGACATCAAGTTGCACAGGACTGCTGATCTTCTCAGGGCAGGAAGGTTCTTCAGGGGGATCTGGATAGGCTGGATCAATGGGCTGAGGCTGAGGAACATGAGACAGACATGCCCAAATGGCCAAGAAGACCAGTGGCACCTGGCATGTATCTGCAATGGTGCGGCCAGCAGGGCCAGGGCAGTGACTGTCTCCCTGTACTGGGCACTGGTGAGGCCACACCTCCAATCCTGTGTCCAATTCTGGGCCCCTTGCTACAAGAAGGACATTGAGGGGCTGGAGTGTGCCCTGAGAAGGGCAGTGGAGCTGGGAAGGGTCTGAACACAAGTCTGGTGAGGAGCAGCTGAGGGAGCCAGGGGTGTTTAGCCTGGAGAAAAGGAGGCTCAGGTTGACCTTGTTGCTCTCCACAGCCACCTGAAAGGAGGTTGTAGCCATGTGGGGGTCACTCTCTTCTCCCAGGTAATGGCCTGAAGTTGTACCAGGAGAGGTTTATATTGGATGTTAGGAGATATTTTTTCCCCAGAAAGGTTATAAATGTTGGGACAGGCTGCCAGGGAAGTGATGGAGCCAGCTTCCCTGAAGCTACTTAAAATATGTATAGATGTGGAGATCAGGGACACAATGGTGGACTTGGCAGCGCTGGGATAAAGGTGACCTTAAACTTAATTTCCATCCTGAATGATTCTGTAGTTCTATGATTTTTTACCTGTGAAATTGTGGCATATTTTTACCAGAAAATAAAAGGTGACTGTAATGCCCGTGAAATCTGCTGCTCTTTGTAAATGCAGGTATGTAAGTAAGACTCAGACTTGAGTTCACAGTGGATTCTCTGATCCCCAATAAAAGTTGAGTTAATTCTGTCTCTCCTCTTGGCCCACCTGTTTTTAAAAACTTTGGGGATCTTTGTGTCAGTGAGAGCTATCCAGTTCTGTTGTGACTATGAAACAAGGGATCTAAAATTAAATGGGGACAAAGGAAGCAGACACACAGGCAGCATGCATGGTTACACAAGCTCAAAAATGAGGCTGGAAATAATTTGCTGCTACAACAGTGTGTGACTTCTCAGCATCCCAGAGCCATGTTCTACACAGTGGTGAGGTCCTTGAGAAAGACAAGAATGAGATCCAAAAGGAGCTACAAAATCTCTCTGAAGTACTAATGAGATAAAGCAAAAATTATCTAATGCCTGGAGAACTTCTCTCTTCCTCCCCCTTCACATCTTGTTTTGGTTCTGTGGCAGTTTTGAGAAAAATGTATTTTTTTTAACAAATCAAGGTACTTGAAAAAGCAGCTAACATTGCAGGAACATAGTTCATACAGGCAGCAGGCTCTAAAACTCAAGTTAATAAATTGCCAAGTAGTAAAAGTAGAGTTTTGTTGAAAAATCCCAGTCATCTGATATGTAGGTGTATAGAGTATGATAGTTTGTTGGCTTTCCCTGCTCACAAACCATGTGTTTTAAGTATTAAAAAAAAAGACAATTATTTATTCCTGGATGGCTTTTGACAGTTGATCTGACAATAGAGTACTCTGACGACTTTGTACCAACCACATTTTGGTGACAAGATACACTTCATACGCTAGGGAAATACAATCTTCTGTGTTACTTGCACGTGGTGTTGGTAAAAAAAACCATGCAGAAATCTCACTCTTTAATTGCAATTTAGTGTCAGAGCAGGAGAGTAGCCCACAGTGGGCTTGCTAGGTTTGTTTTATGGAACATTCCCACTCCTCTTTCAGTTTCCATGGTTCCAAAGGAATACTCAGTGTTTTGCTATGGGAAGCACTTTGACCTTGCTCACGCAAACTAATGTTTTTGGTTGTTGCAGTTACAAATTTAAATGAAGATTTTGCACCTTGGTTAGAGATCTAATATCTAGCATGGGTTGATCATGGCTGTTGGATTGACAAAAAGTAATTGAACTATTTTTAATAGGGATCCTGCAATTCCATTTGGGTTGTTTCAAAATGTATATGCCATTTGGCAACAGCTCATTTTTAAGCATAATGCGCTGTAGAATTGTAAATATTTTGGTTTGACCCTGGAGATAAAGAGGAAAATTATAGGTCAAAAGTGGGGGCTGATCTGCTACTGATCTGCTTCCTAGATAAAGGTGTGACAGCCATTGGACACTGTCCACCTCTTTGTTTTCATAGAATTACTGAATAGTTTGGGTTGGAAGAGACCTTAAAGACCACCCTGCTCCAGCCCCATGCCAGTGGCAGGGACACCTTCCACTAGACCAGGTTGCTCAGAACCCCATCCAACCTGGCCATGAACACTTCCAGTGGTGGGGCATCCACAGCTTCTCTGGGAAACCTGTGCCAGTGCTTCACAACCCTCACAGTAAAGTTTCTTCCATATATGATGTAAATTTATCCTCTCTCAGTTTAAACCCATTACTCCTTGTCCTATCACTGCAACTTCTGTTTGCTTTTATCTGATGATGTCCTTCAGTGGTTGCTCATCTTCAACTGCAGATTCAGGGAAGGACAGCTTTTCCTCTTTGAAATGTCCAGGGTTCCCATGTGGTCTGTACAGACAGAGAACCAGATTTTCTTTCCAGAATTTAGTAGCCACATAGCAAACCTGTAAATGTTGATGTTCATGGCTTCTTTTGCCAGATACAAATTGGACTGGGAGCATTGTCAAAGGAAGAATTTTTAGCTCTCAAGTGACAGAGCTGTGTCAAAATGTCTGCACAGGCGGCCTGCAGATCCTGGAAGGCATTGTGACACTCACTGTATTTGTTTCCATTGTCTTGCTATACCTAAATATATATGAAAGACCATCTGGGAATGACTCTCGCAGCTCCTGAAGCAAGACTCTGTAATGGCAGAGTTAGCAATGGCTATGGTTATACAGCCTGTCCAGGAGCTGGTCCCTCTTCTCTCTTAGTTCACTTCAGGTACTCAGTTTCCAATGGAATTTAATAGGCTGACTTTCTTAGAATTTTTAAGATCTACACTTAAAATGACTCATGTTATTACAATAGTTCACTAACATGGCAACGGTCTCCTGAACGAGGAATAATTAGCTTTGACTCCATGATTGCAGAAGGCTGATCAATTGCTTTATTAAGCTATACTATATTGTACTAAACTATTAAGAAACCTTTAACCCTTCCAGACTGTCTGATTCAGCTTTAACCTAATTGGTCAATCCATCCAAACACCATCCAGTGTCTAATTAAGAAACCACCCTTTGGTAAACAATCTCCCTAACACATTCCACTTGTGCACAACAACAGGTGCAGCAAATGGAGATAAGAATTGTTATCATTCTCTTCTCTGAACTTTTTCACAGATTCTCACAGCTTCCCAGGAAAATCCTGGGAGACAACTATGTCTCTCTCTGTCCAGAGGATATGTGATTACCACAGTTCACTGGCTTGATGTGGCTGCTATGACTTAATGCAAAGGGCAGGGTGATCTCATTGATACCTCTTTTAAAGTGATCAGCAATCCTTGATCTGTTCTACACTTACAATATGAATATTTAGGAACAGCTGAACAGAGACACAAAAGTATAAGCATGCAGATCAAACTCAGCAGTCCCACCACTATGTCTTTCAGTATAGCTGAGCAGTCTGCAGATAATTCAAGCCTTCACAGAGTGTCTCCTGCCTTGAATAAAGTGATTGCAAGGGGTCTCAATGTACTTCCCAAGTCCTGCTGGCCTCACTATTCCTGAAATGAGCCAGTGTGCCAGTGGCTTTTGGACACCTGGGCACACCAGGCTCTTGTTCAGCTCCTGTTGACCATCACCCCCAGGTCCTTTTCCACCAGGCAGCTTTCCAGCCATTCTGCTCCAAGCCTGGTGCTTTACCTAAAGTTGCTGTGACCCAAGTGTAGGACCTGGTACTTCATCTTACTGATCTCCATGCCTTTGGCCTCAACCCATCAATCCAGCCTGTCCAGATCCCCCTGCAGAACCTTCCTGAAGCAGACCAACATTCCTGCCAGTTTGGTGTCATCAGCAAACGGACAGATCTATCCCTTACCCCCTTTTCCAGATTGTTTGATACAGATATCAAACAGAACAGGTCATTACTAAGATCTGGGGAACCCCACCCATGACTGGCTGCCAGCTGGACGTAATTCCATTCCCCATCTCTGGGCCCAGCCCCACAGCCAGTGCTGTACCCAAAGAGTGCTACATCCAAACCAAGAGCAGCTGCTTTCTCCAGAAGAATGCTGTGGGAAATAGCATCAAAGGCTTTACTAAACTCCTGGGAAATGAGCCACAGCCTCTCCCTCATGTACTAAGTGGGTTATCTTGTCATGGGAGGAGGTCATGTCTGTCAAACAGGCCTTACATTAAGTACCTCAGCCTCTTCCTCTTCTTTGTCATTGTGTTACCCCCCCCGCAATCCAGTAAAGGCTGGAGATTGTCCTGAGCCCTCCTTTCATTGCTAATGTACCCATGGAAACATTTTTTTATTGTCTTTTACAGCACTGGCTAAATTAACTTCCAGTCAGGCTTTGGCCTTTCTGATTTTCTCCCTGCATAACCCCTTGAAAGCTGTGTAGGCCTCCTGCTCCTTCTTCCAAAGGTCCTAAACACTCTGGTTTCATGAGAGTTCCATGAGAGTTCCATGAGAGTTCCACCTGGGTTCCATGCAGGGCCCAGCTGGGGGGCAGGGTGTGGCCATGGAGCCCGGGTGTCTGTGACATCAGGGGGACACGTCCCCAGACACCGCGGGCTGCAGGGCCGTGCTGCAGTGCGGCTCCGGGCAGCGGTGAGGGCGGCAGGCAGGGCAGGGCTGGGCTGGGCCAGGGCCAGGCCAGGAGCACCCGCACCTGGGGAGAGCCCACGGGGCAGGGGACAGGGCTGTGGAGAACACCTTGGGCAGGGACAGGGCCACCTCTGGTCCTAGTGCCCTGTCTCTGGGCAGGGCAGGTCCCACCACTGGGCCAATTGCCCTGTCCCTGGGCCCTGCGCTTCCTGATCCCGCTGCCCCAGCCACCCTCTCCCTGCTTCCCAGCCCCACTGAGCCCCTTCTCTCCCTCCTCCTCTTGCAGGCCATGGCTGGGAAGATCACCAAAATCCTGCTGGTGCTGGCCATCCTCCAGTACAGGCTGAGGGTGGATGCCCAGGCGATGCAGACCAGAGCAGGGCTTCTGAGTCTGCATGAGGAGCAGCAGAGCCAGATGAGTTGGCTGGTGAGAAACACTCAGTGACTGGGCAGTTGGGAGTAACTCCTGGTTATGTAACTCCTGGTTATACTCTATGAACAGCAGGGCAGTGATCCTTTAGCATGGGCTGAGTTTAACAGTGCCTCTGCCCAGGTTGTTTCCTGCCTGCTCCTCATCTCTGTTTTCCAGTTCAGGGGCCTAGGTACATGGAGAACAACTGGCCCTACTCTAAAGACTAAAGCAAAGAAGGCATTAAATATATCACTCAATTCCTAATTCTATCTCACTATATTTCACCCCCATCCAGTAAAGGATGGAGATTGTTCTGAGCCCTCCTTTTGTTTCTAATTTTTTAATTCTCTTATATGGCAGTTAATATATAACCAGATTAAGTTCTGTTCGGGCTTTGGCCCTTCTGATTTTCTCCCTGCACAACCCTACCACAGCTGTGCAGTGCTCCTGAAAGGCTAACTGTTCTCCCAAAGGTCATAAACTCTGGTTCCATCTGAATTCCATCTGGTTTCTTTCCAGAGCCCAGCCTGGCTGGGCAGGGTGTCGCTGTAGGGCTCCAATGTCTCTGACACGAGAGGGGACAGGTCCCCAGATGCCCTGTGTGGCAGTGTCACTGCTGCAGTGTGGCTTGAAGCAGCAGTGAGTGGGGCAGGCAGGGGGAAGGATGAGGGACAGACAAGAAACACCCAGCTTCCAGAGGAACTCCTAAGGTTCCTCTGGGGAGAGGGTGCAGGGGCTGTGGGGAGTGTCTTGGGCAGGGCAAGTTCCACTCCTGAGGCAAGTGGGGATGGCTGCCCCCATCCCTGTGCCCTACCCCAGCTGCCCCAGCCGCCATCTCCCCATCACCCAACCCTGCTGAGCTGCTTTTTCCCTACTCCTCCTCCTTCAGACCAGGGCTGGAAAGATCACCAAAATCCTGGTGCTGCTGGGCATCCTCCAGTATGCAGTGTGGATGGATAATTCATCAGTGAAGGTCACAGAAGAACTCCTGAGGCAGCATGAGAAGGAGCGCATTGTGGAGATGGCCCAGCTGCTGGTGATGGAGAAGCAGCGTGGACTCACCCCGGGAAGAATGCTCATCCTGGCTTGCCAGGAGTGGTGGTTCTGGGTCGGTGCTGAAATCCTCCTCCTGCTCTTTGGGATCTACTGGCTGCCCAGGCAGAGCAGCTCTGACTGGGATGATGGCAGCCAGTGGGAAACCAGTGCCCAGGAGCAGATAGAGGAGAAGGAGGAGGACCATGAGGACAATCCTGACACGCCAGAGAAGCCCCCTGATAAGGTAGGGACCTCTGGTGCATTTGCCAAGCCCTTCCCAAGAACAACTTTCTGAGGGCTGCATCCAGCCATGAGAGCTGGCAGTGCCTACAAATACCTGGACACCTGCACGGACATGATTGACCTCCTGCTGCTCCTGCCCCTGAGACCTCTCATTCTGCATTTTTTCCAGCAGAGATGGGCACCGTGGAGGATCTTCTGTCGAGACACCCCTGTGGCCGTGGAGAGCAGCGACCAGGAAGTGTGCTCTGCTACCTCTCCTCCCAGCTGAGGAGACAAACAAGAGTTCAGATCCCTGCTTCCTGTGCAGCCCCTGCAAATAGTCCCAGTTGTGATGTTCCCCCTGCCAGGAAGTGTGGAACCCGTTGTAAATATGTTAGTAAAATCGTTTATCTGTTTTAATAAATCCTGTTTGAGCAAGAGCGTTGGAGGATGATGCTCCTTGTCTCCTGAACTACAAAGTGGGTTACTTGTCATTGAGGAGATAGGTTGGTCAGGCAGGACCTGTCTTTCACAAACCCATCCTGACTGGGCCTGATGCCCTGGCTGTCCTGTGTGAGCCACATGATGGCTCTTGAGCTGCTCCATGACCTTCCCTGGCACCAAATTCAGGCTGACAGGGCTGTATTTCTTTTCGCTGTCCAGTTTTGAATACCAGAGACTCTTCAATGTCCTCCTCCTCCTCAGTCCAGCTCTGAACAGTGCCTACAGAGGTACAGGGGGTTGCTCTGCACCTGTGACAGGTGGCTTCCATTTCCTACCTCTCATATGGTTATTTCTGTAAGATATTTTGTTTTCTTTATATTAACAGAAGAGCTGGACTGCATACCCAGCATCCAATTTATATTTCAGCTGGAGGGATGGGTACAGGCCTTCATTTCAAAATATGCAGTAGTGTTTGGGGCTGAAGATCATATGGACCACTAAGTCTGAACTGTAAGGATTTAAAAATATTCAGGCACTTTTTTATTGTTCAAATGTAATTACTGACAGCACCTTTCCAACTTCTTCCCTTGAAAAATTCTGTCCGGTCACCTTGCAGGGCCTCATTTTACACATCCAGCGCTGACTTTGAATATTTGTTTTGCACTACAAGCCCTTTTTTAAATAGTCAGTCTGTCTAAATTTAATGTGTTTGATGTAAGGACAGGGTACCAATTGTACCAATCTGTTACTCTCTTACTCTCTTTGTTCACCAAGCCAGAGGCCATATTAGGCAAATCTTTTTTCTTGATTCATGGTCTCTGAACCCAGCACTAGGTGCGGTTTCCACCCTACCAATCTTTTCCCAATTGGAAAAGGGGGGAGGAGTAAATACCACTTAGCTAATATGCTTTGTGATCTTGTCAATCCTTGTGACAAGATAACTAACACTGTGCTATTTTGTACATCTATATTATATATATATTACATGTCAAATAAAGCTAAATTGGCTTGAAAAATCTAATTTGAATGTCCTAGCATCAGAAAATTCAGCATGGAGACTGAATGCTCTCCTTTCAAGAGTACACTGGATTTTAGTTGCCATCCCTATTCAAAATATGTGAAATAACATCCAGTAGACCTCATCACACTGGCAGTGAAAACAGGTGAAATTGCGCCCCACCTGACAGGCTTGGTGGATATAAAACCTCACAAGTTTTATCATACATAGCAGACTGTCTTCTAATAATTCTTAGGAATCAGAGAATTAAAAATTATTAGAAAGATTAGAGGTTTTTTGTTGTTGTTTTAACTAATTTAAATTCACTGTATTATACGAAAGAGATTTGAGTGCCTTCATGCCATTAATTAAAAATGTTGGTAACTTCAGAGAGACTGAACTTCAGAAAGCTCTGCTTTCTGCTTTGAAAGATTCTATCAGTGTAAAAACAAATCCTTTATACTTAAAATGGAGAGCATAATAAAATCCAAAAGGGTATTGCCTTGCCTAAAGGCAATTGTGAGTGGTAATCTGTTGATTCTGTTGGTGCCAGTTTTTCACCCGGGGACTCAATGATAGGGAGTGGGAAGGAAATTATTTGTTTTATCCCAGAGGAAGTTTTGAGATATTTATTTTTTTCCTTGTGTAGTGCAGAGAAATAAAACTGATATCCTGAAAGTTTTCAAGGACTGGTAATCTGAAAATTATGGATCATTTAATTTTCAAGTACCTTATTAAAGGAAATTAGTAGGAATTATTGATTAGAAGTATGGCAAACTGGAAAAGCTCCCAAAGTCCACATTTTGATTTTTTGTTTTCGAAAACCTATGAAAGGGAGATCTCCTATTGAAAAAAGTGAGTTGTAAAAAATTCTCAATAAAAATTTAGGCTCACAAAATTTATCACAGAATGATCATTGTTGAAGGGACATTTGAGTCCAGCCCCTCTGTTTAAGAAAGGCATTTTAAGCATGTTGTCCAGGTGCATGGAAATATACGTCCAGGTATTTTTTTGGTTACCTCAAAGGATGGAGACTCCACTGCCTCCTTAGGCAACCTGTGCCAGTTCCAAGTCACATCCACAGTGAAAAGATATTTTATGATATTCAGAGAACCTCCTGTGTTTCAATGTGTGCCCAATGTCTCTGTTCCTGTAGCTGAGCACCACTGAGAAGAGCCTGGCCCTGTTCCTTTTTGCACCTCCCTTCAGGTATCTGTGCACATCAATGAGATCCCTCCTGAGCCTTTGCCTCTCTGCCTGAGCAGTGTCTAAAGCCTGACTGACGTCTAGACAGACAAGATCTACTGTTTTCTTCTCATCTACCAAGGCACCTAATTTTGATTTCTGAAAGCAGAGATGAGACAAGGGTGAAGGGATTACAAAGGCTGAAATTGCATAATGAAAATTGAGAGATGTGAGGAGGGTATTTCTGAAGTCCAATAGTAGCTTTTAATATGCTTCTATGCACAGCGGATATATTGTGTAAATATATATGTGAAGGTTATATGCTAATCTTGTCATATCTTAGTAATCTTGTCTGAATATAAAAAAAGAAAAAATAAATGAGATCAATGAAATAAATTTCAGACTGACTAACACAAATGTTTTTGAGCTGTTCTTCACTGGGTTTCTGCTCCTTTCCAGTCCTACTCTTTTCCTATCCTATCTAAGCCTTCAGGTCAGTTATTTCGGTAATTCCATGTTGCAGCTGGAGATCTGTAAAGCAGAGGTGATGCTTCTTCCTTTGCCTGTCCCTGTTGTTAGGATTGCAGATTACTCCATGTAGACTCCAAGTCCCTCTGCTTCACTTCTGCAAGCTCCATGTTTAATAATCCCAATGACTCTTCATCGAATGCCAGATCCCTGCCCCATGATCAGAAATGGGGAACTCCAAGATTTAAAAGGGTGTTTGAAGGAAAAACTGAGTTGAATGGTATGAAATGAGAAGGCGAGAGACACAGAAGATTCTGAGTGTGCTTTGAGATGTTCTAGATCCTCAGGTAGCTGCTTCTGGGGTTGTGGATGGTTCCCAGAAATCCTCTGAGAAATGTCAGGGTGGCAGTTGCTCTAGACAGGGAAAGATAGAGGAATCATGGACTCCTGGCAAGCCCTGGCAGCCTCTCATGAGCTCTGCCAGTTGCTCCTGATAAAGAGATACTTTAAGGTTTTGGACTGAGCAGACTCCTGACAAAGCAGAGGAAAGGAGCCCCTGTGAAGGGAAAGCCTATGTAAAGGCCCACCTCAGGGCACAAAACTCTGTCCATTATTGTCTTTCACTGAGCCAGTAATGGCCGTTGCTTGTTATGTAAGCTGAAATGTTTTTCTTCATTTTTTGCCTTCACAATGATGTATGAAAACTGCTTTCAAAACACATCTTTTAGTTAGCATTGCAAAGAGATAACTTTGTTCTTTTTGTTATTAAATATGCTCTGTATTTGTATTTGATATTAGTAATTACAAACTCCTCCATGTTTCAACGGATTTAGTTTATTTGTCACAAATATATCTCTTTCAGGGTTGTTCTGCACAACCCACTCAAGGAGTTGAGATGTTTAAAAGTGAGTGTGCTCTCTCTCATGAAAGAAAGAGTAGGTTTTTGTCTACACATCTTCCTAGCAGACCACTGCCCTCCACTCCTGCTGGATAATGCACTTATTTCTGCTGTTTCACTGTCCCCTGCCTGTGTTGCTCTTCTGAAGGGTTTCAGCAGCTGAGTTGAGATCAGTCAGCAAGAATCTCCCAAGTTCATGGAGGAAACCTGAATGTAAATCTACACCCCATGAAAATGTAGATGTTGAATCTTTGTAAGGAAGTACAGGCCTGCCTGTTGGTGACAGAGGGTTTTATACCCATCACTGCCTGCCATAGGAACCCCTTTGTCCCTTCCAATATGTCTGTTTACATGGATCTGGTTTGGTATGTCCTTCTACCTTTCTGTTTAGATGCAGAACTCAAACCTGAGAGAATGACAACAGCCAAAGAGCTTCCAGCCTGATATCACAGCTGCTGTGCAAGGAGTTCATGAATTTCTTTTTCTTTAATTAAATAATTTGTATTTGATAGGGATCTAGCCATATCCATCCACTTGATCTCATGACAAATTATAAGCAATCCCTTGCTTCTAAGTAACCTTAGCTTCTGTTACACCCTCAGGTTTCAAATATTCACCATTCAGAAGTTATGCCTCCCCAGGAAGGAAAGGGACTGGGGATCACTGCGCCTCAACCCTAATTCTGCACAGGCTCCTATTATCAGATTCCTCTTCCTGTTTTGGGTCCTAATCCCTCCTCTCTAAACCACAGACTACCTGTGACAATAATCTTCCAGACAGCTCCACCTGAGCCAGATGAAAACCAAAGGGTCTTGGTGAATTTTCATGTGCAAGGTCCTTCTTGGAGGTTGGGAAGAGCCAAGTGTAAAGTGAAAAATAAGTTTGTCAATCACAGAATAATTTGTTTGCCCAAATATAAATGTAAGGTCACTTTAGGCACCCTCATGTCTGCAGATATTTGCAGAGGGCAGGGAGACATGCTACAGGGCTTCTTCCAAGCCATCCCTTCTGGAGATACAGCTAATGGACTGATGGTGCATCCCAACAGCAAATACAATCTCAGACACACTTGTGCAGCTGGCTCCTTCCCTCAGAAGCAAAGAGGAACCAGAGTAGGAGAAAAGCCTTAACTCTGATGTGCTAAGTAGGAGCAGCAAATCATTCCAGAGCATAGCAGAGGGTGGCTGCATCTGGCAGGCTGGCAGGAGAAAAGGCTGAAGTGCTGCACCTTCCCAGACCTTGCTCATTTCCAGAAGGACAATAAAGTCTAATATTCACTCCAATTGTCAGTCTGACCAATAAGCCTCCCTGTCCCAGAAATAATGGTGATGAGAAAAAGTGCTGGTTTAGGTACATCAATCATTTTTAATAGCATTTGTCACACAAGTATTCACTAGTGAGAACAGAGACTGGATTATATGTTCCTACATTTGTTCTTGTGTCCAGGTAGAGAAATGACTGTGTGGAAAAGATCACATTGGAAATTGCTTATGGTTTGGGTTTCAGCAGCATGAGCTCAATATTTTCTTATCAAAGCAAGGCCTGAGGAGATGGCAAAACTCCCAGAGACCTTAATAAAAGCAGGAACACACCCCTTGACTCTGCTACAAGAATAAAATAAAGGGAAAGCAGAGGGGCGAGGGACATCGGTCACTGTCTGAGCAGATGTCACTCTGGAAATCACCAGACATACTGAAAAATGTTAACATTACCATGGGACTGCATGCAGGATGAATAGATTTTATATAATACTATTTTTTAAAATAAATTTTCTATGTATTTGATCAACTTTCTGTTTATATAGTGTTCACACACCTATTCCAACCCCTAGGTGAACAGGATAACTTTTTTTTAAGTCCACAAGCCTATTAACCTGATGAAAAGTCAACCCAAAATTAAAAAAGCAGACTTCCAAACTGATTTTTTTTCATGCTTTTTTTTTTTTTTTGCTGAATTAAATATGTATTCTAAGAATGTTGACACTTCTTCTTCCAAAAAGAAGCTTTTATGTTTGGTTCTCTTTTAATGTCATTTGATCCTCTGTTGTTTTTAACAATTCAAGAGGAACCACTAATTCATCCATTATTTATTTCCTTTTTTGCTTTGCTATGTTTTGTTTTGTTCTTTTCAGTCACAGTGTTTTAACGTACTTTTTTCCAGGTATTTCAATTTTTATTTCTCCTATGTCTTTGACACTGTAGTAAATGGAGTTCTTATTAATATTTAATATTTTTTTGTTTTGTTTTGTTTTATGCAATACTCAAAAGTCTCAGCATATGTAATCATATAATAAATTCTCTATAATGCATAAAGTCCTGCTGAAGTGTCTTGGGAGCTTGGGATCACACCTTTATACCCTGAAGTCATATTGCAGGTTCCACTGTGCACGTGTTTGCTTTTTCTGGCATATGTTAATGAAAATAATTTTCATTAGAAATGCCAGATCCTGGAACAAAGTATGCTGAGAATCAGGAAAAAAAGTTTGAATGTATTCAAGTCAGTCTTTGGTTTGAATATGAACAATCTTCATCTTTTGACCAAATCCTGTTCTGAGCCTGGCTATAACTTTCAAAAGTGTTTGATATCTAAGTTCCACTTTCAAAAGGTGTTTAGAAATGTCTTTGTCTTCAGAGAATTAGGAGCCAAACCTATAAATTAGTTTTTAAGAACTGTTTTATATATATCTGTCTATCTATATATCTATATCTATATCTATATAATCTATATCCATGTCATATATCTATATCTATATCTATATCTATATCTATATCTATATCTATATCTATATCTATATCTATATCTATATCACCTATATCTATATCTATCCTGTGATAACAAATTATACCAACAAGGTTTTAATTTAAAAATGCAGTTCAATACTTTAATAGTGAAGGATGAAATTAATGTTGTGAGCTTTCCCTAAAGAAATATCCTTATTAATAAATTAAGAATTTAGAAAATGCTAAAGAAAAATTAAACATATCCTAATGTGTCTGGTCCAAGTGCCATATAAATAGCCTTAACTCTACCCTGTAATTTTGCTATGAAACCAGCTTTGACATTAAGTATGTATTAACTCCAATTTTTAACTACAAACACTAGTTGTGTGTACATCACACAGCTGAAGCACTATATGCTTAAAAGAAGGCAATCCAGAAAACAGACCAGAAAAATTACTATGTGCTGCTTATAATAAATAAACTTAATCCATCTGCTGCATGCCCATTAACAGCAACAAGGCAAATAAGATTTTGCAAACAACTTTATTCCAGCAGTTACTGCAAGCTTAGTTCTACTTTACAGTGCACTTATCTCAAAGTATTAAAGGGTTACATTTTCTGAATTTTATTTTGAAAAGAATGACTATTTGCAGTTATGACTATATAAAACAAGTACTTTAGAGGAGCTAATGAGCAATCATACTTCATATTTCTATTGTTTAAAAGTATAAAATATGAGAATAATTCCTGTGATGCTACAGGAACAATAATTGATGTGTGTCTGTCCAGCTGAATGGAGAAATTAATTTACCACCACTCTCACACAGAAATAAATGCACACTGATGAATAACACGTATTGAGACATGTTTTATCATTGCAAAATAAAAATACTTTTCTGTTCTTGGGTTTACTACAGCACCAAGTATTTTCTGTGGCATGAGCACCTCCCACAGTGGGATGGGGAGAGGAACTGGAAAAAGACAAAAGCTTTGGCTTGAGATACAAACAGGTCCATAATTGAAATAATATCACTAATAGTAATTGTAATGAAAAGGGGCACAATTAAAAGAGAAATAAAATTAAGAAATAACCAAGCAAGTAAAGCACAATAGAATTGCTCACCACCTGCTGATGTGTTTGCCAGCTTGCTGAAGGAACACTCCCATTGTCTGGACCATAAATGCAGATAAACAATGTTGGCCCTACTGTAGATCTGTGGGGCGCACCACTAGTGACTCAGCTCCAGCTGAATTCATGCTGCTGGTTATAACCCTCTGAGCCTGGCAGTGTGGCCAGTTTTCAGTCCACCTCTTTGCCCACTTCCCTAGACCACACATAATCAGTTTGGAGAAGGGGATGTTACAGGAGTCAATGTTGAAAGCCTTACCCAACTCAAGATACCCAATACCCAATGCTCTCCCTGCATCCACTGAGCCATTCAAGGCTATCAAGTTGGTCAGTTGTGATTTTCGCTTCAGGAATCGTCGCTGAGTACTTCTGATCACCTAATTTTTGGAAAAAAATGTGTTTGGAAACAGTTATCACATTTCCACAGCAGCCATGTCAGTCACCAAACTCCCTGTCTCAGCTTCCTTTGGGTCAGGACCAATAAAATGTCTCTACAGCATCTGGAAATACTATTTTCCATAAAAATCAATGTATATATATTTTGCTAATTTAAAGTGTCTTAACTTTATCAACCATGTTGCCAGCCAGCAGTCCTTCATCTAGGGACGAAAAGGAGGCTGTAGTCCTAATAACTTTGTAGGTTTTGATTTTTGCCAGGCAGCTATCCAACCATTTCAATGTTGTTTGTTTCTCAAGATAGAGATGAGCCCTTTAGATACATGTGCCACCAGTTACCAAGTGCTATACTTTGTCCTTTTAGCAACCCACATCAGTAGGATGCTGTTTGTCATTTAAAAATTAATGCTGCATTGCCAATTAGTCAGTCACACCTCTGGTAACCTTATTCAATGCTACAGGGCTAATCACTTCTGGAAGGCCTTGACATGTTTTATAATTGAACTGCCAGGTTTGCATTTGGCTGCAGTTCATTCATATCTAAGTGTGACTTGTTAGGCACATTACGTTTATTTCCTTTGAAGACTAGTGGGAAGCATGGAGTCCTGATTCCTGTTTTTGTATGTGATTATGGTACTCCTGCAGAGTACTGGTAGGGAAAAGGATTTTGCTTTCTTTTTGTGAGCTAGATAAAAAGCTGAGGTGGCTCATCTGTGGGTGCTCTGCTAGCAGACTGACTGGTATTTACTGCCTTTTTCCTTTTGCTTTCATATAGCCATGGATTCATGGAATGGTTGGGTTGGGAGGCACCTTTAGAGTTCATATAGTCCAGCTGCCTTGCAATGAGTAGGGGCCTCTTGTAGTAAATCAGGTTACTCAGAGCCCTGTCCGACCTGGCCTAGAATGTCTCCAGGGATGGGGCATTTGCCACCTTTTTGGGCAACCTGTTCCACCATTTCACCATTCTCATCACAAAGAACTTCTCCCTGTCTGTCTGTAACCACATGTGCCTTCCCTCTTGTCTAAACCTCTAGTCTTGCCTCTTTCAGGAAGGGATCCTATTCAATGTCATTAACAAGCCTTTAATTCTAAGCCAGATAGTGAATAAATCAGTGCCCTCATGTCTTCCCCTTCATTTCCTTCCCTACTCATTAGTTTAACAGCCTGGGCAGCTACAAGAATGGGATGTAATTCCTCATGTCGATTATGGGGTAGCTTGAAACCTGCTTCAAGAAACCTTCTTTGCATCAGCAGCGTGGAATTCACAGCATTTACCTGCGAAGCAAAATCTTCATGTGGAATTGCATGTCACTAGAACAGGCTTATATCAAAATGCAAAGAGAAGTGTCCTCACTTTTGGCAGCTCTTTGCCATGCTTGCTTGGACTTACTTTCTAAAATGAGATTAAGCTGCTTGAATTGAAATCCATGCGTCATGCGTGGAACTGAATAGAGTTAGAAGGAAGGTCTAAATGCAGCTGAGACAAAACAGTTTAAGGAGATACTGTTTTCACGGTGCTTTATGTCCAAAACTCTTAGGTACCTAAAGCAGCATTGTCTGTGAGCTTTGCAGGGGATTAAGAGAGGGGAAAACCCCACCCAATTCAATTGTGTCACCTTTAAATACTGCCATCAGGCTGGGAGGTGCCTGTCCCTCATCTATTGCTCTCTACTTCCAGCTCTCAGTAGAAACAATCTGTTGTTTTTCCTTGCTGGACACATTTGAAATCTGCCACATTTGGAATTTTAATGCTCTGAATTTCAAGGAGCCAGGTAGCATTAACTGCTTCCATTTCTCTGTGCAGATTGTGTGAGCCATGAATAAACAGTCATCCCTGCAACCAGGCTGCAGCTGATTCCCATCAATTTCAGTACATCAAGCCAGATTTGTACTGAGCTAGGAGGGTCAGAGGAGAGGCACTTAGGTTGAATTTGACCTGCTGCACCTTTGTATCATACATTATTGACACTCTACTTTCTTCTATAGACCTATTCAAATTCAAACTTCTGCTGCTTAGTGGTTACTTTAAATTAGGTTGGACTCAATGATCTCAGAGGTCTTTTCCAGCTTAATTTATTCTGTGATTCTGTAAATGAAGATGGTCGGCAGTTCTCTGCAGTGAACAGAGTAAGTATGTTCTTATTCCAGCCCACTGGAATAAGCATCCACTTTATGAAGAGAAAATTGACTACTCTTGTTGGTGCATTAGAGCACAAGCCCAAGATTTATTGTCCAAAATGAATTCTCAGAGTTGATCTTTGGAAGAACATAATTAATCTCCGAGTCTTGATAATTCAATATTTATCCCCAGTCAGGGACCTGCCTTTCAACAGGGCCATGATATCACTGGGGTCTAAAATACTTTCTAACATATTTAAATACTATTCTTCAGAAGCCACCTCAAAATGGTTTTATTTTTTTCCCATCAGATGTCCCAGACAGGTAGCTGTTCATTAAAACTACAGAGCTCTTTTTCAACCTTCACAACATCTGTCCTGTATTTCATTTGCCACTTTTGCAGGGTGCAAATAACAGCAGGCACACAGACAGGCCTATTAAAAATGTAAGAGGTATTCCAGTAAATCAGTTACTTTGCAGTAAATCAGTTAGTTTACCATTATTGAAGTTCTGTATGAAGCAAGTCTTGCTGTTGGCAGATGAGGATTTTGTAATAAATAATACAAAATATTCTCTGTTTTTTAAAAGGGATTTTGTAGAGAGACTTCAACAATAAATGATTTAATGGGTTATGTGATGATCAATGGAGATGCCTCGTTACATCTCCGAACACTAAAACTCCTGGTGCACACAGAATCCTTGGAGGACCTCTGTCTTTTAAAAGCTTGTTACTAGCAGCTGACACTTTTTTCACTTTTTTTTGGTTGCCTTTTTTTTTTTTTTTCTTTTAAAGGGTAAAAATCTGAACTTCTAAAACTTGTAAAGAGTTCAGGATAGTGAATTATCCCACCATGCAGAAATGATTCTCCTCTTGAAAGGAAGACCACTGCAGAGAGGGAAGTGGGCACACAGGAGACAGAAACTCACAAACAGATGGGCTCAATAGAATTCCAAACGGGATTCTTGCTTTGCAGACAAGGACAGAAGCAAATGTGCATAAAGACTTGAGAAAGCTGGGCAAGGTAAAAAGAAGAAAGACCAAGTGTTACTCCATGGCCAAACCCATCCTCTGTCACAGGCTGGTGTCACCAGCAGGCACAGTATGCCAAAATCTCAGAGCTGGGGCTCTGCATTCCTCTCAAATACTGAAGCTCCATGTCCCAGAGCTTGGCTCTACCCTGAATCTGTCACAAAAAGATAAAAACTCACAGTTCTGTATAATTCCTGCAAATTATCAGATTTTCCTACATTCATCTACTTTCATTATATTGTCTAACACAACTATTCAGTAGCAATTTCATCAGTGCCAAATATAAATTTAATATAAATTCCCTACATTTATTCTGCTTATACATCTAAGGACTGCAGTAATTCTATCAGGTTATTTCCTCTTCCTTTTTTACTATGATTTCACTTTCCCTTGAGCTGCAGGTTTTGAAGATCAAGGTATTCTTTCATTCTAGACTGAAAAAAACTACACAAAACCCTGAGTCCTAAGACCAGTCCTTGCAGGAACTCTTTAGAAACATCTCCACTGTATTCTCCTGTTTACAGAAATGAAAAAAAAAAAAAAACAAAAATTGTGACTTATATGCAAAGTAGGGGTAAAAAGAAGTAGTTCTTGGAAGCCCATGGTTAGATAATCACTGAAGAAAGGTCAGTAGAAAAAGAAAATCCTGCAGGAATAGAGGAAGGTAGTAATCTCCAAAGGAAACTATATCTCAATGATCACAAAAGTATCAGCAAACAGCATCTGGGAATATCAAAACCAATTAAGGGAATAGCAAATGGGATCATTTTCCCAGGAGGATCTTATGGTCCTACACCTAAATGAATACATCATCTTTCAGAAAGAAAATTACTTCCATTTCAGTAAGTCTGGGAACAGATGCTGTTGCTGGAACAAAGATTGCTGGAATGAGTGTAAGGAAATGAAACTTGCTCTTCTCAAAGTGACATCAAAACTCATGGAGGTTGATGAACATGGGTCAAATGGACTGACCACCATTCATCTTAGACATGGAAGTTGAAGAACTTTTGAAAAGGAACTGGCAAGTTGAGAGCTTGTGCTATATGAGCACCAAATGGTAAATGTACTTCCAAAATGTCTGCGCTGCCAGAAGGGGAAAAAGTGACTTAAGGAACTACAGGCCCATTGGTCTGAACTCAGTGGCATAAATTATTAGGGAACAGATTTTACAGGAATAGAATCATAGAATCATTTAGGTCAGAAAGCACCTTTAAAGTCATCTAGTCCAACAGGTAACCCAGCACAGCCAATTCCACCTCTAAATTATGTCCCTAAGTGCCACACCTGCAAATCTTCTAAATACCTCCAGATATGGTGACTCCACCACTTCCCTGAGAAACCTGGGTCAGTGCTTGACAACCCTTTGGGTGAAGAAATGTTTCAGATTTCCAATCTGAACCTCCCCTGGCACAACCTGAGGCCATTTTCTCATGTCCTATCTCTTGCTATCTGAGAGAAGAGAGCAGTCCCCACCTGGCTACAACCTCCTGTTGGTGACACAGGCCAGGTGCCATTGGTCTCCTTGGCCAATGCTTACATACATGAAGATGAAATGATAAAATTCAATTTACTTTCACAGAAAATAGTTCACATCTGACTTGCCTCATTTTTTGCTCTGATCAAATAATTGAACTTTTAGACAACTAAAAATGTAGATGTAATTTGTCTTTTTTTTTTTTTTGTTTTTCTTCAAATGGTACCACATAAGCAGTTATTATTTGTGCTGATGGTTATGTGCCACACTTGCAATTGAATAAAGCAGATACTGGAAGGCATATAACAGCCTTGTAATTGAAGAATTCAGGTTGACTGGGATTGTTACTGCATAGTTCAAAGGCTGCTCTTGTGATGGGTACTCAACTTTCTCAGTTAAAATAGCCAGAATAATTAATCCCATATTCCTTGCATTTTGATTCTGTGTAGTAGTCCCAGTGGGGATTTCCTTTATCTGATCAAATAAATTATTGGATATTTTTGGGCTGGAGAAATCAGCTCTCAAGGACTCTTTTAGGAAGCAAAGTTCAGTGTCTTGTATATGTTACCTTGGTACCATATTTGTTAAGGAAATTAGAAGACTTTGTTGATGCATAGATAAAGATATTTCATAGAAGAACAAGGCAATCTGATAGACTAGAGTGATGGAAATACAAAAAAATGTGATAGTACACATTAAAGAGCCTTGCCTTTAGGGTTTCATATGTAGTCTGCTTCCTGTACAAAGGAATCTCATCTAGAAAAAAATAGATGAGAAGGAGAAAATCCCAGGTGACAACCTCAAAATAAATCTTGTTGACTGTATATGACCTGGAGTGATTTGAGGAAAAAATGTAAGTCTTTAACCTGAGTTGACTTGTTTTTTCAGATTATCCTCTTAGGTCAACTCCTTTGAATTACAGTCTGCCCTTTTGTGGGGGCATTAATCTCTTGCTGAGATCCCTCCACTCTGACCTGAGGTTCTGTCAGGACAAGGTCAGCAAACCCAGCTGCTCTGAGGGGGAGATCCCACACCTGACAACCCCATAGCAGAGGATTGCAGTGTATTCCACTGTGGATTACTCAGAGGAATGATAAACTGCCATTGAATCATAAAACACAAGAGATTGCAGAAACAGCATCTCTGAGGAGTTTACTCAGACAGCAGGAAACTGTGCTGGAGGCAAAAAGAAAAATCTGACTATCCAGGAAATATTAGTGAAAATCCCAGGTGCACACCATGCCTCTGAATGTTCAGAGTGTTGGCAAATATTGACTCCAGCTCTAGCTGCTTATTACAACTGCATTGCCAACTCATAATGATGGAGGGGGATAATTTGCTTTTCCTTTTTTTTTTTCTTTTTTACATCTTTCCTTGTTATAGATGGTTAATTTTGCTGTGGGAAAAAAAAAGAAAAAACCCTCAACAAGTTCTAGGAATACAGCTCTGCTATTCTGTAGGCTACAGAGAGTAATCTGGGAGTAAATTTTCTTTAGCAAGACTCCAGCAAAGGACTGATTGGTAAGAAATGAGCATTATATCATACTTTCCAGACTATTCACAGGATTAAACCAACTGTGCACACAGTAAGCTCTCTTTACAGATCTGAGAGCAGCACAGGCAGCAAGACCCATTTGTTTTGGATGGTTTTCAAGACACAGCTATTGTTTATATTGTGCAGTGGCCCAGGGCAGCGGAAGAGGAAACTGTAAATGGTAACGAGCAAGCTGGAGTGTGCACAGTGCTGTGCTTCAGGAAACATCAGCTCTCCAGCTGGAAAAGGAGGCTCTGGGGGACAGGGATGTTGATGTTGGAAGTGGGGTTTTAATGTTATAAGGAAAATATCCAAAAGAGAAAGAAAATGCTTCAAGGTGATATGGTTGGCTGAGTCTGGTGTTGACTCTGCCTCCAGGTGTGATAATCAGCCCAGTTCAGTTGTCAGTAGTGGTGAAAATCTCATGAAAACAAGATAATTAGATTTTGGCAGTAAATACCTAAGTTTGGTTTGGGTTTGGTTTTTTTTTTTTTTTCCTTTTTTTTTTTTTTAAGATTAAGTTTTTATTCAGAAAATTACATTCTGAGGACTTGGTGAAATTCAGTGTGCTGCACGATCATTATATAAGTATTAGGGAGGGGTGTTCAGAGATTGTCTGCAGGCTGTGGGCAGGTTGTTGGGGAGGGAATCATGAGATTACAAGAGCTGTGACGAACACCTGCTCTTGCATTCTGCCAGCTAAATGTACCAGTTGCTTCCCACTTGAGCATCTTATGGATCTACTGCCCTGAGGTAGCCCAGTTATCAAGTGGGGAGCAGGACAGAGGAGAGGGGTTTAAGAAATTCCTCTTCTCTAAAACACTAGAGAAATGTTGGTAATGAGGAAGAATGAGTGCATGGTCTGGGGATGGTCTGGAATGTGGCTGGTGTTACCAGGAGGCAGCAGCTCCTCCTCAGCTTAAAAAGATATTTTTGATCAGTTCAGGAGTGGAGACACAAAGTGGAGAAATTTGATACTTGTCCAGATGAGTAAAATCCTCAGAAAAGGTGTAGTGTGCAAAAAGCAGGCAGTGAATAAAACACATGTGCCACATCTGCTGTGGCCTGGCACGATGGCAGAGCTGGAGGCTGGAGAAGGATGCAGAAGCTGGAGTGGAGGCATAAGCTGGAGATGGAGGCAAATTCTGGCATTGATGCCACCCTCTCCCCAAGATGACCACCAAGGGTGGGTGTCTGGAAAAGGATGGTGACAGCCTGGGTCTCAGCTCTGCTTGCTCCTCTAACAGGAGGTAATATAATTTTCTGAAATACTTTCCATTATTAAACAAACCCAAAAAGAGTAAAAGAGTAGATGGGCCCACTGGTCTGGGCACAAAAGTGAGCAGCAATGTGGTCAGTCTGCCCATCTGGCCTGGACCCAGGCCCCCCAAAACTCCTGCCTAACCCTCCCAAACTCCCAAAACTCTGTAAAAATGTGTCAAGCAGTGGGATGGTTTCCAACTAGGAACCATTTTAAACAGAGACCAGGGGTAGGACACTAGATTGAGATAGCTGAGCTGTTTTAGTCATAATTGTGTCTTGCTCTCAGTGTTGTGCTAAATCTCCCTTCCTCCCAGTCCCTGTTGGGTGGGATTTGTATCTGAACGCTGCCTTGCAATACTTCAACAGGAGAAAAACTTGAAGAAACCTAAAAAGGGGGTGTGAGTGTCATGAGCAGTTGTTAAGCTGATGCACTTGGGAATAGAGGTTTAGAGACTGTTGGGGTTTAGAGACTGCCACCTATGTTTTTACAGTCATGTTATGTTACTGTTATGTTGTTTCAGTTTGGATTGGGAAAGTGAAAGCTGAAAAATTTGACATAAACAATATGAGGGAACAGTGGTGTGACTGGACCCAAACAGGCAGTTGTAGATAGGTCTGGCCTTTGCAGCAGTATTTAAGTGGGGAGATTTCAGATCTGCCTGAATATTGCTCCTTTTGCTGTGTAAAACATCACTGGTTTTAGCCAGCCTAGAGGACAGAAGTAGTGCAAAGATCATGTTCCATCTGTTTGGAAAGACATTTAACAGCACTTCTGACCAAGCCTAAATGAAAGTTAACTGGGCTGCCCTCTCTGCCCTGTGAACAAGATGTTCTTCCCCCTCCCTCAGCCTGTGAGGAAGACTTCTCATATTATCCAACAAGAAATAAGTGTTCAGGAGATGAAGTAGCATAAATCACTGCATCTTTGTGGGTCCTAATGGAGCAGCCTCTCTCTGCACACAGCTGATGTGTCTGGCCTCTTACCCTCTGAGACCTGGAGGGCAGAGATTGTTTATACCTGAAGTGCTGACCTTCACCTCTGCTTCTGTTCTCAGTCACCTCTGAAGAAAACAAATGGGAGTGTGTGAGTGACTGCTTACTGCACAGATCTGGCAAGTCTGAGATTTTGAGTGTGAGAGTCTCTTTTGTGCTCTTAATTCATGCTCTGCTGCCTCTTCCCTGCTCTGATATCCCACATCCCTGCCAGGCTCTTTCTCTGTGTCTTCTCCCAGAGAGAAATGCCCTCACTGCCTGCTCCTGACCCATGTGGACCTTTGCCTCCATCACAGCTTGGGGTGGGAATTGCTCATGCTGGGAGCTGGAGCAGCCTGAGCAGCTCCCATGTGAGCTTTGTTAATAGCAAACACAGAGAACATCATTGCTGCATTCACACACAGACTGCTAATAAACACCCACACTCTGCTCCTCCAAGAAAGGATGTCATCACTTGTTCCATCATTTTCACTCTTGAATGTTGCCTATTTATGGGGAAAAGCTCAGGTTGGCACAGGGAAGGCACCAGTCTGAAGACTGTTTACTTTAAGCACGATGAAATTATTGTCATATCAAAAGCAGGGCTGGCTGAATATCTTTCTTTTTTAAAAATTTCTTATGGTAAATAGATTTTTTTTTAAAACATATATATGAACAGCCAAACTTCTTGCAAAAAGCATTCATGAATTGTGGAGAATTAAGAGAGAAGTATGCTTGGAAATTCATATTTCAAAATGGTAATTTCTATGTGGTGGTTTGACCAGGAAGAAGCGGGAATTCTGGGATGTTGTGGTCAAACCAATGGGTGCTTGGATTTTGATATTGGCACCTGGTGTAGCCAGTGGGTTTTTGGACACACCTCTGAGAATACACAGGGGTTAAAAGCAGAGCTTCAGGCCTGGGAGGCTCCCTTGGGACTTCGAGGGACGGAGGTCGGATCTCCCTTCCCCCGTCCAGCCACTGCTGCTGGGCTGAGAGGGGCAGCCATGCGGTAGGCCTGGGCCTGGACAGAGATGGGGGTGAGGAGGCCCTGGAGGATGGAAGGGTGGAGGAGCCCCAAGAGACATCGGACAGCCATTCCCCCCCCCGCCCCCCCCTTGGAGACAGAGAGAGAGAGAGAGAGAGAGAGAGTGCAGCCTGTGTTGGTGTGCTGTTACCTTGAAATTCAGTAAACATGTGCTGACAGCAGGCAGCCCGGCTGAGGAGATGGGGGGGGAGGGGGGTGCAGCCAGGAGTCCAGCCGCCTGGAGGAGTTTTTAACCCTTTTTGGACAATGAAAACCCTACAGAACATTAACCCTTCCTAGACGAGAGATAGGAGTGGAGGAGGACGAAGGAAATGAACGAGTGATGAAGGTCTGGACCGGAGAGAGAGAGAGAGAGATGTTGAAAGAATGGAGAAGATGGAGTGGCATTTTATGCTGGACTCTTTTGTGTAGCCATGGATAGAGCTATGTTTCCATGTGATACAGAGACTGAGTCCGGGGGAGAAATGTCCCAGAGCCAAAGAAGATTCAGTGTGGGTACCCCTCGGCCCCAGGGGGTATATAAAATATGGGGGGGACAGATGTCCCAAAGGTGAGAAGGTGAGATACTGTTCTTTTCTGGAACTGGACAAAGCATCCTTAAAAAGACAATCCTAGAAGCAGCCCTGATCCCTGTTCGGTGGTGAGAGCACCGGAACAAGGATGGAAGAGGCCACCACGACACATGGAAGGACTCCCTCTCCTCTTGAGGACCTGAAAGCTTGAGCATTCTAAAGGGTGGTGCTGGACCCAGAATTGGTGATTTTGGAAGACGTATTGTATTGGGAATTTAGGGGGGAGGAGGAGGAGAGTGTTTTTGTGAGGTTTTCATTTTCCTTGTGTTTTCTTTTTCTTTTGTGTGTAGTTTAGTAATTGTTTGTGTAGTTTAGTTAATAAACTTTTCTTTATGTTTAAGCTGGAGCCTGCTTTGCTTATTCCTGGTCACATCTCACAGCAGACACCGGGGAAAGTGTATTTTCATGGGGGCTCTGGCTTTGCCAGGCCATGACATTCTACTGCAAACCAGAAAACAGATTGTTGTAGTGACTTTGGGAATTATAGAGTGCTCATCATACCCTCAGAACTCTGCTGCCACTTTATCTCCCATAATTTAATTTCAGAATCATTAGTTATCAACTCACTTTGCCTCATCTCCAGAAAGTTGGGATCTGGTAAAATCCAGATCTGATGGAAACCCAGCCTGGCCCGAGACCCCAGCCCACAGGGATGAATGAGATCAAAGTCCTGATTGTGCAGCTCCTACAAGACATTGTGGAAACTCTTCTCATACCAGGTTTGGAGTCCTTGAAAAGAGAAATCTTGGGATTCTTACTTGATAAGATTTGAAACATCCCTAAAATATCCATAAAAAGTCAGAAGGATCTTACAGTCTTCAATTACTTTTTACTTACTTTAAAAATCAATATTTTTTTGCTATAGCCAAAATCCTCCTGTTGCTGAGTGAGCTCCACAGGATGTGTATTGGTCAAACCCAGGGCTCTTTTTAAGAAAAGGCAACTTCAAGTCTTCAAGTAGCTTCAAATAGCTTTTCTGTTTCCTGTATGGCAGAGATTCTGCACAACTTTCCTGTTTAGCATCAGCTGAAAAATAATGGATGAAAATGAAAACACAAGTTTTTCCTAAACAATAATTTTCAGCTAAAAACACTGTAGAGAATAAAATTAAGGGTTAAGAGCTAAAATTCTTGACTGCTGCAGGGAGAGCCTCCTGTGTTGTTCTGTGCTACCAGTCACTAAAACTTTTTGTTAGATTTATTGATGGGGATTTTCCATTAAATGTTTGTCCTTTTGCTGTCAAAAAGAAAAAAAAGGGTTTTACAAAAATGTGAAAGTATCCAAAGGGAATTTTCTACTTAGACCAAAACATTTGCTCTTTCTTTAAGCCATCAAAGTGAAATATTGCATTGCTGTTCATACCAAATCAATGTGTTTCACTTTTCTTTTAAAGAAAGGGAACCATTTCATTTTGTGCTTGGCACTGAAGTCCAGGTGCCTCAAAGGAGGTGTAATTCATGTTCCCAGCTTTTCTTATGGGTGTCTACAACTTCCCTAAGACACTTGGTTCCCTCCTAATATTACACCACCTGATATTGCCCCAAAACTGAATAATTCAGCTGCGCTCTCTGAAATTATGGTCGAACTTAGAATCATTTTTTCTCCCACAGAAAGTTATGTTACTTAACATGTCCTTTGATTGGAAATTAGAAAACACCAAAATATTGGAATGTCCCACAAGAACAGAAGTTGTGATTCTTTTTTTCTTAGCTCAGCAGCCTCTCTGGCCATTGCTTACTCACTCTTGTGAATAAAAGGAAAGAGAAATTGCCCCAAACAAAAGTTTTTTAGGGTGGTCACTACTTAAGTCTGAATTCAATTGCATTTAAGAGTAAGCCTGGGAGAGAGTTTGGCAGATATGTAGTGTGTTAAATGACTCAAAAATGTAATTATTACATTATGGCATGCATTAACTGAGAATTTCTGATGTAGGTAAAAAAAGCAGGAGTCCTGAGAAATGGATATTCTCCAAGAGTAAATGGTAGACAAGTGCCAGGAAAGTGAGATATCTCTTTTAAATGGTTAACTTTGGCTCTAAAAATAAAAATGCTGATTAATTACCTTTCTAAAGCACTTTAATAAAGGCTCTATTTAACCTTTACAGCAACCTGGTGGAGCAGATGAGTTTTAGTACTGCCGATTGAGAGATAATTAAGTAGAGATTTGTTAAAACGTCTTCATTTTTGATGCCTTCTACTCTTTTAATGCTCATCTCCAGACATCCAGTGGCTGAGGAGCTTCTGCAACTTCTGTTGGTCTCTGTTTGAGCTGTGGCCCCGCAGACATTTCCCCCTGAGGCCCCAGTGTGAAATACCTGGGTATTCCTTCATCCACAGGCATTTCCAGTGATGAGCTGCTCCCCAAACCCTTTGTGCCCATGCTGCTCCACACAGGATCAGGCAGATGGTTGTCAGAGCGCTGAGGAGAGGCAGGGTACAGCCATTTATCCCAGCTTCCCACCCAAAATTGTCCAAGTGTTTCCAGGGGCAAGTTTAAATTAGTCCCAGTATTGTCAGGCAGTGATTGGAGGCAGGACAGTTCCTGGTTCCAAAGAAGCAAAAAAGGAGGGTGAGGAGGGACACAAAGCAGGCAAAGAGAATATTAGTGTTTAAAAATGCTTTATCAGGGCTTCTATTCTTACAAACCACCCAGCAGGGTTGGAGAAAGCTTGAAACATACAGAAAAAGGAGCAAGCATGGGAAGAGATGTGCACTTCCCTGCCAGAGATTAATAAAGAAGTCACATACTCGAAGTCAATGGATAAAGCACTTCCTTGTCTGAATGGCAGCAGTTTAGTTCTGGAAGAAAACCAACCATTTGTGAAATCCACATATTTCTTCACTTAATTAATAAATAAAACAAACTGTTTGAATAGGAGCACAAAAACTTTCCTGTCTATGCAATCTGGATACCTGCCTCTGATGGTGACCAGCACCAATTGCCTCAAATAAATCTGCAGGAAGCAGGTCAGTACTAGGTTATGGAACAAAGTGCAAGTCCAGTTTCCTTCTAAACGTCCCTGGTCAGAAGTTGGCTTGTGCCTTGTTGTAAAAGGTTTGTTCCCTGTTTCTCTGGTGTTTCCAGTTCTCACAGTACATGGAGTCCTTGAAGCCCTGACTATTCACTTCCCTTATTAGATCTCAAATTTCCTTAAAATAATTGAGCACATAAACAGAACAAAAAGGAGAAAAAAGAAGAAAAAGGAAAAATTAGAAAGCCTTCTTATTTGTTGGGGATAACTTAACAAGATATTTCAAAGGCTTACGCTGGTTCAAGGCAAGACTGGACAAATACATATGAAATAAATTCACTGTGTGTAACTAATTTAACAGAAACCACTTCCAACAGAGCAACTGTCTCTACTTGAAAACAGTTGGAGACTGGAAGAATATGAGAGGAGAGTATCACATGTCCTTGTCCTGCTCTTCCACTTCCCTTGGGAAAAGCAGCTGTTGGAGACAGAACCAAATGGACTTCTGGTCTGATGCAGATTGGCCTTTCATACAGCAGACATCACTGACATTTTGAAAAATCCTACCAAAATTCATATGGCTAAAGCAACAATCTGAAATTATTTATCTTTCACCCCCAAGCTAGTTTCAGTGTATTATCTGGATAAGCTGGGGATTTTTTTTCCTAACATTTAGGATTGAGCACGTTTTAGGATGTCCATGTATCACGATAGTCAGTGTTGGAATGCTGGATGCTTTAGGTTTGGAATGGTAGCATAAATTATTTATAATATTTTCTTTAATAATAGTAAGAACATGCTGCACCTTCCCAGAAAATTAACATACAGGGTTCTTTTTAAATGTGAGAGCTTAGGAGGACAGTTTTATTTTAGCAGCAGTTCTAAATAACAGTTTTGGTGCCTTTGTTTTTTAATAGGGGGGAAGAAAACCCCCTCAAGTATTATCAGTGATTGCTTTCACTGCAAAACTAACTCTACAGCATTAAGTTACATTCTCCCCCAGGAAACCACCTTCTTCCAGGGGTTCATTGGGAGAAGCACTTGAGGAGCTGAGTGGGTGTCCAGTGCTGCAGCAAGGTCCTGGCTGAGGGGAGCCACGGTATGTTAAACAGCCCTGGGCTCCTGCAGGGATGCAAATCTTGGGGAAGGTGAGAACTGTGAGGGAGAAAATGAGCCCGGTGGCTACTCTTGATAAAAAAGGGAGAAATTGTGCATGCCAGCACAAATAATGTTTTTAAGGGCATAGATAGCATCTTTGGGGATGTTTTATTTTTAGCTCGAAAACTTTAGTACGGTTAATTAACTTCAAATGGGATGTATGGCATAAACAGGCAGAAACCTGCTGGTGAAATTAATTATTCACCCTAGGAAGGGACAAGGTACATATGAGGATGCTCAGATTGGAAAAGGGGAATTTACTGCATGGGAAAAGTCTAAAATAAAGGCATAACCTGAGTTAAGTGTGTAAAGTTAGAGGTTTATATTTGTGTGATGATTACATGGGACTGAAGTGAAGAAGACTTATGAGGACTTCACTGAATTTCTGTGTGAAGGTACAGGAGTTTCAGCACCTGAGAAGGTCCTGGTTCATGGAGTCTGCACTGGAGGAAGAAGTTTGTGTGTGGTGTCATCTAGTGTAGCATTCTTCAGCAGGGGCTGAGCCCAGCTCTGCATCATGGTAGAAACAACATCAAAAGATGTTAACTAGAAAGGAGAGAGAAAAACACTTCAAAATCCTCTGCAGGATCTGATTAGCCTAAACTTTCTGTTTTGGAGGCATAAGAAAAAAACTGAGCCTGGCTCACTTGTGTTGAGAAAGAGGTGATTCTCCTCATCTAGAAGAAACTCAGTCCCTCCAGTGATAACACCTACAGTCACTTCCCAGACACACTTTGAGCACCTCACAGGTGAAACAGTGGAATTTTTAAAGGCAAGGATGCTGAATTTTAGAGTTTGGTGCACCCTTGCTGCCAAAGCTTGGTCTGATGTGTCCTGTGGAAATGCAGTCCTGCTGCCATGTGGCTCTGGGAAACTCCACTGACTCTGAGGCAGGGAGAATCACAAGTGAGGCTGCCCACAGGTACATTCTCCCTCCCTGGAGCTGGTGTATCCTTCAGGTCAGGAGAAGTGCTGCATCATCCATTTCTGGGCTTTCTCTGTGTGTGTGTGTATGCACAAGAAAGAGTGGGAGGGAGAGACTGCTCATTTTTTGTGTCCCTTAATTAGGAGCGTTGTTACCATGGCTCTGAGAAGAACTCAGCTATCATGAAGATGGCTGTCATCACTCCCCCGTGATGCAGTTTGCAGGAGGCTGATATAGTCAGCTTTCTGACTCAGTTGGAGACCAGAGTGGGAGGCAGAGGACCTACAGATCATCTCTGCCCGTTCGAGGAGACAAAGCAAATCGCTTGTGAGTCATTGCTCCACATGTGCCTCTGCACTTTTATGGGTTCTCCACCTCAGATTGAATCCAGCCAGGACTCAAGGCCACTGCTGCTGGCTGGGCTGGCCTCCCAGGGCTGCATCCTTCTCCTGGGCAATCAGGCATGCCGGGCTTCGTTTCATGGCTGGGCTGTTTCTTGACTGAGATGGAAGAGAGGGAGATGGTCTTCTCCCAGCCACACCTGCCATCTGCATCAGCACAAGGCAGTGCTCACACCCAGAGCAGGAGTGCAGGCATTATTGGGGATGAGCCACCTCCACAGCTTCTGACGTGGCCAGGGATGCTGAGGCTTCACTGATGCTGCAGAGGTGTCCATCCCTGCAATCCATGATTCACTGGTAACCTCCACCCTGTTTTCTCTCTCTCTGTGCACCTTGGGATTCACAAGCAATGCAGAGAGATGGACAGGTGGCAAACCAAGCTAAGCTGCCACAAAGGTATAGACTCTATGAAACTTACTCAGGAATTAGTCTTGAAGACACAAAGAGAAAGATGAAGACACAGCAGGGAGGAAGAGACAGCAGGAACTTCATGACACCTCTACGAGCCAGCATCCTTCCCCAGCATGTGTGTGTGTGTGAGCACTCAGGATGACAATTTATAAACACCAATAATTAATCCTGAGCTGGATCACTGAACTACCTTCCCTTCCCTGTAGGTGACTGAATTCTGCAGGGGCTGCTTGTGCATTCTGGATGGGTCCCCATCTTAGCAAACACAGGAGGCACAGCCCTTTCATGTGCTGCTGCCTCACTCACCATCTGTGAGGATGCTCTTTGTCCACAGCCTGAGCCCCCCTCCTCCTCATTACAGACTGGATATGACCCATTGCAAGGGATGTTAGGCAAGAAAAAGGCCATAATTGGCTTTGTTTTGTGTCATTTTGTTAATAAGCCAGCTGCACTGGGAGATGCTATTTAGGCCACACGTTTGAGACAAAGAATACATTCCTGTCTAATTTAAAGCATTAAAATCTGCCAAATCTAGCCATTAAAACTCTACATGTAAATTTAAGCCATATAGTTACTCAAACACTTAAAAACTTAGGTAAATTTGCAGTAAGATGTGCACAGATTTATTCCACATATGCCTCCCCCATGGGAGTCTCACGGGTAAATCTCTTTGCATCTTTTATCTTATTGTAAATACATGCACTAACGATGCATAGAAATGGCTTTCACAACCTTGATTCACCAGTAATTTTTGTTTGCATTACTTTTTATATTGCATTATAAAAAATCAGCAGTGATTTAACATTGAGGAATTCCTACCACTTTGTTATGGCCCTCTACCGAGGAGAAAGCAGCACAGAGATCTGCAAACAATGATTTAATTTGTGCAGCCACTGTATCTCACCTACTTGCATATCAGTAATAGTCCATCTGCTGCTGACAGCCTGTTCCAAACATAGTAATATAGCAAGTAATGGTGCTACAGTAATGCAACACACCACAGCAAATCATCCCATAAAGGACACAAAATGTTTGCCAGTGTAGATTTGAAAATACTTGGTTTGTGTGTTATCTATTTCTTGCCAGTGTCATTAGGTTAGAAATGAGGCTTGTGTGAATAACTGGTTGATGCTTGAGCAGAAAAGTTAATATTTATTCAGGGGAATGGTCTGTGTGGAGAGCTATTGATGCAACTGGACACAAGTCTGTCATCAAAAGAGGTTTTTAGTATTTTGATGTGGTAAATGTTTCCTGAGTGCTGTGACTGAATTTCCTCTGCTTTTTCTTCTGAAATCAAGGATGAAAATCAGCATTATAAAGCTGGGCTTAGGAGTGGAATACTTATCAGTGTGATGAGAAGGGACATGTCTGTGCCTTCCCAAACCACTACTGCAGTTCTCATTTCAACATGCACAGAGAAACTTTTGCTCTCAATCATGTTTGAGACATGTTTCCTCTAATGGGGAGCGAGCAGGAAGGGCAGCAGCAGCTGGCAGAGAGGAAAATACCAATGCCACTAAGGAGGAGAAGAACTGCAGGACCCCTGAAGAAGACAAGGAGATCTGCTGAACCCTGTTTAGATCTGTATTTTCTCTCTGATTAAATAATTAATCAGGAACACGAAGCCTTTAGGTGCAGAGAGTTATGTGTCCGTGTTAGTGCTCAAGGGGTTTTTTTTATTGCACAAAGAGTTGCATCTGAAGAACTATGCATATCTTATGATTTGTTTAGGGTTTGGCCTTTTTATTCCTTTGATTAGTGTTAGTGGTTTTATTCCTTCAGGAATTTATGCTAATGTTTCTCTGCATATAAGACAATTTCATCTCTAAAATGAAAGCACTGAACTATGTGTTTGTGGTTACTGTTATTGCTGTGTAGCAGTCAAAAACCTTATGTAAGTGATAAATCTTTCAATATTTGTAAATGTCCTCCAGTTACCATTCCAGTGATCCCCTGTCTGTGTTTTAATCAAAGTGAAAATGATCACAAGTGTTTGATTTCACTTCTGTTTTTTTCTCATGGATTCCCTTCAGGCAGTGTGAGAGGTGGCCAGAGAGACAGCAGTCCTAGACCATCTAATGGGGGGGAAAGAGGGGCTTGAGTTAAATAAATAAATGCAGGGGGAAAGAAATGAAATGGGGAGAGGGGAGAAGAAGAAAAGAAGAAGAAGAAGAAGAAGAAGAAGAAGAAGAAGAAGAGGAGAGGAGAGGAGAGGAGAGGAGAGGAGAGGAGAGGAGAGGAGAGGAGAGGAGAGGAGAGGAGAGGAGAGGAGAGGAGAGGAGAGGAGAGGAGAGGAGAGGAGAGGAGAGGAGAGGAGAGGAGAGGAGAGGAGAGGAGAGGAGAGGAGAGGAGAGGAGAGGAGAGGAGAGGAGAGGAGAGGAGAGGAGAGGAGAGGAGAGGAGAGGAGAGAGAAGAGAAGAGAAGAGAAGAGAAGAGAAGAGAAGAGAAGAGAAGAGAAGAGAAGAGAAGAGAAGAGAAGAGAAGAGAAGAGAAGAGAAGAGAAGAGAAGAGAAGAGAAGAGAAGAGAAGAGAAGAGAAGAGAAGAGAAAAGAGAGGTCTGTGCTGGTTTCCTGCTGGCTCTGGCAGGGCTGATGAGACATGTTCAGGAGCACAGAGTGGGGTGAATGCACAGTAGGGAATGAAGCCTGCCTGTATAAGCATAACCTCTTGATATTGTTTCAGCAGATTTGAGCTGGCAGAGTGAATTTATACTGGACCAATGCTTGGTGTTATGTGGCTGCAGCATTTCTGCTCCTGTGTTAGCAGCCCTGGAGCCAGATCTGCTGCACAGTCAAACCCTGGCTTGAATTGGCATGGAAAGAAAAGCTATTTAAGGTCATGGTTGTGGCAGGCTGCTGGCTCTGCTTGGAGCAGCTTGTGTAACTGCTCCACGAGCTCTGCTGGCTCTGAGCACTGTGGTGTCTGTCTGTCACGGTATTTATTGCTGAAAAGGGGAAAAGAGCTGCAGAGGCACAAAGGGAACATGTTTCCACAGGTCGCCCTTGCTGTACCAAAGCGTCATCCAGCCAAAGCCTGTGGTGAGCTTGTGGCTCAAATGGGTTCTGCTCTCCAAGGCCACATTTTATAAAGCCAAGACCTCTCTTGCAGACACACATCACTCTTTAAAGAGAAAGCATTATTCATTAAAATCAAACTCTCTGCTGGTGAGATGGAGCTTTCCTGGGACTTAATTATATCAGGTTTAGAAGAACAACAGGCAAGGATGTTAGAATTCCTCTCCCATGAGGAAAAGTTCCATTTCCATAATTTTAAACTCCCTTTAAAAATAAGGGCTGAGAGGAAGGCTTTGGAATAATTATTTCTCTAGTTGGGAATTAGAAATTAATAGATCTGAATACTTGTATGAATACAGGTGTAAAATGGATCACAAATTCCATGAACTGCTCTATTGTCCAGTAAGGACAGAGGACAGCAGCTCTTCAGATTTTATCAAAATGCTTCAGAGCAGAGGTGTTTCGTTCTAGACAGACACTATTGCTTCTGTGCAGAATGGAAAACTTTATGGCAATGAGGGAGAATAATTGCTCAAATATTTAAAGTTAATTAAAGAAATATTTAAGGTTAGACTAATATATTAGACATGCTATAATAGACATGATTTTGATAACATCTTTTCCACTCAGAGATTTTATTCCAGTTAATAGCAGTGGCTTCATTGTTCCCCCTCTGTCAGGACATTGCATCTACCAAAGATCCAAGGCTCAGACAGAGTTACCTGACACCCTTTCTCCCCCACACAGCAGGAAAGGAGGCCCCTATTTTGACAAGTACCTTGCATATGTACAGCTGTGCAATAGTTGATATCTGGTGTAAAAAAATACCCTGAAGGATTCAAAAAGTACAGATTCTTTATTATTCTTTATTATTCTTTATTTATTATGGAAGAAAGATGACTAAAATGAATTTTCAGAGTAGTGGGACCAGTCTAGCAGATATCTGCAAGCCATGCACAATGTTTGAGGTCAGACCCTTGCACCACATGGGAGATACATCTGGGAGGTGCTGGGGGCAGAAAGAAAAGGCTGGGACAGCACAATAAGGCAGAACTTCTCCAGGCTGGGGCTGGAGATGCAACTGAGGCTGGAGATCTTCTGACCAAAGTGAATAGTTATCACCTGTAAGAGGATCAAACACCAAGACCCATTGTCTTTGGTGAAAAACCCATTGTGAATTCTTTCAGGATGGCATGAATCTCCTGATCTTACAGCTAACTACCAGCCAGTCTAATGCCATTTCAAAATGCAGCAAGGTCTCAGGACTAGGGAATGCTAGTTGAAGACTCATGAATTAAGCCAGGTTCCTTTAATGCAGGCAAGGACACCTTTAGTATCTTTCTCTGAATGTCCATTTTGAAAAGAACTGACTTAAAAAATCTACATACAAAAAAAGTACAGCCCTCCCTTGTCACTTTCTGGAATAAAATGACAGCAAAAGCCCAGACTTTTGATTTAAAATGCAAATAAGAAATGTGTTCTGCAGGACTTATGACCTCCTCTGTGTAGTCACAGGTAGAACTTAGAGATTTCTTCCACTTCTAGGTTGACATTTAAAGAAACTACTTTAGTTTGTCATTTGATAAATCTTTGTCACAAGATAAAGCCTTGATGGTTGTTTTTTTTTCCTCAAACAGGAAGGGAATGAAAAAATAAAAAAGAAGTGCCACTAAATACATCTGGTAATAGCAAAATTCAATAATATATAGAAATACACATTTACACAATAAGAGCATTCTGAAATGAGAAATAAACAATTGCTCTCATGTAGCACAATGTCATGCTTTGGCATGATCACATTCCTGAACACTATTTTCCGCTTTGGCTGTGGACAGACATATGGCTCAACATTCCATGTTGAACCCTGCTGGACAAGGATGCTCCTCAGTTTCTGGAGGCTGCTGCTCTGTCAGCACAGGGACTCATGAGAACACTCCCCAGCTCAGCCCAAATGGGAAGGGCCAGCTCAAAGCAATCCAGTGGCAGGTGTTTGCTCACAGAGGTCATTCTAACTCAATTGCTTAGGGAGCAATCAGAAAAGCAGTCTGGTTTTTGCTAACAGGTAGCAAAAAATGGGACAGGAGCTGTGGTGGTAACCTTACCACCAGCACAGCTGCTTGAAAACAAATGTTTGTCTGTCCTGTGTGGGCAGATGGCAAGTCACATTACCTGGCTGCAATATAAATTGGGTGTGAAACTGTGCAAACAGGAGTAGGAGAAATGCTTGTTGTTATGGGCTAACTAATATAAATCATCCACGAGTATTAACTCAAGTGTTTCTTCTTGGAACCTTTAGAGATTTGTCTTTTTACAGAATACCTTTGATTAAGCAATCCATCAGGATGTAACACGTTTCAATGTTTTCTAACAGGTGTCATTTAGCATATCTTCCCACCTATAAATGGCAAATGCCTTCCTGATAAAGAGTATTTGTGATTAGATGTGGTGGAGAAACTTCCCGTAGACCAAAACTCCATTCAGTGAAACTTCAGTGATGCTTGGGATCCCACCTGTTTGTGTGATAAAATGACACAAGCAAAACCTAGAATTGAAGGATTGGCATAAAAATGTTACCTGGAAGAGAAATGGGGCTGGTTTTCAGAGCCATAGCCATAAATGATTATTATGTGTGCCTTGTTATTTGCTGTATGGAATCTCAGCACAACACAAACTCTTTAAAGGAAAGATTTTGCATCCTTTCTCCTTTTCTCTAGCAGAAGGGTCAGAAAGCCCCTGGGGCTGCAATGTGATATCAGAGTACTTCCCTGTATTGTCCTTTTGTTGTTTATACTTTGAAGGACTTAGGAACTATAAGCAAACTGTCACCTCCCCTTGAAATAAATATTATTGGGGTATTTTGGATATTAATGACCCTAAGCACCTCACTGACCTCTGCCAAAGCTTCCTCTGTGCCACCACACTTCACAAACATTTTGATTTCCCCAAATAGAGAGGCAACTGATAAATGCCAGCTGTAGAGAAGCCTCAGAGAGTGATAACTGCTGCCAGAGGACCCACACAAGGTGTCAGGGTTTCACCTCCTGATAATCCAGAAAGACTTAAGAAACTGGCATGGATCAATTCTGCCATCATTTGTCATCTTTTTTGAAGCTGCGATTTCTGTTATCTCAAACAGGCTGCAGGAGATAGAAAATTATCTGTTCCATTTTCCTCATTTTTTATTTTTAATTTCAAAACTACAAAAAGTACCATAAGCGAACAAAAAAAAAAGATAAAGAAGATGTAGATCTGATGCTTAAATAGGATCAGGTACTTCAAAGACAAAACTATTTTCCTCCTCAGATGTTCTAGAAATTTCTTCTCAAAAAAACTCTCTTCTTTGTTCCTGTGTTTTAGAACATAGCAAATATGCAGTTCTATGGCTTCCCCCACTTTATTCACACAATTTTCATCTTGCCAGAAATCAAAGTCTTACAGAGGAGGTGGAAGTTTAAAACTGTCTATTCTCCTACCATTAAAAGATGCCTTTTGTATTCGATTTCAGCAGCTTTAAATGTGAAAGACAAAAGAATCTATTTCTAAAAATATATTCCCTAGCAAATGCAATTATAAAAGAATTAAATATTCCAGAACTTTCTTTTTACCTGATGAGCACATGTGTGGTATTTTTGGGGTCTCCTGTGGCAGGAAGCAAATGATGAATCTGACTCCATGTTCTTAGAAGGCTGATGTTATATTATATTATATTATATTATATTATATTATATTATATTATATTATATTATATTATATTATATTATATTATATTATATTATATTATATTATATTATATTATATTATATTATATATTATGCTATACTAAAAATATTTTAAATAATAGAGAAAGTATACTTACAGAAGGCTTAACAACATACTAATGAAAAACCCGTGACTCTCCAGAGTCCTGACACAGCCAGACTGTGATTGGTCATTAAGTAAAAATAATTCACATGTTGGATAAACAATCTCCAACCACATTCCAAAGCAGCAAAACACAGGAGAAGCAATCAGATAAGTATTGTTTTCATTTTTCTCTGAGGGTTCTCAGTTTCCCAGGAGAAGAAATCCTAGTGGAGGGATTTTTCCAGAAAATATGACAGTGACACATATGTCATGTGTCATGACTGTGGTCATGCCACCTTTTGATTCAGAAAATTCCTCCAACTGGGCATTTTCTACGGTTAAATAAAATCTGGTTTTCATGGGGGTAGGGTGATGTTGTCACTCATCACATACTTATTTACCTGTTCATTTGTGTCCAGCCACTGCAAAAAGACTAAGGGGTATTCCCAAATTCCCTGCATGTTTCCACCTTGTCAGCGTCAGGTGCCACCACCAGCCGTTCTCATCCTTCCAGCTACTGCTCCAGGAATGGTGCAGCAAAGCCTTTCCCACAGGCACACACAGAGTTCCCCAGCTGATTTTGATGGCACTTGCACGGGCACATTCCAGTGGCACTGGGATGACATCTCAGAGATGCATATCTTCATTTCTGCCTGAACTTGCCAAGGGCTGAGCACCTTCCTAGCACTGCTCTGTGGCGGGTTAGGAATGGGACACTGAAAGTGAGGGAAGGGTTTCCATGCAGTGGTTCTTGCAAGCAGCTCCCTCAGTGTGCAGAGCTCATCAGATGGGCAGTGCAGTGAAAGGAGGGAGGTGCTGCAGCTGCCAGGTGGGTCCAGACCGTGTCCATTTTACCTCTGCTGATGCAGCAATGGCCAAGATCTGCTGCCTCTGTGCTTGTCATTTTTGTTGTTTGTACTCCTCTGTATGGCTGGGTAGGTGAGGAAAGGTTTGGGAACCTCACCTCCTCCACTTTCAACATCAAAGCCAGCTGATGATTCACTTTGACAAATAGGTTGTAGGATTTCCCCAACTGCTGGCTTCCTTTGGGAGATAACGTGGTAAAAAGTCCTGGAGGAATTTTTTAATAGACTATCTTTTGGGAGTTATTATTGTTCACATCTGCTCTTTTACTGACTCTGGGGATTATCTTCATTGCTGAAAATGTAGTCAGAGGGGCAATTCAAGACATAATACTTTTTTAATTTTACTATTCCTGCTTATTACCCCTGGTTCTTCTTGGGCATTGGGATACTGTATGGGATGTTGTTTGTTACTAAGGGATTTCTTCCACATTCTGTGGGTTATGGTTTTATCTTTCTCTTGACTTGGCATTTCCTATTAATCTTCTGTGGAATATTTTTTTTTGTTTTTCACTCTGGCCTGGATGCATTTTTGCCTACATTTTTTTACTTTTATGAGAACAGAAGTGCTGCTCCACACCCACCTTATACTGGGTGAGATCACAGTCCCACAGATCCATATTAGGTAAATGCATTTTCCCAAAGATTACACAGCAGATAAATCTCTCCATTTCAGCACATGGTTTATTACTGAATATATTGTCTGCCTACACATGCAGGAACAGATAACCAGTGATTTATATTTTCATAATGACTGCTGCAGTGATTCATTTACTCCATGGTATATTGGTGTCAGGGCAAATCATTTATGTAAAAAGGGGGAGACATCAAAGAATGAATGGCAATATAAAATGTCACAGAAAGGAAAAGAGGGTAAAAAAAAGCCTGGACAAATTAAAATGCTTTCAATGTCCTGAGGAAAGCTGTGGGAAAGGAGTTTTTGTTTCCTGCTATTTTTTTTTTCCAGGAATGGGGTATCCACAATTTCTGTGGGCAGCATATGCCAGTGCCTCACCTCCCTCACAATAAAAATTTTTTTCCTAATACTTAACCTAAATTTCCCCTCTTTCTATTTGAACCCTTATTCCTTTCCTATCACTACTGTTCCTGATAAAGGGATTAGACACATGATAAATTTAGTCTTTTCATGTCTTACTTGGAGGTAATCCTGTAACTAGATATGCTGAAATATCTTTAAAAAATCTCTGCACTATTAACATGTTGAAGACATCACATAAAAGAGCCAGATCACCATCACCTGTGCTACAAAATCTCACTGAAGCTGGTAAGAACTGCTACAGCCAAATCTCTCAGAAGTGCTGTTTACAGGAGTGCCTAACTTTGTGCTGATCAGCTGTTAGCTGATAATTTCATATCTGTGAATCTTCCTTCACTAGTTCACACAAAAAAATGATGCCATAAATTCTTTTGCAAGGGGAAGTGCTGCATGGGTTAAGAAGTCAGACTTACGCAAATGAAGAAAATGACATAACAAAAGCTCAGAATTTAAATCCTGTGAATACTTGCTATGCACACTGAAGGATTAATTGAAAAATTCTTGGCAATAACCGCATTTGTGAATATTAAATGTATTCACTGGTACTTTGCAAATGAAAAATGAGGCTAAGGTTATGAATAAATTGTTCAAGGTTTCTACTTTTAACTCTGGAATATTTGCTGACAGCATTGTTGAAATCAGAGAGGGAATTTATGTGGTAATATTGAATAGGTTAAAGAAGAGATAACATCAAGACACAGAATATTCTGAAAGAACTTTCCATAGTTAGGAGGTGGTTTTCTCCCCATAACTTCTTTCATAACTGCCTTTCAGCAGTGCCAAGCAAATCAGGTTTTTTTGTTGGTTACACATGAGCTGAAACTTGCTATATCTACTGATTTAGAAATATTTAGTAGCACAAAGCAAGTCACAGCTGGACTTCAGCAATTTTTATTTCAAGCAAAACCACAGCTTTCAGTTAACACAAAGCTATTCATTAATGGCAAAACACTTGGTAAGTAATTTCTGGTCAAAGTGAAATATTTCACAAAAACCTTTTCATTTTCTTGCATTTTCTCATTTCATGTGGCCATTTGAAATGTGCCTTGCCTACATCCTATTAAACTGTTGCAAAGCATAAATCCCCTGCATTTGCCCAGTCTCCCATCACATCGACCAAAGCCAGTTTGTCACTGTGATATTTTCTGAAAATTCCCTTCGCCAGAATTTCTTTACCTGAGAAGTTGAGAACCCTCAGAGAAAAATGTAAATAATAATTATCTGATTCTCTTCTCCTGTGTTTGCTGCTTTGGAATGTGGCCTGGAGGTTGTTTACCAACAGGTGCATGTTTGATTGGTTCCATGTGAATTGTTTTAATTTAATGACCAATCACCATCAGCTGTGTTGGACACTGAGGAATCAGTCACGAGTTTTTATTATCATTTTTGTTAAACCTTGTGTCTGTATCCTTCTCTTTCTTTATATAGAAAGAGTTTTAGTATAGCATAATATATGATATAATAAAATAAACATAATAAAATAAATACAATATAATAAATAAACACAATAGAATAAATATAATACAATAAATTTGGTATAGTATAGTAGAGTGTAGTACAATATAATGCAATATAATATAATATAATGCAATATAATATAATATAATGCAATATAATATAATATAATGCAATATAATGCAATGTAATATAATATAATATAATGCAATATAATGCAATGTAATATAATATAATATAATATAATATAATATAATATAATATAATATAATATAATATAATATAATATAATATAATATAATATAATATAATATAATATAATATAATATAATATAATATAATATAATATAATATATCAGCCTTCTGAGAACATGGAGTTAGATTCTCTTCTCTCACCTCATCCTGGGGACCTCACAAACACCATACCAGTTAAATTTGTTTTGACTTGCAAAGCACCTTATCTGTTATTGGTCTCTCCTTAGTCACCTCAGTGGCGAGGTTGCTCTTTGCCTTTCAAATCCCTGGGGCTTGTTCTACACCCACTGCCAAGGCCGTGGGACAGGTCCTGTTCTGCCCCTTGCAGCAGAGCCATTCCCCAGGGCAGCCTGGGGAAGGTTTTTCACCACCACCACCACCACCATCTCCTCTCCCTGGGGAATTCCTTTGGGAGGGATGAGCTCCGCTCCTCACCAGAGCTCTCCCTGCCAGCCCTGGTATTCATCACGCTTGCATCACAGGTGCCTCGGGGCTGGGCTGTTCCAGCTCTCTGGCATCCAGGGAATAATCCAGCTCTTCCCTGCATCCAGCTCTTCTCAGGTTTTCCATAGCTGAGCTCTGCAGCTTGCTGCCCACTCAGAGGACAAACTATAATTCACAGGTTCAGGCTACTGTGTGTTAATGCAGCTGAGAGGAATAGCAGATTTGTCTTTACAAACAAGCTGGGGGTCTGTTGGGAGATAAAACCAGCACTGGGAGATAAAAGAAACAGTGGGAAGGGTTCCACTGATTGGTGAATTAAAAAAGATATTTGCTTTTACAAATAAACTTAAGGTTTGCTGACAAATGGAATTAGACATTGAAAGATGAAAGAAACAATAGGGAAGAATTAAGAATTAAAAGGGAGGGTTATACATTAGAGGGAAATCTCTGGTATCAGTCATTCTGGGCCTCTCAAGTACCTCACCCAATGGGGAAAGAGAGAAAGGAAAAGCAGCCAGAAAATTGGGATAAAAAGGAGGCTGCATCCTGCAAAAATCTGAGAGATCCCAGGGGAATGCTCCATGGTGTTTCCCTTTATTTGAATAAAGCCAGAATGGACTTCTCTCTCTCCTTTTTGGACATAAACCTCTGGTGTTTGTGGATTAATTTTCCTAGCACAGGTGACTGTGAGCTGTGTCTGTTGTACCTGGCCAATCACTCATTTTCTGCACTAAAACCGGAAAGCTTTCCTTATTTTTATCCCATCTGATGTGCTACAGGATACAGGAAAGAGATAGGAGATGTTCCAGTGAAACTGTACAGGAGGGATCATTTGTCAGCTCTCAGAGCAGGAAGGCACAAGAAAGAAGATAGCAGTGGGAAGAGCTGAGCAGTGACTTAAGGACTTCCAGAAATAAAAACGAAAAGCAAACAAAAATTAAAACAAAAACAAAAAACCCAACAAAAACAAACAAACAAAAAACCCCCAAAAAACCAAACGAAAAAAACCCCGAAAACAACAACAAAAAAACTAAAAACCCACAAAAAGAAAAAAACCAAACCCAAAACAAAACCAAAAAACTAACCAAACAAAAACCCCAACCAAACAACCAAAAAAACCAAAAAACAAACAAAAACCAACACCCCAAAACCCCCACAAACAAACAAAACAAAACCCAAAACAAAACAAACCCCCAAAAAACCAACAATCACTCAGCCCAAACTAAAACACCGGGAATAGTATGGATACTTTTAAAACCTGAATATTGTCTTTACATTCCCAAATACACTTTCACTTGACGGTAAGAATAAAGCATGGCATTGTTCCTGTCAGAAACTGGTTAAATGTGGTGTAAATGGCTCGCAGATAAGAGCAAATAAAGTCCCGGGCCTCCTGAGGAACCGCTGATGCAGGGAATTGGAACCCCTCTAATCACACTGCTCACATTTCTCACCTCCAGTAATGGGAGAACGGGGAGGGGAAGGCACATTCGGATCTGGTTCAGCCCTGAACCTCCGTGAGCAAGGAGAAATGAGTCGGTGGAGCTGGGTAATGCTGTGAGAAATCCCAAAGCACGAAATGGGATCCCTCCAATATGCTGGTTTCTTGAACATTGCCTCCTTCCCCCTCCAATCAGCCGCTGATGAGGACCAATAAATGCCAGTGTAACAGCTCTTTGGAGAGATGTATTGACATCATTTTGCCAGTGGGAGCGAGATGGAATTGCAGCATATCTAGACTGTTTATTTCCCCTACTTTTAAATATTCATATGAATACTTCTGAAGTTTTCTTTTTCCCATTGCCTTGAATGAAAAATAGGAAAAGGCATTTGGTGTTAATACTTTTGCCAAGAACAAAAATAATAGTTTCATTTTAGCCACGAAGCACTTGTTTACAAACTGCCTGGTGGAGGAGCAGAACCATCTGTGTAATGCAGACAATGGCCATCTCCACTCTTAAGGGTATTTTCACCTCTCTGGAATAAGTGCTGCAGGAAAACAGCAGCTGCAGGCAAAACGAGGTAGATCTAAGTCAAAACAGTGCTATCCCCCTCATCTCCCCTGAAATAAAGACAAGATGTCATTTGTAGGCACTGGGGATCTTCACTTTTGTGTGTTTGCAATGTTTTCTAATCTGAGCTTTCACTACTCCCTGCTTTGTTTCATGGAATCTTTTCCCCTCCTCCTTCCTCTCTCTTGTGTCCCTCCAGTGGCTCCATTTGCATCCCCTTCATGTCCTTACAATTCAAACACCTGGGGAGTTTCTCATGAGATCTTTCTGTTCCTTTAACCTTCCAATCTCTTCCCTTCTTCCACCAGATAACCCATGGTTCACATCCACACCTTTTTAGTGTGTGCCTGGCTTTGCCCATTTCTCTCACCTTTGGCCTCCTTCCAGTCCATCCTTTGATGTCTCCTGTTCCTCTTCTGCCTGTCACTGCATCCTCCCTCTGACTGATGCTGCTCTTGCCCCCTTGCTGCTTCTTGCCTGTCCATTATTGCTGCAGGGCAACCCGCAGCTGGGGAATAATGTGCAGTGACTCCATGACTTCAGAAGGCTGAACAAATGCTTTATTTAGCTATACTATACTACATACTATACTATTATATTATTATTTAGCTATATTATACTACATACTATACTATACTAATACTAGACAAAAACCTGTGACCTCTTACCAGTCACGACACAGCTTTGACCTAATTGGTCAATCAATCCAAAATACCATCACCAGTGTCCAATTAAAAAATCCCTTTGGGTAAACAATCTCCATAACACATTCCACGTGTGCCAAACAACAGATGCAGCAAGCAGAGATAAGAATTGTTTTTCTTCTTCTCTGAGCTTTCTCACTGCCTTCCCCAGGAAAAATCCTGGGGAAGTTGTGCCTGCTGCTCTCTGTGAGGAGAGCTGTGGCTGCAGTCCATGTCACATCTGAAAATTGTAGACCCAACCTAAATGTCTGAGTGATTTGCTTGACCTTTCCTCCTTAGGGATTCATATCCCTGTGCCTGAAGTTTCCCCTGCAGAAGTCCTTATCTTCCTTCCCATTCCCCACCTTGGTGCCAAGTGTTGTGGCCTGATGCTCCCCTCTTCATCATTTTTTTAAAAGACAGTGGCTCCTCTTCTCTCCTGCCATATTGATGGTTCTTATCCCTGTCCTTTGATCTGTCTCCACCAATTTAGCCCTCTTGCCAAAATGTAAATCTGGCTCTGGCCCTTCCCCTTGTGATCTTCCTTCATGCTCAGCTTACATAACTTCAGTGGAGAACTGGAGCACCCTTCTGACCCTTTATCCATGCTCAGCTGCCTTCTGCTTGGGGTTTGAATCTCTTTTCAAAGCAAGAATAAATCTCTTTGCAGAGAGAGGCCTTCACCCACTGCTGTTTCTGGTCGCACTGACCATGGCTTGTCCTTTTCTCTAACTGAAGCTGGATTCATGTTGTTGTGTTAAGCTTGGTGCAGTTGTTGTGACTTTTACAGCCCTGCCTCCAAGCAGCCAGCCCTCATTTGGAGTCATAAAGTCAAATTTACATGCCAGCTACACTGCTGTGCCAGGTTTTGTTGTCCTCCTGGCAGCTTGTTTCTGTATTGCCCACTTCCCCTGGGAGAAGTTCCCAGCAATTTCAGATGTGGTTGAAATTCTCCTTGGCTGTGGGTGCCTGTCAGGCAGAACAACATCGGGGCTGCACTGTTTGTTAGAGTTTCATTGCTATTTCTTCCTGGCCCATCTGTTTGCATCTGACCTCTGTCACTCCTGTTGAGTTTCTCCAGTAAAGAGCATTCCCGGAAGTGTTCAAGGCCAGGCTGGATGTGGCTCTGAGCAACCTGGTCTTGTGGAAATTGTCCCTGCCCATGGCAGGGGGTTGGAACTACATGATCTTGATGGCCCCTTCCAACCCAAGCCATTCTATGCATCTTCAAACAAGTTTGAAACACCAGGAATTATCAAAAGAAATTTCTTCTGTCAGTACTGCTAAAATCAGATTAAATTCAAGTATGACCAGGCAGAAGAAAAACTCATTTTAATTGGTTGCTTGAATTAAGAGCACTCTAAAGAACTAAATATTAATCAACAGTATGGAGAAATGTGATAATTTTTCTCTTTAGAAACTAATATGATAAAATGCATCTTGTTCTGTAAGTTATTTGAACATAAATGCCACCATCCCCATTCTAAAAATGAAACTCTTAATATTTTTTTTCTGGAGTGTTTATATACCTCAGATTTTTATTTTCTCCTCATCAGAAATGTTTTCTCCTAATCAGAAATGAGCTCTATATATTGATTTAAAAATAGCTGAAAACAATGAAGAAGAAATTCTGATTTTGATCAGCTTTAGATAGAACACTGAAGATCTAATTACCTTCACCCACCCTTGTATCCCTTACTTCCCATTGCAGAGAGATCATGGCTTTAAATGTGCCATCAGCAGGAGGAGTGGAAGGACCCTTTAAAGGGAGCAACTTGTCTAAATGTCTGCACAGTGGAGAACATAATACAGAACAGCAGAAAATATGGAAATGCCTCCTTGTGCCTCTCAATTGCCTCCTTTTAGCCTCGAGGGGCCCAGCAGGTTTGGGAGCCTTTGGAAGCCTTTGAGCTGAGCCCCATCTGCCTGGCAACTGTGAGTGCCACGTGCCTCTCATGGAAAGCTGCTCTCAGAGGATGGTTCCTGAAGCCTGTGCAACCCCTCAGATTTCACTTCTGTGCGAGAGCCTAAAATGGCAATAAAACCTCCCAAAAAATGCCATGGAGACAAGTATTTCCTAAAGTGCAATCAGTGAGCAGCACTGGAACTGGTTTTTTTGTTCTTTTCTTCACCTCACAAAGACTTAGTCCTACCCTGTCTGAAGTTTCAGGGAGATTATGTAACTTAATGGTTATTTAGGCAATGTTCAAGCATTTACAGAAAGAATCTGAAGCGAAATATGCACTCTTTGTTAATCCATATGGTTAACCATGCTTGGTTTCAAACCTGTGTTACTATCCAAGGAAATGTCTGGATATTCCATTCAGAATTCAACACTGGTGGGTGTTTCTTCAGTTTGCCAAGTGAATACATGCACTGGATTGCATCTCCATTTCTCCTGCTCAGAGGTGTCTTTGTCTACAGCTAAGAGTGATCTCAGGAACCTGCCTGCTCACTTTCCTGTCCCCCTGCTGTGTTGTGGCAGTCAGAGCTGGGTGCTGTGAATGTCTAAAGGACACTCAGGGCTCAGGCAGTCAGCTCTCATGATCAGATCTCCAGTGGTGCGGAGGAACTGGAGCTCAGCTCACCTGGCCAGGGCTGGGCTTGGCAGCTGAAGGGAAATGCCAAATGCTCAGTGAGATCCCAAAATAAGGTAGATGAGGGGGCTTGGGGATCACCCGTCAGACTGGGGCTCACATTGTCAGAATCTGTAAAAGACAGAAGAAAGGCCTGGGGAGATCCCATAAAGGCTTCCAGCTGCCTCAGCTGAGTGCTCGTCTCTGTGTTAGCACCAGTTTTGAATTGAGGTTTTGGGCTCCAACAGCTTAGTTGGCCTCTTTTCCCTTCCCTTCCCTTCCCTTCCCTTCCCTTCCCTTCCCTTCCCTTCCCTTCCCTTCCCTTCCCTTCCCTTCCCTTCCCTTCCCTTCCCTTCCCTTCCCTTCCCTTCCCTTCCCTTCCCTTCCCTTCCCTTCCCTTCCCTTCCCTTCCCTTCCCTTCCCTTCCCTTCCCTTCCCTTCCCTTCCCTTCCCTTCCCTTCCCTTCCCTTCCCTCTCATTCCATAGTTATCCATTATGCTACTTAGACCTTACGATAAAGAGCAAATAATTCACTACAGCCAGCTTAAGAGACTAAGCAAGGTGTATGAGGGGCTGCTGTAGAGGAAATGTTAAATGAGAAAACCTATTCTTAATACATATCTGTTCTGTTTTTCCTTGCTTGAGATAGCCTCTATCAATATCCTGCAACTGAAAAGCTCTCTGGCAGTTTCCACATTTGTCAGATAGGAACTGATTCTCTGGCAAGATCTGTCTAAAGAACGGCTTTTCCCTAAAAGGATTCTGAGCTGGAGAAAGTCTCTTCCCCCA